>NC_134726.1:31358653-31988461 GCF_049634645.1 Pelodiscus sinensis
CCAGTGCCACCTGGCCGACTGGCACTCCGAGGCACGGGACTCTCTGATCCAGCAACAGAGTCCCAGATTTAAGAAGTTGAACCTGTAATCACATTGAGCTCATTGCCTCTAGAACAAGGTAAGACTCCAGGCAAAACAAACCAAGCATGAAAAACTGATTCACAATAAACACTTATGGAGACCTCCTGCTTTAAACGACCAGGCTGAGCACCTTCAAGCACTCATAGGTCAGCAGCGGAGAGATGGAGAAGGAGTGGCTGGAGACTAATCTGTCAGCATAAACTTCTATGCAACCTCTTCTATATTTCACATGAGCTGTAGAGCTGGTCTGGATTTGATTAAATAAAGGAATCTGACAGTCTGCAGCACATGGCTCATTTCAGAAAGGAATGTGTCAATTTTAAAATTCACAGTGGAAATTACCAAATACCTCCCTCCCCTTTTGGAAGTTTCTGGAAACTATCAGTTTCAATGCTGTAACTCTCAGACTAACCAGATGCTACACTTGCAAATAACCATTTTACAAAAAGTATCTCCACTGCAAAAGGTCAGAGTCACCAGAAATATATAGCTGCTCAGTCCACGTTTGCTTGAAGGATCTCAAAGCAGTTAGGAGACTTAGTCATTGGGTCAGCACAGCCAGGAGCTTGGAGAAGTGTCATTCATTAGATGATATCCAGCAAGCAATCCCACCCTGCACTGGATACTCTATCTAGGCTTTTGTGGTATGGTGGGGTACCTGAGAAACAATTCATCCTGATAACTGGAAAATCATGTTCTGCCAACCCAGGACTTTGTGGTATGGTGCTTCTATTCTACAGTTATCCAGCAATTCACTGTGGATGTAAGAAATATCTGGGGGAGAGCCCGCATTTTACTCAATTTTCCACTTATGTTAACTGAAAAACTGCCATAATGTCATCATTCAACTGTGAATCTGACACAAAGACACATTGGCTCCCATTTTCTAGGTCAGGGTTGGCAACCTTTCTGAAGTGGCGTGCCAAGATTTAACCCTCCTGCCCTGGACTGTGCCGCTCTCCTGGAGGGGGGAGCTGTCTCCACCATGCACCTCGTGGACCAGCTGGGTCAATGCAAACCTTTCCACGGACCACCAGTTGCTACTGGAAACTCACAATTAATTACATTATTACACCCGAGCCATTTTGCTAGTGCTGCAGCTAGGGAGAATGGTTTAATTTATATTATTAAACAGATACACTAACATGAGAAAGTTAAAATGCTTTATCGAACTTCATTTTAAATAACGTAAAATATTAATTTATGTCCAACACAAAAGATTTCAATGTTTGATTTATTTATGGCTGGACTGGAGAACCTTTTTTGGGCCACTGACCCACAGAAAATACAGTTGGGGACCACACAAGTGAGAAGCAAAAAAAAAAAAACTCTTCCAAAAAACCCCAACCCTCACTGATGGGGCCCCCAACTGAAACACCTCACTGTTCTGGCACTCCAGCCCCACAGGGCAAGGGGGAGGGTCAGGGAGGACTGAGGTTTAGGGCTTCCCATAGGCCAGATTTACTTTTCTGAGGTTCCAGAGTGAGTAGATTTTGTGGACCCCCTTAGGCTCTGGGTAGGGACAAAAATGCGGGGTTCAAGTGTTCAGGACAGGGCTGCCAGCGAGTGGGATAGGGATGGGGGTGCAGGATCTGGGCAGGAGATAGAGTGCAGAAGCGGTGAAGGTGCAAGGTCTGGGTGGCAGATGGGGGTGCAGAAATAGGCTGGGAGTAGGGTGTCTGGCCAGGAGGGAAGGTGCAGGAGCAAGCTGGGGATTTGGTGCTTTGGCAGGGGGACAGGAGGGGAGCTTGAGGTGCAGGAGTCTGGGCATAAGCAGGGGAGCTTACCTAGCTTTGCGCCCCCATTGCTCCCAAGCACTGCCCCTGCCACTCCCATTGGGAGTGCCTTCTCGAGCAGGCTGAGTGACAGACTCTTAGCCAGCTCCCTCAGCTCCTCTGACCACAGGTGGGCCAGGTGGTGCTGAAGGCCTCCAGGGACTCAGCCACGAGGCTGGTGTGGTTCAGCATATCCCCCGCTCCTCCTCGGCAAAGCCAGAGGCCTTGATCAGGCTGCGGTAGCTTGGCCAGCTGCAAGCCGTAGATCTTGGCCAACGGCTTGAAGTTGTCGCTGTGAAAGGCCTGCTTGGCCCCCTGCAGCATCTCGGCACAGATCCAGCAGGAAGGCTCACGTGGCAGTGAAAATTGGCTCGGGTGCCACCTATGGCACGTGTACCATAGGTTGCTGACCCCTCTTCTAGGTTAATAACTTCCAAGCAGGAATAGGAGAAGTGGCAGAAAAACGCATGCTAGCAATACTCTATTTTACTCACTAGGTGACACTGCTGCTTTGTAACATCACCAGAAATTAATTTCTACGGTTGCAGAAAAATTTTGAGGGCAGGGGAGGTAATTGAAAAATGGATTGGGTGTCATTTGGCTAACAACTGTATTGCCAGGTTTTGAAGGTGGAGTAATTCCTTCACAACACCTTCCCCAACAGCACTGGGAAAGTTATTACATCTGAAGAAGAGGGTTATGATGTCACTACCATGCAAGACAGACAGGCATTTCCTTTGTGGGAAGGGGTACATACTAATGATGTTAAGGACTAGTCGACTATCCGATAAGCAAACGCTTATCGGATAGTCGAGTAAGCTAGTCGATTCCCTCACCTTGTTGCCTCTATAGATAGAGGCAGCAAAAAGGGGGGAGGAGAGAGCAGAGGGGGGTACTTGAAAGCGACAGTGCCACATGGAGCCCATACTCCGGGCTCCGTGTGGTGCTGCCACTTTTAAATGCCTTAGCAGCATTTCAAAAGGGCAGCGCCACACAGAGCCCGGGATCAGCTATGCAGCATTGCCCCTTTGAAATGCTGCCGCAG
Source organism: Pelodiscus sinensis (assembly GCF_049634645.1). NCBI lineage: Eukaryota > Metazoa > Chordata > Testudines > Trionychidae > Pelodiscus > Pelodiscus sinensis. Next base: position 31,361,555 of record NC_134726.1, read on the forward strand.
TGTTTCAAAGCGGCAGTGCTGCATGGAGCCTGGAGTCAGCTGGGGACTCCCCACAGCTGACCCTGGGCTCCCCACAGCATTTCCGTGGAACCTGGAGTCAGCTGGGGAGCCCATGCAGCACTGCCCTAGCTGATCTCAGGCTTCATGATGGGGACTCTTGTACATTTCATAGCTGGCACACTGCGTGCAGCCTGGGGCTCTTGTGCATTTCAGAGCGGAAGTGCCCTCGTGGAGCTTGGAGTCAGCTGGACTTCCCATGGGCCCTAGACTGCACACGGAGTTCCAGTTTTGAAATGCACAAGAACCCCCGCTAGGGCTCTTGTACATTTCAAAGGAGGAATGCAGAACTGCCCACCGACTAGTCAATGGAAATTCCATCAACTACTTGACTGGTAAATTAATAGTTATTTAACATCCTTAATATATACCCTCTCTGCCACAGAGTGGGCACTCCTGAGGACAAGCATAACACAGTCATTGGATGCAAAGTTCTCTGGGCCTGACCAAATGGAAATGACCACTACGCATCCAACTGTTGCACATCTGCTGCACCTGTCTTACTGTGCAACTAGCTCTTACTTAAGAACAGCCATACGGGGTCAGACCAAAGGTCCATCTAGCCCAGTATCCTGTCTTCAAACAGTGGCTGATGCCAGATGCCCCAGAGAGAGTGAACGTGATCCCTCTTCTGTCGTCCATTTCCAGCCTCTGACAAATGCTGAGCTTCTCAAAAGGTCAGATCTACATTAGAAGCCCTTTCCCAATATTGGAATACCAACCAGTAGAATATACCGGCAAAATGCTCCTAGAGAGATCACAGCTATAATGACAAAGTTGTGTTTTATACTGGCATAAATCCAACCCCACAGTGAAACAAGCTATATCAGTAAACACACAGCTTTACAGTATAGCTGCATCTGTGCTAGGAATTTTTGCTGACATAGCTACATTGGTCAGCAATCACACTTCTGTCCAACATAGCTGTGCCAGAAGAAGTCCCTCATGTAGACAACCCATGCTGCACCTGCTTTGGGCAGATGTCAGTCAGCGCTCTGAATCAAGCAGCTTTATTCCACGAACACAAAGAAGTTTTAAAAATAAACCATTCTATTGACCTGCCATCTACAGAGCTCATGAAGAAATCAGTTGAGACCGTTTACTGAATTTAAACCATTTCATTTTGATTACTGTTATTTAGCTATAGCTGAGGTTTCTTTATTCATCTGAATGAGCTGTGCTACCTTATGTTTGTGAGAGATGATGCTCTCAGACTCTATGAAGAAAAGCCAATTCAGAAGCACCAATGAACAGAGCTTCTGAAAGGTAAATATTCTGCCTTATAAAGTAAATACCAGCTAAGAAAGCTAACCAGAGGTCTGATATGAGATCAGAGAGATGAGATTGCTCTCTGTAGGCCAACATTTTGACTTCTAATGCTCTACACTGCCAAAATAATTTTACAAATATGTCTTCCTTGGCACCCATATGGACTTGGAGGATATACAGACCAGCTCTGCTCAAGGGCAAAATATGGGACACATCATCTGCTCCCATCACCACAATCCTGCTATTATGGAAGAAAACCCTCTAGTTTTTAGACCATCACAGGTACCTTCTGTGGAATTGGAAATCTAGTATATTGTTCTTCTTCTGTTGGTCCAATAAGATCCCCCTCTCACATACACACCGTTCTAGACATGCATGAATGAAACTGGAGATCAAGAAGAGGCCCTCACCTGAGATCCCTCAAGCACCTGCAGTGCTTCAGCATGTCCAGGAGGGCAGACATATAGACCACCTTTCCCATCATGCCCAGGTTGGCTAGCGAGAGAGTCCGCAGATGCTGGCACTGCAATCCAATGTTAACAAGCCCAGAACCAGTGAGGATATTAGGCAGCTGTGCTAAAGTGAGGCTCTGTAAAAAGGTCAACTGGCCAATGGCAGCCACGTCTGAATCCCCAACGCTCTGCGCCCGGCTGCAAGGGGGTAGGGAGTTCCGAATTGCTGGCTCATTCCGGGGCATGGCAGAGGAAAAGCTGGACCCAATTAACTCCAAGTTTTTCAAAAACAGGAGGTTCTCCAACAGAGTCCAAAACACAGAGGATTGAGACTTCTGATTTGACTGCTCCAAGAAGTTCTTGGTGTATGTTGGCACCCCAATCCGGATTTTCCTTCCAAGGCCTTGGGGCACCACATTTGTTACGGACTGCACAGGTGGCTTGTCTGTGTTTATAGCAACATTTGCGATGGAGCAAACTGGTAGTGCCAAAGACAACAGGTGCCTTAGCCGTGCCAGGAGCTGGCACAAATGCTTCCCTAAGCTTTCTGAGCTGTGATGGTGAGCAGCAGAAAGATTCAGATGTCTCAGATTGCAGCAGGACACAACCAGACTCTCCAGAATGCTGCTGTCAATATAATCTTCTGCCTTCCGAAACAAGGAGTCGGAAGACAGACAGTGAATGCAACCACTGAGATTCAAACTAGTCAAGCTTTTGAGGTCCTTCCCACCATTAATAACCCGCAGGATCAGGTGGCTACCAGATAAGGTGCAGCGGCTAAAGCTGAAGTAGAAAGGGTTGTTGAACTTCAAGTGCTGAAGGAGGCCAGATCCATTAATCCAGGATTTGGGCAACTGCAAAGCATCCAGACATACATTTCGAGCCATTGAGTCCAAGAGGTTTTTAGTGGCTCCACTCTCCGCAAAACTTCCAGGGGCAGAAATGAGGAAGGCATGAAGATTTTCTGGGGTCCGGTCACTTAGCACTGCCAGATACAGCCTCACCACCTCCTGATTGACATAGCCAGGAGCCAACCTAGCATAAAAGACACGAAGGCTCTGGTAGTGGGGTACGTTACTTTCACCCACCATCAGCTGGCCAGACAAAATGAAGCCTTCTCGGGATCGGTCTAGGATCTCAAAATAGAGCAGCAGTTTCTCAAGGCTGGTGCAGCATGGAACCACGCCATATGATGGCGTGTAAAGGGTCTGCTTGAGCTCCAGTACATGACTAAGTGTAGCTTTACATTCACTGCTCAATTGGCTGGCATCAAAACCAGGGTTTACATCAATTGCCAGTGAGCGCAAGTGCTGGAGAGCAGAGAGCATCTTGGAGAGGCGAAGGGAGGTGAGATGGCAGCCAGACAAGTTCAGCTTTACCAGGTTCTTGCATCGTATTACATGGTCAATGCTGGAACCAGGGAGCCAGTAGCAGCCAGCCATGTTCAGCTGGTGGATCTCTTTTCCAATCTCCCTCATTAGCTGCCTCACTTTGTCCTTGCTCACCTGCATTTAAACACAAATTACTTCAGTAATATTAAAAAGGATACTTAATACTGCCTTAAGTCTCCGTGACACAGTTTCCCACATGACAACGGGGATAAAGACACATAGCCTGTATTGATTGTTTGGATGAAATGCACAATAAGTACTAAGTATCATACTGTTATAGTTGCTGATAGTTTATTTTACCCTTCAGTCTCAGGAGCTAGAAGACCACATTTCATTTAGTTTCTAGTTTGAGTCTGAATTTCTGACTGACCCTGACAGGTTCTAAGTTACAATTACTTCAACAGGCATTGAGGGTAATCACCACTTCCAGCTGCAGGAACTAGTATTGCTTCTCTCTGCTTCATCCACTTTCCAGCCCATTCCACATTTGATGAAATATGCTCTCCCTTTCTTATACTTCGAGAAACAGTCAACCTAAATCACATTTCTACCTGGCAGTTGTTCTTACTACCTACTACCATTACAACACGTAAGATTTTCTATAACCAAGAGTCAGAAAAATACACAAAGTCAACTATGACAGCCCAATGTATTTGACAGCACTTTATGTAATCATTTCCCCCTGTTTATGTGGGTGTTTCACTAACAGGAAGAGAAACAGATTGGGAAGAAATATGAAACACTGTAACAATCTTTAAAACATCATCCTGGGAAGGTAGAAGTTATGAAAGCTACATGTAACTTTTATTTAAAGCTACTTGCTTTCAAGTTGTTACTGTCCCTTTACTAAACCTTAAATTTTACACACACAATTTAGGGTTTTGTAAAATTCAAGCGAAGTGATTTAGAATACAGCTGATATTCTGAAATAGTTCTAATGTACATTCTAGTTAAGAATTTTTTTTAAAAACCCAGCTCTGCAAGCAACCATATGAAAATCTACAAGTGGTTGTAACATTGGCTCATCCCACTTAGGTCTCTGGAGCAGCCATACTAGCTGTCCTAATTTCCTCCAAATCAAGGCTAGTAGGATATAACCATGTTTATGATAAACAACGAGAAGTTCTGTGGCACCTTATAGACTAACAGATTTATAGGAGCATAAGCTTTCGTGGGCAAAGACCCACTTCGTCACATGCATCTTACGAAGTGGGTCTTGGCCCACGAAAACTTATGCTTCTATAAATCTGTTAGTCTATAAGGTGCCACAGAACTTCTTGTTGTTTATGCAGATTCTGACTAACACGGCTGCCCCTCTGATACTTGTCAACATGTTTATGATTTGTTTTGTACTTGGAGAAATCAGCCTGTCTTCATACGCTCACTCTGGCAGCCTGCCACAATCTCCATACCCCGTCTGGCCATAAAACCAGCTTTTCCTCACCTGATAGTCTTTATGAAGTAGCACAGTGTAGGTTAAACTCTTGTCAAGACAAAGAGTCGCAAGCTTCCTGCAGGTTCTCTTCACATTTAGAACAAGGTCTGTGCAAGGAACATAGCTCAAGATGTGCAAAAGGATCTCATCTGAGAACTCCATCAAGTTGATGCCATTACTGACTCCCGCAATCTCTGCGCTCAGCGTCTCCTGGAAGGAAAGAGCAGCACATCAGCCCACAAGCCCCATGGAGTTAGTGAGATGGGTGAGGAAAGACCAACCTGGGAAAAGCAGAATTTATAAAATAAGCCAAGGTGGAAATGGACTAACCCTCACATACTGAAAGATTGGCTACTTCTGTCTACAGAGCCAAACTTCCCTCTAGATCAGATTTTGCACTCCTTGCCAATAATGCAGCATCTGCTCACTATTTTGCCAATTCGTCAGCCTCCTTCTAAGTGCTGATTTGGAAACAGAAGAAAACCCCTTTGTGCTCATTCTGCTCTTGTAGTTGATTGTTACGGTGTTATTAAATTAGTTAATTTCCAGTATTGCCCAAACCCTGCTTTGAAGTTGGGAAAGTGACTGCGCCCTCCTTCAGAAATGTTTCCTATCACCTCTATTCCCCTCCCGCCAAGACGTGCAACATATGTAAGAGCCTCTTAGTTTGCCTCCTCTTTTATGCCACCATCTGTCTTCAGTTTATTTGTACATTTTATGTCAGATGCTGACATTGTTTGAAACTACAGAGACTGCAAAGCCATATTCTCCCTATGGTTAGTGCAAAGCCATATTCCCCCTCCTTTTTATCTCCCTCCCTTGAGATCACATGTTGCAGCAAGAATTCCCTGCTAAAAGACTATTAATCCCAGAGCTCATCAACACTGCAGTGATGCAGCATTCTCCCTCTCCACCCAGGCTTGAGTGCATGGCCTTCACAGCATGCCTAGACAGAGATAAGAACCAAACTAGATTATAAAAGACCTCACAGAAATCCTGTCCCATTTAAGTCAATAGAAGTTTAGACATTGATTTTGATGAGGGCCAGGATTTCTCCTCCTGTCTTTCACAGGTCTCAAATTGAGTTTGCTAAACTGATTGAAAGCAGTGCAATACCCTGAATATATATATATATTACTAGCAGACTTACCTGGCGTCGCCTGGATCCTTCAGAGCAGGGCTTTGGGGATAGAAGGGTGCAGGAGGCTGGGGAACAGGGACCTCATTTCACATGGGGCCTGTTCTCTCTCTCCCCCCCTCCCCCCGCATCCCCAGGCCACCCGGGGCCTATTTTCTCTCATCCCACAGCCCCCGCAGGGCCTGCAATCTTCTCACCTGCAATCACCCCAGGGCCTCTTCTCTCGCCCACCACCACCACCACCACCCCTCCAGGGGCTGTTCTCTCTCCCCACAAACCACCTCCAGGACCTCTTCTCTCCCCGCACCAGGCCTGTTCTCTCCCTTCCCAAACCCCCAAAGCCTGTTCTCTACCCCCACACCACCTCTCCAGCACACCCAGGGCCTGTTCTCCACCCCCCCAACCCACTCCCACAGTCTACCCGCTGCAGACTGCCCAGAGTACAGTACTGTCCCCCCCACCACAGTCCACCAAGAGACCAGTATGCTCTCCCCTCCCTGCCACAGTCTGCTCAGAATCTGTTCTTCTCCCTCCCCAGACTGCACTTGGCCTGTCCTCAACCCCCAAGTGCACTCCCCCAGTCCACCTGGGGTCTGTTCTCTCCCCACCCAGGGCCCATTCTCTCCCACTCCAGCCTCTCTCCCCCAGGGCCTGTTCTCCCCCATGCAAGGTCAGCCCCTGAGTCCATCAGGAGTCTGTCCTAGGGCAAACAGTGTGGAATAATCTTCTCCTGTAGCTTACTTAAATATACCTGTTAATATACCCCAGAATATTAGCCTTTTTCAAGACAGCATCACATAATTGACTCATTCCATTTGTGATCCATTAGGACCCCCAGATTCTATATAGCAGTACTACCACCTCACCAGTTAATCCTCATTTTGTAGTCATGCATTTGATTTTTCCTTCCTAAAGGTAGTACTTTGCACTTATCTTTTTTGAATTCCATCTTGTTAATTTCAGATCAATTCTCAAATTCGTCCAAGTTATTCTGAATTCTAATCCTTTCCTACAAAGCGTGTGCTATCCCCACCAGCTGGATGTCATCTGCAGGGCTCGACAAACCGCTGATTCTACTCGCCCACGGTAAGTAGATTTCAGCCAGTTGCTCCGTGCACCCCATTCACCAGCGCTGCGCGCATGTGCAGTGCCAGTCTGGCGCATGTGCGGTGCAGGGCTGGCGAATAGCTCTTGCCGTGGTTTGTCAAGCCCTGGTCACCTATATGGTTTATAAGCATAACTCAGGAGGCACTGAGATCAGTTGAGAAAGAGCAAGTGAAGTCTGATCTACAGCTTTACCTAACACCGTGTTGACTTTTAGCTCGTGTAGTAGAGGCATATCTACTACACTACTTATACCTTAAGGCACATCTGGGCAAGATGCATCCCAGGGGCCAGATCCAGCCCACCTAACACTTTGATCTGGCCCATGGATTGCATCTGGCTGCTTTCTATTTATATTTTGCTGCCCATGCCACTGAATTTCCAGACAGTGGCTCAGGCAGCCGGATCCTATTTAAATGGCGCACAGCTCTCAGCTGTGGCCCTACCCATGGCTGTGAGCCCTTTCCATAGCAATCCTGGACAGCTGCCAGGCAATGCAGTAGTGGCAGGGCCAGGAGCCAGGCGCCCTTTGCTGTGTTTTTAAATCAAAGCCTCCAGCCCCGACAACTCTGGGGGGAGGCTAATCCCCAGCCCCACCCCTTTCTGCCCCAGACTCCATCCCTTCCGGGTGTGGAGCCGGCTCCCGACCAGGTACCAAAATCCATTAAGCACCATCCCCTGGAAACGGTCAGGTTCCATCCCACAACCACACTCTCCACGCCACTCGCCCAACTTTCCACGGGGCTCACTCCCGCGACGTCTCACGCAACCTGCCCTCCCTGCTGGAGGACTCCCCGCAACTTCCCGTCTCTCTGTCAATCAGCTCGTCGTTCCCTTGGCAGCAGCTCGCCCCGCCTGCGCACCGGGGCAGCCCCCAAACCCGGGACACGCGAGCTCTGCTGCGCCCCCGCTGCCCAAGCCCCAGGTCCCGCCAAAGGCTGGGAGAGGCGGCACCCGCCGCGCCAGGGGGCATCGGGCAGAGGGTGGGGCTAGGGGAGGCGCCGGGCCCTGCGGGGGGGCGGGGGGGGCAGCGAGTGGGGGGGCGCTGAGGGGATGCGGGGGCCGGAGGGAAGAGGCTTTGGGGGGAGGGACACGAGCAGGCGGAGAAGGCCACAGAGGAGAGGGCGTTGCCATGGAGACCGACCGCCCCGCCCCAGCCCAGCTTCACCTGTCCAGGGTCAAACATGGTCCCCCAGCCGCCGCCTCCAGAGCCCGGGCCGCCCTGCCAAGCCGCTTAAACAAGCCGCTTCCCCGGCTTCAGGATCACCCCCACGCTTCCGGCGCACCTCTGACCTCACTTCCGGGGACGTATCATTCTCCTAGATCCGTGTCCCCGTCTTTCTTTCGCGAGAGTGGCCAACGGCTTCTCAGGTCCGGCTGCGCCGCCATTTTAGGAGTGGCCTTGGCGCACTTCCCGTGCCGCCATCTTGCCTCTCGCCCCTTTCTAGCCGCCATGTTGGGAGTGGCCGTAGGCACTTCCCTTAATGGCAGCTGCTCTTTGAGCCATGCTATGGAATGGTATAGGGAGCATCCTTCTCTCTGCCATAGAGCCCCATAGCCTGGGCCAAGTAAACCTCTAGAAAAGATCCCACTCCCTACTGCAGCCAGAGGGTTTTCACATTGCCAGCTCCAAACAGCACAAATCATCCTCCCCCCAAAAAACTCACAACCAGAAAGCCGCAGATATGATTAAATTAATACCTGGCAGCGAGGTTTTAATTTTCCTTCTGTTTTCTGAGCCAACAGAGAGTCATGTTTTAAAACAGTCATCTGCAGCTAACAATTCATTCCTTTGTTCAATGAAAGCCAAGTGTGTTATGTAATCCCATGACTCCGGGAGGTGGGACTTGAAGACAAGGAGCAAATAGGGTGAGATTTGAAATAAGCTCCTAAGAGCTGGCAATGTTGGTTTCAGATTAGTTTCTGTAGGACTTTCTTCCTATTGGTTTCAGCCCTATTTTATTGTATAGGACTCTTCCTTACAGCTAAGGTTGCCAGGTATTCGGTATTGAACCGGACAGTTTGGTATGTTTGCCTCCTGTCTGGTAAAAAAATTCAGAAAATCCTCGACAGCTAAAATGTCTGGTACTTTCTGATTTTTTCCTGGCCAGGGGGCGAAAATCATGGGCTGTCGGCTCAATATGGAGGCAGCCTGGCAACCCTAGTGCTTCCCAGGTTCCGCAGGGGAGCTGTCCAGCCCCGTGCAGGAAGGCAAGATGGCGACTGCTCAGGGTCCTTTTTTTTTGCTTAATAACTCTCACGGTCCTTTTTTTCAGTATTTTTTCTGAAACCATCTGGCAACCCTACTTATGGCCTGTCTGTCTGCTGTCTCAGGCTACTCCCTCACTGGCAGTGTTTATCGTACCCTGTTGCAGACAGAGTACGAGATTTCAGATATTTATTCATTAATTGAGCCTCAATCCTAAAGCTGGATCCGTGCCAATGGGCTCTTTGTTTGCGTGGATCTAGCTGCAGCCTTAGAGTGTAATCACATTGGGGCGCCCGCTACATCTTACCAACTGTTTGTATGGTGCCAAGCACTATGAGGCCCCGACCTTGTAGTAGATCTCTATGTGCTATTGCAATACACAGAATAATCCTATTATGAATGACAATGCGTTCAATCCATATCAAGTGACATAAAAATAAACATATATTATTACGACACATTAAACCTGTCCATTTAGTCAAGGTTCACTCAATGAAATGAAAATGGGCATGCAGTCTGCATAGTGCTGATTGTGGGGTTAAGTTTCTGTAGATTTAATTTGACTTTAGTTAGTTGTCTGTGTATTGTTTAAATAATTTATGAGCAGTAAAGTCTAGTCAAGAATCCATCCCTATGGCTCAACGCATTGAAGGGAAACTTCTTATTGTGCATTTACCTAAATTATTATTAGCAGTCGGCCCTCAGCACTGCCTGGAGTGTGCCCTGAGCCTTTTTAAATCGCAGAGCTCCAGGACAGCTGCCTCCTTCCCACCACCTCTTTTCCCCATCAGCAGCTGTGAAGGTCAAAGTATAACTGAGTTCAGAAAAGAATTAGACAAGTTCTTGGAGGACACATCTACTAATAGCTATCAGCCAATATCATCAGGGATGCAAGCCCAACATATTCCAGGGCTCCCTAAACTTCCAATTGCAAAACCTGGCCTGGATGAGAGGGGATAGATCACTTGAAATTGCCCTGTTCAGAGGGTGAGCACAACTTGCCTCATTTGCAAATGATGGATTTTCTGTTCCTACACGTATCATTTTAGATTTTGTTTTCAGATAAAGGGCTCCTTAAAGATGACCTAGAAAGGGCAAAAAATGAATAGCTTACACTATTCTTTATGAAGTCATGAACAAGGCACTTAAAGATGAGGGGGTTGCTTGTATTGTTAACCTTTTAGAAATATCAGGAGCCTCACGTCTTGTCAAACCTGTTTTGCTAGCAGCATCCCTTGATTGACCCAGCAATATAGAAGGAGAGCTTACTTAAGATGGCAGACAGTATAGCATTTTAACAAGGTATGTTTTAAGCTCCCTGTTTGGCAAGCACTGGAGTTAAATAGAGGGTAGCAAAACCAAACCAAATTGATATTTTAAAGTCCGAGTAACATCATACAGCCTGCTCCATCAGCTTTGATTTGTTCAGTATCTGTGAGACCACTAACCTGCCCGTTCTCTCCTCATCCATAGAATTTTTCAGGAAAAAGGGGTAGACAAGTCCAAAATGTCCAATGTAAAATACAAGCAAAATGAACAAGGAAAACAACAGGGCCCGCACGGTAGGGCAGCATCTGGGCTGCACCTCCAGGAAGTAAAGGTGGAGGGAATATTAAAGCTTCCAGTGTAATTTAGGCCCTTTGGGTGTGGCTGTAAATTACGGTAATCTCCCTGGGGATAGTCATGCATTGGGATGAAAATCAGCAGTTTGCCACCTACTTAGGAGTTATAGACAACAGGGGACAAGCCAGAGCACAATGTCACCTCAACATAGTTTAGCAGCTACTTAAAAAAAAGACACACATTAGCTTCAGAACATGGAACACTTCCTCTGAGCACAAAGGGTATTTACAACCCATTTCAGTGCCTAAATCCCAGGCACAGCATTCTCTATTAGCTGCTTGACAATAGACATTTCCCAAAGACAGCATGTAATGCTTTGACCCCATGTGGTAGTTTACTTTGTTTGCGTGAGTATAACCTGTAGTCAGACATTCTGCAACTTCACTGGTGTTATATCCAGCTGCTAAAAAGAATTGTACCACAAGTAACAATAAGCATTTCTCTGCTGTCTACACAGCAACATTATTTCGAAGTAACTAGCATGATTTCGAAATGTCGAAATACTGTCAAGCTGAAGGACTTTTTTCTCCGACACCTGTATGAGGAGTAAGGGAAGTCAGAGGAAGAATGCTCTATTTCAACATAAGTACTGTGTAGATGCTCCCAATTTCAAAATAAGGTATTTCAAAATAAGCTATGCAATTGACGTAGCTCCATTTGCATAGCTTATTTCGAGTTAAGCCCTGCTGTGTAGACACACCCTTATAACTAGCTATGCTTTCCGTTAATTTGAGCTTGTAAGGCTATCTGTAACAGTGCCATCTGGTGGCACCCAATAATAATCCAGGTGTTTGGGAACCATTGACAAGTAATGAGGCTGTTGATCAATTCATTCAGGAGTTAAATCCCAAAAGAAGAAACAATCTCCTTTACTAAGGACACCACTAACCTGTTTCAATGCAGGACAATGTAGCACTTTAAAGACTAACAAGATGGTTTATTAGATGATGAGCTTTAGTGGGCCAGACCCACTTCCTCAAATTGTGGGTCTGGCCCACGAAAGCTCATCATCTAATAAACCATCTTGTTAGTCTTTAAAGTGCTACATTGTCCTGCATTTTGCTTCAGCTACCCCAGACTAACACGGCTACATTTCTATCACTGTTTCAATGGTTTGCATCCATAAACTGATCAGTGAGGTGACATCCTTGTTCCCAAGCAGATTGCAGAGCACACCTCTTGCTTCTGGTGTCTGCCTGTATTACTGGTGAAAGTTGAGCACTCTTAGGCTATGTCTACACTCGCGGCTTCTTGCGCAAGATATATGCAAATGTGGATAAGCATGGAATATCTCCGAGCCTCATTTGCATACCTAATGAGCCACCATTTTTGCAGAAGAGGCTCTTGCACCAGAAGGAGCTGTCTACCCTGACCCTTCGTGCACAAGAAAAACCCTCTTGTGCAATGCCGTTATTCCTGAAAATAATTGGCATTGCGGCATTGCCTTAGGGGAGGACAAAAAACTGGGTAAATCTGGGCCCAGTTAGCCTTTTTCTTCTGATCAAATGACTGGAAAGTGAAGACTAGAAGGATGCGGATTTAACCCCATGACATGGTATCTCAAAGAGGTTTGAGGGAGGTGAAGCTAAGACAAAAGGGAACTCTTGGGCCTTCCAGAAGGATGTGGAAAAAAACACTACACATCTAAATGAGGGTGGATACTAGTCATGAGCACTCACAATATTGACCCACCCACCAAAAACCCCCAGAGGAACAGCAGAGCACATACACACTGCTTGGAGGCTTTCGCCACAGCTGCCATTGGTACGTTTGAGAAATCCACTTCCCAAAGTGCCACATATAAATGGGATTCACTTGGATTCTGTATTGTGCATGTACTGAGGCACTCCCAGAAGCATCACAAGAGACGCATCTGATCACTGACCTGGATCTGAAGCCCAACGAGGTATAAGGCGGGAAAGCAGAGAATGGACCAAGAGGGACTCCCCTAGCTGAGAAGCTGAGGGTCCTACTTGAAATGCAAATACATTTGATGACTAAACGTACTATATTTAGCGCTGAGTCCATGTCACGGTTCACTGATGAATTCATGCAATGTTGCAAATAACATGTTGCCCTTCCATAGCCTCATTCTTCTAAGGAGTTCAAGGCACTCTGCCACAGCGGTTCTCGTTTTCTTTTCTAATTTACAGCTGAGAAATCAACCCAGTGAGTGTGAGCTCACCCATGGTCACATTGTGAGTCAGTGGTAGCATAGGGAATAGTGTCAAGTTCTCCTAACTCCCAGGGCTCAGCCACAACCAGTACATCATGCATGAATGCTTCTGATCAAAGACATGCCTTCTTCTAGTGGCCAGTCCACACTAAATCAGTGGGACTAGTTAGATTACCCACAACCCTATGAAAGGGCTAGCTTTAGCTCAACACTATTTAACCCGTTAGGAAGAGATGACAAGGTATAATAAACATCCCTTAGCTCACTGAAGGAAAACACCCCAGGAGTTCAGAGTCCTGAGGAGTGAGTAATGTTTTCCTCGGGGTGACACAAATTTCCTCTCTCCATAATGTAATCACTACGGGTGCGTCTACTCTGCACCCTTACCTTGTAATAACCTACACAATTTGCACTACACAAATTGCATAGTTTATTTCAAGGTAATTTTGAAATAAAGCGCTATTCCGAAGCGTCCTTTAACCTTTGTGGAACGAGGTTTACAGGGACGTCGGAATAGCGAGCCAGTTACATTTCGAAAAAACGGGCATGTGCAAAAGACATGGAATAGCTATTTCGGGATACTTCTGGTATCCTGAAATAGCTCCGCTATGTAGATGTAGCCAAGGAGACATAAGTGCCAAGCCTTATCCAAGGAACCTAAATAAGAATCTATGCACATTGCTTCCACATGGCAAAATGTGGAAGGTTCTTGTCTAGCCCAAGCTATAAGCTACACCATAAGAAGCTAGTAAGAAGCACATGCATTTCACCAGACGGTAGCTGCAAGTGAAAAGAATCAAAGGGATGCACTTGCAAAAGCATTACCCAAACCACTTTTATAACCCTGACCTCACTGACTTGCCCCTGTAAGCAGGAAACACAAGCGCTGCCACCTTACAAAGAAAAAATCCACTAGTGAAATCATTCCCCCTGATTGTTACAGAGCTATGTGTGTATTTGATCTTCCTGTGTCTCTTAGGGGTCTGGCCCCTTCGAGCTACATAAATAGCTGCCTCCTCCCATTTCTCTCCTCTGCACCTTCTTAAGTCATTAGTTTCTGTGTGTATTGCAACTACCATTTCAACAGCAACTTCTTTGATCAGGAAGGAAAGTAGAAGTTGGACTCTTAGGCTATGTCTAGACTGCAAGCCTCTTTCGAAAGAGAGCGTCTAGACTGCACGCGGAACTTTCGAAAGAGCAAGCCGCTTTTTCGAAAGAAAGCACCCAGTGAGTCTGGATGCTCTCTTTCGAAGAAGCCCTATTTACATTCAAGAACGTCTTCTTTAGAAAGAAGCACTTTCGAAAGAAGGCGTTCTTCCTCGTGAAATGAGGTTTACCGCCGTCGAAAGAAAAGCCGCGTTCTTTCGATTTAATTTCGAAAGAACGCGGCTGCAGTCTAGACGCAGGTGAAGTTTTTTCGGAAAAAGGCTACTTTTCCCGAAAAAAACCCTGAGTCTGGACACAGCCTTATGCATTAATCCCAGGGCATCACCACACACTAAGAAGCTAAGAGACGTGGGTTTATCAGGAGTGGGGAACCTCAGGACCCGGGGTTTGCATGGCTTGCCTGGATCCAGCCCCCAAGGTTCGGGGTTCTTCTCCGGCACTGGGGAGCCTGTGCTGGTACTCCAGCCCCCCACAGCACTGGAGCACACAAAATCTACTAGCCAGCCCCTGCAAGACCCTGGTATTCAAGGGGAATGCAGGGTGTGTCTTTCTTCTCAGGCAGGGGGTCATCTCAGTGAGGGGTGTATGCGTGTTTCTCACTTGTATGCGGCCCCCAACTGGATTTTCCTGTGGGTCAACAGCCCCCGACCCAAAAAAAGGTTCCCCACCCCCGGGTTAGATCATCTCCAATGCCCCCAAACAGGTGTTTGGACACACAGCTTCTGTATGTGAGTATATATTAATATGGTGACAGACAAAGGCCAGGAGACTCCAAGGGAAGCTGGTTCCCGCCTTCATCCTGTTTTAAGAGCGTTCCGCTGGCAGGCCTTTCGCGCTGGCAGCAGGCAGACTAGCAAAGTCATTCCACACACTAGCTCAGACTCAGTCTCTAGTCAGGCGCTCTCAGCTGAATGCGAGGCGAGGGCCCAGTCCCTGCGTGGCTGTGTGGTTTATGCTGGAACATCCTCCTTGGAATCCCTCCGAGCTACCCAACAGTGTAAAAAGTCAATAGAGATCATAGAATACTAGGACTGGAAGGGGCCTCGAGAGGTCATCGACTCCAGTTCCCCTGCCCTCATGGCAGGACCAAGTCCTGCCTAGACCATGTCACAGTGCATGTAATGGAGAGGCAGCAGTTTGGAGCGTCAGTTTTCAAACTTTTTTTCTCATGACCCAGCTGAAGAAAATTATCGATGCCCACGATCCACCGTAAGTTGACGAGAGTGCTGGCTCTGGGATTGGGGTGAAGATGAGAGCTTTGGGGTGCAGGAGGGGGCTCCAGCTTTGGGTCGTCAGGGCAGTGGCAGGAGGAGCTTTCCTTGAGCAGCTTCCAGTCAGCGGTGGTGCTAAGGCAGCTTCCTGTCTCTCCTGGCACCCCAGACCATGCTGCACCCAGCAGCAGCCAGCAGCAGGTGCCAGAACAGGCAGGTAGCTGCCTTGGCACCCCCCCCCCCCCCACTGGTCACCTGATCCACCTGCAGCAACGAGACCCATTGCCCGACATTCCACCAGCCAGTACTGGGTGGCAACCCCTAGTTTGAAAACCACTGGATTGGACAACAGAGCATAAGGACGTAACTCCAGTCAGTTCTCCCTCTGTGCCCATCTTGTTTAGACAAGGTCTTTGGAGCAAGAGTTGTTTGTGTAAGTGCCAAAATAATGGGGGTTTGAGCTCAGTTAGGGTGATAGAATCTTAGAGCTGGAAGAGACCTCTGGAGGTCATCAAGTCCAGCCCCCTGCCCAAGGCGGGACCAATCCCAACTAAATCAACCCAGCCAGGGCTTTGTCAAGCTGTCAAGGATTAGAAAGGCAAAGGCACAAAACAAGCTCAGTCTAGCTAAAGACATAATGGGTAACAAGAAGACATTCTACAAATATATTAGATGCAGGAGGAAGACCAAGGACAGGGTAGGCCCACTGCTCAGTGAAAAGGGAGAAACAATAACAGGAAACTTGGAAATGGCTGTGGTGCTTAATGACTTATTTGTTTGTTTTCACCAAGAAGTTTGATAGTGACAGGATGCCTAACATAGTGACTGCTAGTGGACATGGGGCAGGTTTAGAAGTTAAAATTAAAAAAAAGAACAACTTAAAAATTACTTAGAAAAGTTAGATGTCTGCAAGTCTCCAGGGCCTGATGAAATGCATCCTAAAATACTCTAGGAGCTGATAGAGGAGGTATCTGAGTCTTTAGCTAACATCTTTAAAAATCATGGAAGTTGGGAGAGATTCCAGAGGACTGGAAAAGGGCAAATAGAGTGCCCATCTATAAAAAGGGAAATAAGAACAACCTAGGAAACTACAGACCAGTTAGTATTATGTAAGCGGGGGAATGGTCCCGCTCTTGTGGGGAACTTTCCTGGCTTCTATACACCCCGGTGAAATGAACCAGCGAAAGGATCTGAGTCCCCGCTCCCACTTCCTTTACCCCACGGCTCCCTGATCCTGAGGGCTCCCCCTCCACTCTCCTGAGTAGCAGAGCCCTTGAAACCCCAACAAGGCTGGGCCCAGGTTTCCTGGGGCTTAATCCCTGACCTTGTAGTCACTAGGGGCAGGAGTTAGGGTGTCCCCACTCCGAGGTGCTCTCTTTACACTGCAGGCCTTCTTGGCCCAGTGATCACTTCATAAGATTCAAAGCAAATACAATTTATTAAACATCAACTGATTAAAGAGAATAGAATAAGAAACAATGAGAATGGTTAAATGGGAACACACAGCCCTGCTCTGTAGCACAGGAACATCAACACAGCAGTCTGCAGAGTGTAAGGACAGTCCACAGTCTCTTCCTTAGAAGCCCTGGATGTGCTGCAAGGGGCTGCAGGCTGGACACGCTTGCACTGGCAGTGACCACACAGCCTCAGTCTCTAAGTGGCCAGACCCCTCTCCCAGTCCAGAGCCTTTCCCCACACTTTGCAGGTTCCAGTAGCTCACCACATCCAGCTGCAGGCTGTGCTGCTTGGCCAGTTCCAGCTCCTTGTGTTGCCTCTCTGTTCCTTTTGGCTTTCTGAGCACTGCCAGTCTGCTGCTCAACACAGGGTCTGCACTGCTTGGCCTGTCTGTGTCTGGTTCTGTCGCTGCAGGACTTCTTCTTGTACTCCTCTCTCAGCTCTCTGTCTTTGCAGGACCTCTTCTGCACACAGCTTGTTTGTTCAGAGACAGAGCCAGAACAATCCCCACTTACAACCTGTCAGTCAGGCTGAGCTGGAGTGTTGACTGCTTTCCATTGTCTCTGGGGTCTGTCAGTCTCATGAACCCTTCCCCTTCTGAAGCTGGTAAACCAAAAAACTCCCACAGAGTTTTAGTAAGGGGTAACAGTCCCCTTACATTAACCTCTGTGCCAGGGAAGATAATGGAGCAAGTAATTAGAGAATTCATCTGCAAACATCTGGAAGATAATAAGGTGATAGGAAACTGCCAGCATGGAACTGTAAAGAACAAATCATGTCAAACCAATCTGATAGCTTTCTTTGATAGGATATGAAGCCTCGTGGCTAAGGGAGAAGTGGTGGACATGGTATACCTAGACTTTAATAAAACATTTGTCACGGTCTTGCATGATCTTCTTATCAATAAACAAGGAAAATACAACTTAGATGGGGGCTACTATAAGGTGGGTGCATAACTGGCTGGATAACCATTCTCAGAGGCTACATCTAGACCGGCATGATTTTCCGGAAATGCTTCTAATGGAAAAGTTTTCCATTAAAAGCATTTTCGGAAAAGAGCATCTAGGTTGGCATGGATGCTTTTCTGCAAAAGCACTTTTTGCAGAAAAGCGTCCGTGGCCAATCTAGGCGCACTTTTGTGCAAAAAAGCCCCGATCGCCATTTTGCAATCAGGGCTTTTTTGGGCAAAACAAATCTGAGCTATCTACACTGGCCCTTTTGCACAAAAGTTTTGCACAAAAGGGACTTTTGCCTGAATGGGAGCAGCATAGTATTTCCGCAAAAAGCACTGATTTCTTACAGTAGGAAGTCAGTGCTTTTGCGGAAATTCAAGCGGCCAGGTAGCTGCCTTGGCATCCCCCAAGTTTTTCCGGAAAAACTGGTCAGTCTAGACATAGCCAGAGAGTAGTTATTACCGGTTCACAATCATGCTGGAAGGGCATAA
Organism: Pelodiscus sinensis; assembly: GCF_049634645.1. Taxonomy (NCBI): domain Eukaryota; kingdom Metazoa; phylum Chordata; order Testudines; family Trionychidae; genus Pelodiscus; species Pelodiscus sinensis. The sequence goes on from NC_134726.1 coordinate 31,379,686, forward strand.
GAAATGGGATATTGCAGGGGTCTGTTTTGAGACCAGTTTTATTCAATACCTTCATCAAGGATTTAGATGTTGGCATAGAGAGTACACTTATTAAGTCTGCAGATGATACGAAGCTGGGAGGGGTTACAAGTGGACTGGAGGATAGGGTCATAATTCAAAATGATCTGGACAAACTAGAGAAACAATCTAGCTAAATAGGATGAAGTTTAATAAGGACAAATGCAAAGTATTCCACTTAGGAAAGAACAATCAGTTTCACGCATACAGAATGGGAAGTGATTGTCTTAGAAGGAGTACTACTGAAAGGGATCTAAGGGTTATTGTGGACCACAAGCTAAATATGAGTCAAATGTGTGACACTTGCAAAAAAAGCAAACATGATTCTGGGAGGCATTAACAGGAGTGTTGTGAGCAAAACACAAGAAGTCATTCGTCCGCTCTATTCTGCGCTGATTAGGCCTCAGTTGGAGTATTGTGTCCAGTTCTGGGCACCACATTTCAAGAAAGATGTGGAGAAATTGGAGGTTCAGAGAAGAGCAACAAAAATGATTAAAGGTCTAGAAAACAGGACCCATGAGGGAAGACTGAAAGAACTGGGCTTGTTTAGTTTAGAAAAGACTTAGTGGAAAACTGCTATCATGTCTCCTCTATCTAAAAGGGTTTTGCAAGGAGGGAGAAAGACTGTTCTCCTTGGCCTCTGATAATAGGATGAGAAGCAATGGGCTTAAATTGCACAAGGGAGGTTAAGGTTGGACATTAGGAAAAACTTCCTGTCAGGATGGTTGAACACTGGAATAAAATTACCTAGGGAGGTTGTGGAATCTTCATCACTGGAGATATTTAAGAGCAGGTGGGATAGTCATCTACCAGGGATGATCTAGATGGTGCTTGGTCCTGCCCTGAGGGCACAGGACTGGACTTGATTGTCTCTCAAGGTCCCTTCCACTTTCTAGGATTCTATGATGCACTAGCACAGGTTCCCAATGCTGGAGGGAGCCCCAAGCCTCAGGGGCCAGATCCAGGCAAACCAGGGGGCCACATTCAGCCCCCAGGCCTTAGGTTCCCCACCCCTGCCTTAAATAGAAAACACTTTATAGCAGGGCCCCGCCTATCTAACTAACCCCTGATCCCAGAGTCCCCCAGGGTTTCTGCTGTTGGCTTCATTAGCTGTTCCAGCAGGCACATGAGTGCAGATACACCTGGACTAAAAGGGTTAAGTATCAAGGGGTGTGTCTGTTCTTCCATTGCCTGGGCAAGGGCTGCGCAGTACATTCATGCCTGTGTGACTATTTGCAGACAACATAGCTACTAGAAATCCTCTTGCTTATAAACATGGAGGGTGATGTGTAAGATGCCAGATTCCTGGGTATTTTTAGCAGGGATGAGATGAACATGTGCTTCTAGTACCGGCTCGGGCTTCTGCCTCAAGGAAGCGTATCCCAACAGCAGATGTCACAGCTCTGCCTGGGGCATCATTCTCTCACCCCCACCAGAGCTCAAAGCCATTGGACAGGGCAGATAGCAAACCAGCAGCTAGTGTCCAGCCCCTGCAAGTTCCACCATGAGATTTCTCCCGACCCTTTTCATTACCTCAGTGCTCGATTCTGAGCTGTGGAACAGCCTTGTTGGAGTCATGGGTGTGCTAGGGCAGGAAATGGAGACAGTAGGAACTGGAGATGTAGTCCCTCCATTCCACCCATTTCCAATGAAACAGGGATTATTTGTCCATCTCCTTACAGCAAGGGTAGGGAACCCAGTGGCTGGACGTGGGCCTGTTTGCCTGGATTCAGCCAGCTTTGGGGACAACACACCGGCACTCCAGCCCCTCTGCTTGTCCCCCCTCCCTCCATTCTGTGGGGCTAGAGCACAAAGTCTACTAACTTGGCCCTAAGGCTCTGGTGTGCAAGAGGTGTGTCAGGGGCCATGTTAGTGCTCTCCCCCTCCCCATCTGCATGCAGCCTCCAGGCTCCCCAAAACAGTTCCCTACCTCTGCCTTAGAGCATTCAAGGCAGAATACTCCTCCACTCCTTTATGGCAGTGACAGATTCTGTCACTCCCTCCCCAAGATGCTCTCATATTTAACCCCAGAGAGCAATCCGCTTTTGTTCACACGCACGTGTGGAAGTAGAGAGATGGGGTAAAGATACAAGGTGTCTGCCTGCTGTAACACAAGTGGCACCTAACAGCTGTAAGCAATAGCAAAACTGAGAATGCTCAAAGAGAAACTTGCTCTTGCTGTAACGCTGCAGCACCGTTCAGCTAGGCATTCCCACTCTGCACAGAATCTCGTTTCTGCAAGTTTTAAAAGAACACTGCAGTAGTTGATCTTGCAGTGTTCGATCTAGCAAAAATCCACCAAATCAAACCAATAGCCCTCTTTGCTGCCATGAGTAAGGTGAGTTGGCGGGAGCATTCTCCCACCCTCCTGCTGTAGAAGACAGTACCAAAGTTCAATGTACCTTAAAAGCCTCCAGCTATGTTTATGTAGCTGGAATCAGGTACTGTAAAGCCAAGCCTTTCCCCCTGGCGCAGGCCTGGTCTTACTTTCACCCCCACCCTGCTGAGAACAGGTTCAGTACCTGGGAGTGATCCATGTGTGCAGTGAATGGAGAAAAAGGAGTCACCGGCCAAGCCTCTATTGTGTGCACTTTTATTTGAACTGGTCTTAAAGTCAGTGTACAGGGAGCCCCCTCCTAACCCGTGTACTGGCACCACTTCTCCTGGGACTGAAGGGGCACTGTAAAGCCTTCATTCACATCTATCATTGGGGAAAATACAGCCCATTTGCTTGACAAAAACCAAAAGATCAAGTGTGGTTTGTTTTAAGGCGGCAGATGCAAAGACACTTGGCTGGGTTACATACTTTACCAACAAGCAATACTCAAACGCCAGTGCTGGCGAGAGCTCCTTTGAACAGGGCTGCTGCCTCTAGAGAGGCGGGTAACTTCCTGTAACAACGCATTATGCAATATTTGGAATGACTTAAAAAAGACAAATGTACAATCAAAGTCCTTCAGACGTAGAACTTTGGGGATGTATCGCTCCGACACATTAAGATTGCGGCTGTCACCTTCCAGTTTTTAAATCCTGAGTCAAGCGCCAAAAAAAACAAATAAAGCCATGCCAATCTCATCTGGTTTTATGCGCAATTATGGGTTTTGTCAAAAAAGGTGGGATATGGTAACAGTCCGGTTTAGAAGCATTTGCGGTGGACAATGGAGGGTCCGGATTCGTCATACTCCTGCTTGCTGATCCACATCTGCTGGAAGGTGGACAGAGAGGCAAGGATGGAGCCACCAATCCAGACAGAGTACTTGCGCTCAGGGGGAGCAATGATCTGTAGGAGACAAAAGTTACATGCTGGTTATCAGATGCCAACCAATGCCACCAGTGCTACTCTAGCTGCATCACAACCCTTCAGCAGTGAGTTGGGTGCTTGTGCAGCCCCAGAGAGATTCAGCTGCTGCCCAGCAGCTTAGCATAGTACCCATTAGTGGTGCAGAGTTGCACAAATAAATTCATTCCACATGTGGGTAGAAAGAGGAGGGGACACTGCTTCAAAGCTCTTGCAACTTGGAAGACCTTGTGTCACTGATTAATGTGAAGACCAGGCCTGGTACAAGCCCATAAACTTGCCAGATAAAAAGGATCAACCATAACCACCACCATGTTGGTATTTAATTGGACAGACATCTGACCCAGAAGTGGCGGGCACAGATATCACCAGCAAAGACTATTACCTACTATTCCCAGGATTTAAGATTGTATCTCCAGTACCCAACTCAAGAGTGAGGACAACCCCTCCCGTTGCTGGAACTACGCAGAGAGCACATGTGCTGGGATCACCAACATACCTTAATTTTCATTGTGCTGGGTGCCAGGGCTGTGATCTCCTTCTGCATTCTGTCAGCAATGCCTGGGTACATGGTGGTACCACCAGACAGCACAGTGTTGGCATACAGGTCTTTACGGATATCTACGTCGCACTTCATGATGGAGTTGAAGGTAGTTTCATGGATGCCACAGGACTCCATACCTGTCAGGAAGGAGCCAGTAATAAGGTCAGGAAGGGGAATCACAACTTAAAATAACTCAATATAGTTTAGTGCACACAGGCTGCCTAATAGGTCCAGAACAATGCTGGAGTCTGCATCACAGGCCAGTGTGCCTTGCAGCCAAGAAAGCTTTTGCTGGTCTTCAGCACACTTAGATTCTTCTATACCTGCCAGGCAGGAAGTGTGCCATTTAGGATCAACCTCAAGATAGGAGAGAATTTCACCACTACAGCTTGGCAGGACAGACAAGTGACATCCACCATCTCCCACAGGGACTTACCCAAGAAAGAGGGCTGGAAGAGAGCTTCCGGGCACCTGAACCTCTCGTTGCCAATGGTGATCACCTGACCATCAGGGAGCTCGTAGCTCTTCTCCAGGGAGGAGCTAGAAGCAGCGGTGGCCATCTCCTGTTCGAAGTCCAGCGCGACGTAGCAGAGCTTCTCCTTGATGTCACGCACGATTTCCCTTTCGGCTGTGGTGGTGAAGCTGTAGCCTCTCTCGGTCAGGATCTTCATGAGGTAGTCCGTCAGATCACGGCCAGCCAGATCCAGACGGAGGATGGCGTGGGGGAGAGCATAGCCTTCATAGATGGGCACAGTGTGGGTGACACCGTCACCTGAGTCCATCACGATACCAGTGGTACGACCAGAGGCGTACAGGGACAACACAGCCTGAATGGCTACATACATGGCTGGGGTGTTGAAGGTCTCGAACATGATCTGCGGACAGAAGGGAAGAGTCACGTTGACAGGGGGTGAGCAAGAGGCTTCACTCACCACTCACAAGAGCGGGTTTTGCAGCAAGTCATGCAAAAATGTCCTTTATGCTGCAGAGTAGCCTCTGCAAACACTCAGGATCTGGTCTTCCGGACCAGGAGACTAAACCAACTGGCTCTGAGCTCACAGCAAACCCACCACCAATCCAAGCTCAAACCTTGGAAGGAAGAGTGGAGAACATGGACTAACCCCAGCTACAATACAGCAACCCTTTCAAGAGCTTGTGAGAAAGCCATGTTACAGTAGTCACTCAGGGCAGGTGAATAGGTTAGTATCTCATTAGAAACAGCAGTTAAAATGAATGGTTAGTGTAAAGTCAACAAGAGGAAAACCAGCTTAGGAAAAGCAAATAAAACCTTGTCAAGATCCAGCAAAGAGAAGACTCAGGTCAGGAAAGGAAAACCCTGTAGAGAATGGCAAAGGGAAATAGATAAAGACCTGCCAGGAAGAAGTGCTGGCCAGCGGCTCAGTGAGCTGGAGCCAAACAACAAAGCAGTCTTACACACCTGTGTCATCTTTTCTCTGTTGGCTTTGGGGTTCAGGGGAGCCTCTGTAAGCAGCACAGGGTGCTCCTCAGGGGCAACTCGGAGTTCATTGTAGAAGGTGTGGTGCCAGATCTTCTCCATGTCATCCCAGTTGGTGACAATACCGTGTTCGATGGGGTATTTCAGGGTCAGGATACCTCTTTTACTCTGGGCTTCGTCACCAACGTAGCTGTCTTTCTGGCCCATACCAACCATCACACCCTGTGGAAGAGGAGAGTTGAAGGGAAATCAACTTTAATTGCCTCTAATACTCAAGATACCAACCCACTGGCTGACTAAACGTAGGACTGCTTTAAGAGTGTTTTGCTAAAGCATTATAGAATGGACTTAAACCAGGCCACTGCTACAGAGAACTTTCCCTGGCAGACAAGCCAAGCTTTTCACTCCTCCTGCACAGCTAACAGGTCCCCAGTATCTTATACACACTATGCCCTGTTCTCTTCTGCCTCTGAATTATCAGACAATACAGGCAAGATGCCATTCATTACATACCTGATGTCTGGGGCGACCGACGATGGATGGAAAGACAGCACGAGGGGCATCATCCCCAGCAAAACCGGCTTTGCACATACCGGAGCCATTATCAACGACGAGCGCAGCAATATCATCATCCATGGCGAACTGTAAAGTAAAGGGAGCAAGCGTGGTTAGCCAGGAAATAGAGGTCTCGCTTCCTTGCAAGTCTCCCCGCCCCAAGATTCCTGGAAGAGCCTGTAATTGCTGTGAGTGCAGTGCAGTTTGCGAGGAAACCCCCATCCGGAAAGGGTAAGCCAAGCCTTTTGCTTGTGAGCAAGCTGAGGGGGCTGCCTTCCCCACCCATTTCCTTTCTAGCTTCCTGTTTGTGAGCTGGACTTCTCCCTTTCAGCCACTAGAGGGTGCAGAGCTCTACATATTTTGCCTTTGCACAGATTTGGGACAAAGGAAGTCCCTGCTCGAGGCTCATATTATTACCATAAAAGGCAATGGTTAGAGCAAGCTCTGCAAGAAGCCAGTAATGGGGCATGGAGCCAGCTTTGGGAGGGCTGATTAAAGAGACAAGCCACTCCCCTCCCTTTTCAAATGAAGCATATGGCTGTGGCCACTCCCTGTCAGACAGAGGGAGTGTGCCTGGGTCTAGCACTAGGGTGTCTGAAGCAGAGTTAACAGGACAACACTGAAAGAGTTTTAAAAAAGGAGAAGTTACCCGCCACACCCCGCTGCAGAGAAACAGTTTCTCCTGGGAAACCACCTTGCTTAATACCCTGGCTCTGACTTATACCAGACCTACAAGCAGTTGCATTAATTATCCCAGAGGCATTTAGAAATGGGTCAGTAGGTTTCATCAGAAAGAAGCCTGCTTGATCTATATCTTTATTTAATTAGCTGGCCAAGTTTAATTGCAGGCTCCCCACCAGCTAAGCCTCAAAGCCATTTAACACAGAGTGACAGATGAAAATGGCCAATGCCAGAGAGAATTAAGAGTGTTATGCAATTGTCACACTCAGGAAGGGCAGCACCAGCACCAGCAAATCCATGGGCTCACTGGAGGGTCAGGACCACCCCCCACCTGTGCCTATCCCGACATCCTAGCAAGCTTATTCTGGGAAATTTAGTTCCTACACCTCACTGTCTGGGGCAAAGAGGCTTGGCTGGAGTGAGTTCCTTTTTCTTTAAGCCAAGCCAGCAATAAGGGGGGGTACATTTCTTCACCCTACTTCAAGCAGAAACACCAAGAGCTATTCTGTGCCAAGGCTACAGACACTAGCCAACCTGGACCCCACCCCTTCCCAGACACTAGGGACAATGCCCCTCAGGAATCCAGAGAGGAGCCTGCAGTGTTCCTTGATGTGGAATAGTGATAGAAATGTAGCCGTGTTAGTCTTGGGTAGTTGAAGCAAAATGCAGGACAATGTAGGTCCTTGATGTGGGTATTTTTTGGGGGGGGTTGGGGGGGTGTCCAGAGCAACTGCCCTATAGGATGGGGGGGAAGAGGCAGACCTCTCAGCAGCATCCCCTGTGTCTTCAACAAGACAAAGAGACCCTCTGCCTCCCACCTCCTTTAGCCTCTGGGCCAAGAGACTGATTCATGTCTCCCCCCACCCTTCTGCAGGGAGGATCCTCCCTCCACCTCCCCCACCCTTACCCAGCATGTGCTGAGCTAATACAATAGAAGTACCGGCTTCTGCCACCGGAAGCACCAATTGTGGAGTCACACCCTACCAGAGCTTCAGAGCCGCTGCTAACACCCCCCTTCCTCCAGCTTTCTTCTAGCCCCCTTTCAAGTGGGGGAAGAGATGCTCACTCCCAAGCCCCCTTTGGGCAGCCTCACTCCTCCGCCAAACCCATCGCCTCTAGCTTCTTTAAACCATGCAAAGGAAGACGATTAGCTTTAAACCACTCTTCCTCCTCCCCCCTCAATTCACCTTCTACTCCAACCACAAATCCTCTTAGGCACAGACCCGCAAGCCCGATTACAGCCCCAGAACGCAGCACCGCTGCAACAGGGGAGACCTTTCCCGGCGCCCACCAACTCAAGGTTAACTTGGGGCAAACGCCACCCCACCCACCCGCCCCTCGCCAGGCTAGTGGGGCCAGGAAGCGCAAACCCACCGCTCACCCCACCAACGCGCAGCCAGGCACGTGCTTGCTGCTTGGGGCACGTCAGGCTTTGCAAGGAGCAGAAATAAAGGCGACTCGCCAGAAGAGCAACAACCAATATTTAAAAAAAGAAGAAGAAAAAAAAAAAAAAAGAACCCCCACCCCAGCCCCCCAGTGACTTTCCCCTACGGCCGCCAACATTAAGCGCCAGCAGAATTGATCCGGGATCAATTGAATGGGAAGCCATCAAAACTCAGCCACTTTGGGGGGCTTGTTAGTAAACCCCAGGCATTTCCCTCTAAAAAGGGGGCCCGTCCAAATCCAGCCCGCCCTGCCTGCCCCCCCAGGAAAAGGGCTCTTCAGAGGAGGCTCCTGCCCCTTTGCACTTACCTTGGGGAAGTTGCAACTTTAAACCTTGGGTGGAAAAAAAAAAAGCGGCGGCTCAGCCGGCTTGCTGGGGGAACAGGCACGCGCGCAAAAAGCTCGGAGCGACCGAAGCTCGCCGTGCGAGCCGGGTTTTATGGGGCCAGAGCGGTAGAGCCCGAGCCATAAAAGGCAACTTTCGAAGCTAGCCCTTCTGATTGGCCCGTTCGCGCTCCCTCTCCCGAAGCGCTTTGCACATTGCAGCAGTTTTTTTTTTCCTCCTCTTGTAATAAAAAAAAAAAAAAAAGAGAGAAGCAGGCGGGGTGGGGGAGGGCGCTCCCGGCTGCCAGTGGGTGCTGTACCCAGTCTGCTCCTTTTGCAGGCGTGAGCTGTAGCTCAGTGCCTAGCAATGCAGGCAGGAGTCATAACACAACGTGCATGCGGAGGCTGCCTGGCTGTCCTGCCCAGGCACCACCTGCTTTGCTGGGGGAAAGGGCTCCCTGCTGTTTTGAGGGGCCCACGCCGTTGTGATTCGCCAGGCCTGGGGTCTGACTGTGTCCCTACATTGGCCATCCTGGACCCAGCGTAGCCTGCTGGGTCGTGTGGTGCCCGGTGGCCCCCGAGACATCCCCTTCAAACAACCTCCCCTGCTTGGCACGTCAGCGGAAAAGAGGAGTTTGACCCTGCAAACGCTGCAGAGCGGAGGGCTGGCTCCTGGAAGAAATGCTTGGTGTTGGTGCTACCTGCCACTGGCCCTTTGACTACAGTATAAGGTCTTCTGGACAGGGATGTTTAGAGCCACTCCCCTGGACTGGCTGAGGCCCGCTCAGTGCAGGAAGGGGTTAAAGGCAAAGGTGGCTTATTGTGGGGATGTGCAAGGGGTCTTCCTGTTCCCCCAGTGAAATTAGAGCAGACTCAGCAGCAACGTTCCTGCCCCTGGCATATCCCGTACACCCCAGGCTGAGAAAGGGCATGGCAGACAGATGGTTGCAGCCGCTAAGGAAGCCCTGTAGTGGGGGTATACCTCTTGGGCCATAGGGCCAAGGGAAAGCAGACCCTATTGTCCATTCACTGGACTATTAATGTGCCTTTGGCACCAGGCAAATAATCATCCTTCAGAACAGAGTCCCATTTAAAATTGAAGTTATGGGGCAAATTCAATCCATTCATAGATGTGGGAACAGGCTCCAGGCCTAGCTCCTGCCGCTCCATGCACCAGGTTTTCACCCGCACACCAAGGCCTCTGCTGCCAGCCCCATGTGCTGGGGTGTCAGTTAGAGTCTCGCGTTCCAGGGGCAGCAAAGCCCCTGGCGTATGGGGTAGCAGCTGGGAACCCAGCTCCCGACCCTCCCGGCTCGGGGCTTTACTCTCTGTCTCAGCTGGATGGTAGAGGCAGACAGAGTCAAGGGGGCTCAGCACCCCCACTTTTGAAAATGTTCCTGCCCCACTGTCCCACAAGGCAGCGGGGACAATGGAGCTGCTCTTGAGGCCACATGAGTGAAAGTGGCCCTTTAGCTCACCCAAGGACTATTACAGTAACTTACCAATCCACCTGACGTGATACCAGCACCTGATCTGCCTGTTCTGTGTCACCGTTAGACACCTAAATACCTTTGTGAATCCCACCCACTGGTGGGCAGGTCTACATGTAAAATGCTGCAAGGGTGAATCTGCCCCCCGGATATGCTTCAGCGAAGAAGGTACGACATTAACAAGAGAGCTTCTTCAGTCTGCGTCATTCATCCATCTGCATGAGAGACAATCGTTAATGTCATTGGGAGAAGCCTTTCTGTCCATGTAGCCGTGTCTACACCAGGTGCTTAGTCTCTATTACAATGCCACTTGGGTGTGGATTTTTCATACCCTCAAACAACATCATTATACCAACCTAAGTTAAGAGTGAAGAACTAGTCTGAGTAATGCTTAGTAGTTGTTGTCTTAGGCCTTGATCCTGGCATGAGCTCTCTGCAGATGGAGGCCTGTATCCACCCAACTGCATGCAAGTGGTAGTTCTTGTTCCTTTTCCATTTAGCTGTATGGTGCCAAGCGAAACATGTCTTTGTGTGAACTTTCCTCACTGTCTTGTGTTTCCGCAATTCTGGGTTTCATTCTTATGAGGAAACATTTCAGAATAAAGGCTAGGCCATCATAACCGATACAATACCTGGCAATCACATAGCACTTTGCCTCTTCAACGCGCTGTATAAACTTTCAGTTTTAATTACTTAAATGTAGGTCCTTTCAGATTGAATACCAGCAAGTGGTTTAAAACACAAAGTCCCCTGGAAAATGCTAACAACGTGTGTTTTTCATCAGATGCCTCCGACTGGTACCTTTAAGCAGGAATGCCCCAAAGAAGCTAGCCCTGATGATATACTTAGGTGAGGTGCAGATGCAGGGGGACAATGAGGGTGATAGGGTGCCATGTCATGGAAAGGGGAGCTGTGACAATTTTGCAGCCTGTTCCTTGAAAGCTCTTTGTCACAGGGAAATCAAGGAGATTGCTCAGGTGGATAAAGTCTACCTGAGTAAAGATGAGCAGGACTGACTAGTCCTTCATTCCATTAACAGGAGGCCTTAAAGGGAATCGCTGTTCTGGTCATTTAATGTTGCTCCTGCATGCTGAGTTTTTTTGCGGAGATTAAGTACATTATCTCAGCTGTATCCTGGTATCTGTGCCCTGCCATGTGGAACAAAGGAGGGAAGAAAGCACAGGGGAAGCGGTGTAAACTGCCTCAAAACAGAGCTCTGCAGTTACCTTCGGGGTGGATATAAGGATATAACAACCCATTTACGGATTGCGCCCAGCTCTTGTTCCTATTGCTTTCCTATGTTCTATGGTTTTTAATTCACCCCCATGCAGAGGGTCTGCATCCAGCAGTCGCCTGGAACGGGGCCAGCATTTTGCAGGATTCTCAGAGGAGTCGGGGAGGTCCTTGGTTCCTTTCTTCTTCCTGGGGCTTAGGGCTGAGGTGCCCAGAGAGCAGCCTGTGGTGCCAATGCAGGATTGTATTGTTGGTGAGTTCAAGCCTCAAGTGATTTCTAGCTTGAGTCAAGGGTGGCACAGTGAGGAGAAAATAGTAAGCAAACTCGGGTTCCAGGTAAATGGGTAATATGCTCCCCAGACTCTCACTGCTTGGGAGCCCCTTATTTATGGGGGGGTCCTTTTCTTAGGGCCAAGTTGGAGAGGGGAGTTTCCATGTAACACCAGGAAAACTGCTGCTACTGCCACCAGAAGCCATTGGACCTCTCTTACCGTGGGCAGGAGGAAGGTGGAGGTTAACTTGAGGGTATCTTTATGTCATAGCTGTGAAAGGCGCATCCTGTCTCTACCATGTGCTGGATGCTCTTTTCCAAACTCTGCGCTAGCTCGAGTCACGCGGCTATGTAGAAAAGTTGGACCAGACTCTGCCCTCAGCTTCACTGGTGCAAATCCAGAGTCATTCCAGTACCGGCCACGGAGTGCCTACATATGTACGCTGCTGTAACTGAGCGCAAAATTTGGCACTTTGTGTCATTACCATGTAAGCAGTGAGAGGGCTCCCTAGGTCTGTACTAACTTTGTCAGGGTCTGAAGGTTCACACCGTGTGTGCCCTGTTCAGGAGAACCCAGATGGTACAAAGAACCTTCCTGAAAGAACATGAGTATGCCCCATTAGTCTGCCGACCACACCCAGGGGAGGGTTCTCATATTACACTATGAATGTGCTCTGTTAACTACGCTATGACAGGAAATCCATGGGATACAATGGACCACTATGAATGGGCTTTTAGACAATACTGTGACCATATCCACATGCAAAGAGTCACTCAGCTTCCAATGATAATGTTCTTACAAACCTACCCTGCGCCACCTCTTACGAACATAAGAATACAGCCTGGTAAGTGTAAAAGCACCTTGCCAAAACTGTCCAGCTGTAAGGAATGAAATAAAGGATACTGAGAAACCTCAGGGTTTTCCTTAAGGATGGGTGGAAAGGAGAAAGAGCATAGAAATCTGGGAACTGGGCACTCCTGAGTGCAAATCCTGACTCTGCCATTAACTTTATCTGTAACCTTGGTCAAGTCCCTTAATCTGTCTGCATCTCAACTTCCTCATCAGTAAAATGGAGCTAATTGGTTAATTACCCACCTGCGAGGAGAGTAATTAATTGAGGCACTGCTTTGAAAAGGCTGCATGGGGGATGTTAAGATGAAGATTATTTGTCAAATAGGAGATGATCCAAGGCCTGGATGTGTGATGTCTGCCAATGGATAAAATGAGGCAAGGGGAAAGGTTACATGGGAGAGTTGACCAGACAAGCTCTTCAATGCATTGGGGAAAAGTAACAGGGACCTCCAATAACAGGAACCCTGAAGGAGGCTGACATGGTCAACATCTGCTTTGTTGCAGTTCACAGTCAGGGAGGATGAAAGGAGCAAGGGGCTCGGAGATAAATGTTAACGAGGCACTAGAAACATCAGGATTCATGAGAGGCGAGTGAAAGAATCCTTAGATAAGAAGTGTATCGATTCAGCAGCACTGTAAAAGAACTTCATCAAGTTCCCTTGTCTTTGGGGACTGGTGCAGAGATGGTGAAGTGTGATGGGATGGATGGCAGATGAAAGTGGGATCCTTTTAAACTAAGGAAGGAGACGTACTGGCCAAAGAGACTCATCTAAATTCCAGGAATATTGGAGCAAATCAGAAAGCTACTTGGAACCACTGGGAAAACAATAACAAAACCCTTGAACCTTCAAACCTTTTTACGCAATGGGAAATTTGGCTACACAAGGACCACAAAGTTGGGCCCATAACAAGTAGCTAGCAGCTTGGCTTCTGTCGTTTCCTTTGAGGCAGACAGAAGTCAGAGTTCAAGACTCCTGAATACAAAGTGGATTCTTTACAAAGGCTGCTGATCACAGGCAGATAGCAAGGGCCTTTCCACACCAGACTGACTTACTGTTGTCAGACAGGGTGCTAAGGGACTGGCGAGAGACTACAGGCTAATATCAGCTAGCCAGCGCAAACACCAACCCAAGATCTTTTGGTGGCGCGTGCAAGCCGCTTCTCTTCTACGGCGATGGGTGTGGCCCGCGAACCCAAACAGAAGAGACCAGGCAAACCGAATGCAATGGGCACAACTCAGTAGGCCAAAGCAGAGTCCTAGGGCTTGAGTCTCCACTGTATCTTCATTTACACCTGTGCCACTTGAGTGTGGAGTGGGTGTAAACATCTCCCATTCTGATCTGCACCTCATGCCTATCTCCAGGCACAGCTCCCTGAATGGTTCTGATCACTCTTGGACTAGATGGCCTGTCCCTATCAGCACCTGCAGGAAATAACTTAGAGAAGGGGCGGGGGACACATTTTCCAGGGAGAGTTTAAGAATATAGCAAAGGCCAGCCCACAATTTAAAACTCGACCTGGGGCAACAGGGGCTCAGTTTCCTCCTCACGTTCACTTTGGGATTTTATTATTCTTCCGGACAGGGGACACACCTGTCTATGTCCAGCCCATCCTTTGATATCTGCTGTGAGAAGCCCGGAGAAAATACAGGTTAAAAACCAGAAACAGTGAGATCTCTCAAAGCCAATGGCAGCTGAAGCCACAGTTGGAGGCACAAGTTCCTTCCATTGGGCAGGCATTGTGAAACCGTAAATGTAGGCTGTAGGGGCTTTCTTTGTTTCACTTCACTTTTCCTTGCCTCCCTTTTGGCCTGCTCTGCAGCATTCACATCTCCTTGGCTCACAGAGAAATCATCTGTAGGAGGCTACTCAGTGCCCTGCTGCGGTTGATACGGCTGGGGCCTCGTTCTCGGTAATTCTAGTCCATGGCTCTGACTTCATCTCCATCTCTTGCTCTTTTTAAAAGAAATGCCATCCCAGGGCAGCCTCACTCGGCGCACACTGTGTCAACTTTGTTTTCAGCTCGCCTCTTCCATTCCCATACTCAGGGCTTTCTTCCCCTCATCATGTGCTCTGGCTATTAGCCTCTCCACAGCCTCCTGATCGGCTCTCTCCCTCCTCCTCGTCAATTCGGTGCCTCCAAGGAACATCTGGTGAATTCTGTGAGAGAAACATCCGGTGAATTCTGTGAGGGTGAGCGCCAACCCCTCCTGCCATGCCCATTACAAGGACCTCGGAGCAGGAACCCAAACAAAGATGTGTCTCATGCCAGAACTCCCTCAGATTTTTCCTTTCCCAAACGTTTGCAGGGGGTTACTGAGAGGGGATGGCAGAAGAAGGACTTGTTCTAGCACGCCTGCCCCTTCCCAGCAGATGCCTTCTGGAGTCCTCTCCTCCACCCCTTCCCTACCCCCACGCTCACTTGCTCTCTCTCACTTTCTCCCTTCTAGCCACAATGAGGAAGAGAGAAGGTGACTCTGAGCCTAAGCAACACATGGAAACTTTTTAAATTAACAAGTGGGTTTTTAATAAATTCCCCTCAAAGAGCTTTTTTGTAGCACTGGCTTTTCCCACCTCTGGTGCTGGCCGGGCAGAAGGGAAGGCCCAGCCCATGACATCTTAGTTCATAGAATTGCAGCGCCCGGTCCTGAATGCCTTTTATTAGCCCTTAGTCTGGCCAGCAACACTTCCATTGACTTCCATGGGCATCTCAGCAAGGACCTGAGGATTTGGTCCATAGACAACAGAGAGAGGAGAGATTTGCTCACCCACATCAAAGCAGGATTATTCCCTACAGTGTCCCAGGAACTAGTGTTTCCATCACAGACATAGGGTAGTGATAGAAATGTAGCCGTGTTAGTCTGGGGTAGCTGAAGCAAAATGCAGGACAATGTAGCACTTTAAAATAGAACACCACTTGTCATCACCTACAACCCCCAACTTAAACCTGTCCAACACATTATCAATAAACTACAGCCTATCCTGGAACAGGATACCATACTCCAAGAGGCTCTGGGAGACAGACCCATAGTCTCCTATAGACAACCACCTAACCTCAAGATGATTCTTACCAACAACCACAGGACATACCAAACTAATACCAACCCTGGTACCTTCCCTTGCAACAAACCCCGTTGCCAGCTTTGTCCACATATTCATTCTGCTGATACCATTATTGGACCTAACCAAGTGAGTTATAAGATCAAGAACACATATTCCTGCGCATCCAGAAATATAATCTATGCTATCATGTGCCGAAAGTGTCCGTCTGCTATGTACGTTGGACAAACATCTCAGACACTTCACCAAAGGATTAATGCCCACAAAACAGATATCAGACAAGATCACAAAGAAAAAACAGTTTCTTGCCATTTTAACCAGAAAGGACACTCTCTCAGAGTATGTCTACACTACAAAGTTAGTTCGAACTAACGGACGTTAGTTCAAACTAACTTTAATAGGCGCTACACTAGCGCTCCGCTAGTTCGAATTTAATTCGAACTAGCGGAGCGCTTAGTTCGAACTAGGTAAACCTCATTTTACGAGGATTAAGCCTAGTTCGAACTAGCTAGTTCGAATTAAGGGCTGTGTAGACCCTTAATTCGAACTAGTGGGAGGCTAGCCCTCCCCAGCTTTCCCTGGTGGCCACTCTGGCCAACACCAGGGAAACTCTATGCCCCCCTCCTGGCCCCGGACCCCTTAAAGGGGCACGGGCTGGCTACGGTGCCCGTGCCAGGTGCAAGCCTGCCAGCACCCAGCCAGCAGACCCTGCACCTGGCACGGATCGAGCCAGCCACCCGATGCCCCCCAGCCCTCCCACTCTTCCCGGGACCAGGCTGGCAGCTCCCGGGAGCTTGCCCGGGACCGCAAGAGGCGGGCACCCACCTGGGCTAGTGCGGACATCGTGGACCTGGTCCACGATCTCCGCACTAGGCACAGGAAGGTGGCCGGCTAGGGCAGGAGAGCTGCCAGCCTGGCCACCCAGGAGCAGGTGTGCATGAAAATCAAGGGGGTCCACTGAGACCCCCAACCCTGAGCCCTGAGCTTACAGTGGCCGTCCTGGGTCAGACCAAAGGTCCATCTAGCCCAGTAGCCTGTCTGCCGACAGCGGACAACCCTAGGGACCCTGGAGGGAATGGACCGGAGACAGTGACCAAGCCATTTGTCTCGTGCCATCCCTCTCCAGCCTTCCACAAACTTTGGGCAGGGACACCACTCCTACCCCCTGGCTAATACCACTCCATGGACCCAACCTCCATGACTTGATCTCACTTCCCTTTAAACTCTGTTCTAGTTGTAGCCTTCACAGCCTCCTGCAGCAAGGAGTTCCACAGGTTGACTCTTTGCTTTGTGAAGAACAACTTTCTGTTACTAGTTTGAAGCCTGCTACCCATTCCTTTCCTTTGGAGTCCTCTACTCCTTCTTTATGGGAACTAATGAAGAACTTTTCTGTATGCACCCTCTCCACCCAACTCCTGCTTTTAGAGACCTCTATCCTGTCCCCCCTCCGTCTCCTCTTTTCTAAGCTGAGAAGTCCCAGTCTCTTCATATGGGACCTGTTCCCAACCCCTGATCATTGTAGTTGCCCTCCCCTCTCCCAGCCTCTCTCTTCCCCTCTCCCACCTCCTTTTCCCAGTCTCCCCCAGTTTTGTTCAATAAAGACAGATTCCATTTTTGAACACAATTGTCCTTTATTTTGTACATCAAGAAAAGGGGCTAGGGAAGGGTAAGTGGAAGGAGGTGAGGGAGGAATGGGGCACGAGCCCCTGATGGGGAGGACTGGGTTGGCTCTGTGGGCTTCTGGGGGTGGAAGCTCTCCTGCAGCCCCCCAATTGTCCCCTCTCCCCAGATGGCAGCCTGCGGCAAGTGCAGCCGGTCTGATGGCCGAGTGCTGTGATGTGCCCAGTGTACTCCGGGCACTCCAAGCCAGGACTGGTTTGCAAGCGGGGCACCCCTGAGAACTGTCTATCTGGGGTGGGGGTCGGGTCCCTTTAAGCACAGCCCTCGGCTAGCCCGAGACAGCATCTCCACGCTCTAAGTCCTCCTCTGATGCCCTGCCGGCACTGCTTCCGGCCATCCTTAACCCCGCTTCAGGGTCCACTTAATGTGGACATGCTAGTTCGAATTAGCAAAACGCTAATTCGAACTAGTTTTTAGTTCTAGATGCGTTAGTTCGAATTAGCGCTGTAGTGTAGACGTACCCTCAATGACTTAACCACCTGCATTCTGCTACAAAGACCTTTTATATCTGCACTTGAAAGGGAATCCTCTGAACTGTCATTCATGTTAAAATTCGACACTCTCCAAAAAGGAATGAACAAACACTTGAACTATCTTACCCATTATCAAGATAGCTTCCCCAATTATCACCTCTAATACCATTAACTCACAAACATCCCACTCTCCCCACCTCTAATATCATCAATTCACAGACACTTACCTTCCTTCCTTCCCCCCACCCCGCATCTCCCTCCTGTTCTGCAATGTGATTTGTCCTTTTCATATGTGTTCGTTTTTTTTAATTGTATCCTTTGGTATATATGGTTGTGACTATTTTCTTCCACTATTTGATCTGAGGAAGTGGGTCTGGCCCACGAAAGCTCATCATCTAATAAACCATCTTGTTAGTCTTTAAAGTGCTACATTGTCCTGCATTTTGCTTCAGACATAGGGTAGACTATTCAATATTCTAAGGAGTCTACCCTGTAGCTTTGCAGGGACAGTCATATTTTTCCTTACTAATTTCTTTATATCCGCTGTGCCACTCCAGAAAACTCCTCTCCTTCTAGTATTTATAGACTATTATCGTTCCCCTGAGGCATCACTTTATCTATTCAAACACCAGTGCCTCAGTGTGATCCTCTGAGAAGTCACTGTGATTGCTCAGTGCCTTTGTGGTACTGTGGTGTATTCAGCTACCCTCACAGAACGGTAAGCTGGGAGGACGGGACTATCCCCTCTGTGACATGACGCGTCTGCATAGGCAGGGTTTAGGTTTTGGCTGCAATAACACATTTGAAAGCTCATACATGTTTAACTCACCATCCTCCGCCCTGTGTGTCTTTCAGCCCTAAGGCCTCTCTGGTTTCTTTTTCCCATGGAAGAGCTGGGCTTGGCTCTTTAAAGCGGTTTCACACCCGTGAAATAATCTTGACTCCAGCGGAGTCACTCTTGATTCGCACCAATATGAAAGCAGATCTTCTGCAATTGTGTTAACCCCCCACCCTAGGGCTGTGTCTAGACTGGCCAGTTTTTCCACAAAATCATCTGCTTTTGCGGAAAAATTTGCCAGTTGTCTACACTGGCCACTTGAATTTCCGCAAAAGCACTGACGATCTCATGTAAGATTGTCAGTGCTTTTGCGGAAATACTATGCTGCTCCCGTTCGGGCAGAAGTCTTTTTCCGAAAAACTTTTGTGCAAAAGGGCCAGTGTAGACAGCAGAGATTTGTTTTCCGCAAAAAAGCCCCGATCGCAAAAATGGCGATCGGGGCTTTTTTGCGGAAAAGCGCGTCTAGATTGGCCACGGACGCTTTTCCGCAAAAAGTGCTTTTGCGGAAAAGCGTCCTGCCAATCTAGACGCGCTTTTCCGAAAATGCTTTTAATGGAAAACTTTTCCAGTGTAGACATAGCCTAGATGTAACAGCTTATATAGTTCCCCCAGCTGAATCTCATTTTGTCACTCGCTGTCCCCCACCCCCTTTCTAATCCATTAGGGCCTTTTAGACAGCTTCTCTGTCCTCTCTGGTGTTTGGAGCGTCTCTCACGTTAGCACCGCCTGTGAATTCCATCACTGTGCTGTTTACCCCTTATTCTAGCTCATTAATAGAGATGGGCAACCACAAATGTTTGGTCCGGCGTGATAGCCATTTACCCAACTCAGGAGAGCTGCATTCTCACAGGTGAGGAATCCCCTTTGCAAATATGTTTTTATCTTCATCCCTTTTCAGAAAAAAATGAAGGGGTTTAAATATGGATGAGAAACTCTAACATATTTAGATCTGGGGGGCACCATTATTTACTGTTTTCCCTTCATTCCAGTCCTTAAGAGCTGCTACCAGATGGGACTGCAATGAGCTCTGTTCTTCCATTAGCAAGAAAAGATCACTGACAAGTGAAACTAGGGGTTCTGTGGGCTTCCTGGACAGCATCCAGCCCTTGCTGGCCTTGAGAGCAACCAATGATGAGGACTACGAATAGAATCCTTAGGCTTGTCTTCATGGGGAAATTTACCTGCGTAATCATACCAGTAGACTCACACCACTAGATTTCACTAGTTTAACTCTTCACCTGGATACTTTCTGCAGTGCCCTTTTTCAGTGTAGCTTATGTCACTTTGGAAGTGGTATAAGCTAAATCAGAAAAAGGCCCTCCTAGTCCAGCATAATTATGCCAGTAAATTTCCCCTCACTCTAGCCTGACCCCGAGTTTCAGGGGACATCCCTCTATCTAGAAACAGGAGGAATGAGAGAACGAAAGGATAATGCTAAATAGCCGGCACCCCTATTCTTTTGGAATATGTCAGCTTCCTGGAACCCCAGTGATTCAGCCTGAAACTCAAACCCTGCCTCTCCCCAATCAGGGTTAAACTACAATCTGCTTAGAAGACTTTCCCATATGGTACAATATCCACTGATTTGTTACGTGCCCCTTAAAACGTATTTAACACAGATGTGAAACTTGATTATTTCATCTCATACAGTATCTTTTACATTTTTTTCCATTATTTTGCAAATTGTTTTGTAAAAAACCTTATAATGGGGGATGGCGTTTTCTGATGACTTTCTGTGTCCAGGGGAAATGAAGCAGCTATAGGAATGTTCAAAATGGGATTCAGTCTAATTTCATCTCAGCCTGTTGACACTAACAAAGGTCCTCTTAGCCCCTTCCCTCTGAGGATCTTAAAGTCCTTTGCAAGGATGACGCGATGACCTCACAGGACTGTTGGAAGGCTTAAGGAACAAGCATTACCTTCATTGTATAGATGGGGAAATAGCGGTGCAGAGCTGAAAAATATACCCAGCTGTACAACTGATAAGCATTATTATGATTTTGATGTGGTGGTTTTCATCTTCAATTAACTCAGGATAGGGGAAGGAAGGATGGCTTAGTGGTTTGTACAAAGGATGGGAACTTGGGATAGCTGGTCTCTCTTCCTGGCCCCGCCCATTGAATTTGGGCAAGTGACTACTACCAACCTTTTCAAATCTTAGTGCCCACAGCTAGGCATCTAAGTCTATACTGAAGCACTCGACTATATAGTATGATTTCCAGAGGTGCTGGACACATGCACTTGCCATTGATGGCAAGAGGAGCTGGTCATACTCAACTGCCATGAAAAGCTGTCCGCTTAGTCACCACCCTGTGGAGCAGGACACTATTGCTAACCCCATTTTACAGATGGGGAAATTGAGGCACAGAGCAGTTAAAGGGGGAAGGATAACAAAGGCATAAAGGGCAGGCAGGTTCCCAACTCACACTTAACAGTCAATGCGAGTTGAGTGCCTAACTCCCCTTCTGCCTCTGAAAATTTCCCCATAAGTGACTTGCCTGAGGCCACAAGGTCAGTGACAGAGGAATGGAATGTAGGCGTTACTGTGTCCCGGTCCTGCATTCAGTCCCTTAGTATCCCTCTTTTGAAAGAAATCCTTTGGGACTATTCAGTGCGCACCAATTTGTCCTCTTTACTGGAACCAATTATACTGATCTCCCCCTAACACCTCTTAATGCCTGTACTGTAACTTTGTTTCCTATAGTTTCAGAGGGGTAGCCGAGTTAGCCTGTAACAGGAAAAACTTAAAAAACAGCAAGTAGTCTGGTAGCACTTTAAAGACTAACAAAACATGTCGATGGTATCATGAGCTTTTCGTGTGATCTGGTGTTGTGCCCATGAAAGCTCATGATACCATCGACATGTTTTGCTAGTCTATAAAGTGCTACCAGACTACTTGTTGTTTTTTAAGTTTTTCTCGTTTTCTATAAGCAGCACACAGACAAGGCTCTCTCTAGGAAAGGGGTGGGTCTTTTATCCTGGGCCAGGTACATGGACATTTTTCTTAACTCGGTGTACTTGGGGCTGAATCACTGAAATCACTGGAGCTACACTAGTGAGAACAGAATCAGGCCTGATTCTCTGTGGGCAACACTGCTCCAAAGAACCCCAGTGCTGTTCCAGATGAAGTCAACAGCAAAATTCCCATGGAGTTCGTAGTGGGTCTGCTATGTATTTGAATGCAGTCCAAGACAATCTAATGGTCCATTTAGCAAACAAATTCTGGGATTAAATAAATCTGTCCTATTATAGATTGTGTGTGTCTAGAACAGGGGTGGGAAAACTAAGGCTTGGGGGATGGATGTGGCCCTGGCTTGCCTGGATCCAGCCCCCAAGGCTCAAGTCCCACTCCCTAGCATAGAGGAGCAGGGGCTGGCACTCCACCCCCCTGCTGTCCCACCCCAGGGCTGTAGCACACAAAATCTACTAAGTGGGATGCCCCCGGGGCTCCAGTGTGTGAGGGGAATGTGAGGAGTGTCTTTCTCCTCAGTCAGGGGCCACATCAGTGAGGAGTTTTTTTGCTTTTTTTGCTTTTTGTTTGTTTTGCTTCTGATGTGTGTGTGGCTCCCAGCTGATTTTTCCATAGGTCAGTGGCCCTGGACCTTAAAAAGATTCTCCACCCTGGTCTAGACATCAATATTATGTTGCTAAAGCAAAACAACTGCATTTTATTATCATTCGTTGCAGATTATGTCCCTAGCAGTTCCTATCTTGCACTTCATACAGAGTCTGCTTTGGCTTATTTCATGCATTCTTTCTAGCAGAAGATAAGATCTCAGTAGAAAACAAAACCAATTAACCTCTTGTGTTAATTGATCCATTAGCATATTATATCCTGTTCGCCACCAGATATGGGTCTAATTTTTTCATCTGGGGATTAGTAAAGAGGCTTTCACATTCAGATAACATGCAGTTATAAATAAGAGTCCCAGCAGATTTGCCACTTGTTTTATTTTGTTTTGTTTTTTCCCCAGTTCTAGAGGGTTTAGCTAACTGTCCTTTTCCCATTTCTTTAGTGAGTTTTAGAGTCATTCTGCTCTAGGGCTAGGTCCATGCTACAGCTGGAAGGTCAATTTAAGGTACGCAACTCCAGCTATCAGAGTGGTAGCCATGTTAGTCTGAATCTTAGGGTACGTCTAGACTACATGCCTCTGTCGCCAGAGGCATGTAGATTAGGCTACCCGACATAGGAAAATGAAGCGGCGATTTAAATAATCGCCGCTTCATTTAAATTTACATGGCTGCCGCGCTGAGCCGACAAACAGCTGATCAGCTGTTTGTCGGCTCAGCGCGATAGTCTGGACGCGCGGGTGTCGACATCAAAGGTATTTGTTGACCACCCAGGTAAACCTCCTGGGATGAGGTTTACCTGGGTGGTCGACAAATACCTTTGATGTCGACACCCACGTGTCCAGACTATCGCGCTGAGCCGACAAACAGCTGATCAGCGCGGCAGCCATGTAAATTTAAATGAAGCGGCGATTATTTAAATCGCCGCTTCATTTTACTATGTCGGGTAGCCTAATCTACATGCCGCGGTGCCTGGCTTTATGCAAATGAAGCCCGGGAAATTCAAATCCCGGGCTTCATTTGCAACTCCGGTTGCCTACATTACCACCCTAGTTCGAACTATGGTGGTAGTGTAGACATACCCTAATAGACTAACAAATGTATTGGAGCATAAGCTTGCGTGGGCAAAGGCCCACTTTGTCAGATGCATGTCACAGATGAATCCGACAAAGTGGGTCTTTGCCCAGGAAAGCTTATGCGCCAACAAATCTATAACTCCAGCTATGTAAACCAGGGCTTTTCAACAGACAGCCCCGCGGTGCAGTTTGGGTTTACGTGGGGCTCAACACACGGCCCGTTGGTGGGATCTTTTGAACATGGCCTCCACTGGGAACATGCTCCACAACAGCGAGTCAATATAATGGTCTTCTGTTGATATGTGTTTTAGTAGTTAAATTCCTGGACTGTCATTGCTCATTAAAAGTGCTGTCATATGGGTGAGAATCAGGTAAATATTGCATTTCATTAATATCAGCAGAACTGACTTAAATGGGGCTTGCGTATTGTGTAGTCTTGCCTTAATCTTTGTATTCATGCCCATCAGTGTGAAAGAAGCTATTTGCATATACTTGCATATATATTTGCATGTATATGCAACCACACTTGTGTTTCTGGGCATGTGATGTGAGTATCATTGTGGCCCCTGGGGCATACAAAGTTGAGTAGCCCTGCCTTAAACTGAGCTTGGCACCCTCGCTACAGTGGGAGGGCAACGGAAGCAAACGCTCCCATTCCCTTATGCCTCATGAATCATGGAATACCAAGGGCACCTTCAGCATTTGATTTAGTGGGTCCTTATTAGACACACTAAATTGAACACTAGAACATCGATTTCCGGTGCAGTAAGACAGGGTCTAAGACCCAGCCTCCATTTGTGCACGAGCAGCTTTGCACAACCACCCTATGATGCACAGCTCTCTGCACCAATATCTGCATGCGCAGATGGTATAATTCTGTGGTGTCCAACAGGCTAGCTATTAGCCACATCTGGCTATTTGTCCAGTTGAGTGTGGCTAATTTGCTATACCAGTAGCCACTATAGTGGCTACTGCTTCATAACTGGTTGGACACCACAGCTATAATCTGTGTGTGCACATAAGGGATGAGTTCAGTGTGTGTCAATTATATGCCCTGCACACGTGTGATAAAGTCCCATCACCTGTGATCCCGGAGAGAATGATCCATAGATGTGCCCTGTGTGTGTACACAAAGTGACAGTCAACACTGGGGAGAGGACCCAGCTCCACTTAAGTCCTACATAAGCCCAAGATGCTTTGGTCTCCAGAGCTCTTTGTCAAAGGCTGTCAGGGTGTGTATACACCGCTAGCTCCCTGTGGTTTGCTGCAGTGGAGGTGATGATATACCCAGAGCAGCAGAAGAGCGCCTCCATGGTATGAGAGTGGCTTGCTCTGGCATCTAGCAGAAACTGTTTCCAATGTGGGGCTTGCTCTGGGTCAGGAGTGGGTGATAATTTTTGATGGGGGCACATCAAGATTTTGTTAAGTGGTCAAGGGCTGCAGATTTCTAATGGAGGAGGTGCAGGGTCTGGGATGCAGGTTGGGTGCAGAAGGGAGCTTGGGGTAGGGGTGCAGGAGGGAGCGTGGGGTCTGAGAGGGAGATAGGGTGAAGGAGGGGTGTGTGATCTGGAGCAGGGGATGGGGTGCAGGATCCAGGAGAGGGAATGGGTGCAGAGAGGATTCTGGATGGGGAGAGGAGTGTAGGAGGGGGTGCAGGGTCTGGGAGGGAGTTGTGACTTGGGGCAGAGGGGAGGTGCAGAGTGTTTTGGTGGTGACCTGGAGTAGGAGGGGATGGTGACCTTGGGCAGGTAGTTGGGGTGCAGGAGGGGCTGAGGTGCCAGAGGCAGGCTATGACTAGGAGGCACTTAACTAGGTGGTTCTGGCCAGACCCTCAGGCAGGTTCCCTGCTTGCTGCAGCTCCAGAGCTCAGAGGGGCTGGCTGCTCCATATGCCTTTCTGGAAGGGGAAGGAGGCTTCACATGTCACCCCAGTCCCCAGCACAAGCTGAGAGATTGCACAGGGACAGGGCAGCCCATGAGAGCTGGCCAATGGGAGCTGAGAGATTGCGCAGGGGATGGGGCAGCCTAGGAGAGCTGGCCAATGGGAGCTGAGAGATTGCGCAGGGGACGGGGCAGCCCATGAGAGCTGGCCAATGGGAGCTGAGAGATTGCGCAGGGGACGGGGCAGCCCATGAGAGCTGGCCAATGGGAGCTGAGAGATTGCGCAGGGGACGGGGCAGCCCATGAGAGCTGGCCAATGGGAGCTGAGAGATTGCGCAGGGGACGGGGCAGCCCATGAGAGCTGGCCAATGGGAGCTGAGAGATTGCGCAGGGGACGGGGCAGCCCAGGAGAGCTGGCCAATGGGAGCTGAGAGATTGCGCAGGGGACGGGGCAGCCCAGGAGAGCTGGCCAATGGGAGCTGAGAGATTGTGCAAGGGATGGGGCAGCCCAGGAGAGCTGGCCAATGGGAGCTGAGAGATTGCGCAGGGGACGGGGCAGCCCATGAGAGCTGGCCAATGGGAGCTGAGAGATTGCGCAGGGGACGGGGCAGCCCATGAGAGCTGGCCAATGGGAGCTGAGAGATTGCGCAGGGGACGGGGCAGCCCATGAGAGCTGGCCAATGGGAGCTGAGAGATTGCGCAGGGGACGGGGCAGCCCAGGAGAGCTGGCCAATGGGAGCTGAGAGATTGTGCAAGGGATGGGGCAGCCCAGGAGAGCTGGCCAATGGGAGCTGAGAGATTGCGCAGGGGACGGGGCAGCCCATGAGAGCTGGCCAATGGGAGCTGAGAGATTGTGCTGGGGCGGGGGCAGCGCGTGAAGCTTCCCTCTTCCCCCAGGTGCAGAGAGGCACATGGAGCAGCTGCTCTGAGCCCTGGGGCTGCTCCCTGCCTGAGGGTCTGCGGGCCGTATTGAAAGGCTTGGCGGGCCGGAACCAGCCCGTGGGCCGTATCTTGCCCGCCCCTGCTCTGGGTTCCATTGCTGCATTGACCTTGTGCTGGCCTTCTGCCCAGAGAGGGCTCACACCCAAGGGGGAGCTGCCTTTTGAGAACAGGAGCCTCAAGCTGCCAGCCTGTCAGCTGTGGGGAGAAAGGCCCTTTCCTCAGTACGGGCAGCAGCAGTGCAAGCTACCCCCATGCTGCCTGCTAATGTGACTCAGCCCTGACTGGGAAAGGGAAAGGAGCTTGGCGCCTGTGAGTGTCAGCAGCCACTCGGAATGGGACTGACCCATGGGCAGTGCATGATGCTAGAGCTGGGGGAAGCAAGTCCCCAGCCCTGCCCCCGCTTCCTGAGCCTCATCGCTGCAGCTCAGGGCTCTGGGGGATGCCACGGCCACCCCTCCCCACTGTGGGAGCAGGCCATGTCTCCCTCAGGGGGTGGTGTGTGGCCGCAGCCTCCCCCCAGCCCGGGAGCATGGGGGGGGAGGTGGCATGTGGCTCTAGCCTTCCCCAGCCTTGGCCAGAGCACGGCAGGAGGGTGGCTGGTGAGTGGCCACAGCCAGAGCACAGCCTTGGAGGATGGTCAGCAGGCGGCCGCACCTGTCCCCGGAGCATGGGCAGTGCCCAGCCCTAGCCGCACAGCCCCAGCCTCCGTGGGGCTAAAGCCTAGGCAGCTCTGGGAGACCGGGGGAGATGTGGGAGCTGAGGTGGAGTGTGGGTGGGGCTGGGCGGGCAGTTTGGGAAGGCATTTCCTTCCCCTGCCTCTGATACCGATGCCCATGGACTGAGCTCATATGCTCCTTCCACACAGGCCTTTTGCCCAGGTCTTTCCTGACCTGGGAAGGCCAGAACTGAACGAATGCCTGGGAGCTGGAGAATAGTGATAGAAATGTAGCCGTGTTAGTCTGGGGTAGTTGAAGCAAAATGCAGGACAATGTAGCACTTTAAAGACTAACAAGATGGTTTATTAGATGATGAGCTTTCGTGGGCCAGACCCACTTCCTCAGATCAAATAGTGGAAGAAAGTAGTCACAACCATATATACCAAAGGATACAATTAAAAAAATGAACAAATATGAAAAGCTGGAGGAGTGCAAGGGGAGAAATTCAACTTAGATTCACCCTGCGGGGCTGCACCTTTGATTTTCCTGTGGAAGGTCAGTTGCAAATGAACCCCACGCCAACGGGCACGCCCCAAGATTCAATGCACGACAGTGCATGCCTGCCCAGGCTCCATGCTGCCCCGCTCCTGCCCTTGGCTCCCTCTGTCTAAAAGCACCAGATCCTTCCCCTCCCCTTGGCAATCCTTCGTCCCTCCTCTCCTAGGATATGTCTACACTACCCGCCTAGTTCGAACTAGGGGGGTAGTGTAGACATACCCCTAGTTATTTCACGCTGGTGCGTCCACAATATTGAACGTTTGGCTGGTTTATGCAGCCACTTCCCCAGCCTTAGTTTTATGGCAGGACTCATGTCCCCAGAGAAAGTGCAGAGGAGGTATTTGTGTCCTCACACTAGACTCCTTCCCCTTGGCGCCCTGGCGGAGCCCTGCAGGGTTATGGAAGTGACTTCCAGGCCTCTTCCTTTGTGCTGCAGCTAGGATCCGGATTGCTGAAGTCAGCCACCCAGCCCCGTGGCGGAGAAAGTTGCGCTGCTGTAGAAGGCCAAGCATTGTGCTGATAATAACGGGGCAGGATCTGAGCAGGGAAGGCAAACATGTTGGTCAGACTCCCCTAGTCCCATTGACACTACAACCGCCATGCTAGGGTAGTCACAGCCAATGACTCCAGCTACAGGGCATCCACCTGCACGTGAGTGTGTCTGCCCAACCACGTTCAACAAAGCCCTTGGTAAAACCAGCCGATGTTGTCTGCATGCTGGGGGCCTAATGCACCGTCTGCAGTGGAGGGCAGGACGTGCACTCACTGTCATTTCTTTTTCTGTGTCCTGTTCCATACAAATCAAAAAAGCCCATCAAGTTCTGAGCAGGAGGAGAAAGACACTAAGGCTTAGTCTGCACTGGCACTTTACAGCGTGGTAACGTTCTGGCTCAGGGATGTGAAAAAAACAACCCCCCCTCCACGGCACCAGCGTGAACCAGGCTATAGCACCAGGAGCCGTGTGCCCAGCACTGTTGGCTGCTCCTCTCATGGACAGGCTTGTTGATGGAGCGGTTCAAAGGGGACAATGACCCTGGGGCCCAGAGATTCAAAGGGGCGGAGCCCTGTGTCCCTTTGAATTTCCACCAGAGCACCACTCCACGCAGCTCTGAGAGTTGGGGAGGATGACACCATCAGGGCGGTGCTAACGTCTGACTGCCCAAGGCCCCGCCCCTTCCACCTGAGGCCCTGCCCCTTCTGCCTGATACTCCGCCCCTTCCTCCAGAGGCCCCACCCCTTCCACCCAAGACCCCACCCCTTCCAAGTGCACAGAGCTGACCTCCCCCACTTTGCCTAGGGGCCCATGGTGGCTGTTGACTTGCTGCTCATGGAGGTGGTTTACACAGAGTGCTGGGAGAGTGCTCATGCCACAGCTGCACTTTAAACTGTCAAGTGTAGACAAACCTGGATGGTGCTGTGAGGGAGCTGCTCCTTGGAGGCCATAGCTGGGGAGTCTCTCGGCAATCGCCTTGGGGAGCCTGCTGCATGCTGGGGTGATCACACAGCCTGCCTGCTCTAGGCAACAAACCCTGCATTGCAGGTGGAGGAAAGTTCAAGGTGACTTTGGGTGGCACATTGACAACCCCCAGGTGCGCGCTCTGTGCTCCTTGTATAAAACCCGCCTTCCGGTTAGACCACATACCTGCAGTGGCTGTTGCAGCAGCTTTCCATTCCACCTGGCGCAGGAAGGCTCGCACGCTCCGCACATGCTCCCTCCAGCCAAGGGCCCCAATCCACAGCTTGCACGGCTGGTTAGCTAACCCCATGGACCACGGTGGCCAGGAGAACTGATCTAATCCCATCCGCTACTGGGCCTGAGGAGAAGCCCTGTGTCACAGGCAGGGCCGGACTAAGGGGTGGGCGAGCCAGGAAGCTGCCTGGGGCGCCAACCGATGGGGGGCGCCTGATGGTAGCTGTATGGGGTGCGCGGCGCCCCTTATAGCTGCCATCAGGCGCCATGCGCTCAGCTCCCGGTGGGTTGCAGTGGCCGCCCAGAGTGGGGGCTGCGTTAACCCCCGCAGTGCCGTTACCCCGCGGCCGCGGGGCCCTGCACGGCCAGGCACGGCCCGCCCAGCGGTGGTGGCCAGGCAGCGCATGCGCCGTGCACCTGCCCATGCACCGTAGGGGCAGGCCTGCGCATGCGCCGTGCGCCTGGGGTGGCGCCATGGGCCCGGGGCACCAAAATGGCTCGGGCTGGCCCTGGTCACAGGCCCTCCTGCCCAGCGGTTTGGGTGCTTCGGAGGCTTCCCAACAGTTTGTCAAGGCCGTGCAGGCTGTGCCCAAGCCAGCGCTTGCCTGTCTATTTTTAAAGTCCAGCCCCAGGGCCTTATTCTCAATGGACCACAGCAGCCAAGTCACTGCCTGGAATATGAGTGTAACTAGATCTAGCCGAGTGCCGTCAGAAGTGCATGAAATAGAACCAGAGCATATGCCTTGGTTTTGCTTTCATGGTGGTTCTCAAAGAGAACCACCATCTCTCCTGATTCCTCTCTCCCCTCCTTCCCAGCCTTAGCCATGCATCCCTCACCAGCAGACACTCACCCAGGCCCAATTCACACCCAGCTACTTTAGCATTTGCAAAGGATTAAGTGCAGGAAGAGCGTCAGGGTGAGACACTGGACTCTATCACACTTAGCTTGTATTGCAGCCCGCTGCCTGGGTTGGGCAACGTTTAGGCAAAGCAGAGGCTGTGGAAACACGTCTCTGGTCCACTCCGGCGTGGAGGGCAGCCCATCACAAGAGGAAATACATTCCACACCCCCACACCCCTTTTTTAAAAAATCACGTCTGTTGCCATATGAACCAGGTTCCATTGTAACGTATTCCAGACAGAGTTCTGAGGTGTTTGATGAGGACCGGGGGTCCTTTTGCTTTAACTGACAGTTGCATCTAAAGGAGCATGACTCTAAATTGGTGCAAGCTGTCGTCACACACACCTAACCAGCCGCTCTGTCAGCAGGAGCCTGTTTCCTAACAGGTCCAGGAAATACGCCTTAAATGGCAAAACCTGGTTGCAACCCTGCCTGGCCAATAGGGTCTGACTCTGAGGCACTCTCAAAGAATGGGTTAACGGAAACAGGAAACCACAGACCAGCTGAAGCACCCCCCCCTCCCTTGCTTGACAAGCCTTGCATTTGCCAGGAACCGACATGAAAAATACACCTCTTCCTCCTTTTCCCCTCTCAGAATTGGCTGCTGGATCCCCCCCCCGCCTCCCCATTTTGCCGCATGAACTGCACACTATGTGCTCGTTCCGCCTGCCTTTGTGGTTTCACCATGACTCCGGGGGAGATGGCGGCGTAGGGGGGTGGGGCAGCTTCTCTCCTAGGTTGATAAACTCTAAGTTTGGTGGAGGGGGAAGGGAAAAGAAGGGGGACAGCAGAAAAACATCGAGTGCTATTGACTTGGGTGAATGGCGCTTTTATTTTCAGAGAAACAGCTGCTCAGCTCAGTGCTCCCCAGTCTTTTCCACATTTTGACCCTATGTTACAACTGAGACTAGGTTTGGGAGCATCCCTCGCATAAGGAAAGGGAAAGTTGGGAGCTGCTTCGACCTACTCCCGACTCCCCACTCCCAGGTTGAGAACCCCATGGTACAATCCAAAAACTCAAGAAGAGTCACAATGTGAGACCATGAAAATCCAAAGGCTGGGAAACAGCCAGCCAGTAAAACCAGTGTCAGTCACATTGCATCCCCCATATTTATATGTCCTTATAACTGCTCACAGGTACGTAGGATCCAGGTGACGCAGGGTCTTTTAGCAGTTGACAGGATGCTCCATTTTTCTAGTCTGAGCCCTATTCATATGGGCACACATAATGCCATGCAGGGTTTTGTTTGTATCAGAGAAAAAGTGTTACTTAACAAAATCTGCCTTGGCTTCTGAAGGTAAAGGGCCCCTCAGCCTGTAACACAGTTGGAAAAAGGAGAAGCTGAAAGACAGGACTCCGTGGAAGAAGACTCAGATCTGGATTTTCCAGTGGCCTTAACGTCCAGCCACAATGGAGCTTTGCTTTTACAGCAGTAAGTGGAGGACCCAAACTAGCACTGGGTGAACAAATCACAAAGGAGAGTTTATTTGTCATCTTCAGTCTCTTTTTTTGTACACAAATGTCTTGCGCTTTCTCATTACTCAAATTACTAATTGGATGGTGTCGCTGAATAATTATTGGTCAATAGACTGTTAACGAGCTGTTCATTACAAGTATTGTGTAGTCAGAAATTAGTCTCGTCTGGCTGGATACATAGATCACGTTATATACTCAGTCTGGAACACATGAGTAACGCAAACGAGCAAAGGAGCATGAAACTGATCAAAGTGGACTTGTTTTTCAATGTGAATAAATATTTTTGGATTCTCTAGTTAGTTTTTGCACTGTTCTGAATTAAATGCATGTACACCTGGTGCATGCAGCGAGGAAATGACTGCAAATTAGACAGAATCTGACCCCTTAGGGCTACAATTATTCCCCTTGCTAGAGGGTAAAAACAGCAAAGGGGAAGCCAGAATAAAAAAGATAAGAGAAGATGAAAAATCACAATAAGGCAGAGATTGTTTAAAAAATGCTCAGCTAAACGGTCTGTGGCAGACAGATGCCTCCCTGTAGAACACACTAAATCTGTCATGATAATGGACATGAAAATGACTGTATTCCAAGCAGCAGCCTGGGGAAGAGGCCTTTTCAGTCAACTTCACTCTGTATTGTGGGGAGCCTACCCGTTCTGGGAATACGAAAGGTGAATCTTAAAACGGGGCATCACATGGCATAGAAGTGGGAACATTTTATCATTGAAGATCAATACAAAAATGACTCAGAGGTTGGTTTTGGATTGATTGAATTCCCCTCCCGCCAATATCCTCTTCTGTGAATTCTGTCTAGTTCTTTCAGAATTATTTTCACTTGTAAATACAATAATAGGAAATACTCTGAGGGTTGAACAGATATTCATTCATCAAAGAGGGCTCTGTTGTTGTAAAGCATTGGAACACTCTCTTAACCTCTCTCTGGTATAAACTACAGGCAGTCCCCGGGTTACGTACAAGATAGGGACTGTAGGTTTGTTCTTAAGTTGAATTTGTATGTAAGTCAGAACTGGTACATATTGTAGAGGAAACTCTAGCCAAACATTTCTCCAGAGCTCAGTTTTATTCTCCCACACCTCACTCTCCTCAGTCCTTTATTCTCAAGCTGAGGTGTCTGCTGAGAAAAGCCGCTCCGCGTCTCCCTGGTCTGCTGGGGAGGGGCGCTAGCTTCGTGTCTCCCTGGTCTGCTGGGGGGAAGCAGCTAGTGCAAGGTTGCCTCACCCCGTTTGTAAGTAGGGATCTGATGTAAGTCGGATCCATGTAACCCGGGGACTGCCTGTACTGGTAGATGAACCTAAAAGTAGAGCCCTGTGCAGATACAAAATTCTTATCCATAGCTGCATCTGCAAAAACGATCTGCGGATATCTGCATCCAGATACTAATGCATATAAAGTGGATATCCACAAATGAACGGTTCTTGATAAAAATGTGTATCCGCAACTGTATCCACACAAATGAGCAGTGTATACAGTGGACATAAAGTCAATAGCTATGGATTTGCAGAGTTCTACCTAAAAGGGACTCAGTGGCCTTGGTTGGAGAGAACCCAAAACTGATGATGTAGAGCCATACTTTATTCAAGCCTAGCAAACTTCTTGGGCCTGAAAAACCACACTGCAAAAGTTACTTAGAACAAGTTTTCTTGTGGGTTCCCCAGACTTCCTGATTCTGATTGCGATAAGAAATACCATTTATTAGTCATAATTATTAGTCACTGATAGCAGCAGCAATGCTTGAACGGCGTATCAGATCACTGCATGGAATTAGAACTGCCCAGCTGTGTGTCATATTGGCAACAGCTGATCCAGTGGTTGTGGCCTGTACTCTTAGGAGTGAGTTCTATCCCCGTTGCTTTCTCTATGGCTACGTCTACTCTGCAACACTATTTTGGGACACTAGAGTATCCCAAAATAGCTAACCTGCATCTTCACAGCAATCCTGTTATTTCAGGCTCGCTATTCCGACGTCCTCGTAGACCTTATTCCATGAGGAGGAAGGGATGTTTCGGAATATTTCAAAATAGCATCAAAATAAGATATGCAATTTACGTATCAACTTGCATATCTTATTTCGAGTTATGGTGCAGTATAGACACATCCTATGAAGTTCTGGTACAGAGCTGAGTGACCATCACAAAGGGCCCGGTCTTCCGAGGTATTTATGTGTCTAACTCCCGTTGAAATCTGTGGGACTAGGCATGTACTTTTGGAATCTAGTCCAAAGTTCCTAGTCTCGGTACGATAGGTAAATATTAGCCCTCAATCACAGATGAGGTACAGGAGAGTTAAGGGATTTGCCCAATGTGACACAGCACATCACAACTGGACTAGAACCCAACTTCTCCTCCCCACTCTGTCTTATTTCTACTGTCTTATTTCTAGCTACTAGACCAGGTGATGGGCAAGAGGCAGCTAGTGGGCTAGGTCTGGCCCGCTACGCCACTGGATCCAGCCCGCAACTGCCTCGTTGGGACCCGTAAGAACAGTGCAGCTACTGCAGCTTTTCCAACCAATAAGAGATGAGAAATTTTGTGGGCAGCAGGGGCAGCCAGTGAAGCCTCCTCTCTCCCTTCCTGCCGTCCTACTGGGAGAAAAGCCATGTGGAGCAGCTTGTGACTGCAGCCTTCAGGTTTCTGCAGGACTGCTGGCTGGGAGCCACCTAGGTAAGCACCTCCCAGCCAGAGCCTGCCTCTAGCACCCACATTCTCCCCAACAACTACCTGCTCAGGCCTCCATCCAAACCCTCTCACCTCCTTCGCCCAGGTCACAACTCCCTCCCAGACCCTGCATCCCCCCCAGAGTCCCTCCCCCAGGCCAGAATCTTCTGCACCCATTCTGGAGTCTGTAACCCAAGCCTCTGTCGCAGATCACAACCCCCTCCTTCACCCAAACTCCCTCTCAGACCCCACGCCCCCTTTTGCACCCTAGTACCGTACCCTGAGCTCCCTTCTGCACCCAATCTCTGTCCCAGACCCTGCATTCCCTTGGTAGAAATGTGGCCCTTGACCACTTGCCAAAATCTTGGAGTGCCCCCCCCCATTAAAAATTATTGCCCACCTCTGTTCTAGACTGTGCTCTCTCTCCAATAAGTAAATGTTTCCCTTCCACTTACAGCTTTTATGGAGGTATTTGGGCATCTCCAGGTCAGTGAGGCATGACACCGAAAGGTAAACTGAAAAGTAAACATGAAAGAAACATTCCACAAACTATTTCCACCATCAGAAAAAGTTCAGCCCAAGTCCAGTTTGAGCTTTGAGAGAAGGGTGAAATCACTGCTTATTTCCTCTGAACTGTTTCATCCATTTGTATGTAAAGCTGCTGTCCCATGGGTTTCAGCCACACCACACTAACCCCCATTATAGATCTCCCGCCAAAGGAACTGATCCATTGTTTCCACATTCCTTCCTGGGACCTATTTTCCTTGGCAGGATATTTCACACAATGGGACAGACGAGATCACCATTGATAGACCCAAAGGAGGGTCATTACCAGCGTTCTGGTTAGGTTCATTCATATACCCACCAGACTTAGTTTCACTGATACAGCTGAGAGAACGGATATGCTGGCATTAGCTCCATTTATCCATCAGCGCGAAGGCTTTGGACACTCCAGAATGAGGACTAGCAATAGTCCTAATCAGATCATTACACTACTACTAATCATTATACCAGAGCTGTGCACCAGCACATTGGAATGAATGTTAACATGCATAACCCTGTCCATTAGCGGGGACTGAACTCAGGAGCTTCTGAGTTAAAGACACACAATTCTACTGTTTGAGCTAAAAGTCGAATCCCCGCACCGACCACCATGGGAAACAAATATCTCCTGTGGGGAGCGTACACACTGAAAAACAGATCTTCGATAAACATGACACCAGCAGTATCAGGACTACAGCGATCTTTCCATCATTGGTACATTGCAAAAAGGGTGCAAAGAACAGTCTTGGTGACATGAAACCAAAGTCTTGGATCCTTGACAAAAGTCCTTAATGATGAAGGGCCATTCCCATGAACTTGGAACTGTCGTGTTAGTTTGCCAGGGACACAGTGTGCCTGGCACTTTTCCTGTCTAGTTTTCAGTAGCAAAAAATGCTAGGGAAAGCTGGGCTTAGAGAAATAGACAGTTCTTGTGGGGTCATCAATTCTACTCCTCTGCTAACGCAGGCCACCCTGTTATACAATACCATTTATTGACTCGTTAATCTGCAGCTTAGAACTAATGAGGCTGTTTGCCCCAGTGCTCCTACTGGGCGGTGGCAGAACCACATTTTCCAGTTTAGTGCTTACATTTGAGCATGCCCATGAAAGTGGGCGTGACCCAGTGTTTGCATTTGTAAAGCGGGCAGCTGATGCATATGGGCAGATAAATCTTTGCACCTGCAAAATGAGAACACAGCCATTTTCTGAAGACTATGCAATGGCATATGAAAGACCAGGGCTTAGGACATGGTCCACAAACTACCATTTATGATCAAACAATGGGAATGCATGGAGCCACCAACGGGCATGTTTCCTGTGCAAGAACAAAAGAAATCCTTTTGCCCTACCTCTTTCTCAAGGAATACAATCATCTAGTCGAAAATGAGCTACTCTGCCTTCGGGTTTTTTTTGTTTGTTTTTTTCAACAGGTGGCTTCCAGAAGCCACTCTCAGGTTTAGAAGGCTGGGTCCTGATATTGATCTGTCCGTTTCAGTATAACCCCATTTGCTATATTTGCTGTCGGTCAGGCACAGAGAAGGAGCATACATGCTGAAAAACAGATCTTTGATAAACCTGACGCCAGCAATATTAGGATTACAGTGATATTTCCATCACTGGTACATTGCAAAAAAAAAAAAGGGGGGAGCAAAGGCCAGTCTTGGTGACATAAAACCAAAGTCTGTCTTTCCCTGACTCTCTCTTTCTTGACCTTTGGTTAACCAAGCCCTGCCCTCAAGCAAATCGCTCACATCAGCAGCTGTACAGAGCCAAGCCCTGATGAAAGTGCCTACTGGTTGCTTGGTGCCCTATCTGTAAACATGGTCATGCCTTGCCAATACTGCCCTGCATGGGAAGTCTTCAGTTTCTAGAAAGGAGGAGCAGGGCAGTGTCTTATGAAAAGTGACTTATGAGAGGGACACACCTTAATAGAGGACACCCAGTGAATAATTGATTCTCATGAGGCTGGTCTGTAATTAGCATCCACTAATTACCTGGGAATATCAAACTTTTTCCTTATTTACTTCAGTATCTTGGTCTATGCGGCCATAGGAATCCAAAGCACCTGGCTCACTCAGCACAGTCCACCTGGGAGCATCTAGTGTGGAGGTTGCTTCTGTTTATTAAGAAGACTTTGAGTTGAGTATAGTTTAGTGAGGGAGGGGCCTGAATCAGAACCCAAGCGGTGTGGAAGTTCAGGACCAATGTCCGTGGCTTGGGTTTTAGCTCCGTTAGGAGTCCGATTCTCCCTCACTCAAGCCAGTGCAATGTTATTGACTTCAAAGGAGTAGGGTCGCAGGCTGGATGTTGGGCCGAGTGTTCATCTGTGACTGACCAGCTGCCCCCCAGATGATGAAGTGAAGGGAGGGATCAAGTGTCCTCGTAGTTTTGTCAGAAAAACCTGGTGGTCTGGTTGGTAAAGACAACTGTGTTGCTATTGTTCTGGATTTCTCCAAGGCATCTGGCCTAGTAGCAATGATGGTTTGATTCAAAAGCACATGTTATCAGCGGGGCCGACAGCCACTGCAGGCCCTGGAACAAGGTGTGGGGAGGGCCGGCTCTGTGTCCCCAGAGGGGATGGGGCCTCATGCAGAAGGGGCGGGGCCGAGGGCACTCAGCCCTGAGCTTCACCAGACCACGGCATGCATGCACGCATGCACACACACTCAGAGCCATGGGGAGTACCTGACGTGGGACTCCAGCGGCAATTCAAGGGGACCTGGTGCTCTGGGCTCCTTTGACTCATCAGGCCCCAGGGCAACTGCCTCCTTTGCCCATCCTGTCATGCTCACTGACAGATCTCAAAATGAAATTGTTTACAGGGAGGTATCAATGAGTGGGGAGGTTTCTAATGGGGTCCCCCAGAGATTGGTCCTTGGTCCAACACTAAATAATGCTTTTCTCAATGATCTACCAGTGGTTTTCCACCTATTGTGGGTCACATTCAATACTACCTCTATGACCCCAAAGATGTCACAGGGTTAATTGCGTGTTAATTGGGCCACTTGCCCGGTGAGGAACCACTGCTTCTTTGCTGATCAAGTTTGCAGATGGCACAGCGGCCGATGGAGTGGTGAATAATGAAGAGACAGGTTATAGTTACAGAATGACGTGAATCACCTGGTTACACCTCGGAAGGACCTTGGGGAGGGGTCATGGGTCACTTTTATGATGGGTTTGATCACAGAGATCCCTTTGGGACTGTCAGCATACATAAAACACTTTTGTTTCTTATTAACCCCTGTGTAAATAACAGTTTCCGGGGGGGGGGGGGGGGGGAGGGAGGCGGGCAGGAGGGCAGAGTTTTATTCTTGGTATAAAACTTTTATTCAGAGTAAGTCAAATTTATTTGGGATTTTGGTCCCTTCTTTGGGGCTGTGTTCCTGGATGCTGTCAAAGCTCTGTAGTTGAGCCCTCCCAGAGTTGAGTTAGTACATTGTTTCTGTTACTCTGCTGGGCGGCTGTTACCCCAACTCTGTGCCTTGGCTGGGGGCGATCAGAGCATCTGGCCCAGCAGGACAGGGTGGTGGAGAGCTGCAGAGGGCAGAGAAGCTGGGTTCAGTGGTATGATCAGCACTTCAGGGGATAGTCCCAAAGGGACCTCTGTGATCGTCACAACTTTGACCTGAGTTCTCAGTGCAACACTGTGGCAAAAAGGGCTAATATGGTCACAGGATGCACATAAGTAGGCGCAGGGAAGTGACTATTTTTAGAAGACCCTGCCCAGTTTTGGCCTCCCCCCTTCAAGGAAGACGAGGAAATGCTGGAGAGAGTTTTTGCAAGAGGGTCACAAAAATAGTCCGCAGGCTCCAGAACAAGTTCTATGATGTGAGGCTTCAGGAGTGCAACATATTGAGCTTACCAAAGACAAGACTGAGCAGTGACTTGACCTCTATGAATAGGACCTAACTCATGGAAAGGAGATAGGTGGTAAGAGGTTTTCAACCTGGCTGACAACAGCATAACAAGAGCCAATGGCTGGAAGTTCTTCCTCCTATTGTTGACATTTCATGGCCACATTGCTAGCTCCCCTGTTGACTGACAGAGCAAAGCAATGTGGGTAAACATCCCACAGGACAGTATTGTAGTAAGGCAGAGCTAACCCCTGTGCTGCTTGGGATTCCCTTGTAGCTCTATAAGCTCTCCGTAGTGAGGAATGTCAGAGCAGCACAGCTGTCTCTCCAGCCCTCCCCCGGCAGCAGCATTCTTCTTGCTGCTATGTTCCTAGCAGGGCTGAACAGGAGCATTCCAATGATTTGCTCTTTGTTTGTTCTCCAAACAGAGCAGCTCACTCAGCTGTCAGATACTTCCTGGAGCTTGGAAAGGGGAGGGCTTTATGTCTGCAGGGCAGCAGAGATCACAAAACACTGAGCACAATCACCAAGGCAGGCATTGTGGGATCCTGGCAGAAGCCATTTCTCTCAACAAAACAAACAGCAGAGTCCACGCTGGCTTTTTGTTGACAATAAAGGGAGGGGAAAAGACAAAAGTCTCACAGGGCTGGAAGTTTTTTGTTGCTAAAACTGAGTGTTTTTCCTGACAAAGGCCACATTGTAGTGTGTACACTCTCACTGTTTTCTCACTAAAAGGCAGTCTTTGGTGACAAAACATGCCAGTGTAGACAAGGACTAAGGCTCAGTGTCCCAGGCATGGGGGTAACTAAACTGTGGAACAGCTAACCAGAGGAGATGGTGGGTTTCCCTTTGCTTGGCCTTTCAAGAGAGATTAAAGAGCTTTCTAAAAATTTGATTTACTCCAGTTTCTTGGAGAAAGTCTGTGGCCTGTGTGTAGGGTTGCCAGGTGTCCGGTATTCACCTGGACAGTCCAGTATTTTCGCCTCCTGTTCGGTACAAACATTCAGAGAATACCGGACACCTGAGATGTCCGGTATTTCCTGAATTTTTCCCCGGCCAGGAGGCGAAAATGCCGGGCACCTGGCAACCCTACAAACACTCAGCAACTGGCCTCCCCCCTCCCCACATCTCCCCCTGACCCCCAACACCTCCAGCCCCCATGCTTACCTTGTTCCGCAAGGCTGCCGGCACAAAATGGCTGCTGGCCAAAAGATCTAGATTCCCCTGGGTCTTAGTGCTCAACCACTCCCCTGTTCCCTGCACTCACTCTTAAAGGGGACATGCTATTTTAATGCTGTTTTATTTTATTTTATTTTATTTGGCTTAATAAGTCCTTGGAGTCAACAAGTTGCTCAACAACTTTGGTCTCCCCTCCTCCCCCTTTTTTTCCCCTTCAACAGAATTTTTTCCCAGTGTTTTTTTTTGGGGGGGGGGGTTAGTATTCGGTATTTTTGTTTCAACCATCTGGCAAACCTTCCTGCTGTGAAGGAGGCTTGTCTGGGAGTCTTGGGTTGTGGTAGTCCCTCCTGGTTTTGAAATCTGTGAATCAAGGGAGCTGTCGTGATTATCCCCTTCCTAAGGAACAGAGAGCACAGATTGCTCATAACTACCAGCTCTGCAGTAACACAGTGACAATAATCAAATCTCATGTTTCTGGCAGGCCTGCCAACAGGGCAGCATTGAGGACCAGCTGCTCTCAACCCTGCCCCTTGCAAGGAGCCGGTCGCCCCCACCTGCTCAGGGGCCTGCAGAGGCTGTCGGCTCTGGTGGCTTCAGGGTGTCCCCAAGGAGTCCTTCCCCCAGATGAGCAATTGGCCATTGAGTTGCTTGGTTTGTTTTTGATGTTTATTCCCTTCCTGTGACACAGCCGAGCTTGGCCACAGCTGGGGCCAGGGCGTTGGACGGGGGTGGACCAGTGCCGGGAGGTGCTACAGAAAAGGCCTTTTCTTAGATGCTTGGTTGGAGGTAGGAAGCAGTGACCAAGCCCGCAGCTCCCATTGGCCGGCAACAGCAAACCACGGCTTTGCCTGTGGACATGCAGGTAAATAAAGCACCCAGCAGCCTGCCAGGAGCTAACCCTGGGGAACTGTGTCTGGCCAGTGGGCCCCTCATTGCTCACCCCTCAGCTAAAGTCATTGGGCTCCATGTAGGTTATCTGGGTGAAGTTTTATGGCCTGGGCTATTCAGGAGGTTGAACTCAGGTCCACTGTCAGGACGAAAGGGGCCTGGTGATGCAAAAGGGCTTGGGATTCCTGGCTGCAGCCACTGCTACTCCAGGAGCCGGGGCCCAGGGCCCTTTAAATAGCTGCCGGAGTCCCCGGCAGTGTGCTCCAGGTGGTGCTAACGGGCTGGTGGGGAGAGGCCAGCCTGCCCCTTTCACCAGAGGCCCGGCTGTCTTGAACAGAACTAGGCTCCCCTCAGATTGCCATGGGGCCCGGCAATTCTGTCAGCCTCCCTGGTTGAACGAGATGATCTCAGGGTCTCTTCTGGCCTTAAACTCTATAGAGGGATGAAATAAAACCCAGCACGTAGCTCGATGGGGCTGGAGGGTGGCCAGTTTGTAGGAAGGCTTCCGGGGGAGTCCCTGGCATAGGGGGAAGCATCTAGTTTAAATGTGAGGCTCTGGCCAAAGGCCTGCAGGGTGTAATCCTGCAGGGAGCAGGCTAGGAAGACAGCCGGTGGAGGGTGATCCTGTAGGGCCCCTGGAGCAGGCTGCAGCAGAGGGACAGATTTGAAGGTGTGTTATACTGTAGAAATTAAACCGAAGTGCTGAAGGGGGCTGAAATACTGTGGCCGGAGTGAGAGCTCTTCAGTGCTTGCCAGTAGGGTTGCCAGGTGTCCGGTTTTGAATCGGACAGCCCAGTATTTGAGTTTTCTGTTCGGGAAACAAATTGAGAAAATAGAAATGTCCGGTATTTTCTAAATAAGATGGAATGTAGATTGTGATGTAATGGAATATAATTTATGCTATCATGTGCCGAAAGTGTCCGTCTGCTATGTACATTGGACAGACGTCTCAGACACTTCGCCAAAGGATCAATGCCCACAAAACAGATATTAGACAGGATCACAAAGAAAAAACAGTTTCTTGCCATTTCAACCAGAAAGGACATTGTCTCAACGACTTGATTACCTGCACCCTGCTTCAAAGACCTTTTCAGACCACACTTGAAAGAGAATCCTCTGAACTGTCATTCATGCTTAAATTCAACACTTTACACTTAGGTTTAAACAAAGACATTAATTATCTTACCCATTACAAAGATAGCTTCCCCAATTATCACCTCTAATATAATTAGCTCACAGACATTTACTCCCCCCCCCCCATATCCCTTCTGTTCTGAAATTTGATTGGTCCTTTTCATATGTGTTCATTTTTTAAAATTGTATCCTTTGGTATATATGGTTGTGACAATTTTCTTCCACTATTTGATCTGAGGAAGTGGGTCTGGCCCACGAAAGCTCATCACCTAATAAACCATCTTGTTAGTCTTTAAAGTGCTACATAGTCCTGTTTTTTGTAGAATGTAGATTGTGATGTAATGGAATGAGATGGAATGTAGAATGTAGATTGTGATGTAATGGAATGAGATGGAATGTAGAATGTAGATTGTGATGTAATGGAATGAAAAGGAATGTAGATTGTGATGTAATTTCAAGTGTGTCTGGTATTTTTGTTGAAACCATCTGGCAATCCTACTTGCCAGGGAGCTTCTCAGCTTTTGCTCCCCTTGCACAGCCCTGCCAGGGAGAGGAGAACCAGGACGGGGGATGTCTACATAAGGGATTTGCATGGGGGCGGGGGCAGCTGCAGTGTGGACAAGGCCTCGGCTAGCCTCTCTCTGTTCCCCTCCCCGCACACCTTGTATTCAAGCATCCACACGCTGCCAAGAGCAACAAGGAAAAGAACCAGGGGCCACATGCATCCCGTTGAATTCATTTCTGTCTGCCCCCGGACTGCAGTGTTGGGATTATTTCAGGCCTCTTCCTTTTAGCGACACCCTGGGGTATGTATAAATCATGGTGACATCAGGCCCCCCTCACCCCCCCCAGCTGAATCCTTGCCAAGGCTGCTTGCCACGGGATGAATCATTACAAAAATGATTCAAAGGAATGGGGACATTTCATCCTGAGAAGCCACCTTTGATTCATCTCGTCCTGTCCACATCTTCCCTGCACCCGTGCCCGTGCGGTGGGATCAGAGGCAGCCATGGGCTGCGGGTAGGCTAGGTGGGGGAAGGGTCTGCCGTCCCAAACCCGCAGCTTGGCCCCGCCCACACTCTGCCCCTGGAGCGCCTGCTGAGGGCGTACTGGAGGTGGAGTATTGCTGCCCCCAGCGCCTGCCCTCCCTGTGCTCTGGGGATGGGGAGGCTGGGGCGCACACCCTACTGGCTCTCCTCCCTCCCTGGGGTGATGGGAGTTGCGGAGGCGGGGCCAAAGACAAAGGGGCGGGGCTGGGAGCTTGCCTCCCCCAGCCCTCCCTTCACCGACTGCCCAGGGATGCAGCCCTGCCTTAAGCTGGTGCACTCTCTCTCCTACGTTCCTCCCCCCCCCTCCCAAGTTAATGGGAGCTGCTGGAAAATGGTCCCTGCTCCGTATCTCAGCTCCTGCAGATTGTGAAGGGTGTGGGCAGGCAGCTACTGCTTCTCTGGGGCTTTGTGGGGCTGACCCTACTCCAGCATTAGCGCAGCCGGCTTGACATGTGCAGCCTTTAACTGCATAAAGCACAGCATCCCTTTCCTGGGTACCGGGTTCTCCAGCATCTGCTCAAGCGCCACGGATGGGCTAGGCCCGTTAACATGGGCCCTTCCAGCTGGCGGGGGGCGTTGACTAACTTTCTGCCCTGCTCTGGTACCAGGCTTGTGCTGGAAGCCACAGAGGGTGCTGGAGGAGGAGGGGGATGCTCCCTAGGGCTCTCTGTCCGGAGCAAAGTATCTGCAGTCCCCAGCCAGCTCAGCCTCCCTCATTCAAGGCCCAGGAGGCAGACGCCAAAGTGACAGCCTGCCCTAAGGCATGGAGACAACCCTCAAGGGATCCTCTCCCTTCTCACAAGCTGCCCCCTGGAAGGTTTTGTCTCCATGAGGCTTTTAGGTCCAGGTCCTCAAAGGCATTTAGGTGCCGAACTCTTGCTGCTGGTAGGAGTCAGGTGCCTGAACAGCTCAGAGGGTCTGGATCTTCCTCAGTGCGTTAGCTGCACCTTGCATAGCGGCCTTGTGCACGGGGAGTGGCGCTCACTCTGCTCGCACACCGAGGCAAGGCAGGCCGTGCAGTTGTAAGTCGTGTGTACACAAGAGTTTCGCACCAGAGCAGCTGCCCCGGAGGCTGAGATTGCAAAGCAAGCAAGGCCTGAGCTTGCTGGGTTTTGTGTGCCGACGGATTTGCATGTAGCATGTTGACATGAGCCATAGGCAGGGAGGGAAATTTTGAGATGTCCCTTGGCCGGACAGTCCTTTGGACATGCCTTGCATTCAAATCGCCTTCGGCCAGGGGAGAGAGTTCTCGTGAGCCCTAGGATAGCTAATTGTTTTCTTCCCTCTTTCCCCAGTATCCCTCCCCCCTCCTTTTCCAGGTTCCCTGTCTTCCCCAGGAGTGCAGCTTTCTCCCCACCCCCACCAAGCCCGGTTCCCCACTTCCCTAGGAGCCCTGTTCTGCTCTAACCCTGCCCACTTGACCTAACCTCCTGGCCATAAATGGATACATTTGTGAGAGCTTCCCCTGGGGTGGGGGGGAAGGAGAGGAGGAGAATGCAAGGAATGCAGGACAGGACAGGAGGAGCCTGGTCCCAACCCACCCGCTGCTGGGGGGAAGATAGGGAGGGAAAAGTGGCAGGCGGGGAGAGTTGAGTAGCTGCACCCTGGACCTGGGGGTGGAGAGGGTTTGGTGCGCCTCGCCCGGCCCATGAAAACGTGCACCTTTCATTTCTCTTTCCTATCTGAGCTCCCTGGGACTTTCCAGAGCTGGGCTGTCCCCTCTCCTGGGCTCCCCCCCGCCCTGGGTGCTAACTCTGCCAATGCACCCAGTTCCTGCTCTCTCTCCTTCTTGCTCTGCCTGTCTCTAACCTTCCCTCTGCAGCGCTGCAATGTTTTCTTTTTTCCTCCCACGTCCCCGTCCACGCTTGCTGGAACCCATGAACCGGGCCAGCACCGAGAGTCTGAGAACATTCCCTCCCTCCTGCCAGCTTTGAGAGACAGGGTAAAAAGCCAACAAAGCCAAGAGCCCGGCTCTGGGAGGAGGCAGGTCGAGGGGCACTGAGAGCCAGCGCTTAGGAGCGAAATCTCCATCCCCCAGCCCCCCCTCTCCCCCCTCAGGCCCAGCACTGGCAATGCGATTTCATCTTTCTTCCTGGAGGGCTACCTTTAGAACAGGACAAAGCCTCACTGTGGCATAGAGAAGGGATGATCCGGTTTGCACCGCAGCAGTCGGATAATAGGGGTCCAAACCTCCCCAAAGATCAGGGGCGTTCGGGTCTGGGGATGTGGGGTCAGGCCTGTCTCCGAGGAAAAAGTTTTTGGGCCAGGGCGCTAGTCTTTTTGCACATTGTGCC
The DNA here is from genome assembly GCF_049634645.1 of Pelodiscus sinensis. Lineage (NCBI taxonomy): Eukaryota > Metazoa > Chordata > Testudines > Trionychidae > Pelodiscus > Pelodiscus sinensis. The sequence continues at coordinate 31,424,306 of NC_134726.1, forward strand.
CAAAAGCCCCTTTGACATGCAGGACTAAAAGACATTACCTCACCCACTTTATCTCTCTAATATCCTGGGGTGAATACATCTTGACCACCCCCACAAACAAGCAATAAGGCTCTAGAGCAGATAATGAGAAGGACTAAGGACAACACCTCTGAGGACTTTGCAGTCAAAAGTCTCCCAAACACTGAGTTAGGTTACTATAGTGTGCCACAACTTTTAGACCAGGGGAAACTGAGGCACCCTGGGGCACTAGTGATTTTTGGTACCCAGCATTGAAAACCTCAATGAAAAGACATTCAGAACTCTTAGAGTCTAGTCCCACTTGCCTTCTTCATTTAAGGCCTGATTCTGAAATCAATGAGGTTTGAGGACACTCAGGTTTTGTCTACTACGTGGCCACGGCATGAGGGCTGGCAGACAGCTCTCCCAATGCCCAACCACCTCCACGAAGGGAGTAGCTAACAGCCCTGAGAGCGCTGAGCGCCTGGTTCACACTGGCGCTTTACTGCTTTACAGCGCTGTAACTTGCTGCACTGGAGGAAGTGGGGGGACTCACACCCCTGAGCCAGAAAGTTACAGAGCTATAAAGTACCAATGCAGACTTAATAGTATCCCAGTGTCCAGCTGTTATAAATGCAGTGTGCCGTGATAAAGGGAGGTGAGACTTATTATCTGTATCCTTTCTTCCCATGGGAATACACATCTGCTCAAGGACAAAAGGTGCACTCAAGCAGTGGGTAGGTCTCCAGTGTAATTAACTACCTGCAGCTGGCCTGTGTCAGCTGACTCAGCCCGGAACTCAGGCTGTGGGGCTGCTTGAATGCAAGTATGCTGCAATGGGTCTCACTCTTTCCAGACTATTGCATCCCTTCCAGGAAGTTGATCTGTCCAGTGTTACATCCCCCCCCTCCTCAAGTTTTACCATGCTTAAAAACACCTTGCTTACAAAATCAGACATACAAATACAAAAGTCTTCCAGGTTTCAGAGGCAGCTGTGTTGTTTTTGTGGACACAGACTAACACAGAATCCAGTGGCACCTTAAAGACTAACAATTTTATTAGGACATAAGCTATTGTGTGCGACACGCTTCATGCATCTGCTGTTGTGCTTGTCGTAAAAGTGTCACCGCACAGTAGTACTGAAAAATGGGTCACTTTCTCATTTTTACCACCTTTTTATAAAATAAATCAACTGGCATATCAATATTATACTTAACATTTCAGTGCTGTGGCATACAGAGCAGCACAAACAAGTCATTGTATGAAATGTTAGTTTGCACTCACTTTGCTAGTGTTTTGTAGCCTGTTGTAAAAGCTAGATGTGCGGATGTACTCCCTGGAAGACCTCTGCATACATCCAGGGGTATACGTATATATACCGCTGGCTGAAAACCACTCATATAAATGTTCAGGCAGGACCAGAGGCCAAATGCCAGGACTTTCCCTGTGTGCAGGTACAGTGGGTACACCCCCGTATGTACATGTTCTTTCCAAAATGCACCATTTAGACCCAGAAACACACACACTGCACCCAACACTCATCCCGAAATGCACACGCCTGTGCACACACAACTCACTTCAAACAGGCACACCAAAGTACTGTACACCCCCACACCTTCCCTTGAACGTACCCTCGCACCACAATCCTCATTCACACACCAGATCCATACTTATGCATACTCCCCACCCCAAAGCAAACATGGGAGACTCCTACGGAATGCGCCTACCCACTCACGCCTGCTGTACGGTGACACATCCTCCGTGCACACAGCCCTTTAGTCCACACACATGGAGAGTGGTGCAAAGGGGGAACCACACCACACCCTGACTCGAGCACAAGAAGCAGGGAGCTCATGCAGGCCGGTTCCTGTATCGCAAAGGCAGGGTGGATCCTACTGATTCTGTAGGAGCCTCTCTCGACTGGCTCTCGCAAATCCTCCATAAAAGGAAAAGCAGCCTGCAGGTAGCACTGCCAAACTTAGTCATCCAAAGTCTGACCAGCGCTCACAGCTCAGTCAGCAGCAATTTCCTCCCCCAACTTCCCCTTTCGAGGGCTGGGGGGGAGGGGCAGGGATGGAGAGGTGTGGCCCTGCCTCTTTCGAAATGCCTCTGGCCTTGCCTCTCAATGATTATGTCCAGAGTGGCTCCTGCCTTTGCCAAGGATGCTGCAGCAGCCAGAGATCTGGGAAAGCATGAGAGTCATTGCAAGGAGGGGCGAGAAGACAAACCCTCACCCCACTGAGCCCAGCTTTAGCTCCAGGCTCGCTGCCATGCGTGGCTCCGGAGGGGCAGTGTGCTAGTGAGAGACGGGTTCACACCAGGGTCCCAGAGACACCGACTTTGAGGCAGCTCCCGGCCGGATCCAGAGGGAAACCCTGTAGCATGGGAGCCTTTCTAATAAACGAATAGCAATTAGCACTGAGCACTTGCCTAGAGGTCTGCCTCTTCCCAGCACAGCACAGACCGTTACTGAGCAAACCGCATGCACTGCTGCAAAGCTTGATTCCTCAGTGCCTCACGTGGCCGTTTACGGCTGTGGCAAGGGCCCATCAAAGGCTACCAGCTAGAAGCCATTGCTCACTGGCACAGCTGGTGGTGGTTGCGCTTTGCAGGGGAGTAACCCACAGCACAAAGTGCTGGGCACTGACCACTCTGGCCCTATATTGTGGAGGGACCTGGGGCTGGAGGGGGGATTCATGGCAGTTCTTGACACAAATAGCACAACAGTGGATGTGTATCTTGCCTCCCGCAACCCACATGTCACCATCCCCATGCAATGTGCTTTTGCAGCTCTTTCCAGACAAGTGCTGTCTAATTGCTTCGGTCCTGGCAGATCCGATAGGGCTCACTCCCCTAGCCTGAGAGCGCTTTGGGCTTACCGAGCACTTTCCAGCCTCAAAGCCTTTTGGTAAAAAATGAATCTGACTGATCTGCCTCTGTGACCTTAACTCTGTGCAGGAGTTAAGTCAAGTGACTTCCCCAAGGTCACCCGGTGAGTCAGTGCTGGAGCTGGGGGTGGTGCCCAGGAGTTCTGAGACTTTTCTTCCTTATATGGGTTCTGGATTTATTTAGCCCCTCCCAGAACATGCAAATATCCTCTCCTGGGTTTCTAGCAACAGAGCTGCAGAAGTGTCACCAGGTAGCTCCAACCACACTCATACCAGGCCCGATCTTATCTACACCCGGGGGGATGCTAGCCCATTAGGGGTCCTAAGCAGGAATATCCCTCCCACAACACAACACATACTAATAATTAATAGGGCCCTGCGCAGCTTAAAGGGGGCCTGAAGCAACTGCTTAGTCTGCTTCTGCCTAGCGCCACCTCTGGTTTACACTAGGGTTTTGCTGGTGCATAGGGCCTGACTCATCATCGCTTGAGCTAGGCTGACCCAACAGGGCTGCAGGGTGGGTTTAAGCCCATGCCAGGGGAATATCCCTGGTGCTGTTACCACTGCAGGAGCTCTGCCACTGGAGCTTACCACGGCTGGGCAGAAGGGGGTGTCTGCCACAGCGATTCCACACCCGTGAGGTGGCCCTTAGGGGCAGTTGCAAGAGAGGCCAATTACCATCGGAACGGGGAAAGGACAAACTCCACATTTGCCCCAGCAGGGAACAGGCCCAAGGAATAGAACTGTAGTGAACAGGGGATAGGGCAGGCTACCAGCCTGGGGCAGGAGTCATACGAGCTGGACCGCTTTCCAGCCCCTTCACAGTAGACCAGACTCAGCTGAGCTCAGGGAGTTTCACCGGCATGTTGTGTAACCTCCACTAGATGGCCCAGCTGTCAAGACAACTGAACCTTGTCTACACTACAGCTCCACTAGACCTGAGCCTGGCTTTCAGTGACCTTGGGCCAGGCCTTCCCACCTCCATGCCTCAGTTTCCCCCCTAGTACAAGGGAGAGAATAGCTCCGGCCCAGGACCAATTGGATGATGTTTGGGAAGAGCTCTGCACATGCATTGGGCTAGCGACTGCTTCTCATGAGAGCCACTGGGTGAGAATTCCCAAGTGAGCCGCCTTGCCTGGGATTCGGTCACAGGAGCAAATGCCCAAGACCTCACTCATAACAGGACTGTAGAGTGTGGAAACTAGCTGAGGAAGTCAGGAGGAGGGAGGCAGAGGTGCTGTCTGCCCTGGGAGCAGCCTTGTGAACCTTGGCGTGCATCACACTTCCTGGGCTAAAGCCAAGCAGAGAGCCTAAAGCATGTCGCCCCAACTTTTCAGATGTTGTGGGCGAGAGGCTGGGATAGAGAGAGGGGGGGGGGGGGGGGGGAAGGGAAACCACACCTGCTGCGGCTATTGATCTGGATTTGCAACCATTCCAAGGAGCAGACACCTGGAGGCCCCAGCTGCCCACAGCCCAGTCAGGCCTCACATCTTCCAAGCAAGGTGCAGGCCTGCGGTTGCCCAGGGTGACTGATAATCCTGTAACAGCGCAGCCAGCAAAGATAGGCACCAGCCATCTGCACTCAGCCCTGCCCTGACGCTTCCTTGGGTCCTGGTCCTGTTGATTACTTGGCAATTAACCCTGGAGTGAACCCAGGACTGTAACTCAGCCATTCTTCATCTAGCCCAGGGGGCCCTTTGAAGTCAGCCAGGAATCTCCCGCTCTCCCCCTTCTGCTGACTGTCTCTGGGCAGCCCATTTGCCTTGTCAGGAGAGAGAAATGAGGGCCGTGGGCGGTGCTGAGAGAGGGAAGGCTGCCCAGGGACCAGCCTCTCTGCCAGAAGGCAGCAAGGTTAACTGGCTCAGGATGGCAAATTTGCCCCCCACTGGCTGTGTGACCTACAGTTCTGCAGCTGGGAGTCAATGGGACCCCTGCATCATTGCTCCTCAGATGTACCCAGCACATGCCCTATCTGTTTACAAGGAGCGGGCCTGGTTTTGGCTGTCTAATCCCAGGGGAGGATGGGACCAGCAGAGAACAGCGCTAGGCTCAGGCAGGCCTTGGCGGTTGAGCGGACATGAGCAACAGTAAATCCTCCATCACTGCCCAGTATCCGCTGGGTAAATCCCCACACGTTACTTACCCTCAGCGACCTCTTTGGGAAAGCCCTCTGGCGGGAGAGGGACAAGTAGCACTCCCGCCGCTGCGGGGCCGCAGGAGACAGCCCCGTAGAGGGGTATGAGCAAACCCAGCTGTGGACGTGACGAGAAAACCTACGGAGAGAGCGTGGGGGAAGCACATTCGGCGCCTGCGGGATCGCGGCACGTCAGAGCCACAGAGCGGCTCGCTGGGGGGTGGTTTGCTGAAAGAGGGAGGCAAAATTCCTGTGCCTTGCTTCTTCTGTCCAAGTGCTTTACCTTAGAGTCCCCTTCCTCCCTCTCTAGAGGCATAGGGGGCCATTGGGGGAGAGCCTGGCTTTGAAATTCTTCCCTTTATATTCCGATAGCTCCTCGATGCTCCTAGTGAAGTTGGGGCCTATTGTTGGAACCTACTTGTACACATCGTCAGAGCCAGCTCCTGCCCTGAAGAACTTAGTTGAACAGGCCTAGCTAGGTGAAGGGGTGGGGAGCATGGAGAGGGGAAGTGACAGGCAGCTGGTCTGGAATAGCATTTAGGGGGACAGTCATTGGGAGTTCTGCCTTTGATGTCACTGGCACCAGAGTGTCACCCCAGGTCTCCAATCAAATTCACTAGCTCAGCCCGATCCCCTTGGACTCTGCCCCGTCTTTACAGGAACAGATCCCATTTCGGTAACAGGCCTACATGACAGGGAGGGTCTCCATCACTAGGCTCACCCTGTATCCTCCACCCCACTCGTGCCATGCACACAGCCCTGGAGAGAAAGTCTGCAAGCACAGCCCTCTGCCTGGCTCACTGATTAACCCCGAGTTCTGGGCGGTACCGAGCTGGAGGGTTTAATAATCACTGCGTTTTATGGGCCTTGGCTTTGTAAAAAGGCTGCGCAGCCCCAATAAATGATTCACCGGCGTGATAAAAAGCCTAGGAAATTGCTCCGATGGCATCTCCGAGCATCAAAGGCCTGAATGCTCACGGGAGTGGGGGGGGCCAAGCCAGCCCCTAGTGTGGCCCAAATCTATTGTAGCTGTTAATTGTCTTCAGCAGGTTTTCTAAACAGTGGCACCCAAACGGTGAATGATCACAAGGGGTTTGTTCTGCAAGCTGCCCAGTGGGGGCCATCTCCCCTCATGGGGGGAGGGGGTTGGGATGGGGAGAGCAGTCCCAGAGCCAGCGTTTGGGGGCAAAGGGAAAGCAAGGACAGCGAGATGGACTAGTGGACTGGGGAGACGGCTGCTTTCTCTCAAGACTTTGCCCTTGTTTGTAGCCCTGTAATCTCACTGGGGCTGTATGGTTGTAGCTAGGAGAGGACTTAGGACTCAGTCATCCTCACGTTGCTCCTAACTCTCTCACACACCCCGTCCTGTTTCTCCCCCAAATCCTCTTGTTTCTCAAGCCACAGGCTGCTGCGCTCAACTCGGCGGTGGCTTCCAGCTGGGAAGCCAGCAGTCTCTCGCTCTGGACCAATGGTTCCCAAACTTTTTGGCATCACGCCCCCTTTTTTATTTTTGAGAAACCCTCATGCAGCAAAACTTGTTGAGGGGGAAAAAAAAAGGAATTGACCGGGGCAGAAAAACAAAAATAGCAGCAAAACTTGAGGGGGGGGGGAATAGATGAAGGGGGGGCTGGGTTGCCTCGCCCCCGCCCCTGGAATTTCTTCACACACCTCCAGGGGGGCACCCCCCCCCAGTTTGGGAACCCATGCTCTGGACGGACAGACAGACACAGCAAGCACAATAGAGTGAGACTTTTGAATCCATTGCTCCACCTCAGCCCCACACCCAGGATCAAGGCGTCCAGTTCAGTGGATCATCGAGAGAGAAACGTATTAGGAAGTGTGGGGGATCTGGCTCCTGCAGGTGCGGATGTGAACAACCGCCAAGTTCTGAAGGGCTCAGCTCCATCCGGGGCCGACCCTCACGTGTATCCCACGTACTTCAGAGAGGCAGGAACAGAAGGATGCTGATGTACTCTCCAGGGAGAGACTATCAGCCCTGGGCAAGTGATCTGTAGCTGAGATGAGGCCTCTGTTCTCATGCACCCAGAGAAGGAAGCCGTACAGCCTGGAACGTGGCAGTACTGACTTGCCTGATGCCTGTCCAGACGTCCATGCAGCAGCTGTAAAAACACTGCACACTCACTCAATGCTGCCATGCAGCAGCCGGACCCGCACCGGGCGAGTCCTACCAGGCAGGCCGCCAGCCACCTCTGATGACACACTGCAGCAGGAATGAGTCGGAAAAGGGCCTGGCCCAGGCCGTGTGCTGGCTGCTGCCAGGCCCTTGGGTGGAGGTGGGGGGAGAGGGAGGGAGGGAGGAAACCTAATAAATAAACCAGGTCAGTTTGGGTTCTTGGCAACCCTGACGTGAGGCAGCCCCACCCCGCTGCTGCGAATTTCCTCACAGCTGATTACACGAACGGACTATGCCAAGACTTGGGTGATGGGTTGAGGTTTACAGATGAAGGAGAGGCAGGGGAGGAGTTTTTCAATTTCCTGGGAGTGCTTGGCCACACCTGTAACCTTCACGTGCCAGGTGGAAATGGGGCAGGACTATTTCGCAATGATCGGGGATTCGTCAGAGCCTGGTCCCATCCGGTCTCTGATTTTAATCTCCTGAATCAACAGGCTGCAGAGGTGAGCACCTGAAGTGAAGTCCCCAGAACCGACCGCTGCGGTGCCCACCTAACCATGGAGCCTAATGTTGGGTGCTTAGCTCCAGGTGCATCCCATATGGGAAACTCCCTCTCAGGGGAACCCACTTCATCCCTAGGCTTCCTGTGGGAGCTGCTGATCGGACAGATCTGTCCCGGATGTCTGCCTGACATCCTGAGGCAAGCAGGGACTTCTCCAGGAGAGGATGTGTCAGTAAAGTGAGAGTGATCTAGGTGTGGTCCATTAGGGAAAATAGTCATGATCCCCTTTCCAGAGTGACTGTCCGCTGCCCCCTTTGCTGGCTAATGCTGCTGGATATGGTGCCAGAACTATGCCCAAGAGGTGACAAGGAAATAGGTCTGGTTCCCTGCTTTGTACCTGGTATCATCATTTACACCTGGGCAAGGTGGCACTCCAACCAAAGAGGGGCCGGCCCAATCAAGTCTCAGCTCTGCCATGTCTGGAGGGAAAGGCTCTCGTGCAGACCAGGCAAATGATAGCACCCAATGGGTGCAGTGCGGTACGGAGAGAGGCGCTCGCCCCCAGTGAAAGTCCCAGCTGGTTTCAATGCACCACAACTAGCACAGCTGGTGAGCGGCTTACAGACAAATTTCCAAACTTCCTCCTTTTGGGTGTCTCCCTTTTCAGGTGCCCACCTCGGGCCTGGTTTTCAGTCCTGGCGAGCCCAGGAGCTCCCTGAGTTGTGGGACAGCCTGGCTAGGACAAGCAGCGGCTTCTCAACCTCCAAACCAAGCGCCGTGCTGGTGAGCGACGCCATGAGGACGGTGGGCAGGGCTGAAAGCCTGTCTGTCCACAGACCAGAACCAGCACAGTCTGCCTCTGTATGAGACCTCCCCTCCCTCAGCCCCGGGAGGTACCCCGCTTCTCCAGCCCCCCAGGACCTGCCGTCTTTCTGCTTGGCCACTGGTAATGGCAGATTTTATTTGACAGCCCTTGGGCAGTGGAAATGAGGGGGGGAGGTTTGGCATCTCATCACCATGAGTGGGGTTCAGGAGCAGTGAGCGGGGCAAGGTCACAGAGGTGCTCCCATCTCCCATCTCCTTCCCCAGAGCAAGGAGCCTTGAGTAAACTGGAGCTAGCAGAGCCACTGGCGGAGCCCCCCTGCAGGGAGGGCAGGCAGACTGCTACATAAACCCCTATTCCTGGGGTGGTGGGAGCCATGAAAGAGAAGCATTCTCCTGGGATGGAAGGGGTGGGGAGAGAGCAGCTGCCCTTCCCAGAAGCTAGAGAGATCCAGTTCACCGAGGGGCAGTGCTGCCCTGTGGGGAGAGCACTAGGCTGCAAATTCGGAGACCTGGATTTTATTCTTGGCTTTGCCACTGGCAGCTGGCGGGGTGCTCCAGTTTCCCTATCTGAGACAGGGAGAAGGAAACCAGCCTGTTTAGAAGGCTGGCTCTGGTATGAGTCTGTTTATTGCAGGCTGAATAGAAACCTCAGGGGGTTTCTGTTTTGGTGGTGCAGGAAATGGTCCCATCTTCAGACGTTTTGCATTCCTGACACTGCCCGCCCCCCATTCTAGCCTTTGGGGAGATAAAGGGACATATAAGCCAATTTTCTATTGTTATCTTAAGAGAAGGGGGGGAAAGTCTTCAGGAAAACAATAAGAACCATAAAGGTGCGACCTCCTTGCCCCATTTGCTGATGGAGGCCCTAATGGGTAAGTCATTTAGATGCTAATATTATTCATCAAGCGCTGCCCAACAAAGCTTGTCAGAGACAGCTGGAGATTGGAGCTGGGGGCGGGGAGGAGGGATTACTGCTCAAGGTGACAATGCTGTGATGGTGCAGGAGCAGAGGGGTGCAGATTGCATCAATTCTGCTTTGAGCCGGGATGGGGGTGCTGCCCCTTCTGCCTGGTGCTGGAGGGCCTTGGGGGAGGTGATTGCTACCACGACCCACAGGAGATCCACCCTTCTGCTAGAGGCACATAGTGGAGCCAAATGGGGCAACCTCTTTTGCCCTTAATGGGTGAGGCTTACTGGTTCCAGTTAACTGGTGGGGGCTGGACTGGGCGGGGGAGCGCTCCAGCCTGGCCAGAGCAGCCTCTGTCTGTGGCAGGGGTACCACTCCAGCCCCCCACGCCCTCCCTTTAATCAATTAATGGGTTAACCAATTAATCATCATTTTATATCCCTAGCCACCACTCTACAGAGCAAAGGGAGGTGCCAGCTCTCATCTAGCTTTGCACTCGCCCCTGGGTGTCTCCCGAATGCAGCTGGTGTTGCCAGCTTACTCCTGGGCATGCTAGTGGTGGCCGCTCCTTCGAAGAGATGCGCCCTGCCCCACACTGCAGCTGCCCAGCCTGAGCTGTCCTGCCCTGTACTAATGTCAGCCCAGCAGGGCTCCCTCCTTCCCCGCCACGCTACGCCCATGCAGCGGCCCTCAGACCAGGTGGAATTTCACCCTTCGCTGGGATCCATCCGAGTAACAGTCCCAAGGTAACAGCAACTCCAGCACAAGCAGGTCCTGTGGCTGCCGGGTGAGGAAGCTGAGCAGAGCACCCGGCTTCCTCCAGAGCCCAGAAAACTCCTGGCTGCAAAAGCCAGCAGCGTCCGACTGACTCGTTCTCTTCCTGAAGCCCCAGTTTGCCAAGCCTGACTCTCCGGAGCAAGGCCTCATCCCCTTTGTTCTCTCTGCTCCCTGGTCCAGTGGACACTTCCTCCATCTAGCCCTTTCGGAGGATGAGGCTGGACAGGGAGAGGAGCCTGCCTCCTCTGTCCTGTTTCCTAAAACATCCCCACATCCCCATTGGAGCCCTGCACGAGCACCGTGAAAATTCACGAGCCCATGTGCACAATGAGCTTTCTCACCCTTCCCACCAGGGTGCCATGTGTTTGCTGGTCCAGATGCGGAATCGTGTAGTGCTGCCTGCTGGAGCAGGGCTGGGGGGTTTGCCTCCCTCAATTCTACCTTCACCAAAAGCTCATGGTTATGAACATACAGGGTGGGGGGGGGGCATGTCTGCCAGAGATGCAAACCAACCAGGGGTGCTGGTTTGCCTTCGGGAGTGGGGAGCAAAGGGTTTTTTAAGCCACTTTTGTTGTGAGTTGCTCCAAGGGCCAAAATGGCCTGGTATAAATGAGACCCCAGTCTCAGGCTTCTCCCGAGCTTGCAGCAGCCCAGAATTCCCATGGGGCCCTGTGCAATGGGACCCACCCATCCCCTGCCTCTAAGGGCACCTCATCTGAGCCAAGGCAGCGGAAGGGTGAGTTCTGCAAAGCTGCGGAAGGGGTCAGCCCTCCCAGCTGGGCTGTTGGTTGCACGCCTCTCGCGGCCTGGGAAATCCCCAAGGTTCTTGGGACGGCCCCGACCTAGCACCAGTCAAGTCCCTGGGTGCTTTGCTGGCTTGAGTGGGCTCAGGATGGGGCCCCACACGGGTGCTGTGTGATCCATGAATCCCTCTGGTCAATTTCCCACCTTGGTGCTGCAGAGAAAATGCCCTGCCAGGGAGCTGCGCTGCGGACTCGGGCTGCTAGGTGGCAGTGTTGAGATGCACACAACACAAGCCTGCCAAACGCTCCCTGCCAGAGCTACCAAGCTGGGAAGGAACCTCACTGTGGCCCTGAGGGGCTATTGCCCAGGGGAGCAGATGGGTTGCCAGATAAGCTACACATCCAATTCATTCCCCAGGTCCTATGGGGGGAAAGCAGGCTCTGTGACTGCAGTGAAGCCTGGAGGGGAGGGTGCTGCCTTGATCCGTGGGGGAGGGCTGGAGCTGGCTGGGGTGTAGGACCCAGGAGTCAGATGTTCTGCTGGCAGGTTCCCACAGAGCCCAGGCTGGCTTCAATAGCAAGCAGGTGACGCTGTCCCTCCTAGCCTCTCCTGGCCCGGCTCCCTCCAGCCGAGGCCAGCACTCCTAAAGGCAGACCTGAAACCAACTGCAGGCCTACCCCAGGCATGAACTACGGCAGGGCTGAAGCCAAGCATCTGGGACGTGTCCTGAGAGCCAGAGCAGCACGACAACAACGGTCCAGCCCAGCAAATGGCGGCTTGGGTCTGGACACTGTAGCACATGAGGTTGCGTGGGCGCTACCCACGCAAAAAGGCCCATGTGTTCCCCTGGAGGGTAAAATATTCCTCACCGTTGCACCCTAGCAGGGTCACAAGTGAAGACATGAAGCCCACAGCGAAGCCACAAGGGCCAAATTCTCCACAGCCAGTGACTTCCATGGAGCGGAGTCAGCCCAGAATTAAGTCCTTGGTATGTGCACGGCCCTCTGAGCACAGCTGCTAAACCGGCGGGAGGGAAGAGGAGGGCCAATTGCACAACTGAGTGAGGATCAGTGCAGGGACATGCCTTACAGCCATGATGGGCAACCTAGGCTAGTGAGTAGGCCTGCGAGTGGCCCTCCTCCTTCTCAGTGGGCTGCAAGATTGTCGTAACGACGACGGTTTGCCACCTCACCTGACGTGCCGTTGTGTTGTGTGTGTGTCACCTTGGTAACACCAGCGAGGGGAAAATACACGGATGGAAACGAGCGGAATCTGGCAACTCTGTGCATGGGCAATGGGGTGTCTCGCAGGCCACACCTAGAACCCTGAGGGGCCGTGTGCAGCCCTCGAGCTGCATGTTGCCCACCCCTGACATACAAGCTCCCCGGCAGGACTGTGAAGCTTCTAGGACAAGGGGTTCCACATTCTGAGCAGAAGGGGCGGGGGCAAGGACGCACTGCGTCGGGAAGAGAGGAGCGCGGCATCTCAATGGTCCTGAGCTGTGTTGCCCTCCGACCACGGTGCAGCCGGCCCCTCATGCTGCCTGTGGTTTGCTCGGAGAGGGTGGGGCTCCGCCCTGCATAGGACAGGAGAGGAGTTCGATGCCGTCTCCTCACGCTGCCTGGCTGCGGGTCCACAGTGAACATCTCCACTGGTAGCTCAGCACCTGCTGTTGTGGTTGGTGCTTGATTAGTCGGTAGGCAACCCGTCCATCACATGCTGCTGACCAATGGAAATAGACGCCGGGTGCTGCAGCCCATGGATACACACGAAGCCCAACGGGGCTTTGTGTCTGACCTGCCCTGTGGCAGCAGGAGGGGCCCTGGAACAGGGAGAGGAGAGGGAGGGAGATGGAGGCACCAGCTTTTCAATCACAGCAGCTAGGGCAAGGGATGCAACACAACTGACCATACTGTCCCCTTCCCCTTGAGCCTGCCACGAAGAGCTCCCACCAATGCCCTATTCTACGGTCCATGTAACAACCCTTTGAATGAGCTGAACAGGAGCGCTGGGGTTAGAACTGCCTCCATCCTCTCCACTTCAGTGACTAGAACCAGGATTACCATGGAGAGCAGGAGGGGCGTTTGCACCTGGCCACGTTCCCAAAGCAGCTGCCAAGGTCATTCTCTGCCTATGAGTCTGCAGCAGGACTCTCCGGATGGGGCAGCTCTACTCTGAGCCCCAAGATGCTCATTGTGCCTTACTAGATGCAGGAGAACCGGGTCAGGTGCCCAGCATGCTGCAGAATAGAAGTTAGGGTGTGGCAGCCCTTGTCCCTAGGCAGAAATTTCCAGCCCGAGTTCCCTGGACCAGCCATCCGCTACTAAGGGAAACTTCTGTGGCTGAAAGGGAGCCCTGTAGTGTGATACTGGTTGTTGGCTTGCACCCCCAGAGCCTAGTCCTCTGGATGTGCCACAGCCTGAGGAAACAAGCCTCCTCCTACCCCCCTACCTCTTCCCCCCCCAAGTCAGGCCACTACGCAGGTCTCGTTGGAGACACAACGTGGTTCCGAGCATGTGCAGTGGCCTCCCCCAGCTGCAGCAGCCTCTTGAGCCGGAGGCCGAGAAGGGCCGCTCCCAGCTGGACTTCAGTTTCTCCGCCTGCCCCACCCTCCCCCACATTCTTCCTATCCCCGGGGGCTCTCCTTGGCCCCAACCCAGCCACCCCGCCCCTGAATGATGCTGTATTCGCTTCCCCCTCCCCGCCAGTGTGTCTTTCAATAGCCAGTTGCTCAGAGGCACAGCCTGGTTGACAGCCCCACCGTGAAAAGCCAGGCCGGCCCCGAGGAGCGGGGGAGGGGGGAGGCACCCTTCCCCCAGCTCCTTGTTACTGCTGCGCCTGTCACTCCGGTTTTATGTGCTCCAGGCGTGTGCTAAGCAGCGCCTGGCCAGGGTTGAACTGAGAATGTGCAACAAGAGAAACTCCCCTTTCCATTCACTCCTAGCCTCAGAGCCCCTCCCCTTCCCCGGCTGTGCTACGGCTCCTCTTTCACTCTCCTGGGCCATGGTCCCTCCTCCCCCCTCGCCATTCTCCATTGCTTCCCTATAACACCAACTTTCTGCTTCCCGCTGACTATAACTGATCCAGCCCGGCCAGTGCTGGGGATGGTGCCACCCTCTAGATACCGCACCCAGGCATTGCTGGGTCTGAAGAGCCTGCAACAGGATTTCAACAGAGCTCAGCCCCGGGGTGCGGCCGGGGTAGGACTCCACATCAAGGGAGAGTTGTGGGGACATAGTGTCCCGTCCCCCCTTTTGCAGTGGTGAGGCTGCAGTAACTCCGGACTTCACTGGAGTTACCCCGGATTGGCTGCAGTGCTTATCAGCAGGATGTGGGCCGGGGGGGTGAATGTAGGCCAGGTCTGAGCATCTTAAAGACTCTGACTATTTACGCATCCAACTGGCCAGAGAAAGGAAGCTTTCCGGGCCCCGTACTGCCCATGTGCCTCAGGTCTGAACTGCTATGTCTTTTTCTGCTGTCCAATCAGTCCTTGGCCTCTGCTGAGGTCAGGGCCGGCTTTAGGAAGTGCGGGGCCCAATTGGTGGGGCCGGGGCCGCACATGCGCCGCGTGCCCGGGGTGAGGCCCCCCTCTTAAGTGCGGGGCCCGATTCGGGGGAATCGGCCTAAAGCTGGCCCTGGCTGAAGTGGCCGGTAACCATGGTAATTAGTGCCACCTCTCACTCTTTAAGAATGGAGACCTTCCAAGTCATTCCATTTAGACTCCCACAGAGCTGCAATGTGGCTTCTGCTCCCTACCCGTCAGGCACAGATGTGAGCCAGCCGTGTAGACGCGAATGGTTCTGGATCCCATTTCTAACCCCGCCAGGCCTAAAAAGGCCGGATCCTCCAGAGGAAGAAAACTGTCTGATCTTAACAACAGAACAGCTTTTCCATCTCTCCTTGCGGCTCCCGTTCAGACTGGCCTCTTCCAGACAATCCTGGTTCAACACCAGCCCTTCTGTTATGGTCTTTTTGGTGTCGCATTCACCACCATCCATTCCAGTAAGGTTACAGATAGAAAATAGAAAGGTGGCAGAGCATGAGAGTGAGAGAGAAAGTTTTAGGCCCAGATTGTCAAATCTTGGCCTCCTTTTGAGCACTTGAAATTTACAGACACAATTTGATACCTATGATTATTTTGTGGGCACAATTTAAACCACTTAGCTGCCTAAATACAAACACCCAATTGGTGACTGTAAAAGTTATCCAAGTGGCCTGGCAAAACAGCAGGCACAAAAACAGATGCCCTCCTGTGACAATTAGGTTTTGTTAGCAAGCTAAGATGATACACACGTTCCCCAGACACGGCACATCAATGTCAGTGTGAGGTTTGCTGGAGTCTGGGTTTCCTCTTATCCTGGCCCAGGTTCACCAGAACATTGGCCAACATGAGGATGTGACAGGAATTCTGCCTCAGCTGGTTCTTAGAGAGACAAGGTGGGTGAGGTAACATCTTTTATGGTGAGAAAGACACGCTTTTGTGCCAGCACAGAGCTCTTCTTCCCGAAAGCGCAACAGATATTACGTCAGCCGTCTTGTCTCTCTAATACCCTGGGACTGACACAGCTACAACAACACTACCCATCACCCGGCTCTGGCAGATTTGAACGGAAAGCCTTGTGTCACTGGGCAGGGGAGAAGAAAATCCTTGCTGTTTTTTAAAGTTCTTCTAAACATAGTTCTTCAGAGAGGCCTTCAGAACAGTGGATGCCACTGGCTGTGCTAGGGGAGTCAGGCAGGGAGAGCTGCATAGCTCAGAGGAGCTGACAGACCCAGCCGGTTCATCCTTTATTTACATTTTTCCCTTTCAGCTTCCCACGGTTCATTCAGCAGCAACGTACAGGAGTGCAATGTAATATCCCAGCAAGAGACCAGCGGGCTTGGACAGTCAGGCAGAACAGCCCGTGCACTGCCACGACTGCCATGTGTGTACCCCCAGAGTGTGTAATACAGCGAGACTAGGGACAGGACAGACGGGTCCCTCATCACCTCTGAGTGGGGAAGCAGAACTCAAGAGTCGTGCTGGTGCCAGTGTAACCCACACACCTAGTATGGTTCACTGTCCCATGCAGTGGCACCTAGACCACAGCAACAGTTAAGACCAAGAGACCTCTACAACATGGGCTGGGAACTAGCTGGCTTTTAGAGTAGAGGTTCCAGAGGTCCCAGGTTCAAATCCGCCTGGTGATGGTTACACCAGCAATGTGAAACCATCCCCCAGGATGCGAGTAGTTATCTGGGACCAGCTGAAGCAGAGTTATGGGCCCTCCCTGAGATTTGATATATACCCAAGAGTTTCACCCTCGGGGGTCTTCCCTGCTCTAAATGGAAGGAAGGACCCTGTTTCTACAGCTAGTACTTCATTTATGGGAAGTCCAGTGTCTCTAGCATTTCAGGAGCTAAAGCAGACCAGAGAGGGAAGGACACTGCCCAAGGACCCATCCATGCTACACAGGCACTGACAAATTACTGTCACAAGAGATGGTGCCAAACCGCATCTTCCATTAGAACCGCTTTGGGCAAGGACCTGCAACCCCAGGAGCTTGGCTGGAGAGGATGGAAGTTGCACAGGGAAGAGCTGAGTGTGTGAGGTTGCTGTAGCTCAGGAGAGAGCAGAAATCCCAAAGGAGTCTCTGGTCTCTCCCCTTCTATTTCAGGGCTGCATCTTAGCAACCTGGAGGCCAGTGCTGAAGCAGCCTGGAACCTGACCCTTGAACTGCTCTTCTTCAGGATCCCAACACACTTGGTCCAGCTCTGGTTGCTTCTCATCCTCACAGGACAGGGGCCTCTCTCTGAGCATCCTCCCCTCCTGGTTAAATGAGTCGGGAGCACTCAGGTGCCTCTTAGCTCTTTGCAGGAGCTGTGGGCATGTCTAGGCCAGCTGACAGGGGACTATCGTGCCCTTCTCCTCCAGGGACAGCTTGAAGGGCCTGCAGCATTCCAGAAAACCAGGATGTAAATGGGTAACCAGTTAACAGGTACCCAGCAGGAGCAGCCCCTGCGTGCGGTGCAATGTGGTAGACTGGTTTACAGAAACTACCCCCAGAAAAAACAATTCCCTGTTTGCCTTGTGGTCGCTAGGCCTGGTCTACACTAGGGAGTTATTTCAAAATAACCCCCCTTATTTCAAAATAATAAGCAGAGCGTCCACACTACCAAGCTTGTTATTTTGAAATAACGGGCTGTTTCTTTCTAAATCTGTACTCCTGCTTTCCTCGGGGAGTGACTCTTATTTTGACATAGCGGTCATGTGGATGCGCCGCTGCTGCTATTTCAAAATAACTACTCCCCCAGAGTCATTCAAAGTAATTACTCCCCAGTGCTTCCTGGGGCTCTAAGTCGAGGTAGCAAGTCCACAGTAAATGGATCCTGCCTCGGATTAATCATGAGGCTTCCCCGTAGCATGGACACGCTATTTCGATTTTGTTATTTCAGGAGTTATTATTTAGTTATTTCGAAATAATTTCCTAGTGTAAACGCCCTGGGAGAGCAACCACCAGGCCCTACCTCTTATGCCAACCTTGCTCACAGGATATGACCACAGCCCCAAGTGGTGCTAGCTTTCAAGGACTGACCCCTGTACCCTGTGATGAGCTACACCATTGTTTCCAGGACCAGCGCCCTGTCTCAGGCTACCAGTGCCACAGGAGCTGGTTTTCTTTTGTTCTTTGGGACAACATTTTCGTTTACGAAACCCCAAATTGATGGCTGATTTCCTGCCTCTCCCCTCTGTCATTCAGCCGCTGCCAGCGAGCAAACACCAGCTGCGAGAAGCCAGACTCCAGGGATTCCCAGCTGTCTGGTTGCCAGAGCTTCCCAGCTGCATGTGTGACCAGGGATGGGGTAAGCGTGAACATCTATGGCAGAGAGACAGGGGGTTGGCGAGGTTTTTTTCTATTGCTCTTCCATCCCTCACTGGCCCATGTAACAAAAAACCTGAGACCCTTTTCTAACCCGGCTTTGTAGGACTTCTGCAGCCGGACAATAGGCCTGGGAGGTACTGAGAGCTGTGAGCAGGAAGGAGGCTCAGCACATCTGAGGGTCACCCAACCCCACTGCCGTCCTCATGCCCTGGGGGGAGGGGAAGGACGGTGGCCCTTAGAGATCGCACTTGGGTGCCAAGGCTGTGGCAAAGCTAAAAAGAGGCAGAGCAGAGTCACAAGGAGTGGGACTAGGGTTGCCATCCCTCCAGGATTGGCCTGGGGACTCCTGGAATTGGCATTCAGCTCCTAGTGACTCTTGAAAGCAATCTGGGAGATTGAAATAGGAGAGTTTAAGAAAATGACATTATATTACGGGGGGTGGGGGAAATCTCTGGAATAGTGTCTGTCAGAGTTGGCACCCTAGGTGGGACAAGGACCCCGAAGGGAAGGGGAGGGTCAGGGTGATGTATCCCACCTAGTGAGGTCGACAGACTCACCCAGCCCCTAAGCAAGGCAGGGGGTGGCTCTGTGCTCCCAGAAGGGGCGGAGCCTCATGTGGAAAGGGCGGGGCTGGGAGCTAGCCTCCCCCAGCAGCCCTCAGCTCTGTCCAGAGTGGGCCAAGCGGGGCTCCAGCGGGGATTTAAAGGGCCCGTGGCTCCGGCTGCCGCCACCACCACAGCAGCAGCGGGGGGCCTCAGCCATTTTGGATCACCGGGCCCCGGGCCAGTTGTCTCCTTTGCCTCCCCCTTGGCACCTCTGTTGGCAGGCTGGTCTCCCCTCCCCCCATTCGTGAGCGACTGCTTGAGAGAGCTGAGATCACCGGGGCTGAGATGCTGTGGGGGTCTCCATCCCCTGCTGACAGCCTGGGGTGGATTTGGATAATGAGTGCCAGATGCTGTCAGACGGGAGGGGGAGAGATTCTCTTTGACAAGCGGCCGGGAGGAGCTGGTGGAGCGTGAAATTGGCCGGTCTTAGCGTTTCTCCAGGCTTCTGAATGGCCCTGCATCTTGCAGGAGGGTGGGGGAGGAGCGCGGTCCCTGGTTTCAGACCCAGTTCTGGGCAGAGCAGCCCCCACTCAGCCCTCCCAGCAGGAGAAGGGGGGGGCTAGAATCCAGCTGCGCCCCACCAGACCTCGCTGATTACCACAGCTCTCCCCAGAATAAGCCAGCCCCAGCTGGAGACTTCTCCCTCCCTTGCCTTTGCACCGGGGCCGTTGCTGCAGCTCTCATTGGTCCCACAGTCCAGGGCTCGGGCTTTGGTTGGCGGAGAGGGGCGTCCGTCGCTTCAGAAGGCTCCACGTTTTTGTGACGGAGTCTGAGCATGTCCTTCCCCCTCCCCCACGCTAACACATAAACGCCCAGACACCTCACTGCTGCACTGAGAAACGTCCCCAGCCACAAGAGAGGCAGAGATGCGCACAGAGATGTGACACGTGCATGCAGAGACAGGAGGGACGTGCACACAGAGATGTGACACATGCACGCAGAGACGGGAAGACAAGCACCACTTCATGGGCACACGCGAATCCAAACGGATACGCACGTGTCCACACACATACACCCCCCCTCCCCAATTGGGGATAGACATCTGGCTTGGTTGGCAGGCATCGGGCCTGGACATTTTTCACATGGAGTGCACAAGGCAAGTGCCACTGCCCCAAGGATCTTCTCCAACAAAACTCCTGCCTGGAGCAAGGAAACCAAACGGAGCTCAGTTCCCAGGCTTGGCAGCCACCAAGCCCAGCATGGGGTCTGAGGGGGAGATCCCAGCTCTAGGGCCCGCAGTGCTGCCCTTTTGAGCTCTGCCCCTGCCAACGGGACACTGTTGGCTGTGGACACGACTCTTTGGACAGGAGGTTAAGACTCCTCATCGGAGACTTGGTGTGAGTGTCTAAGCAGCCGCTTCGTGCGCAGAGGTTTGGGGCTTCGTGTGCAGAGGTTTGGGGCGTGTTATTATCACAAACCATTAATGCCCTGCATAAGCAGAAGTCAGGGAAGGAAAACAGGAGAAGCCAGGACCATTCAGCAGCAGAACAAGCACCTTGATCCCTGGCACGTTGGAGGAATTTCTGAGTGCAGAGGAAAGCGGAGCCATCCCACACTCGGTCACTCTCAATTCACAGTCAGCTTCAATAACCTTCTTGGCCTGGCAAGCTATGAATGTGTGGCCAAAGTTAACCCTTCAAGTGCCCGCGGCTGGGACCCGTCTGCATGAGGGAAATGGAAGCTCACTAGTAATTCAGTTCATTTCTGATGCATGCAGAATCAGACTCTCCGTGTCAGCTTGACTTCGGGGTTTCCTTCCCTCAGCCATTCCTTCCCCCAAGCTCTAGAGAGGGCAGGCCAGGGTGAGCAGGCAGGAGTCCCTCTCCTGGCCACTACCTGTTAGTTTTGGCATAAGGAATGCTGACTTCTTTCCTATCTTTGGAGGACCCAAGACACCACAAAGCAAATCACCGATGCCTAACTGAACTTGTTTCCTGCTGCACAACCGGGTCGTCCTTGTAGAAGGGAGGCAAGATCACATCATAAGAAAAAAAGGGGAACAGACTGGTATGTGTCAGTCCCATGGTTTCTTTTCCAAGTGGGTTGCTTTATTAGGAGGAAGGACTGTCTAGTGGTGAGAGCAGCCTGGCAGGCAGGATTCACAGGGTCTGTTCCTGCACCTCTGGCATAAGCTTCCTATTTTCAGCTTAGAAAAGAGGAGACTAAGGGGGGATATGATAGAGGTCTATAAAATAATGACTGCAGTGGAAAAAGTGAACAAGGAAAAGTTATTTACTTATTCCTACAGTATAAGAACTAGGGGTCACCAAATGAAATTAATAGGCAGCAGGTTTAAAACAAAAGGAAGTTTTTCTTCACTCAGCTCACAGTCAACCTGTGGAACTCCTTGCCAGAGGATGCAGTGAAGGCTAGAACTTTAAAAAGGTTCAAAAAAGAGCTAGATAGATTCATGAAGGTTAGGTCCATCAACGGGTATTAGCTAGGATAGGTAGAGTGAAAGCTTGTTTTCTTCCACAATTGGAATGGTGTCCCTAGCCTCTATTTCTCTGGAAGTAGGAGACAGGGGAGGGATCACATGAGGGTTACCTGTTGTGAACCCTCCCTCTGGTGCATCTGGTACTGGCCACTGTTGGCAGACAGGATACTGGGCTGGATGGACCTTTGGTCTGACCCAGTGTGGCCATTCTTATGTTCTTATCTGACCTTGAGCAAGTCACTGAAACAATCCATGCCTCAGTCCCTCCACATGTCAAGTGGGTGTTGGGGCACGGACCTCTTCTCCGATGCTGGGTACGGTTGAAAATGCTTTTGAGGCAGGGCTAGACCAGCCTTATGTACCTTGGCTCTGACAAATGGCCTCTCTTTCACCCAAAAGCCTGGATCCAAATCAGAGGCAGATGCTAGTGATGGGGTGCCCATGGCATCACATGGAATGGCTTTTCTGAGCTTCACCGCTCCTAGGCTACGTCTACATTGGCCCCTTTTCCGGAAGGGGCATGGTAATTTTTGAAATCGCAATAGGGAAATGCGCGGGGGATTTAAATATCCCCCGCGGCATTTAAATAAAAATGTCCGCCTCTTTTTTCCGGCTTTTAGAAAAGCCGGAAAAGAGCGTCTACACTGGCCCCGATCCTCCGGAAAAAAAGCCCTTTTCCGGAGGATCTTATTCCTACTTCAAAGGGCTTTTTTTCCGGAGGATCGGGGCCAGTGTAGACGCTCTTTTCCGGCTTTTCTAAAAGCCGGAAAAAAGCGGCGGACATTTTTATTTAAATGCTGCGGGGGATATTTAAATCCCCCGCGCATTTCCCTATTGCGATTTCAAAAATTACCATGCCC
The DNA here is from genome assembly GCF_049634645.1 of Pelodiscus sinensis. Lineage (NCBI taxonomy): Eukaryota > Metazoa > Chordata > Testudines > Trionychidae > Pelodiscus > Pelodiscus sinensis. Next base: position 31,445,979 of record NC_134726.1, read on the forward strand.
CTTCCGGAAAAGGGGCCAATGTAGACGTAGCCCTAGTGTAACAGCTACACCCCAGAGGTGAAAACATCTCAGGTGTCTAGAATGATTCCTCTGCCTGGAGCGGCAGCAAGGCCAGAGAGTAGAGTCCAACTGGTTGCCAAGAGAGAAAAGGCAGAAGGTAGGAGAAGCAGCAGGTAAGGGCTCTGCCCACCACTAAGCACTTGATCTAATCTCCGCTGTGGTCAAAAGGCGTCTTTCCACTGACTTCCAAGAGCTTTGGATCCGTCCTGAAGGCCCAAATTGAACCCAGTGGGAGTTAGGTGCCTAAATGCCTGAATGTCCCTGGCCCCATCCCAGCCACGGTCTCTAGCTGCCCCAGGGCAGGGGAACATGCTTTTTAATCAACCTCCAAAGAGGCTGTTTTCCCGCTCTGGGGATGTCCCTCAGGATCACCAGCTAGCCACTTAATGCAGCCAGGACAGCCAAACAGCCAGATGGGCTGGACCTCGCAGTGACTCCTGGATTTAAGGTTGATGTGAGCAAGGCCCATCAGGAATGACCTTGCCCACAAAGGATCCCGGGCAGGTGTCAGAAAATGATGGATTATCCTAAATAACCCAGCGGCCGGTAATGAGCCATATGTCACCTTAGCCCAGAAGGCAAAGAGGGTGGGGGAAGAGGGGTTAGCAGGGTCACTGACCTCACTCACATGGTTTTCCCTGTTCATCGTTTGCGAGTCACTTACAATCTGGAAGCACAAAGCAGACCCTGGTGTCTCTGGTTTCTTTGGGGGAGCATCTGGTGGGGAATCTTCTTGTCAACTTCTGGATCCCGGGGTGCCCCGGGCCTCCTTTGCTTCATTCACAGCCCACTGCAGCGGTTCCCAACTTGTGATCTGTGGACCCCTGGTGGTCCACGACGGTACTGCAGGGGGTCCGTGGAAAGTTTAAAAATAAGGATTGGGCCCACCATGGTAGGCCTGATCCTTACTTTTTTTTCTTTTTTTTTTCTCTCCTTAACTTTTCTTTTCCTTTTTCTTTTTTTTTCCTCCACCAGAGGAGGGGGAGGGGTCAGTGAATTTTTAATTGATTGAAAAGCAGTCTGTATGCTTGAAAAGGTTGGGAACCACTGCACTAGGGCACATGCCAAGAGGACACACCCCTGCCTGGGGCAAGCACCCAGAAATCAAGTCCAGCCTAAACAGCAGCAATAGCACGCCCCTCATTCTGGATTGCCACACCCATCCTCTTACCCCAGCCTCCCGGTGGAGCTGAGCTGGATGCTTCTGTTCCTGCCCGTGTCTTCCCCCACCAGTCACCACTGCTGTTTTGTGAGCTGAGTTGGTGCAGGGAATGTTTTGTGCTGTTTCTGCCACTGAGCTCTGGAGGACAATTACAGCGCATTACTGTTTATCATGGGGCTGGGAAGGCTGGCTAGCTACGGTCTCTCATTAGCTGCCCAGCTTTGAGCTCTCTCCCCTGGGATTGGATTAGGTTGAAAGGCTCAGGTGTAACCCCCCTGCTCCATCCCAAGTGAAGGGAATCATTGCTCACCCTGCTTGCTTTCAGGTATGATGCTGTCTAACCCAGGTTGCTCACTCCAGGGAAAGACCTAGCCAGACTCCTAGAGCTTTACAGAAGTTTGGGACTAGATCCAAATGTTGGCGCTGTCATTGGGAAACCTGCTTCCAGGCCATCTCCAAGCCAAGGGAAGGTGGATGGTTGATATCCCGGCTGTTTCCAGCAGACGTTCCATTTCTGCTGCCTGATACCCTGCTCCTCAGGGGCAATGGGCAAATAAAGGAAGATCCTAGGTAATCAGCAAGCTTCAGCAAAGAGGAAATAAAACACCCTTCTGAGCTCCAGAAGTCCATTTCCTTCTATGTCTTAGTTTGTATTTTCCTGATCCAATAATTTCCTTTCATTCTCCAGTATGTTCTGGATCTCTGATCATAAAGGTGAACAGCAAAGCTAACACACACACACACACACACACACACACACACACACACACACACACACACACTCTGCACTAAAAAGCCTCCTGCCATTATTTCACACACTTTTCCTCCTTGTTCTTTACATTAGAAATAGCAGGTCCTGACACTTTCTTGCTGGCAGTCCTTGGAGGTGCAAATAGGACAGTGGTAGAAAAGTGACTTTTGCACTGTAGCTCTCTGAGTCTCCAGGAGAGGCTGTTCTATGAGGGCAACAGCACCACTGTCATTAAGTCAACCTGTGGAACTCCTTGCCTGAGGAGGTTGTTAAGGTGAGGACTATAACAGGGTTTAAAAGAGAACTAGATAAATTCATGGAGGTTAAGTCCATTAACGGCTATTAGCCAGGATGGGTAAGGAATGGTGTCCCTAGCCTCTGTTTGTCAGGGTATGTCTACACTACCCCGCTAGTTCGAACTAGCGGGGGTAATGTAGTCATCCGCAGTTGCAAATGAAGCCCGGGATTTGAATTTCCCGGGCTTCATTTGCAACTGCGGATGACTACATTACCCCCGCTAGTTCGAACTAGTGGGGTAGTGTAGACATACCCTCAGAGAGTGGAGACGGATGGCAGGAGAGAGCTCGTTTGATCATTACCTGTTCAGTTCACGCCCTCTGGGGCACCTGGCATTGGCCACTGTTGGCAGACAGGATACTGGCCTGGATAGACCTTTGGTCTGACCCAGTGTGGCCGTTCTTATGTTCTTATGTTCTAGACTGAGATAGATTAGTTTTATGGCTGATTTTTCTAAGTGCTCTGTAGATGCAGAGATGGCGATAGAGCTACATACACGTACAATCGCATGAATCATCCCTGATTATTCAAGACAGTCTGCATCCAGGGGCTTTCCCATGCGTGAAGACGGCAACCTCTGCCAAGAAAGGTGCAGTGAAGGGTGCGTGTGACTCAGCCGCTGAGAGCTCTGCTGGCCTCATATTCCTGCCTCTGGGTTAAGGAGTTATCTAACTCACGAAGAGTCACAGTGCTAGAAAGCTACGGGGGTGATGGACCTGCCAAAGCCACAGTGCTGCAGCACGCCTGTTTTTCTTGGAGGCAGACCTGGACTGCCCCCGGCACATGGGCCGTTTCCGTGCTAGAGGGGAGCTGTTCGGATGCTGTCAGCCCAGGGGGAGCCATGCAGATCACTGTGCTGTCCCTGCCCTTTGGGAAAAGCAAATGTGGTGTGCACCACGACTAGATAATGGTTTAGAACAGTACTTGGCATAATGGATACACGGGGGTTTCCAGGCATCCACTCAGTCTGATGTCTCCATAACAGTGTGCTACGGGGTGGGGTCTCTAGTACCAACAGCCAGTATTGCATTCGCTGTATGTACTCACCCGATGTATGCACAGGGGACATCTAAGGCGTTACCTATCCCCGCTAAAAACTAGGTTCTTAAGGCAGGGTCACCAGTGGACAACACACCGGTTCTGTTCAGGCAGTGGGTAGAAGACACTGTCTCCTTAGCTGGCCATCGTGTATCCTACAATCAAGTTTTTTTGCATCAGGAGCCACCAGCTAAGCAAGATGGTGAAGCCCACAAGAGACGGGAAGGAACACGCCACGGGGGAGGGGGATGTACTGGTTCCGACGAGGCACGGAGAATTAGTCTGGTATATCAGGAGCACGCCAGCAGACAGACTATCCTTCCCCCAGGCAGGGGCTCGCAGCCTTTTCCTCTCTGAGCCCCCTCCCCCAACATGCTATACACACTCCATGGCCCAGCTGTGCTGCTGCAACTGGATTTCTGCATATAAAAGCCAAGCAGGGCAATTGCACAGGCCCCATGAAGCTGAGATGCTCCGGGTTCAACTTCAATCCCTTGTGGCAGGGCACAAGGCCCCAGGCTTCAGGGCCAGATTATGAAAGGGCCTTTAGAGGCTGCAGTCCAGAGGCCCCCTTAGTCCAGGGCTGTGATGCAGCCACTAAAGCCCCCATGTGGCTGTGGCGCTTCCTGGTGGGGTGAGAGGGGAAATGGCTCAGCATGCCGCTATTCCCCCTCCTCTGCCTGGAGCCGCGCAAGAGGCCACTAGCAGCGCTCACCTGGAGGCTCCACCCCCTCCACTCCCATTGGCTGGGAATCGCAGCCAATGGGAGTGGAGGCAGGGCCACATGGAGCTGCCTGTCCCCCCCACTCACCCCAGGAGCTGTGCTACATAAGCACCCCAATCACCTGCCCCCTCTACCATCCAACTTATCTCCCAACCTTTCCTCCAGCCTCCTCTTGCATCCTACCTCCTGCTCAGACCCCACCCCATCTCACCACCCCCACCCCACTTCTGCACCCTACTTCCTGCCCAGAGCCTGCACCCTCACCCTGGTCTCCAGCAACCTCCTCTCACACACAAAGTCCCTCATTTTGCTCCCACCCTGGAGCCCACAACATCTACCAGCCCCAGTTTCCCAGCAGAGTTAATATGGCCCTGCCAGGCTTCAGCCCCATGCAGTGGGGCTTCAGGTCTCTGCCTTGGACCCCAGTGAGTCTAATGCTGACCTTGCTTGGCAACCCCCCTAGAAGCTTCTCATGGTCCCAGGGGACCCTGGTCCCCTGGGAGAGAACTACTGACCTAGGGGACAAGCAACCAGCATGCTTGTCTTAGGAGTAGAGGAGCAGTGCCGGTCGGGCTGTGAAACTTTAGCAGAAAGACGTTGGGTGAGCTTAATCTTCATGGGACAGAGAGCATCTTGCCAGTGAAGCCCTGCCTCTAGACGCTGTGCTGTTGCACATCACTGACTGGTTCCAATGCTTCTACCTGCTCGCGGTTGCGTGACTCTCTGCTCTGGGGTGAGCGCTGCGGGTGGAGCAGAGCAGGGATCCGAGCCGTAAGCTGTGGCGCCCTGTGCCTGTGGGAACGGCAGAGCTGGGAATGGAGAGGGTGTCCCATGAAATGGGCTGGACACGCCCTGGGTGAGGCTTGGAGGGCTTGGGGGCACGGAATGGGCCTGTGGCTTATCTGCAGATGCACAGCAGGGCCTCATAGAGCGAGGGGAGCGCTCGTGTGAGTGGGGCTGGTGGAGTCAGGGAGCGGACCCCCCTGCAGGCACAGACCAGGCTCAGGCAGGGCCATCCCCTCCATAGGACAGTTCAGGGCGGCCACCCCAAACCCCAAGCTTTGGGAGGAGGCAACGGTGGCCACCCTCAACCGTCAGGGACTGGGCCTGGGGATTACCTCAGGGCCGGGCTGTGCGGGCAGCAGGAGTCCCACCCACCCACCGCGGCGGCAGGATCCGGAGCGGCCCAGAAACCTGCTCCACCTCACTCCGCTGCTCTCTCCTGGCCCGCTGCATGCGGCTTCTCAGCCGCAGCAGGAAGTGGAGTGCTCCAACCCTGGCTCCAGGGCGCGGTGCTTCCCGCCGCTGCAGAGAAGTGGCCGAGCGGGCTGGGAGGGCGGTGGGGCAGGTTGGAGCAGGCTGCTGGGCCTCTCCAGCTCCCACTGCTGCAGTGAGCGAATGCAGGATGGGGATCCTGAGGGACAGGGGGGTTGCCCTGGACCTTTTGCCTGGGGCACTGGGGGCGGGGTCCCCCAGGTCCCATGTCCCCCTAGGGACGGCCGTGGGCTCAGGGATGGTGGTAGCGCGGTGCTCAGGAAACGCCATGGTGCCTATAGGGTTGCCAGGTGTCCGCTTTTTGAACTGGACAGTCTAGGATTTGAGCTTTCTGTTCGGGAAACAAATTGAGAAAACATAAGTGAGAAAATAGAAATGTCCGGTATTTTCTAAATGAGATGGAACGTAGATTGTGATGTGATGGAATGAGATGGAATGTAGAATGTAGATTGTGATGTAATGTCAAGTGTGTCCGATATCTTTGTTGAAACCATCTGGCAACCCTAGGTGCCTAACTGTTGACACCCACTTTGGAAAATGTTGGCCTTGGATTGCAATGTTTGTCCAAAAGACCCAAATCCAGCATGCTGCGTGATACTCAGGCGATGACTCCTATCTACGCTCTCTCTTTGTGTTTCCGTCCATGGGCACCACCAGGCTTCATGATGACAGCATAACTCCCAGAGTGGTTAAAGAACTTACTTACGGTAACACAGTGAGTCTGCGGGGAGAGCTGCAACCCGAACCCAACTCTCCCAATTCCGACCCACCGGCCTACGCTGTCCCCAGGCAGTTCTGAGATCCTAGCGGAGAAGAGGCCCTGTCTAAATGTAGGTTGCGCCTTTACTCACACAACAGTCATAGGAGCAGTGAGTGATGCTCAGACTAGACCCTCCAGCTAGGATCTTCAGACATGTCCGTTTTAGGATGTGATGGAGCAGCACGTCAGCGACTGCAGGGAAAGCTCTGCCTGCCGGTAGGCGCTGAAGTGGCAGGGGGAGGGGCTGTGCATGCGGAGGAAATGCAGTGTTAGTGGAAGCACCGGAGTATCCTGTGGGAGAGGCAGCCCCATTTCCTTCCCCTCCACGCCCTCAAGATGTGTCTGGGAACTCTGCACACAATGAGCCGGCCCAGCCTGAGGCAACGGAGGGCAGCAGTGGCACAGCTGGTCCTCAGAAAGGCTGTTGCTGCTGCCAGCGAGTTTTACAGGCTTAAAGAAAATACCACTGCACATTAGCAGCCAGAAATTCTTTGGGGGATCTCAAGTCACTTCAGGACAAAATTCACCTCGCTTCACGTTCGCCCATAAAAGCCCTTTGTTATACGCCAGCAGCTGGGTTTGCATTGCAGCTGACACTGTATTTATCACAAATATCCTTCCCCCTCCCCCGCTCCTCATATCCATCCCACCCAATCTGCATGCGGCTGGCATTCACATAACGAACCAGCGCTAGCGCAGCTGGACAAGACGAGAGGCAGAGTTGTTGAGTGTTGAGCATGAATATTCACAGCAGAGCCAGGAACAGCTCTGAGGGACTACAGGACCATCCTTCCTCTCCCCGTAAGCACCCCTTTAGGAGTGTCTATCTACGCTCGCCCTTCTACATCTGTGTGTGTGTGTGTGTGTGCGCGTGAGTGCGCGCACTTGTGTGTGTGTGTGGCTGGGTGCATTTTCTATAAAATAATCACCTCTGTGTCTGAGCAGGTGTGCTTGCATGTGCATGGCTGCGTGCTTGCGTGTGCACAAGTGCATACTGGCCTATGTATTTTGATTCTATGGTTATCCCTGCAGAAGCACGCACAGCATTTTGGTTTGGAAACACTTACTTAAGAGTCCCATCTTTCTCTTCGATTTCAGTATCCAAGCCAGGAGAGCAGCAAAGCACGACTTGGGCTAGCGAATGCACCACAGGAGTGGTCTTCCATCTCAATGGGCCTCAAGATTGTTGTAACCAAGACGGCCTCCCGGGATAGGGGAGTTTTGCTCACTGCGCTTGTGTACCTCGAATTTGCGTGCTGTGCCGATTGAACCGTAGCAGCACTTTGATTGGATGCAGAGGGAGCGCGCGGCTCTCACAGCCAATGCTGCATGCAATCAACATGCACCTCACTTCACGTGAGCTTGCTTCATGTGCATGTCACTTTAACCCCATTAGGAAAAATTGGGTTGCCATGTGTCCAGTTTTCACCCGGACAGTCTGGTAATTACATCTTCTGTTCAGTAAAAAAAAAAAACAGAAAATACCGGACATGTAAAATGTCCGGCATTTTCTGTTTTTCTTGGACGGAAAGCTGGCAGCGACAATCTGGCAGGGGTGGGGAGAGCGGGGGAATTTTTTTTTTTTTTGCTCAACAAATTTGGTCCCCCCCCCCTTTTTTTTCCTCAACCAATATTTTCCCCCGCCATGTTTGGGGTTTTTTGTGAAAGTATCTGGCAACCTTAGGAAAAAACCCTTCATGGATGGAAACCAGTGGAATCTAGCAAACCTGCAGATAAAATAAAATATCTTGTAGGCCACATATAGAACCCCGATGGGCCACATTCAGCCTGTGGACCGCAGGTTGCCCACCACTGCAGCAAAGCATGAGCAAGCTGTGTGTACGTGTATGTGCTGCACGTGGTGTGCACACATTCTCCGTAAGTGGTCTGTGTTCCCTGCAGTGTGCTCGGGGCGTACACATGTTTTCACAACCAGAAACATTTGAAAAAGGAGCAACAAAGCCACAGGGAGAAGAAGAGGAACCAGAGTTGTGGAAGCCAGCCCAGAGGGCTGGCTTGGGACGGAGGAAGGAGGGAGAGTGGGTGGGAGGTGGGACAGGAATCTGAGAGGCCCTGGTTTTAATGCTGACAAATGGACTCTTTTCATTGGTGACAATGGAGCTGTCCATCTGGAGCCGGAGATAAAGGAGAGCCAGGTACTGCCGGGATCTGCAGGACAATGAAGTGGGAAAACTCCAGGGAGGGAGAAAAGGCCCTTTGTTGCCAGCAGCCACAGATATGAGCAAGAGCGCCATCCCCTTGGGCAGTTTGGGGGGGAGGGGGAGGCGCTGGGCTCCGGGGCAAGGTTCATGGTGGCTGGTGGACACATCCTCTGTGGCCAGGGGGTGCAGGTTCTGGGGTATGGAGGACACCGGGCCTGTGGACACTCCCAGTAGCACCCTGCTGGGTTTTCCTAGTTGGCTGCACAAGAGGGCATGGCTTAGTGGGCTCAAGGATCAGGAGGCTCAAGAGGGGGAGGTGCATGCAGCGAGGAGGCCCTCCCCTGTGTGTGTATAAATGCGGAGCTACAACCTCCATCAACCCCTTTTGATGAAGCAAGTTCACTTTCAGCTCTAAGCCTCTCCGATGTTAACAGCCCAGGAACGAAGCAGCAGGGAGCTTGATACCTCCGAGGGGCTTATCCTGCCGCCCTTCCCCTCCGTCTCTGGCCACCTCCCATCTAAACTAGCTCAGCACCAGCCAAGTTTCTACTGGGCTTCTCTGGCTCTTTTCCTTTGGGCCCAATCCTGCCCGCTCTTCCCTGAGGCAGAGGCACGAAGGCAGGGGTGCTATCCCCAGGCAAGAGCAGGCTTCTGAGTCTGCACCAAGGTTGCATTGCACACCCCGTAAAGCAGAGCTCTCGTGAGTTCCCTGAACCCTGCTGGGCCTGTAGCCCAGGAGATGTCACGGGCTGAGCAGGCTGGGGAGGTATCAGTGACTCGATCATGGAGTCCCCCATCATTTCTGCCACTGGTGGAGGAAGCACGGTGCAGCCACTAGATTCAGCTTTGGAGCAAAGGCCTTTTCCCCACCCCAGGCCTGCCAGGGCACAAGCCAGCCAGCTGGCTTAACGGGACTCTGGTAATGGATGGAGAAGCTGATGATCATACTGAAATCCACTCCCTCATTATTACCCCCTCCTTTTGGCTGGGGCTCAGCCACCTGCTCTGTGTATCCCACTCAGCCAGACTTTATCCCATGTGAGGTCACAGAGATGCTCAGCCAGGCTCACTCGTGATGAGATGCCCCTGTATCCATCTGGTACATCAGTGGGCACTTTGCCTGGGAAAGAACCCAGGAGCACCTGCTTGTGCTCCCCAGGCCAGCTCATGGGTCAGACAGCAGCAATGAGACAGAGCAGGGTGTTAGAGCTGCGTGATGGTTGTGGAGGGGAAAGGCCTGCCCAGTAGCGATGGAAGGACACCTGTCACCCTCAGGCTGCCTCTTGGCAGGTGCAACTGCTGCAGGCTCCTATGCCCACCTGTGCTGCTGTCTCCTGCTCTGAGCACTGCTGCCTCTAGAAGGCCCCATGGTAGCAGGAGCAGCTGCTCGGTTTATGGAGCTTGCAATGCTGCTGCCATGGCGCTGGAGCACAGCTGAATGGGGCATTGTTTGGGGAAGACACTCCAACTTGTGTTCTCTCTCAGCAGCAAGGGAAACAAACCTCGCTCCTCTGCCCATCCCCTGCTAAAATCAGGCTCCTTGCGTCACTGCCTCACCAGAGCAAATGAGGGCTGGATTACAGGCAAAGCAAAGTCTAGTTACCCACCCATCTTCAGAATACACCGATGATCTTTCTAGCAAGCACCCCACATTAGACCAGGGGACTTCAAAAGCAGAAGCAAAACCCACAGTGCTCCTGAGGTTGGCTCTCCAGTTCTCTACCACAGAGGAATGTTTCTTCCCCACCCCACCTAGTGATTGCTGGATGCCCAGCAGCAGGAGGAGGAATAGCTTTTGTAATTGCATCCTCACTAATTATTTTCCTCTTATAAACATCTATCCACTATCTACCCTTTGGGTACATCTAGTGTGCGGCTATTTTGGGCTAATGGAAGTATCCCGAAATAGCTACCCCGCGTCTTACAAGCCGCCCATTATTTCAAAATATTTTTTTTAAATAATGGGGGTGCTATTTTGGAATAGTGCGTTATTTCAAAATTTGTCCCTGTGTAGATGTGCCCCATTTCAAAATAAACTATTTCAAAATAGAATCGAAATAAACTATGCAATTTGCATAGTGCAAATTGTGAATCTTATTTAGAGTTGAGGGTGCTGTGTAGACGCACCCTTAACGAGGCACTTGTTTTCATTACCTCCCACAGCAGTGAGTTCCACAAGTTAATTATACATGGTGTTAAAATGTGGCTCTAGGTGGCCTTCTCATTGTTTCCCCTGCCCTACTAGAACATACGAACAGCTATACGGGGTCAGACCAAAGGTCCATCTGGCCCAATATCCTGTCATTTGACTGTGGCCACAGTGCCAGCTGCCCCAGAGGGAATGAACAGAACAGGGAATCATCACGTCATCCATCCTCTGTCGCTCATTCCCAGCTTCGGGCAAAAAGAGGCCAGGGACACCATCCCTGCCCATCCTGGCTATTAGTAATAATCTCCTCTCACTTGTCTGTCCCTATCCCATGCCTTTAATTTCTCTATGTAAAGCAGAAGCTAAGTCCCCCCTCTGCATCCCTCGTGTCCATTTCTGTCTCTTCCGGCTCTCATGCAATCCCCCTGAAAATGAAGAGGATTGCATGGGAGTTCCTGAGGGTGGAATTCAGCCCATGGGTCTGTTCTAGCCTGTGGGGCTTCCTCACAATTCCCCTCTGCTCTTGCCTGAGCAAAGTAATTCCTTGCCATCCGCAAACATTGCTCCCTCCATCTTCATCCTCCCTTTCCTGCCTTTAGCAGTTTTGGGACCTAATTATGTCCTTGGTCTTCCCAGGAGCCGGAGTGGAGCTGCATTGCCAAGCAGAGGCACTGAGGCATTTTCCTGGGCACAGCAGGACTCAGAGCCCAGTGGGGAATATACAGTCTAGCCCCCTTCCACTGGCTGGCAGATGCTGCCCTGTGCTGGCTGGGCTGCACAGGGAGGTGTTAGCCAGGCCTGTTTGGCCCACAGAGTGCTGTCCGGTTCCCTAGCCTATGCCTTGGGGCTGCAGTGAGAATTTGGATTGTTTATAGTCTACAAGATTTCACCCACTGGAAACAGACATTTCCTAGAGCAGAGCTAGCTCAATGCCAGAATCTTCATCTGGTGCCAACCCCCGCTAATTTCCAGTGTATTGAATTCTGATGGGGTCTTAATTTGCCAACATGCAACCTCACCCGTGAGTATTGAGCTAAGCACTAACACATTCATTGCACCTCCTAGTGAGAGGGGGTGGATCCACTACAGAGCCCACGCTTCCCAAATGTACCACATCTTCACCGGCTGATGGGCAGGTTCCTTTAGGTTGCTGTCCACGGCCAAACTTTGCTTCCATGCCTGGAAAAAATTCACAAGCCCTGGGATTTTCCATGTCAAGCCACAGCACTGCGCCGGTTGTACCATGAGGGGTTGGATGAGACCTGAGCGGAAGCCTGCAGTGAAAGCAGGCCCTGTAGCTCGGGTTTGACAGTGACCGGGGGACCTTGAAGAATGTTTCTCTCTGAACTTATTGCAAGAGAGTCATCCACATCATGTGGCTGTGCCCTTGTGATGGGAGAGACAACCCAGCTGCCCTGATGTGACAGGTCTAGTCAGACTGTCACATGAGCCACTGCAAACAGAAACTGATTGGGCTTTTACCAGCACTGCGTAAATATCCCTCCTTACATGGTTGTACTGGGAAGGTGAGCTCAATGAGCCAGGTGCCTTAAGGGTCTTTGGGTCACATTCTCATCTCCTTCATGCCAGTGTAAAGCTGGAGTTAATCCTCCCAAGTGAGTGGAGTGACTCCAGATTTACCCAGCTGTTACTGAAAGTCTGGCCCTTTGTTCCTATTGTGACAGCTATGGCTTTGTTGTGGGAGTGCTAGGGGGAGAGACAGGGTTGATGGAAGCCCTGGGAAGTGCTATGAGCATCAAAGGCCTGGTTGGAACAATGTGTACATTTGAAGGTAAGTGGGTCTCCCAGGAAATCTCTAGCAGGAGGGAGGATGTCTGCAGATGTATCCCTTCCAGGTATGCAAGAACTCAGCGTTCTGAAGCTTCATCCTGAGAAGGTGCCTTTGTCTATGAAGTGCCTGTTCCCAGGATCAAAGGCCCAAATGGCATAAAGGAGAATCTTGCAGCTTCATGGGAGGGAGGGGGCGGGGAGTTCTTATTCTCAGCCAAAGGTGTTAGGAACTTGTAACCCCCGGAAAGCGCCTGTGTGGGGGTGAAGGACTGACCACCTACCAGAGCCCTCATGGATTTGGGGTGGTCTCTGGTAAGCATATTACAAGGATGGGGAAACTTTTCTGAGTTGGGGGCCGCACTCAAGTGAGAAACAAAAACAAAAAACCCCGCACTGGCATGGCCCCTGATGCCTCAAAAAAATGAGGTTTACAGGATCTTTCGAAAAAGGCTTTTCTTTTCGAACGAACCGCATCTAGACTGTAGTTTCACTTCCAAAATAGCGTTTTTCAAAAAAATGCTGTGACACAATTATGCAAATGCAGCACAGGAAATTCAAATCCCAGCTTCCTTTGCAATTTTGATATGTCTAGTTTACATCCCTCTTTCGAAAGAGAGATGTAGTCTAGACACAGGGTTATAAGGAGAGAGACATTCCCCACATTCCCTTCACATGCCAGAGCCTAGGGGAGCTAGTAGATTTTGTGTGCTCTAGTCCTGTAATGCAATGGTGTGGGGTGGGGAGGGGGGGAGTGCCAGCACAGACTCCCCCATGCTGGGGGGAATCCCTGAGCCTCAGGGGCCAGATCCTGGCAAGTCAGGAGCCAGATCTGGCCCCAGACCTGAGGTTCCCCACCCCTGGCAGATTAGCATGCATGCTGGTTCTTTGGTTGTGCTTAATGCTTTCACCATAAGAAAAAATCTGCTTGCTCAGAAAGAGTCATGTGGTAACTTTCAACAATGGGCAATTATGCTGCTTATAGCTGCAGAGGAAGGAAGGCTAAGCAGGAGGGGGAAGACAGTTTGACTTGTTGGGGAATTCTGATAGGGATCTGAACAGCCTAGAAATACTCTGCACTGGGGGGAGGGGAAGAGATGCACCTCGCCTCCGGTGTTCCCTGTAAGATGGCAGCCACCCATTAGCAATTCCACTGCCACCCAGCTGATTAGCAGAGTGCCCACAGCCTCCCACATCTGGCAGCATGTGTTTCTATTGATTGTTGTTGGGGGGCAGCCTCACCTCCCTGGCACCCCCAGCCGGCCATCCTGGGAATTAGCTCTCATTGGATGCCTCTCTCTCTAGGTGGTGTCCCCCTGCATTTCTCCTTGGTCACAGCCTCCTCTTCCAGACACAGCCCCCTCCAGCAGTGCCCAAATCCCCTTTCCAGGGGTGGTTGTTTACTCCACTCACACCCCAGGGTCCTCTCTTTGCCAGGGCACCCTATTCTCCTCGGAGGGAGCTCTCAGCTCCCCTGGACCCACCTTGCCTCAGTGACCCACTGTCAGTCTTCATCTAGCCCCTGCCTCAGAGCAAACTGCAGCCTGTAATGGCCACTCCTCACTGACAAAGGGATGTGGGCCAGCTACCCCTGCCTACCATGGCTGCCTCACTACAGCCTGCAAGCGAGCGAGCGAGCGAGCTTGCTTGCTTGCTTGCTTGCTTGCTTGGGCTGGGCTGGGCTGGGCTCCGAGGAGGAGCCTCCTCCTTTGCCTTTTGCCCTCACCCAGGTCCCTCCTTCTCCCTACCCCCAAGCAGCGGTCTGCTCTCCTATATATAGCCCCCAGCTGGGCCCTTATTAGCTAGAACTGCCTCAGCTGGGGATTTGCTCTCAGCCCCTGCTCCGGGCTGGGGTTTTGCCCTTAAAGGGCCAGTGCAGGGCAAGCACTCTGTCACAGTGGTGCACATCTCTTAGTGCACATAACATTTATTCCGCACATGATGGAAAAATATTAGAAGGAACATTTTTCCCCACCCAAATGAGGTGGTGGCTGGGGAGTCGGGTTCCTAGAACCAGAGCTCTTACTGGACCACAGAGGGGCAATGCAGGTGCAGTCACCAAGACCTGTGACACTGATCTCTTGGATAACCCTGTAGTACATGAGCAGAGTGGTCAGCTGGTCAATATGGCAGGGCGCACTGATGCCTGCTACACCTGCCAGACACTGCTGCGGATTGAAGCAGATTCCACCATCCAACAGTGGGATTCTCTGGACCAAACTGTTCTCAGTACATTGGTGTGACTCCATGGAAACTCTATACACCCCTTCCAGGTTACGGCATCCTGTGTCTCATCTGGGTCCAGCCCCAAATAACTACTGCCCTTCTCTTGAAAGAGGGTCCCTTTAATCCTGCTAGAAGCTTTTTTGACTGCGGACAGGTCTCCACTCCACGCGGCAGGTTGACTTAAGGTACACGTCTCCAGCTACATAAATAAGGTAGCTGAAGTCAACATACCTTAAGCCAAGCTTCTTGCTGTGTCCACAGTGGGAGGTTGAAGGGAGATTGTGCAGAATGTGAGCTTGGCAGGCAATGGTGTTGCACCCTTACTTCTGTGCTGCTGCTGGCGGGGCGCTGCACCTGGCCAGTGTCTGCCACTCTCTGGTGCCCACCTCTGAAGAACGCCAAGGCTACCCCGAGGTTAATAAGAACAGAATTTGGTGTATTCTGCATCACTACAACAGCACAACTCAGAATCAGGAACCCTTCTGGGCCCAAGCAACCGCGCTGTTCACCTTGCCTGGTGCAGGAAGGGCTTTGGTAATCTCTCCGCTGGAAGGAGCACTTGGCATGGCTTTCACAGTCCTGGAAATGTCATGGTTTAAATCAAAGCGGGTTTGGAGTTTTAAGCACACAGAGCAGGGAACCGTGGCATTCCTGAGGCTGGGGGTTTTGTTTGGCTTTTGGATGTGTTTCCGTTGGATCGGTTGTTCAAAAGTAACGCTCTCCTTCCTTGCTCCGAGTCTCACATGCCGACTTTTAGCTCAGAACGAAGTTCTGTGGGTCCGTCACTCCCAGAGAGCAGCGTTTAGGATGGAAATGCCCTGTGTGGCCATTGCCCTAGATAGCAAACACGCTCCCACACGCCAGCTAGCTCGACAGGACAGAATGGCGGAGTTTAGCTCCCTATGAGATTTATGGCAGGGTTTGGGGTTCAGGCAGGGCCGCCCAGAGGATTCAGGGGGTCTGGGGCAAAGCAATTTCAGGGGTCTCTTCCTGGAACTCCCTGTCTCAGACTTCAGACATTCTCGTGGGGGCCCCTGTGGGGCCCAGGGCCTGGGGCAAATTGCCCCACTTCTCCCCCCTCTGGGCAGCCCTGGGTTCAGGGTGAGCTGGGGATTCTGTGATGTTAACATCTCATTAGGTCAGCGGTTCTGGGGAGATTTCTGACACTTTGGGTCAATACCGCACCACTTCTGGGACTATTCCAGGCCCCCTCCACAAGGAAGAAGGAAACTTTCCCAGTCGCCATGAGCTCTGACTCAGATCCGAGGACATGGGGGTCAGTTCAGAGCTGGGAATTACAACTGGAGTGGGAGGGGTTGGGATTCTAGCCTGCGCTTTTGGCTGATGAGTTGATAAGATGATTATCCCGTTTGTCTGAGGGGAGCGAGGCAGATTTGGAACATGGCGTGGGGGGCGGTGGGTGGGAGTGAAGCAAGAAGAAACAGTGCTCTCTTTGCAGAAGGGCTGGCTGCTCGCTCATCTCAGCCACCTGCTGCCTTTTCCTTCAGCTCAGCCCTTTATAAAATCCATGTATATTTTATAGCTCTGGTTCCCCCTTTTGTTCCTCCCCAGGGTGTGGTAGGGCCGAGAGGCAGGGCTAGCCCAGGCTGCAGGACAGGCCCTGATCTGGCTGCTTTCACCATGGAGGCGGTATTGAATATGCCACAAAGACAGGAGCTGTGTAAACAGCCAGCTGGCTGTGGAAGTGGAAAACCAATCCAAAAAGCGGGGGTCTAATAGGAATGCCAGCCACTACCAGGGCACCAGTCCACAGCCACTGTCTTGCTCCCTGAACTGCGCAGGGGGCGTATCTTGAGGTCCTTGGGGAGGGGGGGAGTTGAGCCCTACCAAATTCATGCCCATGAAAAACATGCCACAGACCATGAAATCTGATCTCCCCCCGGTGAAATCCAGTGTTTTGTGTGCTTTTACTCTGTACTATACAGATTTCATAGGGGAGAAATCTGGCAGAGGCATGTAAATTAGACATACCGGCATAGTCAATGAAACAGGGATTTAAATATCCCCTGCTTCATTAGAATAAAAATGGCCACCGCGTTGTGCCGGCTCAGCTGTTTGTCGGCTCAAAGCAACAGTCAAGACGGGGGATTGGTCAGCAAGGAAAGCCGTTGTCGACCGATCCTGTAAACCTCGTTTCAGGAGGCATAAGGGATCGGTCGACAACGGCTTTCCTTGATGACCAATCCCCATCTTGACTGTCGCTTTGAGCCGACAAACTGCTGAGCCGGCACAACGCGGCGGCCATTTTTATTCTAATGAAGTGGGAGAGATTTAAATCCCCGCTTCATTGACTGTGTTGGTATATCTAATTTACATGCTTCTGCTGGCAGAGGCATGTAGTCTAGACATACGCCACAGCAGCTACCTTATTTATGTAGCTGGAGATGTGTACCTTAAGTCAACCTGCCGCGTGGACTGTAGACCTGTCCGCAGTCAAAAGAGCTTCTAGCAGGACTGAAGGGACCCTCTTTCAAGAGAAGGGCAGTAGTTATTTGAGGCTGGACCCAGATGAGACACAGGATGCAGTAACCTGGAAGGGGTGACTGGAGAAGCAGAGTCCCCTCACCTGATAGGACTTTGGACAAGGTAGCTGTGGAGGGGAAGGACTTTCATTGGTTTCAAACCCTTTTCCTCCAATTGCTGTGCCCCTGTTGCTAAAATAAACAAGGGCCTGGTTTCAAGAAAGCCGTTTGGTCTTTGTACTCCCCGCTGGTCACAGACTCCCATGGGGAAAACCTGCAGGTCCTGAACTCGGTCAGACAGTGAGGTACCGATGTAGCCCAGGGCTTGCTCTGAGGCTACATCTACACTACGAGTTTTCTCGGCAAAAAATACGCTAATGAGGGACTCGGTATGCCTCCTTTTTTGGGGCATAAGGATCTTGCGGGAAAAGGGGGTTTTGCGCAAAAAAAACCCCCATCCACACTGCTTGGTTTTGCACAAAAAGCCCAGCGCAAAAATGGATTGGCAGAAAATATGCAAATTAGATCACAATGCATGCAAATGAGTTTCTCATTTGCATATTTTTTGCCAAGAGAAAACTCGTAGTGTAGATATAGCCTGAGAGTGAAAGCTATGAAATTCCATCCTGAGAAAGGCACAAGGTCTGAGGAGGGAGCAGCTCCCACTGCAGCCTTGACCATCTACCTAAGGACACTAGCACAGAATTGCCCCTCTCTTCCACTGCCACACTTCTACTGGTAAAAAACTCAGGGCCAACCAGACCTTGCATGCATATCATCTCAGGTCACACAGGAAGCCTGTGGCCAAGCCAGCAATAGCAGCCAGTGCCTGACAGGCCTACCCCCTAACCACAAGGCTATTGGCCTTGCAAGACTCTGACTGCAGAGAGATAAGGGCAGGCTGAATTCCTCTGCAACCTCCCCACACTGCCTGGCCCTGATGAGCTGGCTGATGCAGTGAGAAACGACACAGCCCTGCAGGCAACCCCATGGAAAAGCCTTCAGGGAGGGAAAACCTTCTGGGGTACAATTTGCATCTCAAAGGCCTTGCTGCTCCAACCCTCATATTAGTGGGTCAGCTTTTGTTGGGTTTTTGTGTTTCTGCTTGTGCCTTCTTTATTCCAACGATTAAAGGCATAATTAGACCAGGGCAACTGCCAATTGTCAGCCAAGTAGCTGCAGTGCATCTTGGGAACTGGTACATTAAATTCCCCCAAAGCACTGGGCAGCAAGGCCAACTTAACTGTTCTGCAGGAGGGTGAGAGGAGGTCACCCACGGCGGCTGTGCACCCACAGGCTGAGATGTGGGAGCTTGGTTATTTTGCATGAGTCTGGGCTGCAGAATTGGGACTAAGGCCAAGTCCTTCCTGGCAAGTTACTGCACCGTAAATCAGCTCCCAGCACCATAATACCTGAGGTGTCCTCTCTAGCAAGGCACTTAATGAGCACTAAATCTGCAGTTGTTGCACTCTAAGGAAACCACCTTGACAAGAAGCATAGAGCTTACTGTGCTCTGGGTATAGCGCTGGGGGGCCAGTGTGGACTGTTGAATTGTTTGTTGCATTCGGACTGTCCTCCAGAAATGGCCCATAATCCCTCAAGTCCCCTCTGCTCATTGTTTGTGGAAGTTGCCTGTCTCCCCTGCAAGCATGCACACGTCCCCTTTCAGGGCTCCCTTTTGGACAGCCTGTATGTTGTGCTGATTTGCTCCGGATGAAATGCTTGTGCTATTGAACACAGAGGCAGGCGTATGTGTGTGTGTGAGTGAGAGAGAGAGAGAGGCTGAACGAAGAGCCAGGGAGGGAGGCTGGGGAGGCTGAGATGTCAGAGATTCCCCCTCCTCCTGCCCTAAGGAGGGGTTGTTTCCTGCTACTGTCTGAATTTACAAGACGGCATGTTGACTTCCCCCAAAATACACTGTCTCCACTCTGCATACACACACACCGTCACACTCTCCCTCCTTCCCCCAACTTCTGGAGAAAAGCAAGTGTCAATATAGCAGGATGGCCATGGGGCCATGGGATTGGGAACTTGTATCATGTGATGCTGGCTGCCCTATGCGGCATTGCAAACCCTTCCCAAAGCACCCTGCAGCCAGTTGCACGGAGGGATAGCTTCCATAATGCACTGCTCTCTGTGGTGTTGCAAGAGCTGCTAATGTGGACATGCCCCACCATTACAAGCGGCACAGTGTGGACACACAACAGCGGTTTCCCTCAGTGCTCTGTGAGCAGTGCTGTAACTACCAGTGCTTTACATCTGCCAGTATAGACATGGTCTTAAGAAAGCATCACAGGTCTCTAGGGCAGAGGCAGAAGGATAGCAGAAGGAGAAAGACACCATAATAAAGGCCCAACTTAAATGTATACTCCAAATTAAAAAACACAGTAAGAGAACCAAAAAAGTGCCACCGTGGCTTAACAACCAGGGAAAAGAACCAGTGACAGATAAAAAGATATCTTTGAAGAAGTGGAAGTCAAATCCTAAGGACCGTGAACTTTGTCAAATTAAGTGTAAAAATATAATAAGAAAAGCCAAAAAGGAGCTTGAAGAACAATTAGCCAATAACTCAAAAAGTAATAGTAAAATGTTTTTTAAGTACATCAGAAACAGGAAGATGGCTAAACAACCAGTGGGGCCCTGGGATAATCAAGATGCTAAAGGAGCCCTCAAAGATGATAAAGTCATAGCAGAGAAGCTAAATGACTTCTTTCTTCAGTCTTCATGGCTGAGGATATTGGGGAGGTTCCCAAACCTGAGCCACTCTTCTTAGGTGACAAATCTGAGGAATTGCCCCAGATTGAGGTGTCATTAGAAGAGGTTTTGAGACAAATTGATAAACTTAACCGTAACAAGTCACTGGGTCCAGATGGCATTCACTCAGGAGTTCTGAAAGAACTCAAATGTGAAATTGCAGAACTATTAACTGTGGTTTGTAACCTATCCTTTAAATCAGCTTCTGTGCCTAATGACTGGAAGAGAGCTAACATAACGGCAATTTTTAAAAAGGGCTCTAGAGGTGATCCTGGCAATTAGAGACTGGTAAGTCTAATGTCAATACTGGGCAAATTAGTTGAAACCAGTGCTTTTTTTATTAAAAAAAAAATGCCCGTACTCATTTCCCAGCTGGCTCTGGGGCACTCACACCGTGCTGAAGCCCAGCTGAGCAATGTGTCGGTTCCCTGAGCCCCCCAGCCCAGCAGAGCTGTGCACCATTTTTCAGCCCCCCTCCCAGCCCAGCTAAGCTACGTGCCGCTTTTCTGCCCCCCCCAGCCTAGCTAAGCCGCCCACTGCTTTTCTACACCCCTCAACCCAGCTGAGCTGCCCACCGCTTTTCTGCCCCCCAACTCAGCTGAGCCGCCCGCCCCTTTTCTGCCCCCCCAGCTCAGCTGAGCCGCCCGCCTCTTTTCTGCCCCCCAGCTCAGCTGAGCCGCCCGCCCCTTTTCTGCCCCCCAGCTCAGCTGAGCCGCCCGCCCCTTTTCTGCCCCCCAGTTCAGCTGAGCTACGCACCACTTTGCCACCCACACAGCCCAGCTGAGCCATGTGCTGCTTTTCTGCCCCATCAGTGGAGCCACAGGCTGCTTTTCACCCCCCCACCTGCCGGCCCAGCTAAGCCATGCACCGCTTTTCTGGCCCCCCACCCCCATGCAGCCCAGTTAAGTCGTGCACCGCCTTTCCGCCAGGGGAAAATAGCACAGTGCAAGTGCTCCCAGGCCTGGGGGCTGTGCCGGGGGGAAAGCAGCATGGTACGAGTGCTCCCAAAAAAAAGTGCCGGTATACCGTATCGGTGCGTATTGTCACAAAAAAAGCACCGGTTGAAACTTCAGTAAAGAACAAAATTGTCAGACACATGGATGAATATAATTTGTTGGGAGAAAGTCAACATGGTTTCTGTAAAGGGAAATCTTGCCTTGATGTTCGTCCATCGTGTTCGAAGAGGACCTTGACATCTAACGAGTTGTGGGCTGTCCACGGTGTGTCCGCAAATGGCTGATAAGGCCAATGCGGGCACGAAATGTTCTGCCACATGTCGGGCAGACATGTGTAGGCACCACTGTTGCAGCGTTTGCAACTCTGGCTTTACGGAGTGCTCGCTTCTCTTGTGCTATGGTTGTCCTTCTGGCTTCAGATGTTTGACAGCCTTGGTGGATCAGCATGCGCCATGTCGATCGGTCTTGTGCCAGGGTCTCCCAGGAGGTGGTGTCGATATCCAGGGACTTGAGAGAGGCTTTAAGCGTATCTTTGTATCGCTTCTTTTGTCCCCCGTGCGATCGCTTCCCTTGAAACAGCTCACCATAGAAGAGCTGTTTAGGGATGCGATGGTCTGGCATCCTTGCAACATGGCCAGCCCAGCGTGTCTGGGCTTTCATCAGCAGGGTGTGAACTGATGGCAGGCCTGCTCTAAAAAGGACTTCTGTGTCTGGCACCTTGTCCTGCCACCGGATCCTCAGAAGTCTGCGGAGACAAATCGTGTGAAAGTGGTTCAGTTGCCTAGCGTGCCTCCTGTATACAGTCCAAGTCTCACTGGCATACATCAGGGTAGTTAACATTACTGCTCGATAGACTTTAAGCTTTGTAGCAAGGCTTATTCCACGGCGGTCCCACACTTTGGTCAGCAGTCTGCCGAATGCAGAGCTTGCCTTGGCGATTCTGCAGTTGACCTCGATGTCAATTGTCACTACGCGGGAGAGGGTGCTGCCAAGGTATGTAAATTGGTCCACTGCTTGCAGCTTTTGTCCCTTCACTGTGATGGTGGGCTCTTGATGTTGGACTTTCGGAGCTGGCTGGTGCATCACTTCGGTTTTCTTTGTGTTGATGAGCAGGCTGAAGTTGTCACATGCTGCTGTGAATTTGTCCATGCTGGCTTGCATTTCCTGCTCTGATCCAGCATTCAGGGCGCAGTCGTCAGCAAAAAGGAGGTCTCGTAGCACAGTCTCCTTTATCTTGGTGACAGCCTGGAGTCTTCGCAGGTTGAACAGTTTCCCATCGGTCCTGTATCTCAGGCTGACTCCCAAGGAACTGTTCTGAAAGGCGTCTGACAGCATGGCTGAAAACATTATGCTGAACAGTGTTCTTTGAGGGGGTCAACAAATATGTGGACAAGAGGGCTCCAGTGGATATAGTGTGCTTAGATTTCCAGAAAGCCTTTGACAAGGTTCCTCACCAAAGGCTCTTCAGTAAAGTAAGTTGTCATGGGATAAGATGGAAAGTCCTTTCATGGATTGATAACTGGTTAAAAGACAGGAATCAAAGGGTAGGAATAAACGGTAAGTTTTCCAAGTGGACAGAGGTAACTAGTGGGGTCCGCCAAGGGTCTGTCCCGGGACCCATCCTATTCAACTTATTTATAAATGATCTAGAGAAAGGGGTAAACAGTGAGGTGGCAAAATTTGCAGATGATGCCAAACTGCTCAAGATAGTTAAGACCAAAGCAGACTGTGAAGAGCTTCACAAAAATCCAACCAAACTAAGTGATTGGGCAACAAAATAGCAAATGAAATGTAATGTTGATAAATGTAAAGTAATGCACATTGGAAAACATAATCCCAACTATATATACAATATGATGGGAACTAATTTGGCTATAACTACTCAAGAGAGAGATCTTGGAGTCATTGTGGATAGTTCTCTGATTACGTTTTTCTTCACTCAGCGCACAGTCAACCTGTGGAACTCCTTGCCAGAGGATGCAGTGAAGGCTAGAACTTTAACAGGGATCAAAAAGAGCTATATAGATTCATGGAGGTTAGGTCCATCAATAGCTATTAGCCAGGATGGGTAGGAATGGTGTCCCTAGCCTCTGTTTCTCCAGAAGTGGAAGACAGGGGAGTGATCACGTGAGGATTACCTGTTGTGATCCCTCCCTCTGGGACATCTGGTATTGGCCACCGTCAGCACACAGGATACTGGGTTAGACCCAGTATGGCTGTTCTTATGAGCATGCCATAGATCAGTGGCAGGGCTAGACTGCAAAAGGGATTTTGGCACTGATGGATTCCCATTGGTGCAAACCTCTAGTGTAAATGCTCCACAAAGAAGGGCTTGCGCTAATGCAAACCTACCTTGTTCTCATTCTTACAGTGCAGCAATAATCCCCAATGAAGACAAACCCATAGTAGGGATGTTAAGGACTAGTCGATTATCCGATAAGCAAATGCTTATTGGATAGTCAATTGACTAGTTGACTAGTCGATCCCCTTTCTCCCTTGCTGCTTCTATCAGATAGAGGCAGCAAAGGGGGGCAAGGAAGGGCTATTTCAAAGCGGCAGTGCCGCACAGCTGATCCCAAGATCAGCCGTGCAGCACTTTGAAATGCTTCTTTGAAACGCTGCCTCAGAATTTCAAAGTTGCAACACCAAGCAGAGCCCAGGATCAGCTTTGGACTCCAGCTGATCCCGGGCTCCGCGCGGCATTTCTGTGGAACCCGGGATCAGCTGGGGAGTCCCCAACTGATCCTAGGTTCTGCTGAAATGCCACGTGGAGCCCAGGATCATCTGGGGAGTCCCCAGTGGACCTTAGGCTCTGCGTGCCATTTCAAAACGGCAGCTCAGCATGGAGCCCGGGGTCAGCAGGAGACTCTGAGTCCCCCACTGACCCTAGGCTCCATGAGGGTGTTTCTGCTTTGAAATGCACAAGAGCTCCCACTGGCCCCAGGCTGCATGCGGAGTTCCGCATTCCTCCTTTGAAATGTACAAGAGACCCTATTTCAACGGAGGAATGCAGAAGTGCCTATCAACTAGTCGAGTAGTCGATGGAAATTCCATTGACTAGTCAACTAGTAAATTAACCGCTAGTTAACATCCTTAACCCATAGTCTCCAGTGCCCTAACATATCAAGCTGGCAAGCAGAGCCAGTGAGTGCTACTCTGGCCCTGACTCTGCCACCGGGTTTTTGTGTGTTCTTGGGTAAGTCATTTAATCACCCCGTTGCCTCTGTGTTTTTCATTGATAAAAACGATAATAATACTTCCCTACACTCTAGCATGTCATGAGACTGGCTGGAGAGTCAGTATGGCTTAGGCACTAGCGCACTGGACTGGAACGGAGAAGAAATAGATTCTCTTCCCAGCTTGGTCACAGACATGCTGAATGACAGACATTTTGCCTCTGAGCCTCAGTTTTCTCATGAGTGATGATCATCAGTGTCTTTGAAATCCACGGATGAAAAGCACCACACAAAAGCTAGGTAATATCAATTTCTGTAAAACTTTATCAGTGTTTAAAAGCCAGCAAACTGGGAACCAAGGGTTATAAAGGAAAAAATACCCCTGTCAACACGGCATTAGAAGCCTGATTGCAGCACCCATGTTTAAATGTGGTAGTAACCCTGGCTGTGTTCTTAATGTGGACAAGCCCAAGGGGGCTGTTTTTGATCCGACTAACACAAGTGTAAAAAAAGAAGAACTCTGCAGAAGCCAAGAGCATTGAACTGGAATGAGATCAGGAGCAGAGCATCTGAGTCACTAAAGGAGACCAGAAGGACTCCCCCCAAACACATATTCTTAATGAAAGCTCAAAAGCTCCCCCACCTTCCCTTCCCTAGTAAGATAGCTTGATCTCCATTTCTTCTTGGTTAGTCTGAAAGGTAGCATGCTGAAGGTAGAGTGTGAGCTCACACATGCCCACGCCAGCCCTGTGTGTTCTCTCTGTCTGCCTCTCCTCCCCATATGCACATACACACTTCCTCCAGCTGTGGCTACAACTGTCCTTTGTCAAGGCTAATTAAAGGAAATAAGCTAACCACTTTTCCTCCTCTGCTTCTAAAGGATGTTAGCTGATCATTGAGACAGTCACTATAAGAAACACATTTCCCTCTATTTCATAGCCTTTGGAATGAGCTATCAAAATGTTTCCCCTAAAAACATATCTTCTCTGAGAGACAAGGCAGGTGAGGTAATATCTTTTCTTGGACCAACTTCTGTGGCTAAGAAAGAGAAAGTTTTGAAACAAAATACAGGATTATGTAGCACTTTAAAGACTAACAAGATGGTTTATTAGATGATGAGCTTTCGTGGGCCAGACCCCAAGTGGGTCTGGCCCACGAAAGCTCATCATCTAATAAACCATCTTGTTAGTCTTTAAAGTGCTACATAGTCCTGTATTGTGTTTCAGCTACACCAGACTAACACGGCTACATTTCTATCAAAGTTTTGAAAGGCATTCTGAGTTTCACAGCTACTATAAGATGGAATAGGTTGCTTAACATAAGTAGTAACACTCCATTCAAGGTGAAGTTAACACCTCTGAAGTCAAAGAACAGAAAAGGGTTAATAGATATCAGATTGTTATTGTAAGCGATAAATCCAGTGTCTTTTATTAAGATCACGTTTTTTAAACCATGGGGCACAGCTGTACAGGTCAATGTTCCCTCTAATCTTTTCTATCCATGTGCAGAATAAATTCTTTCTATGTGCACCAAAGCTTGTGTGAATATGCACCACAAGTAGAAACAGAAACCTAGTTGTGGGCGCTCTGCTAATCAACTGGGCAGCATTTGACTCTCGCCTGAGCAGCTGCACAGGTGCACAGCTTAGAGGGAATGCTGGTACCAATATATCTATATTGCTGTGAGGTCTCCCATGTAGCTGCTTTTTGCCAGCAGGAGAGAACTCTCCTGCTGTCATAATTAAACTACCCCCAAAGAGAGGCATTAGTTATGTTGGCAGGTAAGCATTGCCTGCCAACATAATAGTGGCCGCACCACACTTTTCCAGGTGAAACGTATGTTAGTTGGGGACCAGTGGCTTCATACCCTTGATCAACAAAAGTTTTATTGAGGAAAATTACCGGTGTGGACAGCACTTTGTCAGCAAGAGACACACTCCCACTGACAAAGCTATCGCCCCTTGATGGATGAAAGGGTGTTGGTTGTTGAAATTGTGGTGCAGTTCTAGGAAGGAGTTCAGGTCATCTCTCCAGAGGATGAAAAGATCACCGACATATCTCCAGTGTATCACTGATTTCATGGTGCACTTGTCCAGCAATTCTCCCTCAAGATGGTCCATGAAGAGACTGGCTACCCTAATAGGCATGGCTGTTCCCATGGTTTGGTTGTGCTTGTTGCTGAATGTAAAGTTGTTCTGGGTGAGGATGAAGTGAATGAGTTTTGAGTGGATAGCCTTGTAGATATCTGAGGAAGACAGTGATGTTATTGTTGTGAGGGATGTTGATGGCTATGGTGGCCAAGATGGTGTTTGGAGAGAGGTTGTTAATGCGCCAGGCTACGTCTACACTGGCATGATTTTCCGGAAATGCTTTTAACGGAAAAGATTTCCGTTAAAAGCATTTTCGGGAAAATCGCGTCTAGATTGGCAGGATGCTTTTCTGCAAAAGCACTTTTTGCGGAAAAGCGTCCGTGGCCAATCTAGACGCAGTTTTCCGCAAAAAAGCCCCGATCGCCATTTTCGCGATCGGGGCTTTTTTGCAGAAAACACTACTGTGCTGTCTACACTGGCCCTTTTGCGCAAAAGTCTTTTGGAAAAAGACTTTTGCCCGAACGGGAGCAGCGTAGTATTTCCGCAAGAACACTGACAATCTTACATGAGATCGTCAGTGTTCTTGCGGAAATTCAAGCGGCCAGTGTAGACAGATGGCAAGTTTTTCCACAAAATCAAATGATTTTGCGGAAAAACTTGCCAGTCTAGACACAGCTCCAGAGTTTCTGGAGGGAGTTAGTTCCATCCTGGCAGAAGCTGGCTATGTGGGTGGTAAATGGTTGGAGGATAGTTTCTCTGAGTCCTAATATTCCTTCAGTAAGCGTGTCATGGCCAGGTATGATGGATTTGCTGGGTCCCCTTGGTTATGTATATTGGGAAGAATGTAGATGGTCCCTGGGGTGAATCAGTGGAAGATGAGGTTGTGGAGCTTCTCTTGGAAGTGTTTGGGGGAAGATTTTATGATCTCCTTACATTCTTCTCTGAAACACATTCCATGGGAAACAACCAACATAGGATGGAGTAGTATACTGTTTGCAGAGTGGGAGTTTTCTTAAACATCAGGGTACTATCTGCTATGCAAGGGCCTGGAAGTTCACATGGCCCTTTTCATAGGAGTACATGTTTAGCCTGGTGCCATCCAAAAACTTCACCTTACCCTTACTGCTGTGCAGCGGGCTTCCTACATGGCGGATCACCCCCCCAGGTAAGGCTAGCAATACCTTGGCGTATATCAGTAAGTGCTCTGAGAGCTATAAATAAAATGAGCTACCAATGAGCCATGAAATATCATTGAGCCTCTGGTCTTGTTCTCATGCAGTCAAGGGCAAAACTCCCATTCCCATCATGAGGACGTTTCACGGTGCCCATTGAGTCCTTAGCTGTGGCTGAGCTCTGCTTGGTGCACATGTGGGTAGGTGGCAAGGTGACACTAAGCCCACCTGATGCTGTGGGGCTAAGAGACTGTTTATGTCCCCTTGATCCTGAGGGATGTTTCAGTCTCACATAATATAGAGCAGCCTCAGGGCTTCTGTAACTTGTGCTCACTGCTGTGACTCCCGAGGGGCCATGTGGGGATGGCTGTACTGCAAAGCACCGTGGCCTGGCTCCTTTTTCTTGGCCACACACTGAGCAGGGAGGAAAGGAGGGTGCAAGTGGCATGGGCCAGAGTTACCAGCTCCGTGCCACCCAGGTAAGGCGGGCCATTCAACACTTTGTTTACCTGAGTGCCTGCAGGCCCGACACCTCACAGCTCTCAGTGGTCACTGTTTGCCGCTCCTGGCCAATGGGAGCTGCAGGAAGAGGTGGCCTGGCCCTCGCTGGTTCCTGCAGCTCCCAAGGCTGGGAATTGCAAACTGCAGGCACTGGGAGCTACAAGTGGTCATGCCTGGGGACACTCAGGTACACAAAGCATCTGGCGGCTCACCAGTGGCTATTCCTGATGAACAGTGTCTGGCCTGCAGGCTGGAGGTTTCCCACCCCTGACACTGAGGCTACATCTATACTGTAGCCTTCTTCCGCAAAAGCTTATGCAAATGAAGCGCAGAGTA
Organism: Pelodiscus sinensis; assembly: GCF_049634645.1. Lineage (NCBI taxonomy): Eukaryota > Metazoa > Chordata > Testudines > Trionychidae > Pelodiscus > Pelodiscus sinensis. The sequence continues at coordinate 31,473,838 of NC_134726.1, forward strand.
GAATCTCGCCGTGCTTCATTTGCATAATTAATTAGCAGCTGTTTTTGCGCAAGAGCCATTCTTCCTGAAAAAATGAGGAAGAACGGCGCTTACGCAAGAGGAGTTTTTGCGCAAAAAGGACCGTCTACACCGCTCCTTTTTGAGCAAAAGCCTCTTGTGTGAAAACAGCTGCTAATTAATTATGCAAATGAAGTGCAGGGATAGTCTACTCCATGCTTCATTTGCATAAGCTTTTGCAGAAGAAGGCTGCATTATAGACGGAGCTTGAGGGACTGCACAGCTTGCTGGTTAGGCTAGCTACAGCCCCTTTGTGCTATGAGAACAGTGCAAAGAGGCTGCAGCAGAAGCCAGCACCTGGCCCCTGGAGTCTAAGCCAGAATTGGTCCCACTTGCCCTCACTTGTCAGGCTGGATCAGAGGGGACCCTTGTTTTTCTCCCAAGGCAAGTGCTGGACTGGGCTATGAAATCTAGTTCACCTGCTGTCCTCTCCCCAGCCCTGACTTTGCAATCAGCAAGTTAGTGAGTTTCAAATCAGATTAGCTTCACACCTTGCAGCTCCCCCCAGCCTGTCAGCTTTCACATCAACCTCAAGTGGGCTGTGAGCAGCTGCACAGGCGTTTAGTCTGACAGGAAACCCTTGCTCCGCATTGCTCTGCCGCAGGAAGTCACAAATATGACTTGAGACAGAGGAAAGGCAGCAGCTACCAATGAGCTGGACAGAGTTGGCTCCTGCAAGCCACTTGGTAACAGCACCTTAGTTTTGGGTCTTTGCAGAGAGCCTGGATGTAAACAGAGCAGTAGCTAAAGCATGTGTAGAGTGGGGAGTGTGGGAGACTAAAGAGCTCCCCGGACACATGCTCTGAAGATCAAATGGATCAGCATATCCCCAAGGAGCCCTCTCACCGCAATCCTTAGGCCAGCCCCGGGCACAGTGTTCCATGTCATAGAAGAACCGGCAACATCTCCATGGGTGGGGGGGGAAGGTGGCACAAAACTGCTCCCAACCTTCCTTGAAACACTGAGGCCGGATCTGCTTCTCCAAACATCCAAGTGGGCTCACTATTGCCGGGAGCATGGCACGACTGCAGCAAGGGGACCTCTCTTCTTGTGCACGAGGGTGTGGAGGTACACCCGTGGCATGCACCCTGCAGAATTCTCACAACCGTGATCCCCCCGCCAGCTGTTCTGGCGAGGCATGAGGAGGGGGAACCGAGGCACTGGGCTGAGCGCTGCACTGAACAGGAATCCTGTAGCCACCTTGCTCTGCTCAGATCCCAGATTAGGATCTGTAGGGAGACACGACAACGTTCCTGCTCTAGCGATGTAGAATCCCAGTGAATCAGTTAAGCCGTGGGCAGGGGGCTGCTCCCAGGTACCGCTACCAGTAAGGGTGATGCTTGCTGGATAACCAGCTACCCGTTGACATCCGTATCCTGCACCCACCAGCCAAAGGACATGAAGGCCTCAAAGACTCTTGAACCAGCCTGGGAGGTCTCTCCCCATTCCCTGCACCAGTGAGGGAAGACCTCCAGCAGTCAGGGGAGACCAACCCAGCTCAAAGACCTAATGCCCCCCCACATTCCCCAACTGTCCACACTAAAGGAGACCTACTCTCCTCCCCATAGCCAGAGACCACACGACAATCTCCCAACCATCAGCCAGAGATGGATGGAAGGAGATTGAAATGGGGTACGTAGTGGGGTGAGATCTCACTGCGACAGCCTCGCAGGAGGCAATGATGCTTCCCCACACCATCACCACTTCCCCTTAATTTAATTCTTGTAGGCAAGCAACCTGTAGGAGCCTCAGCGAGGAAGGGAGATGCATGAGGCGTTGGGAGGTACTGCGTTGGAAGCAGCATGTGGAAGGGAATTTTGGGGAGGAGGGGGAGGAGAATATAGAGTATACAGATTTGGCAGGAGGGGAGTAAGGCGATGCTATGGGAATTGCCAGGAACAGGGAGAGGAGTTGCCCCAGGATATAACACATGACACTGTTAGAAGGTTGGCAGCACATCACTTTTTGAGTGGAGGCTGGTGCAAGGCAATCATCTGTGGGTTAGTTTGCTACCGGATCACAGAAGAAGGCCAAGAGACGCACAGCACTCACTGTCCAGAGGTCCACAAGAATTCCTACAAATAGTTGCAATGCTGTAGAGGAGCCTGCTAGCCCAGTCCTGGACTACTTCAAAGAAGCTGTTTCCCATGTGGACATGAAGTCACAGCAGGCTTTAACACGAGGGCCTGGAACAGGAACACATTGGTGAAAGTAAAAGCGAGCAGAGGCTCATCACAAGGTAAGAGGGAAGAGGGAAGTGACTGGATAAAAAACCAGACCAGTCCCTGCAAGGTGAGGGGCACGGTTAAGCTTCCACTGGCTTTGCTGGGAATTGAAGGTGCGGGAAGTTCTCATCAGCATTCAGGATCTGGCTCATAGGTTGTCCATTGAAGCCATATTCCCAAAGGTGTATGCCTATGCTGCAGTTAGATATTCCATGGCTGACCTGTGTGAGGTGCAGAGTAGACATGCCCATGGAGACCAGTAAATAGCAAAACTGCCATTGTGAGCAGGAAAAGATCATTCGGGCATGTCTACACTACATGGAAGATTGACGCTGACTACATACCTCATTTCAATCTCCTTCCATCAGTTGATCTTCCAGGGTTCAATTTTGTATAGACCCTCTAGATCAGGGGTTCCCAACCTTTTTCGGTCCCCGTACCTCCTTGGCTTTTAGTAAACCTTCCCGTAAAGGGAGAAGGGTGACAAAATTGGGCTTTACTTTAAACCAGTGGTTCCCAAACTTTTTGGCATCACGCCCCCTTTTTGATTTTTGAGAAACCCTCACGACCCCCCCTCCAATAGCAGCAAAACTTGTTGAGCAAAAAAAAAAAAAGGAACTGACCAGGGCCAAAAAACAAAAATGGCAGCACAACTTGGGGGGAGGGGGAGGATCGATAGGGGGGCTGGGTTGCCTCGCGCCCCCCCCAGTTTGGGAACCCATGCTTTAAACCTTATGGTTCACTCACTGCAGCCTGAAGAGAAAGACTGGGATGGGTCTTCCTTTCTCTGTGCCCTGCTCGGCCGCTCAGCAAAGCGCTGACACAGGACACAATAACGTGATTACAGTGATTGCAGAGCGTGCCTGAAGTGACTGCTAGTAGGATGTTTAATCGGGATGGGCAAACTGCTTGGTGGCCTGGTCCAGGGGTCTTGTCAGTCACTTCAATGGGAACAGGAGCAGGCCCCAGGTTTGTATCTGCTGCGTGAACTCCAAATCAACATTGGCACCATGGCAACATGTTGGAATACTGACACAAGAAGAGACTGTGCCTTAGTGGCTTCTCTCTAAAGCATGGAAGGGTGGAAGGGGGGGAGGACAAGCTGCTTTCTCATGCAAAAAGCCCTATCAGTCTCTGTCATGATCATGAGGGTTAGCTAGCATCCTGAGGACTAAAAGGTTAACTATGTCCCTTACCTAAACCAGGTGGCAGGCAGCCAATAGAAATGTAGGTAGGAATTTCAAACTGGGACAAAGGAATTTTTGGGTTCTTCCCTCCTTTGTCTCTGGGGCAGTTTCTCTCCATCTACTGAGGGGGATAGACAGAATGTCTCCCTCCAAGAGTAGACTCTTCACTCTTCTGTAAGTAGGGTAAAGTTTAGATAAATCCGTTAGGTTTTATTGTTTTATGGTTTGGGAAATGGGATCTGTTGTCTGTGCATTTGAAAATGCTTTTTGCTCTCTTTTGTAACTAAGCTCCTGGCCCATGGTGGGTTTCTCCTCCATGAGTATATTACTTTGTGACTTTTCCATCTAGTCATTATGCTTGCAACAGGAATAACTGCTAATAAAAGTTCTTTCTCTTTTCTTTTCTTAACCTGGCATTGGTTAATTTTTGTGTCCTGGTTTGTACTTTAGGGGTGAGATTTCCCAAGTGATCTCTCCCCTGATTTTTTTATGAGTACTTGGGTGGTAGCAATGGGATTTTATCCCCAAAATCTAGGTTGTTAAGATTTTGGGGGGAAGTTTTATACCAAAGCCTGGTAGATAAGGTTTTTGGGTACTTTTGCTGGCCCCCACTCCTGCATTTATCGTGCCAGAGTGGGGAAGGAGCCATGACAGTCTTCCACTGTGTGCACCTTCCAGAGTTTGCCCCCCTCCTGGGGAAACATTGCTGCGGGATGTTAATATAAATGTATTTAAGTCACAGAGGTTAAATGAGTGAGCCAAATGGCTGACAAGGTTTGGGACATCAGCATTGAGCTTACTATACATTTTAGAAATGTGCATCTGTCTGTCCGTCCATCTGTGTTCAAGAACTCCTCCTGAACAGTGAGCGCTAGGGCCACCAAATTTGGTAGGCAGCTTCCTCTTATTGTAACGGAAAGCAACGTCAGGGCCCGGATAATAGGATGTGGGTAGAATTTGATTGTTTCTCAGAAAATGGAAAGGGCGGGTCTGGTAGGAGGGGCAGTTATACTGTTGAATGACCACAGGGAGAAGCAAGAGGCCAGAGATGGAGACCGAGACAGCTATAACCCCATTAGGCAGGGGTGGTGAAAGGGACAACTATCTACTTGTGCTTCAGAGAGGTTGCCTAAAATTTGTGTGTCTGTCTGTCCCCCAGTCAGAGGACACGGATCCCTTCCCTGGCTGTGCCCGTTGCAGCTGTGGAGGCCATGGAGAGATGCTTCTCATCTGGATCCAAGCTGCTGCGGTGACAGAGGGTTGAGATAGTCCTTTCTCCCCAGGGCAGCCTACATACTGAACCCCTCATTCCCAGCCCCACCCCAGAACAATTTAAATGAAGAAAAACAACACTTATTTGAGTTAAGGACCAAGCAACACCAGATAAATCATAATAGACTAGCATAGTGAATCTGATCGTGTCTTTCTACGGGCTGGCTCTCGTGAGGACAAAAATCTGCTATTTACAATTAAAAGAATTCTCCTTTAGCTATAGTGAAAAGAGGTCTGTACTTTTTGGTGCCAAAGCCTACAAGTTCAATACCCCTTGAGAATTGTGTCACTGATCAAAAAATAGAAAGTTGAACTGACTAGTTCAGTTTCATTGTCTAAGCTGAGAGATGTGCAACAATATGCATATACAGTGGATAGTCCATTAAACGTCTATCATTCTATCCATGTAAACAATTCCTGAAGTGAACCAAGCTGTGCACGGTGTTGCAGAAAAACCAGACCCCCTGCAAAATTCACTGGCTTCTAGTGATGTTATTACCTCAAAGTCCATTCCAGGTTCACTGTAGGGTTGGCCACAGCTCTGGCACCTTATGAATGAATCAGGGCCCCAAAATTATTAAACATTTTAGTCATACAAACATGAGACAAATGGGGGTTGCCTGCACTGACCCCAGGCAAAATGAGGTGAGTTGTGCTGCCAGGTGGATACCAGGATGTAAAGGGACACACAGAGACACTGGGCCTTCATATGTATACTGGATTTAACCCGCAGCTGGAATCACTGGAAGTTCAGAGAAGGGCCAGACCTACTGCCCACTACTCAGGAGGCAGTGCCCTATCCTTTAAGACAGGGCTATTCAACACACGGCCTGGGGGCCACACGCGGCCCATTTGTTTGCAGCCTATGGTGCGGTTTGGGTTTACGCAGGGCTCAACATGAGGCCTGCGGGTGGGATCCTTTGAACATAGCCTCCACTGGGAACACGCTCCGCAATGGTGAGTCAATATAATGGTCTTCTGTTGATATGTCTTTAGTAGTTAAATTCCTGGACAGTCATTGCTCATTACAAGTGCTGTCATAGGGTGGAAATTGGGTAAATATTGCATTTTATAATATCACAGAACTGACTTAAATGGGGCCAGTGTGTTATGTAGTCTTGCCTTAATTTTAGTATTCATGCCCGTGTAAAATAAGCTATTTGCATCTATTTGCATATCTATTGGCATGTATATGCAACCACACTTAAGTTGCAGCCCTCATCATGTGCTGTGAGTATCACTGTGGCTTCAGGGCTTCCACAGTTGAGTAGCCCTGCCAAAGGGGTTGAGAACAGAGAGCAGAAGGCTGGAGCAGATTTTGGCAGGTTTAGAGGAAGATAATGAGCAGCTTTCCCTTGGTCTTGATTGATGTTCGTTAATTATTTCCATCCATGTGCAGAATAAGTTTTGTTATGTGCTGCGAGGCATGTGTTGATATGCACCACCAGTAGAAACACATGCTGTGGGCACTCTGTTAATCAGCTGGATGGCATTTAAATCACTTTTGGGCAGCTGTCCAAGCACTCAGTTTACAAGGAACACTGGCCTCATCTCTTTCTACTACACATTCTCCTGCTTCCCAAGCCACAGAAGCCCAGATTCTCAAAGATATATAAGCGCCTAACTTCACCAGAAAGCAGTGACAGGAGCCTAAGTACTTTGGAGGTTTCTTCAGTGTCAGAGGGAGGGGCCTTTGTCATTGTTTGGACCAAAGGAATGGTTTTCCTCTTCCTTCCTCAAAGAGTAGAAGGGTCTGATGGGGCCCTAAAGCCACCATGGTACTGATAGACCAGTAATGGGTCCAAACAAGACTGCTGACAGTGGGAAGTAGCAAAGGGGGAAGTTATCCTGGGGCTCAGGAATTTAAAAGGACTCAGGGCTCCAGGACACCACTACCACAGTAGCAGCAGACACTGGAGCCCTGGGCCCTTTAAATTGCCACTGGAGCCGAATGCAGCTAAGTCCTGGTGACACTGAGAGTAGGCCGAGGGAAGCTAGCCCCCGGCCCCACCCCTTCCACCGGAGGCCCTCCACTTTCAGGGCAGAGCCTAGCCACCTCCCACATTGCCCCGGGCCCAGAAAAGTCTGTGGCCAGTCCTGGATCCAAATGTCAACGAGATTGGTGAGAATCCTAGAACTGGAAGGGACCTTGAGAGGTCATCGACTCCTGTCCCCTGCCCTCACGGCAGGACCAAGCACCATCTAGATCATCCCTGACAGGAATCTGTCTAACCTGCTCTTAAATATCTCCAGTGATGGAGATTCCACAATCCCCATAGGCAATTTATTCCAGTGTTTAACCAGCCTGACAGCTAGGAAGTTTTTCCTAATGTCCAACCTAAACCTCCCTTGCTGCAATTTAATCCACTGCTTTTTGTCCCATCCCCAGAGGCCAAGGAGAACAATTTTTCTCCCTCCTCCTTATAACATCCTTTTAGGTACTTGAAAGAAGTAATGTAGATTCCCTGTAAAAGAAATGTCGATGTTTACCACTTTAAGACAAGAGAAGGGAGGGTTCACTAAATAAAATGAATCTGTGTATTACTCAGTGGTGGGTGTACTTAATAGGGCCAGAACACTTATTTCCCCCGAATTAAAAATGCATCTATATTTGGGCCAAAATCTGCATGGAAATGCTTGGAGGGCAAATCTGGAATAACTCATAAATTGACGTCCATGCTGCCTCAACAGAACCCTCTTTGGCAGCGGCACTGACTGGTAGGAATAGCCCATCCAAAAGCAGAATTTGACCCAAAAGCTCTGACTTGGATCTGTGCCCCTTATGGGGCGTGGTTTCTCAGTTACTCAGCTTCTTCATTTGGGTCAGGTACACTGGAAGGGGGGGTGGCGAGGAGCAGTTAGATAGCTATATGTGACCTTTGCCCCCCTTGTACTCTGGGGCCAACAGTCTGTTCAACACCCCCCACTCTCCATATGCTGGTACAGCCTTAAAGTCCCCTACATGGTAGGGATGTGAATGTTTAACTAATGTTTAACTCGTTTAATGGGTGAGGCTTACTGGTTAAGATTAACCAGTGGGAGCCTGCAACCCCATTCCACCCTTCCTATTAATTGGTTAACCGGTTAATCAATGGCTGTGTCTAGACTGGCCAGTTTTTCCAGAAAATCAGTCGCTTTTCCGGAAAAACTTGCCAGCTGTCTACACTGGCCGCTTGAATTTCCGCAAAAGCACTGATGATCTCATGTAAGATTGTCAGTGTTTTTGCGGAAATACTATGCTGCTTCCGTTCGGGCAAAAGTCCTTTTGCACAAAACTTTTGCGCAAAAGGGCCAGTGTAGACAGCCTATATTTGTTTTCCGCAAAAAAGCCCCGATAGTGAAAATGGCGATCAGGCCTTTTTTGGGGAAAAGTGCGTCTAGATTGGCCACGGACGCTTTTCTACAAAAAGTGCTTATGCGGAAAAGCGTCCGTGCCAATCTAGACGCGCATTTCTGGAAAATCATTCCAGTCTAGACGAAGCAAATTTGTTTAACAGGTAAACCAATTAAACAGGATTTTATATCCCTACTACAGGGCCAGGGAAACAGAAGATATCCATAGTGCAGTGCATCCTGGGCATGCCCTATCCCAGCGGCTGGAAGCGGGGGCTAGGGAAGAGTGCCACCTCCATACCTGCCAGGAAGTCTCCCTGAACAAGAAGCATTCTCAGGGGGGCATTTGAGCCCATTTTGTGATCCTTTCATAATGCTAGAGCAGCACAAAGGGGGTTTGGTATATCCGGAAGCGCAACCTGGATGGGGGTGAGGGGTGGGGGCAAAGGTAGATAAGTGGGACTATCTGCCTGAGTGAACATTTGGGAGGATTAAGGCTGTAATCATACCCAGGCTAGCTCTGAGGGTGTCATGAACAGAATGACCTGAGCAGAGCTATAGTTCCCTCCACAGAATTCATGGGGGTGGGGGACTATGAGGTGCCACTGAGCCACCAGACAACTGAGGGGCCTAGCAAGGGACTCCTGATGTAAGGAAAGTCACCACACCCCCCCACTTAATTCCCCCACTCTCTGGAAATGTTATTTCAGATCTGGGGAATGCTGGTTTCTGACGACTCTCTCAAAGCCCTGGGTTGCCTCCTCATTGGGTTGTAGATGGGAGCCTGGGGGAGTTTTGCCTGCTTTTAACATTCCTCCCTGTCTCTTCAATTCTTCCAGGGGGGTTTCAGCACAGAGGGGTGGAAGGCAGTGGGATGAGGCAGGGCAGAACTAGCCTGGCTCGTGCAGACTTTTCCCCCTCCCCAAACTATGGGCAGAAACAGTGCAACTTAATGCAGCCTGAACCTTCCCTTCCAAGTGCAGAACCTCTCTGATGAAGGGAAATCCCCAAAGGATTTGTGGACAAAAAAATCATGGCATGTAGACTAGCAAAACAGAGGACTTCAGAGCTGGTGTAGAGAGCCTCTGGCCCCTGGTGCCTCCTCCAAGATCCAAGCCATTCCAGGACGACAGTTGATTTTGGGGGACCAAAATCCCAAGTTAAAAGAGATAACTCAGACCCTCCACACCCAATGGAAAAATTCAAGGAAACGCAACAAGCTGGAACTCTTTGAGGCTCATAGTTTGTTTGGATGTCTAGTTTGCCAGTGAAATTTCACTCTTCGGCAGAGTTGTATTTATTTTTCTCCAGGCCACGGACTCTAGAAATCTCTCTTGAGTAATTACAAACAGCAGCATCGCCGAAGCGCCCATGCACCAGTGGAAAATATGGGCCTTAATAATGCTGGGCCAAGAACCCAAAGAATAGTTAATTCATTGGGAATGTAAAGGATTAACTGGTTACCTGGTAAGCATCAGCCTTATGGCATGCTTACCCTGTAACTGGTTAACTGGGGGCTTTGCCCAGCTGGAACAGCCCCTGCCTGCAGTACAGAAAGTCCTGTCCGACAGAATCAGCCCCCGCTCCCGGTGTGGTGGGCTAGGCCTGGCCTGTCTTATCGCACTGTGGGTGAGGTTGCTTTTGCCCAGCTGGACCTGCTGCGAAATACTGGGGGCAGAGGGCTGCTCCAGGGTTAACTGGTTAAACATAGGCTGTGTCTAGACTGGCCAGTTTTTCCGGAAAATCAGCCGCTTTTTCGGAAAAACTTGCCAGCTGTCTACACTGGCTGCTTGAATTTCTGCAAGAACACTGACGATCTCATGTAAGATTGTTAGTGCTTTTGCGGAAATACTATGCTGCTCCCGTTCGGGCAAAAGTCTTTTTCCGAAAAACTTTTGCGCAAAAGGGCCAGTGTAGACAGCTGAAATTTGTTTTGCGCAAAAAAGCCCCAATCGCAAAAATGGCGATCGGGGGTTTTTTTGCACAAAAGCGCATCTAGATTGGCCACGGATGCTTTTCCGCAAAAAGTGCTTTTGCGGAAAAGCGTCCGTGCCAATCTAGACACTCTTTTCCAAAAATGCTTTTAACGGAAAACTTTTCCGTTAAAAGCATTTCCAGAAAATCATTCCAGTCTAGACGTAGCCATAGTGTTTAACCAGCAAACATTTTAACCAGGAATTTACCTCCCTATTATTCATATGTTAAAAACCAGGGACCAGGACCCAACTCTCCCCCTTCCCCCCCCCAAAAAAAGAAATGCAAGACATGGCCCATACATAGAGGCCTGGGATGACACAAAATTTGTAGCTGCATCAGTATTCTCAAAAATTAGCTGCACATATCCGCACTGACATTCGTGGATGTGGATACCTGCGCATATAAAGCATATATCCACAAATTTGCAGGATTCTAGATACAACATTTGTATCCACATCCATATCTGCAAAAATGAGCCAGGAATATCCGCACTGACATCTGCGGATATCTGCAGATTTGCAGGGCTCTTACCCATCCACTGAAGAAATGAACCAATGTGATGTGATCCCCTGTAGAACTGCTTGGGTTTGATTACCGTTCCAATGCGAAATCCCAACGATTAGACCAGCCTTGTGAGACCCGAAGCTCTATTACATCCACGGCTCATTTCCCTGGGCTGCCTATGGACACCCAACAGATCTGCCTTGCCTATTGTTGCTCTTTTATACCCATCGCATCAAGCCACTCATCTCCGCTCCCTCGATCAAACCAAACCCACCCGGCCCCGAGCAGAGCGGGGAGGGCGGAGAATGAAGGAGCTGGTTGGGGCGGAACAGACCAGGTGGGTTCCCCGTGGGGTCCGTCCCCTGCAGCGCGCGCGCGCGTGTGTGTGTGTGTGTGTGTGTGGAAGGGGGTTAGTGTGTGTGTGTGTGTGTGTGTGTGTGTGTGTGTAAGGGGGTTAGTGTGTGTGTGTGTGTGTGTGTGTGTGGAAGGGGGTTAGTGTGTGTGTGTGTGTGTGTGTGTGTGTGTGTGGAAGGGGGTTAGTGTGTGTGTGTGTGTGTGTGTGTGTGGAAGGGGGTTAGTGTGTGTGTGTGTGTGTGTGTGTGTGTGTAAGGGGGATAGAACGAACCTCCCTTCCTCCCTCCAATTGTCAGTGGCTGCGGCGCGCTCGCTCCCCCCTGCCGGAGGCGCAATTGGAGGCGGAGCTGGCAGCGCAGCCCGGACCTCTCTATATAGGCTGCAGCTGGGCTCGGCTGGCGGAGCAGGCTTTGTGCGGCTGCCGAGCGGGGGGGGCGGCGGCTCCGCGCGGTCCAGCGGAACAAAGGCCGGGGAGGGGGGGCGGAGAGAAGCCGCAGCAGCAGCCCCCTGTGTGTGTGTGTGGACGCGCGTCTCTCGCCGCGCCAGCATGACCGCCAACGGGACCGCGGCGCCGCTGCAGATCCAGTTCGGGCTCATCAACTGCGGCAACAAGTACCTGACGGCGGAGGCCTTCGGCTTCAAGGTGAACGCCTCGGCGCCCAGCATGAAGAAGAAGCAGATCTGGACGCTGGAGCAGGACGGCGACGACTCCAACGTGGTCTTCCTGCGCAGCCACCTGGGCCGCTACCTGGCGGCCGACAAGGACGGCAACGTGAGCTGCGACCACGAGCAGCCGGCCGCCGACTGCCGCTTCGTCATCCTGGCCCACGACGACGGGCGCTGGTCGCTGCAGTCCGAGCCCCACCGCCGCTTCTTCGGCGGCACCGAGGACCGCATCTCCTGCTTCGCCCAGGCCGTGTCGCCGGCCGAGAAGTGGAGCGTGCACATCGCCATGCACCCGCAGGTGAACATCTACAGCCTCACCAGGAAGCGCTACGCCCACCTCAGCGCCCGCCAGGAGGAGATGGCCGTGGACCGCGACGTGCCCTGGGGGGTGGACTCCCTCATCACCCTGGTCTTCCAGGACCAGCGCTACAGCGTGCAGACCTGCGACCACCGCTTCCTGCGCCACGACGGCCGGCTGGTGGAGCAGCCCGAGAAGGGCACCGGCTACACGCTGGAGTTCAGGTCCGGCAAGGTGGCCTTCCGCGACGGCGAGGGGCGCTACCTGGCCCCCTCCGGGCCCAGCGGCACCCTCAAGGCGGGCAAGAGCACCAAGGTGGGCAAGGACGAGCTCTTCGTGCTGGAGCAGAGCTGCCCGCAGGTGGTCCTGACAGCCGGCAACGAGAGGAACGTGTCCACCCGGCAAGGTAAGGGCCATCTCCCCCCCCTCTCGGTCCCCCCCCCGGCCCGCAGCACCCTGGGGGGCTGGGCATGCGGTGCAGCAGCACCCCCTGGCTGGGCGGCCCCAGAGCGGGGCAGGAGTTTCGTGGTGGCCCCCGGTTGCCTTCGTTCTGCAGCCCCGGTCGTGGCTGCAACCGAGCCCAGGCGGCAACTTTCCTCCAGCTGCGGCCTCACGCCAACATCCCCCCCCTCTTGTGCGAGAAAATGCCCGATCGGTGGGCTGCGTCCCACCTTCCTTCCCCCCCACCTCTCCTGGACCGCTGCGGAATTGCCTGGAGAAGCCATGTCCCTAGCCCTGCCGCTCGGGGCCTGGCTCCCCTGGTGCACACAGCCCTCCTAGGGTGTTTCATAAACGTCCCTTGGGGGGGTCCTACGGCCTTGCTTGCTCGCTGCAGTCAGGTCTTGGCCGGGTTTATATAAGGGCTTTGCTGAAACGCGGTGTGGAGCGGGTGATTATTTTTTTGGGTTGTGCAGGGAAAACATGACCTACATTCAGTTCACACAAAGAGCGCATTGCCTTGGCCGGCTGCTGCTTTGGCCGGTCCCGCTGAGCTCTTCCCTCCCCCCTTGGAAGCCCGAGTTTTCTCTTTTAATAGAGTAGCGTGGTGACCAGCTTTATGCATGATTTGGTGGGGGGGAGGGGAAGGACCGTGTGAATTTCATGGACTGGCGGTATCTCTGGCCATGGTGGAGCTCCATGTGCGCTCACTGTTCAATGGAAAAGTGTCAGCACACACAGCAGTGCTGTTAAGCATCTAATTTCAGTCCCATCCTGCGCCTTTGGCAAGCACCAACCTAATTGCTGGTTGCTGAAGGCATCTAACAAAAGGGGGGGGTTTACAGAATGATTCCCCCTTCTCCCTGCAGTCTGAGAGAATACTGAAATGAAGCAAAACTCTCACATATAAGACTGGCTTCCTACCTCTTACAACCAACTGCCTGGCTTTGCCATACAGACCTTCCGCTGCATGCTAGTGGCTTGGCTTCCCATTTGTGCAGGAAGGCTGGGGAATGGATCTGATTTAAATCCTTCTGTGAGCTACCATCAAAATGGTTGTGTGGAACACCAGAATTCCTACCTCCCCTCACTTGAAGTGTCTGTAATGGTTGTCTTCGGCTCCGCAGGCTGCGACAGGGAATTCACTGCCTTCCCTCTAGGACTTAATCAACCACCACGTTCTGCTCCCAAAAATAAACATCAAATGGCCCTCTTGGCTGATATTTAGTATTTGTCCAGCCAGAGGATGGGGGGATGGGGAGAACAAGGGCGGACTTGTGGTTCAGAAAGAATGGCTATTGCTAAGCTAAGCTGGAGGGGAAGGAGGAGGGGGGCTGTTGCTCCAGCATGACAAAAGGCTGGATATTTGGGATTGGAAATCCAGATGTTGGGAGGGGTGGTATGGGGGTGGAGGGTTGGAGAAGTATTCAACAGTGGTCAAACAGGCTGCGGAGGGAATTCTTCCTTGCTACAAGCCAAGGAAGTGTAGAGCAAGGCGCCTGCAGCACTGGTGGAAATAACATTGCTCCTCTTCAGGGTGTGGCATGTGTCGAGGTGTTTAGTAGTGCAAGCAGTGTGGCTGAGCTGCCTGAAGGTTTTGAGGAGCCTTCCCAGTAAGGGGGTATGTGTCTGTTCAGCATTCAAGTTCCTTCCCTCAAAGGAGACTTCCCTCTAGTTTGGATGGAGTGAAAGAGTCTGTGGGCTCCATCTTGTGTGGTGGGCATTGGTCAAATGACCCCGTTTAGCAAGTTGATAGGGCATTGAGTCCCTATTGCACCTCTCTTCTGGGTCTGATGCTTCATTTTGAAGTGGCTGCAGGGGAAGCCAGGATCGAGGGCATAAATCTCCGTGAATTAAGCGGAGCATCCTTGAGTTCCTGGCAACCCACCAGAGTTGTCCCATGAGGATAGTTCTGGCACGTGTAGAAAGCCAAAACCCAAATCTCTGGGATGGGGAGGAAAAGGATTTGGTTCATGGGTCCAGATGGACCCCAATCTGGATTCTTGCATTAGCTTCATTCATTCCCCTTCTTAAAGGAGAAAGAAATAGCAAACTGCTCCGGGCTGTCAGGGATAGCAGTGGAGCAATTAGCTGCAATATGATCTCTCCTTTAAGTACAGTTTCAGGCAGGGAAGCGGTTTCCGCTTTGTTAATCCTAGCCAGCAGCAGCAACCAGCAGTTGTGGAGTTGCTGCTTCTCTTTAGGCTCAGCTGGGGCACAACTTGCTTGTTCTTTTGGTCCCTTGCTGGCTCCTCTCTCCCCCTGCAGTAGAACCACTCTGTTCCAAGGTTAATTACAAACAAACCTAAAACCACATGCCCTAGGGAGACTTTCCTAGACAGCCCTTTCACCTACTGGCTGATAAGCCTGCCTCTACTGTCTGATCCTGGGGAGGAGAGGATCCTTTGGAGACTGAGGCTTTTTAAAAGCCTATGGGAGTTGCAGCCTAAATGAATACTTGATACTGGCCATGGAAGGTCTATACTTCAACTGTACTCATTGGGGTCTTGCTGTCCTCCCTTGTCCCTTTCAGTGTGGAGACAGCACTCTGTTGGTCTGATTTGTTTCCCACACCACCACCACCAGCTGTGGGTGGTGGACAAAAGTTCTTTCAACTGGACACCCCCCCCCCCTTCCAAATATGGAGTTTGGTGTGAGGACAGACTAGCTAGCATCTGCCCCCTTGTGAGTGGGATCTCTTTAGTAATTGGACTCTGCCTGGCCTAAATAAGAATGAGGCACTAAAAGGGCCCCTCTGCAAAAAGGATCCTGGTGTCTAGTTTTCTGGAGGGAGGGAAGGAAGGAAAGACTAATCCCACAGGCAGTCCAGAGGCGTTCCTGTGTTCAGATAGTGCACATGCACTACCAAAGAGTTGCAATTGAGGAGCAGAAGCCATTGCAGTCTCAGGCCCAACACATGCAGAGATTGCTTGGCTTCTGTTGCCACTCTACTCCAGTAGAGAACTGGAATGAAGTCCTGAACCTCCTTCACTAACCTAGGGGAAGGCTGAAGTGGGGATGTACAACAGGGATGCTAGTTTAGTGTGATGACTAAGGGCAACTCTGATTCACCACCTCTTTGGGTGCTTCAGATCTTTCCTGGAGATGAATTTAAAACTTGCTTGCTTGAGGAGCCACAGACAGTCATCTTTCCCAGTCAGGATTTAGGAATGTACCTTGGATGTTGAAGCTGTCATGGCTGGATCAGCAGGAAACTTAGACCTAAACAGGCAGCATGAAAAAAGTGACCTTAGAGCCTTGTTGAGGATAATCTAGATTTGTTGGATTCTTACTGGATTTACAAAGTCTTTGGAGAGAGTATGCCCAGGTAACTGCTTCCTGATACTCCAGGTCTGGCTAGGAGCAGATGAGAGCCCAGACAAGGATGTGATCAGGAAGTCTACTTGTTACCTGGGAAGCTTGCCAAGGCCACGAAAGCAGCTGGTTTATCTAGGAAACAAACCCATCTAGGAGATGGGAGAGTGAGGTTATGTTAATATATTTGTGTATGTGAGCCTCATCAAGGTCAGACTAGAATATCAGGTTAGAAATAAAATGTGGCTTACAAGATAAACACCTTTTTTCTCTACTGAGCCGCATAACTGTTTGGAGTGGATGTTGGCTTTGTTACTGTGTGGGAACTAGGCCCCTTGCCTTGAGCATTTGCCAGATGGTCTTCTTTGGTGGGCAGGCTTTTGGGCAGGACTCTACTTCCCTGTGTAACTTTTAGACACAGGGGTGATCAGATGCCCTGATGATATTAGTGATTGTCTTCTATTCTTCCTTCTCCTTCCTCCCCTGACCCAACCAAGCTAGTGTGTGTGTGTGGGGGGGGGGGACTGGGGGACACTAATACATTGAGGGATAGTTATCCCAAATGTCAGAGCAAGACACTGATTTGCATGTGGCTTGACTTGAACATCAAGCAAACTTACAGGCAGCCTGCCAGAAGCAGGAAGGATGAGAGAGGTAGGGGATAGGGATGTAAGCTACTAGTCAACTAACCAATAAGCTTTTGCTTATCTGCTAATGAGAGAGTCCACTAGTCCCTCGACTAGTCACATTTCCCCTTGAGGCAGCAAGGTGGGAGAGGAGCAGGAGCCCCGCAGCACTGTCTCTGTGGGGAGCAAGGGAGGTAGTGGGGACCGGGTGCAGTCCCAGATGCTGCACCTCTGCTCTTTAAATGTATTAAGAGCCTGCTGGTTCTTAATACATTTCAAAATCAGAAGCGCAGCTGGGGGGACC
This sequence comes from Pelodiscus sinensis, assembly GCF_049634645.1. Lineage (NCBI taxonomy): Eukaryota > Metazoa > Chordata > Testudines > Trionychidae > Pelodiscus > Pelodiscus sinensis. Next base: position 31,490,394 of record NC_134726.1, read on the forward strand.
TGGCATGAGCCAGGACAGCTGATTCCTGGCTCATATTGTGTCCCCAACCACCACCCCACACTGTGTTTTAGCCTTTAAATGTTCTATACCTCTGCTGCTTGTGTGGAAGGGGGATTGAATTCCATAGAGATTTCTGACTCTTGCCTCCCCAGTATAGTGGGGACAGCAACTACCAGGACAGGGCTCTTTAGGTGCTGCAGTAGCCAACCCTTAGCAGACCTTGTTTCTTCAAAGCCTGCTTAGGTCACCATCTATTTACCAGCAGTTTACGCTTAGCGCCAATACACTGTCTGCTCTTGAAGGGAGACTCCTAGTTAACCAGTGTGGGACATGAGATGCAATGGCTGAGCTACCCAGAGACATTTTAGTAAACTAGTTTGGGGTGTAGTGCTACCGTAAGGGGGGAGGCTTCCTGGCAAGAACCCCAAAGCAACCAGGGTCTGTGTCCAAGCAAAGCAGTGGAGTGCACTGGCCAGTCAGCACCTTCTGCATCCACAGCCAGACAGTGAGGTGTGCAGCCTGAAGAGCTGGAGTGAAGTTCAGATGAAAGGGAAGTGGAAGCCAATGTCAAATGTCTTCAGATTCACAAGTGCCCTGTGTCTTGGCCCAGGTGAGATGGTGGTTCTGGGCTCCTGAATTCATTTCTCCCCCTCCCCCTCCCCCTTCCCCCTTCCCCCCTCCCCATCAGCTTTGGCAGCTCTTTCCTATACACCTCTAGCTCTGCTGGCAGACCTGCAGCAATGACTGCTTAAAGCTGTTGGGCAGAGGTGGGAAACAGGTGGTTATAATCTGGGTTAAATTAGCCCTGAAGCCATACGCTGGCATGCTGGTTACATCCATGTAACAATATACCAGATAGTGTGTGCACATCTGCCTGATCTATTCCAGGGTAAAATGCCATAGCACTGCGAGCACTCGAGTTTCTCCATCGGGGAGAGAGGCTCTTTGGCCACAAATGGGCCTTTCTACTTGGGTGTGTGGCTGCAGTTTTTAGCTGTAAGCATCCCCTACTGAAGGTCTGGATTCCTTTGGTCTGTCTGCAAACTGCTTTGGTTACATGATTGACTTGCTTTGCTGCTGCAGCATAGGACTGAAGAGACCTAGATTCAATTTGCTACTGTCACACAGGTGCATCCCTGCCTGCACAGAAAACAGTCAACGGCAGCTAGCCTCAGAGCTTGGTTCAAGGGACTGGGTTCACGCTATGGGCTAAATAGTGTAAATGCTTGGGCTGGTGCCTAGACTTGTCCCTCCTGCTGAGTTTCAGAGACTGGGTTTTGGCTTGAATGGGAATGTGTGCTTCTATTTTTAATCCACTCCTAGGAGCCCGAGTCAATTGACCTGGGCTTTTAGACTTGCAGGGGGTGTGGTCTGTGTAGACACAGTCTAACTTCAGTCAATGGCTTAACAGGCACGCCATGTGTAAAAAGGGTTCATCCTCACTGATGCCTTCAGAAGCTTACTTTGGGTTCTTAAGGGCCCAGACATTGGCACATGGGAAGCACTGCATAAAGGCAGTGTTTATACTGTGGCCATTAAGTAAGCAAGTGTTCGTGGTATTGACCTGTAAAGGTTAGAGGCTAGCCTAGTTCCTGCTCTCTAGTCACAGGCCAGGGAACTGGAACTTTGCGTTAAATAACACCCATCTGCTAAGACTCTAAGGCGGGAGTGTGCAATAATTTTTTGCTGGGTGCCACTTTGGAAATTTTTTATGTGGCCCCAGGCCTCACAGGAAGGGGTGGGACATTGAGCAGAAGGGGTGGGGCCAACATTGTCTGGGGGTGGGGAACCAGGAATGCCTTTGCCTCCACCACAAGTTCCCCCAAGGTGCCCATGCCCCTGGCATGGGAGGTGATGTCCCTTGCTCCCCTACCCCATGGCCAATTAGAGCCTGGGAGCAGGGGAGCGCACCAAGCTGCCTCCGCTCTGTCCCCGCCCTGCGAGCAACACGCGGCACTTCCAGGTGGTGGCAGGCCTGCTGCTCCTGCAGGTTGCATGTCTCCTAGCATTTTGTTTGATACCCCAACTTCAAGACTTTCAAGCCACTTAAAACTTTGTCCAGATGGGGCCCCACGATGGTCCCCTGAAGTCTGACTCAATGAGTCAGACATTCTGATCTGTACAGCACTAACATTACTGAGGTGGCTTATTCTCAGTTGGGACTAGCAAACCTGCAACATTGGAGAAACTGCTTATAACAATAGAACAGCATGTCTTAGTGGGGCTTTGGGACTCACCGGCTTAGTCTGTAAATAACCCTTCAGGGACGATCCTCTGCCTTGTGGTTAAGACACTAGACTAGGATTTGGGAGATGCCTGGCAGAGCCAGCAACTGCATTCACAAGGCTCTGGGATGCTAGTCGCTTAGTGTTTCTATGCTGCACCCATAGCTTGAAAGCTACGCCGCGTAGCTCAAATTGTGTAGCTTATTTCAAAATAGCTTATTTAGAAATTTAGCGCTGTCTATGCAGCACTTATTTCAAAATAACCCACTATCCACAAGGAGTAAGGGACTTTTTGGAAATGAGGCATACAGGGATGTTGGCATAGCAAACCCGTTATTTTAAAATAAGGGGTGTGTTCAAAAAGGGGTCCCTCTTGTTAGTCTTAAAAGACAGGACTATGCAGCACTTTACTTTCTTCAAAAGACATGGAATAGCTCTTTTGGGATACTGGGGGTCTCATTTGTGGCACTAGAAAGTGATCCTATGGCATTTGATTTAGCTGGTCTAGTAAAGACCTGCTAAATCAAATGCTGGGGGGGGAGGGATAGTAAGGAAAGCCAATGGGAGGCAAAGACAGATGGTGCCAAGGTCTGCTGACTCTAGCTAGAGTTGCATACTTTTAATCCCACTTTCCAGGTCTAGTGTAGACCTGGCCTCTGCCTCAGTCCTTTACCTGCAGTATTGAGAATACTCTTGTCTTGTTTAGATAGCCCTTTCAGTTCTAGGTCAACACCCACTAAACTGGTTTAGGTAAACCCTGGGTGGACGCCCTCATTTTAGTTATGACTGACTTAGATTAGGAACTGGTTTAAACCCAATTAAACAAGTCTGGTTATAAATCAGTAGGCACCGACACAGCCTTTTGCACTGGCTTAAAATAACACCATTGGTTAAACTTTGCTAACCCTGTATAGGCAAGCCTTAAGCTCTTGAGGGTGTAGAGGTGTCTTAAGCGTTTGCAGACTATTTAGTGGACTAATGCCCTCCCTATTAAATATCCTAGAGTGCTAGTTTCAGTACATATATAGGAATTGCTATGTAGTGCCTCTTGCTTCACTTGCACCTTTAGCTTCACCTCTCTAAGCACTGGGCAGTAACTTAAACTGCCTCCTGTGTACCAAATCCTCAGCTCTAGCCTATGTTGCTGACAGGTGAGCTATGGCGGGGGGGAGACTAAAGGCAGGTGTGCACATGTAATTCTGTCCCTCTGTTGGGTATTGCTTTCCCTTACACACCTTTCAGGATTTCTATTTGTCGCCGTCCTGTAATAACTTGCGCTACAGATAACAAGCTACAGAAAGGAAGAGGTTGCTTCAGTCTGTGTAGAATGGGACTCGTGTCTGAATGCTGCTTACCATGTGTACCTCATTATAAGGTGCTACATCTTGAATCTACTTCCAGAGCAGTGAAATGGGTTCCTTCAGGAAATATCTGAGCTCTACCTCATCCTTGTGTCTAGAGGTAACTTAGTTCAGGGTTCTGAATCTCTCTGGCAGCCACAGCAGGTATCTGTCACTCAACACCACTTGCATACTAGGCTCAGGGCAGAGGAAAGGGTGTTGCTGCTGGAATACTTCACCATTGAGAATGATATTGGAAGACCTGTTTGACCCTGTGACTGTACAAGCGCATTTCATGGCAGAGTTTAGGCCTCCCTGTGGTACTGAGAGGTTAATCTCTCTAGCCTGTTCTGATGGCAGCAGTTGGAAAGCGTGGCAGCTAGGGAATTAGGAATCCTTCTCCCGAGCCAAGTCTGGCTTTTCTTCCTGTCAGTTTCCACAGCTGCCTTCCCTGGGGGGAGCTACAGCAAAAAGTGTTTGGGGGCTGAGAGAATTCTTTTGTAACTTAATATTCCTGATGCAGGGGGAAGAGTTGTATTGCTTCACTGTTAATGGAGCTGACGCTTAAGAATGCTGGCCCAAAGATGCCTTGATGGTGACAGGAGGATTCTGTTGTTCTGTCCAACCCAGATAGGAACATCTCTCAATTACTGTGCTTCTAAGGGTGTGAATTCTCTTCATTGAAATTTATTGTAATGCAGCAAAATACAGACCACTCCTGCTAGCTCCAAAATGTCACCAAACTATGTACAGGCAGTCCCCGACTTACGCAGATCAGAAGCGGGGGACCCCGCCGCTGCTGCGGGTTCGCTCGCAGTGTCCCTGGTCTGCTGGAGATGGTCCCCAGCAAACCAGGGGCACTGGGAGCAAAGCGTCCGGCGCCAGAGCAAAGCCTCAGAGGCGAGGCACCCCCCCCTTGCTGCCGCTTTGCTCCCTGTGTCCCTGGTCTGCTGGGGGGGGGGTGCAGCTAGTGTGCCCCCCCAGGAGACCAGGCTTTTGTTGTGGACCCTGGGGCAGAGCAGCTGGGGCGCTGCTGGTTGGTCCTGCAGCGCTGCTCTGGGCACTACTGGACCAACCCGGCAGCACCCCAACTGCTCTGCCCCAGGCATCCTGATTCAGCCACTGCTGGTCAGTTTCAGCAGTGGCTGAATCAGGACTCCTGGGGCAGAGCAGCTGAGGTGCTGCTGGGTTGGTCCAGTAGCGCCGAGGAGCGGTGCTACTGGAGCAACCCAGCAGCACCCCAGCTGCTCTGCCCCAGACGTCCCCAAGTCAGCCGTTGCTGAAACTGACCAGCGCTGACTACAGGAAGCCCGAGGCACAGTTGCTCTGCCCTGGGGCTTCCTGGAATCAGCTGCTGATCAGTTTCAGCAGCAGCTGACTTGGGGTTCTTAAGTTGAATCTGTATGTAAGTCAGAACTGGCGGTCAGTTTCAGCAGCGGCTGAATCTGGACGCCAGTTCCGACTTACATACAGATTCAACTTAAGAACAAACCTACAGTCCCTATCTTGTACGTAACCCGGGGACTGCCTGTAGTCTTCTGCACCAAAGTAATATGGGGAGTCCTCACCAGAGATCTTTATAGTGCCACACAGACTTACCACCTCTTACTGACTCCTGGTTTCTAAAGAATGTGGCATGCTCCTGTCCCCTTTAATATACTCCAGTCTTCTGCCTTCCCAGACTCTTCCTTGCCAAACTTTAGATAGAGAAGACTCCTCCTTAAGACAAGGAAGTGACAGACTTTTTTCTCATCTTCTGCCAGCTCCTCCAACTCTACTCTTTTCTCCACCAGATTTTTCACTGTGGAACTTGCCACACTCCAACTTCAAAAATAAATCGCCCAAGATGGATAACTTTCCCTTGCCTCTACTCATTCCACATCCTGGGTTGATGTAGCACCCTCCCTCCCCCGGTTTGTCTGGCCATGATCAAGAGTAGCAGCATCACTTGGGGTAATGTTCACTACTTCACACACACACACACTCTCTCCTCCCCCTTGCAACATCTCCCACAGGGCTACTGCATCCATCTGGCCAAAGGCAAGAACTTCTCCAAGCAACATAGCTTTGTCCTGAAGCAGCTCCAACTCTCTATCCACTGGAGTTCCCCAAAGATTAGTTCTTGGTCCTCTTTCCCTATTCACTTCTCCCTTGTGCCTTGATCTTTAATTAGCAGCTCCATCAAGGTTAGGAGGAGTCATGCTGATTTCCTACTGGAAATGTAGGAAGAGCAGTAATTAAAGTTTGAGGGTAATGATTTTTGCAGAGACTTCTGGGATAACACAACTGAAAACTTTCAACATAATGGGATTGCTTCTGTCTTGATGGAATCAGGCAGACTGCCAAATTTAAGGTGTGAGCAGCAATCAAGCCCATCTCTTCTCAGCCTTGATGTCTTATGCCTTTTGTCTTACCAGGCATAGACCCTTCAGGAGGGGTAAGGGTTGGGAGGTGATTAGGCAAAACTACCTGGTAGTTGGGCTTCTGATCTTTCACCTCTAAGCACATCTGGCTCAAAGCAACAATTGCCTTGCTCTGGCTTCCTGTTCATCTGCTGTCTTCCTCCCACAGTGCTTAATGAGTGCATAAAGCTGTTGTCCAGAAAGCAGCCTTAGTAATGCAGGAAACTGAACTTGCTGATTTATGTGGAAAGTCAAAAGCCACTCCTAGACACCAAGTGGGGTCTCTGGGGGATTCATAAACTGTCTGTGTGCTATCCCGAGCAATGGACAGGGATGTAGAATTTACTAGGATGTGAGCCCGAAGGCATCTAATGTTACTATATTTGCCTGCCTGTGATGACAGTAAAACCCTCTGACTGCTGACTCAGCCATATGTTCCTGGAATCTCTCCCATGTGGGGGAAGAACTTTCAGCTTCTCTTTACATTCCAGAGCCTCTAGAAGGTGGGGGTCTTTCTAGTCTTGATCAGTGTGGAGACGTCCCAGCTGGCCAAAGGTGAATGATTATATCCCTACAGTTAGCCAGTCCTTTGTGGGAAAGGAGATGACTTCTTGGTGTAGTTTTCCCCCACCCTCTTCCCCATAGCCAGCTGCTAAGTCTGTTTGGTGCTTGAGATACTTGACCATGCAACATTTCTCTAATTTTGCATGGCTGTGCCCTCCAAACCTCCTGTTCAGTCTTAGTTACAGCCCTTTGAAGCATTGTTCTGCTGGCGTGTAATTGCATTCCTTTCTGCTGAGTCTGTGTAACCTAACTCCAGCCTGGCATCTGGGGAAGGGGCTTCAGAGACCCTTTTCTCCTTTCCCACGGCCAGAGCTGTTCCCTGTTGGCCTAGGATCCTGTGCCACATCTGGTGCTGTACCTGTTAGGGAGAGCCTCAAGGGACTATGAAGTGGCTAGCTGAGTCTCAGAATGGTAGCGGGGGGGGGGGGGGGAATGTGGGTTCTGGGCAGCCAGTGCTTTGATCGACTAGATAGTGGTTTTTTTCCATCCTGTGGCCCACAGATCCCTGGGAGTCTGCAGACTGAGACATCCAAAGGAGTCTGCACCTCCACTGAACTTCTTTATGGATCCATGAATGGTAAAAACCTGTACCATAGTCTCAAGACTTGCTTAATCATTCCCACTTTAGTCTCCAGCTGGGAATGGGACAAACTTTTCCTACTATTTTTCTTGGCCAAGTACCCCTGCAGGTGGTTCCCCACTGAGCCGTAGTGCATGGGAAGCTGGACCCCCTCTTCAGTACGATTTCATGGTGACTAGCTAGCTGTTTGGCTCTGAAAATGGGACTAATTGACAATTTCCCCTACATTCCAGTTTTCGGTGCAGATCCCACCTCTGCTTAGGAGGTAGGGATGGGGAAACCGTGACTCTTTCAAGTTAACTCTAAGGTAAAGGGTTAGATGACTCTTTGAAGTTCAGTGATCTCAGACCACGTTCTGAAAAGGCCTGGTCAGTGTGTGTAGGTCAGTGCATGTAAGCAGATGTTTGTAAGGGCAGCTGGAGGAGGACAAGGCATAGCCTATTTCTCTGACCAGAAAAGAGCAGATCTAAAGAAGTGGCATTTGGAACCCTTCTCCCAAGAGCAGACTAGCAGCATTCTGCTCCCACAGGGTGAAAGATGAAGCAGGCACCAGTGGAGGGGTAGTCTAGCTCCTTGCATGTCTTGCTTTTTTTCCTCTTCAATCCAATCCAGCAGTGTCTTCCCCAAACAGAGTAAAGCATCCCTCCCAATGACTGACTTTAGATGAAAGGCTGCCAAGAACAGTGCTCCCTGGGAGCACTGATGTGCACTAACATTTCCCATCAGACACCAACACTGTAGTGGCAGGTCAGATGTGCCTGCCGCTTGAGATGCAGTGCACAGGACACGGTCCCCTTCAATCACTTGTTAGAGGATTGTGGACTGCTCTGTTCTGAACTGGCAGCTCTTAGTAGCTCCCTTTCCTTCTCTTCTCCCAGCTGGTAATAGGGTCCTTCAAAGCCTAGATCCCCAGTGGCAAGATAGGAGTGTGCAGAATGACTCCAAGCACATCTCCAACTGCAGCTGGGAGCTCTATGGAACTTGAACCAATACTGAGCTGTGTCTACAATGGCACGATCTTGGGCCAGAGCAGCCGCTCTTGCGCAAAAACTTGCTGCCTGTCTACGCTGGCCATGTGTTCTTGTGCAAGTACGCTGATGTTCTAATGTATAAAACCAGGGCTTCTTACGCTGAGCTTTTCCAGAAGAAGCCAGTGTAGACAGGCAATGTGAATTTCTTGCGCAGGAAAGCCCTATGGTTAAAATGGCCGTCAGAGAGCTCTTGCGCAAGAGAGCGTCTACACTGGCATTGATGCTCTTGCGCAAAAGCACATGCCAGTGTAGATGCGCTCTTCTGGAAGAGTTTTTGCAGAACTCTTCCACAAGAGGTGGGTTTTTTTTTTTTTTTTTTTTGCATGAGAATGTGCCAGTGTAGGCATAGCCCTGCTATTTTAAATGCCAATGGCTGCAGCAGCATATGTGGTGGGCCATGCTAGAGCTTGACTGGCCTAGATCTCAGACTAGCTGAGCCGGTGCGATCCTGACTCCCTCCTCACTTCAGGCTGGCTGGATTGAAGCTCATGGAGGAACATCGGCCTGAGCTGGAATAACTTTCAACTTCTAGGCAAGATGTGGGGAGTAGCAGAGAATGGGGTGGCGGGGTCTGCTGACTCCCACCACTGTGCACTGGCCCGGGGTGCCTTCCACTGCTCAGAGGCAAGCTGTGGAATGGCCCGTGCTGGTGGCAGCTAAATTCCAGAAAATGGGGGAGAGTGGAAAGAAGGTGCCTTTCTTTCTAGCCTTTCAAATGTGAAATGTCTTGTAGCTACCAACTGATGTCCCAGGTCTGAGACATGGGAAGGGGGCTGGATTTCCATATTTAGTTCAGGAGTTGGGACTCTGCTTCTTGTTGGCCTCCTGTTCCTGCAGTCATCCAGTCCAAGCTGAAGTGTGCTTGTAGCGAAGGAGCTGGCATGCGTGCAGACTGCTTCCCTTCGTCTAGGTGGAATCTAGCTTACCTAGAACCTGCCAGGTTGGAGGGAGAAAGGGGGGGGGGGGGGAGTTAAAGGCTCAAAGCATTGAGCAGTGGCCATCTTCTAATCTGATTGTCTCGATCAGGCATGAGCAAAATATAGCCCACCAAGCTACCAGATCTGGCCCACGGAAGCGATGGGGAGCCCCGGGTAGGGCTCTGTTTCGGTTTTAAAACGGGAAGGAGGGGGGAAGATTTAGGAGCCACCCTGCCTTCAGCACATTCCCATTGTCCAGTTTCTGGCAGAAACCGGCCAATGGGAGTTGCATGCTAGAATAACAGGCAGCTAAAAAAAAAAAATCACGCATGCCCCTCCCCTGCTCAGTTATTCATGAAGCACATGGCTGGCCAGGCTGGCTGGGAAACCTTTTAAGCTCTTCAGGCAGGCTAGTTAGGCAGCTGGTAAGTAAGTCTCTTGGCCACAGCCTGCTTCTGGCACCCCAGCCTTCTTGCCCCACCTCTCTGCCCCCCCTCCCCCACTGAACATAACCTAACCCCTCTGTCCCCTCTTATACCTGTACCCCCCTCCGACTCCAGTCTCTCTCCTGCACTCCAGTCCCTTAGCCCAAGCTCCCTTCTGCACCCAACCTCCATTCCAGACCCTGCCATCTCATTAATATCATGGGAGAGTGGAGCCTTCGACCTCTTTCCAAAATCTTGTGCACACCTCCCCCCCCCCCCCCCCCCCCCCCCCTCAATTAATCAATATCTCTCTAGCACTTGCATAGAAATCAGTGTAGGATAACTCCATTCCTCCAGAGATGCCACCAAAACAACCTTATGACATAATGCAGCCCACTTCTAAAGAGTGAAATGGTGGCACATGGGTCTTGGAGCAGGTGAGTGACTGGGAATTGGGATACGTTGGCTCACTTACCACTAAACTCTGGTGGCTTCGTCCTTGAAGCCCTTAATTTAGCCTACACATAAGATGTGTATCCAATAAGATTCTACAGACAAGGTCAGTCTGTCTTCCTGGTCTTGCACTGCAGCATGACTGTCAGAACACACATTGGACAAATGGTTCTGATCCTTCGGAGAGAACTTGTAGTGCTCAGCTTTCCCCATAGAAGGCATCCTCTTAAAAGGATCTCCATGCTGGTTCTGCAGGATGCAACGTATAGGTGAAATGCACGTTTAGTGGAACATGTGTAGCTGAACCAAGAAGAGATTTGATTCAGCTGGTCTGAGGCCCAATTCCATTCTGGGTGCGGACAAAACGTAGCCCGTCCCCAAGCTGGAATACAAGGTGCGGCAAATTGGCACTTAATCCAGGCTTGGAGCTTTACAAAAAATTGCAGCCAACTGTCCTCTGCAAATGTATGAAATGTTGCAATGTGTTATAGTTCTGGTCCAGAAACTGCTTTAAAGAATGGACAATCACTGTCAATACGCAAGTGGTTTTCTATGGCAGGTCTCTCAGACTGAGGTTTCTTTCTAGAAACGGAACAACCTGCAGTAGATCAAGCATTGGCTTCCTCTTTTACCATTGCCTACTCCGTAACAGTCTACAGCATTCTGCTTGGTTTGTTCCATAATGGAAAGGAGTGGGTGGGAGGTGTGTGTTGTGGGGGGGGGGGGGGGGGGGGAGGGGCATTCCTGCTGGCTTCACCCCCTGTCCATGGGAATTGGCAGTGGGGACTATTGTATACACATGACCTTCCCTCTACTCCCAGGTCAGCTAGATTGACGCTTTGTTTGGCAGCAAGTGGCCTCTGTGGGCTGAATCCTATTGGATCGAGAAGAACTGGTCAAATGTAGAATGCTAAACAGAGGGCCTAGACCTAGAGAGAGCAGGCTTCTCCATGCAGTTTCCTCTGGCTACTCAGCTGTAGGAAGGCTGCTCACTGCGGTTTTGTGCTGGTCTGTCTGTCTGTGAAACAGAAGCCGTGGCAGGGGACTCTGTTGCTGGAATAGGATCATCCCTGTGAATAGAACCAGTGGAAGGTGTGTGGTGGTGTTTTTTTTTTTTTTTTTTTTTTTTTTTTTGGTCAAAATACCTTTGAATGAACAATTCCCCAATCGTTGTATTAAGTCTTCCATGTAAACTACTCACAGCCAAATGCCCAACAATTCCTAAATTAAAACACTTGGGCTATGTCTACACTCGTTGCGGCTTCTATGCAAGAACATCTTGTGCAAGGGTTCTTGTGCAAGAAGTCTTGCACAAGAAAACGTACACACTGCCATGTGCGAGCTGTGCTTTTGCGCAAGAGCGCCCATGGCAGTGTGGACGCGCTCTTGCGCAAGGAAGCTCTGGTGGCCATTTTAGCCATAGGGCTTTCTTGTGCAGGAAATCCCTGCTGAGCATCCACACTGCCCGCTTGCGCAAGAGGGCTTACACCTGTTAGAGTAGCTCTTGCGCAAGAAGCCCTCTCTTACCACACCGTACTGTAAATTTCCTCGTGCAAGAGCGGGCGGGGCAGTGTGGATGCTCTGCAGATTCTTACGCAAAAGCAGGCATACTTGCACAAGAAGCTGCGTGTGTAGCCATAGCCTTGGTGTGGAAGAGGACATCCCCTTCTAGTGTGGAGGGGGAAACTAAAACCTTAAATGTTTCTGCTTTATCAAATGGAACTGAGAAATCCCATGGAACTTAGCAGGAAACCAAAACTCCTTCCATTCAGATGGCCGCTAGCAGGGAGAGCCATGATGTCAGTTATCTAAGACACACTGTGTCCTTCACACTTTGGTTGAGAGGGGGGTGTTCTAGGAGAGCGGGCAGCACCCCCCAAACTGCAAGTTGGAGTTAAAGGGATAACTGTCCTCAAGGACTATGCTCAAGCCAAGCTTTTCCTGTTCCTCCGATCTTGTACAGTCTCATTCATTCATTGGTTGTGTGAGGCCTTATTTTCTGCCCCTCCTTCCCTGAAAGGGGGAAACCAGCCAGAGCCAGCCTCTGACTCACTGCCTTCCTCAGTGTGTGGCCACTATGTATAGGCTTATTCAAGTAGACTGCCAGATGTGAGTGAGCCCCAGCTGCTTCTATTAGCCCTGAGCACAGAGGCACAAACGCCAAATGGCAGGCATGGAAAATTGCAGGCGAAGGGGGTAGTGTTAAGGAAGGACAATCTGTGTCCTGTTTCCTGTTCAAAGGTAGGCTTACAGCTGGGGAGTGTGAGAGTCCTTGCCTAAAACACTTATCCAGTCAGGACCCTGCCTCTCTCCTCCTAGAAGTTATCTGATTAAAAGACACTGTCCCATAACCTGGTAGAGCTCTCTTTCTGGAGCCAACCCCCTCTTTCCTGAGATGTTCCCATCTGGCTCTGCTAATCAGCTGGCAAAACAGATTCATGCAGCCAGCACCATAAAAAAATTTACATCCATACCCCACAGCTTCCTCTTGGAATAGGTGGGTTCCTACCCACCAGCGCCGAATGCCTGGTATTCGGTCTGCTTGGTGTGCATGGAATTGTGCTGTGCACAGCATTGGATGTGGCTACGTCGGTCACGGTGAGTGAGGTAGGTTTGGATAGCAGGTGCACCACAAGTGCCCTGGTTTTAGGGAGCAGAGCTGAAGATGCTGATTCTTCTGGGCCCCTTCACATCAGCTCAATCAGGCTAAAGTCACTCTAAACCCTGAAGGATTTCTCCAGCCAGTGCATTGCTGTGCTCAAGCTACTCTGATCTGCAAAACCACCTCACAAGCTAGTTTCCCTTAAGCCGGGGACTGGACTAGTTCCCACAAGGCTCCAGAATTCAGGGAACCAAAGGGGGGCCCTGAGACACCTGCAAGATGAGAGCTGTGCAGAACAGAGCTTGGAAGCTAGACCAGAGCATGGACATCAAGTGGAATCCCCTGGGGGGGGGGGGGGGGGCTCAAACTGCTCCTCACTGTGTGCAGCATTTTGCATTCTCTGGCTGTGGGCAGCCACACTAGTGAAACGACAGAAACGTGCCTGGATAAGTGATAGGAAGCTAATTTAGATTATGGATAACAAAGCCAGGTAAATACAAAAGTGAAACGTGCAGGTAAGCAAAGCGCTGTGCTTATTCCAGTTAATCAGTTGTAGATCAGACCTCACTGGCGTCGTCATTTAGCTAATGAATTCATGTGATTGCTCAGAAGTATCTCAACTGCTACCAGGGCTTGTTTATCTCTAACACTGCACCCATCAGCTTTTCACAAAGCGAAATTCCTTCAACCTGAGATCAGACAAGATGGGCCCAACGCTAAACTTCCATAGACCATGGTCTAGCCCTGTTCTCTTCTATCTAGACTCTAGTGGGGTTTTTAACCTTTGTATTTGGCTACCACATGACCTATCAAGGAAAACTCTACCAACTACTGTGTAACCCTCAAGGTAGCAAGAGACAGAAGACTATTGAAAAATTCTGGTCAGTTGGCCTGTGCATTTGAAGGCATGCTGTGTCCTTCCAGCTCTGAAAGTCTTCAGTTTAGCTCTGCTAACACCATTAACTTGTGCAACTGGCAGGCTTTGAACTGGGAGGTGAGAGCAGTTCTGTTCAGACCCTCCAACATCAACACTGAGTGAGTAGAAAGTCTTACAAAATATTCTACTTTATCCGATTAAAGTGAACTATGAACAGAACTTAATGCTGGCTTGGCTTTGCTAGGCAGTGGCCCTTTAAAACATGTGCCACAGAAGTTACACCGAATGCTCCCACTTCAACTCAGCTCTAGAATCTTTGTCTGGTTCAGCACTCCTCCATTCTTGCTAATGGCAAGTCACTTGTCCATAACCCGCCGTTTCCATTCTTGTCCTGGAAAAACCCTGTCTGTTTGCGGCCGCCTGATTGTTCCCCTCGCTCACAAGCATTCGCTTCAACCGTTCTCCCCGTAGTTCTGAGTCCAAAGCCCAATGGAGAGTGGCAGGTTCCAGGAATAGAAATAAGTGGTAGGTTGCTAAGCTCTCTGAAGTATGACCCTGGAATCTTACTCTGGGGTTGGCTTTGGCTCCAAAGTGCTGCTTGTGACTCACATCCCAGAAGTATTTTTAGGAAAAAAGCTGCCAAGCTTGGTGAGTTTCTCTTTCCATGCAGAGATACTTGGCCCACGCATGTATTGACTCAGCAGATTTTTCTTGAGGATAAATGCCTGTGGTCAGATGTAAGTACGGCCTCTCGGTATCGCACAGGGCCAGACTCGCTGAGTGTGGGTGCTAGGGCAGCTAGCTGTGTGTGGGTAGCAGTGTACAGGAGGGAAAGCAGTGCACTTTTGCACAGGCACAGCAGCAGGGCGACTAGCATGATAGGCCAGATAGTGTGGTTAGAACTACGGGGGAGGTACAAGCAGCATGGTTAGAACTACGGGGGAGGTACAGGCAGGTGTGGGGAAGTGCAGTGGGAGAGGAGTAGGCTGGAGAGTTGGCTCTAGGGTGAAATGCAGAGGGGGAGTCTCTAAGCAGTATGCTGAACTTCTAGTTTTAAAACAGGGCAGGATACTAGGCTAATCTAGGCCAGTTGAAATTCTTGACCTTTTCCAGCAGGCATGGAAGAGTAGGTAGTGTCTTGTCCCATCTATGTAGTGTTACAGGATAGGACCAGGGTGAGCAAAATACAGCCCATTGAGCTGTGTCTGGCCCACCAAATGTCTTCCTCCAGGCCAGAGGAACATGTCCCACTGCCCTGTGGGGTGCTCAGGCAGTCGGCTCATGGGAAGCACCTTAGCTTGAGGCTGCTGGCAAACATGTTTCTGCACTGCCCCAGCCCTCAGCACCATAGTCCACGCTCCCATTGGCCAGTTTCTATTGGTACTGTTTGCAGGTATGGTCACTCCCTTCCTCCCCCAGGGCACACAGATATAGGGCCACCATGGCATGCGGGCAGCCTGAGGGCACTTCCAGTCAGGAGTTGCCTAGGTTGCCAGCCAGATCCTGCACCTGGGACCTCCCTTGCACCCCAACCTTTATACCAGAGCAGAACTCCTTCCTGCACCACAAGCCCTACTCAGAGCTCCCTCCTGCACCCAAACTAGGGATGTTTTCAATATCGTGTAATTGAATCATGTAATCACATTAAATCTTAGCAGTTACACAACTATTCAGTAGTCCCTGCGGGGGCAGAGCTGGCAGCCAGTGCACTCCTGGCCCTGCTCCTGGGGTGCCCCCTGTCACCCCGTGCTGCTGCCTGTGTGGGGGTAGATAGGTCTGCAGAGCTGAAATGTGCCTGCCTGAAAGCCAGCTCCGCACGCATATCCGCTCCAGCTTGCCCCCTTCACCCTCTGTGCTGCTGCCTCTGATACAGAAACAGCCGGGGAGGGGGAAGGGGAGAAAGTATTTGTGGTCAACAAAATGTACTGATAGAAACTGGGCTACACGCTGACACCCCTAACCCAAACTCTGTCCCAGACCCCACATCCCCTCCAATAATATAATAGAAAAGTGCAGCCTGTGACCAGGTCCCAAATTCTGTGGCCTCCCTGAAAACCTTTTTGCCTGTTCTGACCACAATGACTCCAATTCTGAGCCTAACCTGAATTCTGTCCTCCCTTGTACAGTAAATGTCTGTTTCATCCATACTGCAGCTTGACTAAAACGTGCACTCACTAACGCTACAGATGTGGTGGAAAGTCAGATGGGAGAGACTAATCTTATACTAGGGTGTGGATTGAATAGTTTAGCTCTAATCTCTTACACATGGAACATCTAGGAGCCAATTGTAACTTCACTCTAGTTTTCATCTGACAGGCTGAGAGGCGTGCGTGATTTTGGGGGATTATTGCAGGCTTAGCCAAACTGTTCTTTGGCTCCAAACTTCTTTAGCATCCAGATAAAAATCTTTGTCTGTTTTGCAGAAAGCCTATGCACTCTGGACTAGCCCAGCCGGGGGGGATTCACTTAAGTATATGCAAATGGCTGCAGAATTTTTCAGTAGAATGTGCCCAACTTTCTACCTTGCTGCTGATTCAATTATAACGTGGAAGGATCTTAAACACGTTACACTTCTGCGTGAGGGGCTGTCCTCGCATTTGCTTGCTCCTTTGTCCAGTCTGAGCTGGACTAGGTTGTTGGGGGTGGGGCCAGTCTCAGAGAGAGGGAGCTCCATGCCACCAGACGAACTTCCTGACTTTCTCCTCTAGGGATGGACCTTTCAGCCAATCAGGATGAGGAGACTGACCAGGAAACCTTCCAACTGGAGATTAACAAGGACACCAAGAAGTGTGCCTTCAGGACCTATACTGGGAAATACTGGACCCTCACCTCCAACGGCGGGATACAGTCCACTGCCTCAGCAAAGTAAGTCTGAAATCTCTTGAAGTAGGCAGGGCATTCTGCTTGGTGGATGTCTCTGGGGCTGAAGAATCCAAAGCTCTTGTCTTGTGTGTAGAATTGTGGCACCCTGCGTACACGGCTGTTCTAAGGCAGCTCTGAGATCCCAATGTGGGGGTGGAAATGCCAGATCCAGGGTCTAACAAAACAACTGGTAACCCCCAAGATTGTCCACCCCCATGGGAGGCTGAAATGCCGGTGTCTTCATTTGCAACTACAGATGCATTCGAGGGGCGCACAGGCAAAATATGCTGCTGAGGTGAGGGTGCATGGCCCTACGAGGGTGGCCATACCATGCCTGGTAAAGAGGCCTCTTTAGGTGAAGGCCTCAACCCTCTGCAGGCGTCGCCTTTAAATGACTTGGTCTAAATGGCCTTTTTGGAGGGGTGGAGGCAAATAGTAACTGTTGTCCATTGTTACGTATAGAGACCACCAGGTGGTAGCTGAAGCAGTCACCTTGCCAAACTTCAGAGGAGGCTGTAATAAGGCGCTTCAGAGGCCAACAGGAATGAATAATCCTCTGATGGTTTTATGTGAACATTGGATGTAAATTACAGGTTGGGGTGGGGAATCTTTTTGAGTCGGGGCCACTGACCCATGGAAAAATCAGTCAAGGGCTGGGGGTGAGATGAAAATCACTCTATGGTCTGGCCCCCAACCAAGGAGTGGGGGGGGAGAGGGGAGAAGCTCCAGCCCCATGTGGTGGTGGGGGGGAGGGGAGGGAGGGAGAAGAGACGTCAAGGCTCAGGTCTTATTCCCAAGGTCAGACCAACTCTTCTGGGGGACCTGGGGCTCAATCTACTAGCCCCACAGGGCTCTGGGAGCAGGCTCAAATGAGGGATTCATTGTGCAGGAGGGTGCTGCTGGGAAGCAGGGTATGTAGGGTGGGGGGGTCTGGGCAGGAGGTGGAGTGTGGGGGATGGAGCACCCTCAGCCTCACTGGCTAGACCTAGCCCATGGGCCATAAGTTCCCCCACCCCAGATACCTTATTGCTTATAAATATAGTCCTGATTAGGCTGCGTGCATGCCCTTGTAGCACAGCTGGCATTCCAGAGAATGACCACTGTTAGGTCCTCTAACAGCTGTGCCATCTGCACAGGCCCTACTCCATTCCCCCCCCCCCCCAAAAAAAAATTGGGCATTCCCACCTTTCCAAGCAAGATCCCAACATCCTGTGTCCCTTTCCTTGTGCCCCAAGACTCCATGCAGCAGGCTTCATCCATATCTGTGCAGCAGAGTCTTGGTGTGTCTGAAGCTAGGCCTGATAAATAGTGGTGCATTTGGCCATATGATCCACCCTTGCCAAAAATGAGTGTTGGTGCATCAAGTGGGACATTGCACTACTTTGGCTAGTCACATCAGACTGATTTAAACCCTGCACAAAGCTGGAGGACTCTGGGCCCTAGTGAAGGGCCACAGCCGGCCTTGCAGGCAACACTCTAGGCCATGGGATTCATGGATAAGTGTTTCATTGCCCTTTGTAACCAGCATCCAAGGGGATGTGGCCTCCCTCACGTGCCAAGGAACATCACTCTCCTAGCAGGAGGGTCGTTCTGACTTCAGGGGAGAATTTAGACAGAGGAACTAAAATCTCTAGGCAAGTGAGCCTGAGATTCTGTAACAGCACTCTAGAAACCTCTCCTAGTAACACAATGGACCAGCCATCCCTGTTATCCACTTCCAGTTAGTCTTCAAGCACTGCTTGAAGGAATCCCCTTTGATTTCATAATCTTTAAACGGCATCTGGACCTTGGGGCATCCATTCATTTTGAGTGCCCCAACAGAATGGAGATTCTGGAGTCTTATGTCTAGTCTGGAAACCTAAAGTAGATCTGCAAAGATGCCTGCTCCCTTTCCCCCTACCCAGAACATCTTCCTGGGCACACAAGGAAAACCTAAATAGCTGCTGTTTGGGACATGCCAAGGCTTTTGCCCTGTTTAAAGAAAATGGAAGCCAATGTCTAGGGATGAGCTTAATTGAGCCTGCCATTACCAGGGCTCAGTGAGCTGAATGAAGGTGAACGTAGCCCATTGCCAAGATTATAGTCTGCTCTGCTAACTGCTGGCCGTTCAGACCTAAATTGCCCAATAGGTGGTGGGGATTATCAGCCTGAAAAAGATGCTGGGAGGCTTGGTGGACTTATCGCAGCATCAGCTGGCCTGGCTGGCTGCATAAGCCTTTGCAGAATAGGCTCTTCTGTGGGCCCCAAGCTACATGCTGCTCTTCTGTCTGGAGGAGAATGGTCTCTTCTCCCTTCCTCCCCCCATGTGGCTCCTGCCTTCCCAATGGCTTGTTTGCTCTCTTGGCTGCTGCAGGAACGCCAGCTGCTACTTCGACATCGAGTGGTGCGACAAGCGCATCACCCTGAAGGCAGCGAATGGCAAGTATGTCACGGCGAAGAAGAACGGGCAGCTCGCAGCCACTGTTGAGGCAGCAGGTGAGGTTGCCTTGGCCTCAGTAGCCTAGTGATTTCTGGGAAACCAAGGCTGGGGATGATGCCGGGAGAGCTATAAACCTTGGACCTTGTTGCTTGGGGTATTCTGTGCTGCCCTCCCTTGCGTGTTTCAGCATGAAGGTGGTGAGCAAGAGAAATCTCCAGGGTGGCTGTCTCCTCCCCTGGTTCTGGTGGACCAGACTGGAGGAGATAAACTGGTTTGACGTGAATTCCCTTGGCGGCTGTAACCCATCCCGTCTAATCTAAAACTGTGAAAGGCTAGCTTGGAACATCTTAAAGGGCAGGGGTAGGTGATGGTGGGTGGGGACCCCCAAGCGGGATCTCCATGGCACACCTCTCGTGTTAATTAGCCAGGTACCTAACCCCCCTTCCCTCCACCTTTCTGCTGGGCAGGTGAGACAGAACACTTTGTGATGAAGCTGATTAACCGGCCAATTATTGTCCTTCGTGGGGAACACGGCTTCATTGGCTGCCGGAAGGTGACTGGGACCTTGGACTGCAACCGTTCCTCCTATGATGTCTTTCAACTGGAGTTCAATGATGGTGCATACAATATCAAAGGTCAGTCCTGCTAGCATGCAGCCTTGGTCCACCTGCTCTTCATATGGTAACATGTGACCAAACGATCTTCCATGAGCGTTGTTAGCTGTGATACTCACCTAAGGGTTCACACCTCTGAACGCCAACAGCACAGACCAAGACACTGGCACCCTTCCATAGAGCAAAATACCTAGGCTTTTTGGATGACTCTCTTCTGTGGTTAGGCCCCCTAGAATTACAAAGTTAAGCAGTCAGATCTGGCTGAGAACCAGTGCTTTAGAAAGCAATCGGGTATCATTCCTGGGAGTAGTCTGCCGTGAGTACATCTAGATTACTGTTTAGTTTTACAACAGGCTATATTAAAAAGTGCTAGCAAAATCAATATGGATGAGAACCTTGTACCATGATTAGCTTACACTGCTATCTATTTTATCATTGCATGATAAAAATGAGTACTGAATTACTCGGTGAGAGTGTGCTGTGACACACTTATGTAACAGTTGTGGTTTTTTAATGTAAATGGGGGATATGCAAGGAAACTCAGGCTCCTGAAAAGGGGTACAGTAGCCTAGAGCTAGTGCTGTAGTGACAATTGGCTTTCTACTTGGCTGGAGTGGCCTCAGTCAAGGAGACTTCTTTGTGCTCGGCTCTGGTTTCTCTGTGACCAACCTAAGCAGTGGCAATTCTGGTGCATTTGAGTCAATCATCCATAAAGCCTAAACCTCCTTGCTCTTGTAAATGCTCTGCCGCAGGGCTGAGGGACGGCTCTGTGTTCCCACTAGTCCTTGGCCTCCTGGAGACTGGCAACAGCGCCAGCAACCAGACCGTTTGGACCACATTCAGTTAGCGTAGTGGTGGGCCACCTGCATCCCATTTGGGTTCTACACTTGGCCAGTGAGACAATTTTAGTCGTACCCCTGTGCAGGGTTGCCAGACTGCACCCAGAAACCAGTGGCAGGCTTTCCCCCCTACTGGTATTTAAAGTGGTATGCACATAAAGCTCAGGCAAATGGAAGTGAGGCGTGTGCTGATTGCACAAAACCTTGACTAGGAGAGCCGTGTGCTCCCTCTGCAGCTAATCAAAGCGTGGCTACCATTAAATTGGCACATCCCATAAATTCTAGCTACCCAAGCACAGGTAGCAAAACTACCCTGTCCTGAGGTAAGTCCATCCCCCCAACAAGTTGCACAGCTTCCCATTAAGTGCTGCCCAGAGCCTCATGGCTGCAGCAAGGGGAAACTTTCTCCCTCCCTTCCCTCCCCCTCCTCCCCCCCCAAACTCTGAAGCTGCAGCAGCTGAAGGAAAGCGGCCCTTCCTCACCATCCCACCGGGGAGCCACCCAGGTAAGTCCAAGCCCCACCCTGAGCTCCCCAGCTCAGAGCACCTGCCTGCCCCTAATGTCCTCATTTTTCTCCCCACTCCGCCCCTGACAACCCCAAAGCCCGTGCCCAGAGCCTGCACCCTGCTCTTATACACCAACTCCGGCCCAGAGCCCCCTCCTACACTGAGCCCCTTGCCCCATGCCTGCCCCACAAATTTTATGTGCGCCAATATGGAGGTGATGCAGGCACATCACCTCCACAGGGTGGAAAATACTAATGAACACTGACCTGGAGAGACCACACCTTAGTTATGATGTCCGGAGGGTCACTCAGGCAGCCTGCTCGCTAGCCTCGGTTGCCCATGAGCTTGCATTTGCCTCTGGATGGGGGCGAGTTGGTCCCTGCCGATGAACTTGGGCTGGAGTCACTAGGAGCAAGATGCTGAGTTGAGTGTTGGGTTGCCTAGCTGCTGCTCCTCCCCACGATCGCAATGACTGCTGAGCCTTGGGGGTCTTGTGTCTGCCCTAAGTTGTCAGAATCCAGGGTCAGGAAGCAAGCACAGGAAACAAGCAGGCTGGCCTTGAGCTGCAAAACTGGGTTGCCTTTCCAATGTCCGAAAGGTCTGTGGATATTCACCTGATCTCTAAACTGAGCCCCCTTTCCAAGGAGCTGGCTACCACAGAGCCTTCTCTCACTCCAGCACGGTGGATCACAGCTCCGTGGGGATTGTAATGCTCCCCCACCCAGTCTGAGACTTCACCACACACCCCTCTCCATTCAGCTTAGTAACTGGCACAAAGGGAAAAGCTTGCATTGGGGGCTCTCCACTGTCCCCAGCATATCATGGGTGTGGGGGACAAGTGTTCTCTACCCTCTGGTGTCTATTCCAGACTAGGGATGTAAGCGACTAACTATCTGATAAATATGCTTATCTGATATTCAACTGGTCACTTCTCTTCCCCCCCCCCCCCCCCACTGCCTCTGTCGCAGAGCAGCAAGGGAGGGGAGCAGGAGCTGGTGCGGGGGGGGGGGGGGGGAGGGGAAGTAGTCTTAAAAGCCAACCCCCCTCCTCCCCCCCCAGCACCATCTCCATGGGCAGGGGCTCAGCAGGGAACTTGTGGCGCTTCTGCCTTTGAAATGTAGCAAGAGCAGGGCTCAAACAGTGCCCCCTGCTGGCCCTGTGCTCCCTGCTTTTGAAATGTACCTTGGCATTGACTATTCACTTAGTTGATTGAACGTCCTTATTCCAGATGTCACTCATTTAGGTCGTGGCTCTTCTTCTCTGTCCTCACACTCTCTGCAGATTCCACTGGGAAGTACTGGATGGTGGGGAGCGAGTCCTCTGTCACCAGCAGCAGCGATACACCCGTGGACTTCTTCTTTGAGTTCTGCGACTATAACAAAGTGGCTATCAAAACCAACGGCAAATACCTGAAGGGTGACCATGCTGGCGTCCTCAAGGCTTCCACCGACGCAATCGACCCCTCCACTCTCTGGGAATATTAAATGCACTTTAGCTCCACCCTTGCCAATTTTTTTTGTTTGGTTTCTCTTTTCTCTGTAAAGGATTTTTCAGACTGGCTTGCTGCTCCCTCCTGCCATAGAATCCAATGTCACTTGTTGGAGGTTGGTCTTCCTTAACTCTTAAAACTGGATATAACGTAGGGAAAAATGCAACCTGTCTCTCTAGAGCTAGTGGTGTCTTTCCTTGGGTTTGTGTTGGGCTTGGAAACTAGTTGCCATTCTCCACCCTAGCTCTGAGCATCACCTATGTCGTCCTCTCTCTTCCCCTAAACTTAAAGGGAATAAGATCACCTCTGCTCTCTTGTCCACTGGCGAAATCCATGCTTTTATCCAGCAAAGACTAGCTTGAACAAAGCTGGAGAATCTGCTAGTGCCCAAGACCCATGATGTTTGCTCAGATCAAGGGAGGGAGGATGGGTTACTTTGAATCCCTGTTTCTGCTATGATTAAAATCTCAATAGTTCCAAGCATTTGGGGAGGGGGGGGGGGGGAACCTTTTCTCTTTCTCCATTTGGTTTGACCGATAAATCACTTTGGTCCCAAGTGGGGGGCAGAAGAGGTAATCTAGCTCGTCTGCCCCTCCCTCTTCCCCCCCCCCCCCCCCCCTTGCAATCAAAGGGCTGGCTTCAGCCTGCAGCCCAGAATTCAGCTGCAGGATTGGCAAGCTTCGCTCTCGGAACTTGAAAGACAGGCAGGTGGGCCATCTAGAAACTCTCCTAGGGCCGGCCAGTCTAGAAAGCTTCAGACACCCATCAATAGGAGTCCTGGCTTTGTCAATGGAATTTACCTTCTGCCCCATTTGTGCTTCAAAATGTTGAAGGTGCTTTTTTCAGCAGGTTTAGCACTTCTCACTGAAGTGCAGCTGAGAGGCTCATGAAACTGCCTTAGTACTAATCCCAGATTCCTGGAAGGGGACAGGGTTTTTCCTGGCTATAAACAGATACTGTGGCTGGATTCCCCGAGCTAAACTAGTAGCGACCCTCTGGCTTGCCACCATGTACAACCATGACAAAGCTTCTGCCAGCCAGGTAGGGAATCTTTTTTCCCCTGTGGCTGTTCAAAAGGGTTGGTGGAATTTGAACAGGGTACCTTGTGGTGAGCAAGCTGTTGGAGCTTGGAACCTTTTCCTTTCCCAGTGTCTTCAGGAGGAGGCGAGGGAGCCTGGCACACAGCAGGACTGTGCCCCAGCAGCTGCCATATCTGTGGGTCTTTTTTGCCTGACCAAGAATTAAGTCTTCAGGGCTACAGGAGCCATGTAAACTGGCTGACACTTCTCATTCCCTGGACAGTGGCTGGAAGCAAAAATTGCAAATCTCAGTTTAGAGTAGAAACCTTATTAGCAACTTTTGCACAGTGGTATTTGTTCATTTCTTCTCTCATGCCCTACTGGAATCTCAGCCCCTCACCACCCAGCAGCATGGCGGTGAAGTGTGTAATGCCCATTTGTAGAGTGTAGGTCTGATGCAGCTATTTCCTCTCTGCCACCTCGGCAGGGGCAGGAGGACTAGTTGGTTTCTCTGACCCAAGTGCTTACGTCTGCATTGATGGCATGAACACTTAGCGATGTTACTGGAAGCAGAAAGGACCAAAACAGTGTTTTTTAAATGTCTATTTATATATGCTCTCCGTGGCACTATGTTATCCGCTGTCGTCTGCATTAGAGTTATAACAATGTGTGCATTTGTAATAGATGATGCTAAACGTCTCTTCAGGGTATCAGAAGGCACTTTACCCTTTGAGGCTTCCCCGGGGGTGGAGTTCTACTCTCTCTGACCACCCAAGTAGCCTTTTTTTGTGCTTGGCCAACCTGATGTTCCAGCTTTGGGGGGGAGGGAAACAAGATAGGTGGGTGTATTCCAACTCTTAAGGTGCTGCATCACCACTACAGATTGCTTTCCAGCCATGGGCTTCAATGGGTCCATCCCAATTTCCATGCCTTGCTAAGCTTTGAACCATGCCTGGTGCTTGTGGCTTCACATTTGTGCCAAAACAAAGGGCCGCTACCAGTGGCTAGTAGCAAGGTGGGGTGGGGGTGGGGTTATCAGCCTTAAAACCTTGTTGCCAATATATGGGCTCTTACCATAGGAGCTTGGTGCTAAACTCTCTTCAGAGAGCAACTGCAGCCCCCAATCTGAGTGGGGATGGGATGGGCTCCTGACCATTATCTCTGCTCTCATTTTGATGTCTGGACTCTACTCTGGGTTCATCTTTTCTTTCAAATTCAGGGGTGATCTTAAATGTCAGACTTGTAAGGTTAAAAAAAAAAAAACTGTCCCCAAAGTGGATTCTAGAACCTCTAAAGAAACAAGTGGCCTGCTGAAATCCTGAGACTTGGCACATCCTGCTTGCTGGCTTTGCATCCACGGTGTTCCTCCTTTCCCCACTTCTCGCTGCGGTTTGACCCATGTAACTCCTACTTGGGCTTCTTCCATGTGACAGTAGATCAAGAATTTTTCAGTCTCCTTTCTCGGGTGTCGTGGCTTTGGAAACATCTCATTCTGAAATTTTGTTAACAGTTTTGGTTTTTTATTTTTTGTAAGTGCCATTTGTATAACTTAACTAGCTTGAAGTGGAGAAACAGACAAATAAAAACCTGCATTTGGAAATGAGGAAACTGGTGAGCACTTTGTTTGTGACTGTGATTCTGTGGTTTGTTTTTCTGCAACATGCAGTCGGAATGGGCTCTGGTAGCTAGAGTTGCCTTTATTTAGGACCAAGATAGAGGGGTTGGCACACAGAAATGGCAAGTTTCATGCAAACTTGCTAAATAGCAGATACCACCAACTCATCCTGCTGGGGGTCAGAACACATGAAGTCAATGTCTATGCTATGTCTTGTTGCTCAGGGGTGTGAATACCCTGCCCCCCCCCCCCCCCCCCCAATGACAAGTGTTAGCAACAAAGGGCTGGAGAGGACAACACATGGTCTGCAGGAGCTCAGTGGAACACATTGCTGGGTGCGCTGTGCAGACAGGAGGCTGGGTCGTTAACAGACCAGCCTAACACTGAGCCTATCTTGCTTCTGTTCAGACCTGCCCTTGGCTATGGAGAACCTTCAAGGCCCAGAAGGAGTCCTAAGTAGAATCCAGCTCTGCTACCCAAGTAACTGCCTGGACTAGACCTCATTGTATCCTTGTGCTTTTGTCCAGCTGCTTAAGACCTTCTGTTTTGCCTTTAGGAGTCTAAAAGACTATTTAGGTCAGTGATAGGATGGAGGGGAGAAGGGTACTATTGCCTTGTTGGAGGTGGACTCCGTGTGCAAGCACACCCAATGGCTGTAGAAGAGTAGGAAGGCCACTAGGTAAGTCTCACCTGCAGGGGAAACACTCCAAGCTGTCATGTTGTCTAGTCAAACACATGGCAAAGCTTAGATGTGGGAGTAATGCCAACTCAGCCATGTGTATGTGCCAGTAAGGCCACCATGTTGCTCAGCATGAGCAGGTGGTGATGGCCGTGTAGTCACCTGTTCTGCCCTTAATGCCTAATTGTTGATTCTCTGACATGGCCTCTAGCTAGAGGCCAACATCCATCTGTAATGCACAACCACATCCCCTCTCATCACCCCAAAGCAATCACTGGTACTGCCAGCTCTGCAAAGAGTGCTTTAAGCCCCCCTTCACTTGACCTTGGCTTGCATCCAGTGGGTCCTGGACCAACTGTTCTGAGCAGAGAACTCATGCTAGAGGGGAAACTCCCAGCCAGGTGGGAGCAGGGTACAGCAGCCTAGTGTTAAGGTTTATTGGTTTAGGGCATTGATGTGAGGGTGAAGAAGTTTGATTGGCTCTGGCTTGTTGCCTGTTCCTTTTGCAAGGTCTAACAGCTGACCAGCTCTGCTTCCTGTTGGCTGCCCTCCCATTGCCCCCCATGCTTAAGTTTGTATTTTTTAAGTTTAAGTTTAGTTTTTTTAGTTTCTTTGTTTGAATAAAAATAATGTCCTCTGAGTATTCAATAAATGTTTGCTTTAAAAAAAAAATTCCCTGGGGTGCACACCCTAATGCAATGTGCTGTGCACACAGGTCAGAACTAGGTTTTTGCCCACAAAAGCTCATGATACTATAAAGATTTTGATTAATCACTAAGGGTACCACAGGATTATTTAAGTTACTGACACCACTACCCCTCAGTAAGAGCAGGAGTCTAGAGGAAGAATGACTGTGTGATACGGTCTCTCCTCCACCCCCAGAAGCACCAGGGCAGGGTTTCATTCCAAGCTTTAAGCCTGTAGTATCCTGTGTCTCTTGTTAGAGCAGCTACACCCTCAAATGCAGAGGCAGGTTTTGAGTCAGTGCAGAGACTTGTGTGGCTGTTCACTTCTGCAAAACTCCCTTCAAATGAGGGCTTCAATTCAAAGCACTCAAGGCAGTGTTTTGTAAACCATGTTGGCAGTTGGAGGTGTGCTGTGGAGAACAGAATTAAAAATGGCTGCCCTAAAAGGCCATTTCCCTGACTTTGGGGGGGGGGGGGCTCAAAAAAATCCTTGGTGTTCCTCATTTAAAAAAAAAGTTTGGTGTTCATTGGTGTTTAAGTTTAAGAAACGCTGCTCTAAGGGCCTGCCTGCTGTGGCCTAGCACCTCATGTGCCTGGTGCTGTTAGAGGTGCCCCCTCCCCCCAGCCAGTACTACCTGATCTCATGGGAAAAGCCACAAATGGCTTTTAACCTGCTGTGGTGAGTGTGCAGCCTTTTCCTTTTCCTCCTGACACTAAAATACAGGCAGCGCGGGGCAGAGGCAAGAGTTCCTCTGAAGCAGCAATAGCCTTGCTAAAGCAGCTGGCTCCTAGTAGCAGCTCGGTTGGCTGAGGGCTGCCCTACGCAGGCCATCGGCCCCCACGTGGTCCTGCTCACCAGAATGTCCTACACAAAAGGCTCTTGTTCTAGTCCCATCCAGTTACCTGCCCCTGTGTAGCCGGAAGCTGGGGAGGTGCAGCCAGGAGGCAGGGAGAGGGTGTGCTCAGCCAGGCTGTTCCCCAGCTGTAGAAGCAGCTTTTTGTGCAACATTTGGGGGAGCTGCAGTGAGAAGCTCCAGGAAGCCGCTGGACACATCCTGGGGCTTAGCTCCTGGGGCAGCCAAAGCAGCGTGCAGGGGAGAGAGACTCAGAGCAGCTGACAGTGAAAGGGTCTGGAAACAGGCATTTCTTAGCTTGGCTTTACAAAGCCACTGTCTGCTGCTGAAGATGGCAGAGGAACAGACAGCGGAGCAAGCAGGCAGGCACTTGCCAGTAGTAACTCAAGGATGGGGTGGAGAGATGGGGAAAGCAAACCCCAAGCCGGGAACTCTCTCCTCCCTGCTCAGCTGTGCTCTCCCCATGAGGTACCCCTGAAAGCTGCTCCTCTTCCCTGCTCCCCCCACACACACTTGGGAGCAACAGGATTCTGTGCACGGGGGAGTGGGAATGAGCCTAAGTGTGAAGGGGTTGGAAAGTCCCAGCTGGTGGGGGGAGGGGTGGAAGAGCCCCTGAGCCATGAGGAGGATGCAAAGCGCAGATCCCAGCTGCTCTATGCAGCAGGCCCCGCTGCCATGGAAACAGGCCTAAGGCAGGGGCCTCTCCAAAGGTGAGGAGGGTAGCACAGGGGAGCCGATGAGGCCCGGCGGAAAGGGCTGCGCTCGTTGGTGGCCGGTCATGCCGCTTGCCCAGGGGAAGCAAAACCGTTTCCCCACCGCGGCCTCAGCCGCCCAGGCAGCATCTTTCAGGCCTAAGTTTGAGCACGTCCCATGCCCGGCAACAGCCAGCGGCTCACAGTGCTGACTTCCACCCAGGCTAAGGCTGGGGAGCTGTGTCCCCTGCGGCAGATTCCTTCTGTCGCTATGGTGATGAGCCAGTGTGTTGCATGGGAGCGGGTGTGAAGAAGCAGGTGGCTTTTCCTTTGAGGAGGCTCAGTGGGGTCCCTGTGCTGGCCCATGGCTGGGCAGCAGATCAAAGGCTGGTCTGCAGTGGAGAGGCTAGGCAGCCTCAGTGTTTGTGACACAGAATGGGACAGGATGCTAAAAAAAACCCAAAAAACCTTAGGGCAGTGGGTTCAGGTAGTTTGGACTAGTGGTTAGAGCAGGGGACTGTGGCATATAAGCCGGGTGACATTTTTCAGCTCTTTTTTTTTTTTTCACTGAAAAATGCAGCTTTGCATCAAAAAGAAGAGACTACTGGGAGGGGAAAAAAAGTCAATGTTTTGTTTCAGCATTTTAAAAACAATTCAGTCTCAGGCAACTTCCCAATTTCCAATGTCATTCCGTTTTTTTTTTTTTTTAAAACAAAGTGTTGACCTCAAAACCTTTTTGTTTGACTCCAGAATGTTTTGCTTTCCTTACACTTTTTGGTTTGCCAGAAAATGTGAAAAAATTTCAGTTGGTGTTGATCCAACACAATTGTTCACCCTTGTCCTCTCCCCTTCCCTCCCTCCCCCGGCCACTAAGCAAACTCAGCTCTGCTCCTAGATTCTGTTCTTCGCAAGACCAAATTTTTCCCATTCACTGAGACTCCATGTCTCAGTTTCTTCATCTGTAAAGCAGGGCTGATGAGCACACAGGAGCACTGTGAAGTTCAGCAAAACTCCATTTGTCAGCGGCAGGAAGTCGCAAGCTAGAGCAGTGCAAATTTTGAAGAGAAGCAAGAGGAGTCTGGAGTAGAAGCCGGTGAACTGTCGCATAATATGACTGCATTAGTACTGCCTAAGGCAGTTCAGCTCCCAAACCGTTTCAAGGGCATTAAATGAGCCTTACTGCAAATATTCCTGCTCTCCAGTAACAGGTTCAAAAAAAAAATCTTTTTTTAACGATCGAACCCCACGACTTCCAGCTGTCCACACCCTAAAGGAAGCAGCCTTTAGTCTGTTACGAAAATCAATTCCTAGTTTCAGAGAGTAGTGAAACTACTTCCTCCCTTCCTCCCACAGCAAGGAAAGTTGTACAATCGCCAAACCTGCTTGTGCCTTGGGGGGGTTACCTCTAAGATGGCCCCACAGGGGGCCTGGCTAACCCCTCCCCTTGGGAAAGGGCTGGGTTTGGATACTTGGGCACTTGCAGCTGGCCTCAAATGACCCACGCCTTTCACATGGGCTATAGAAAGAGGGTCTGGCTACACTGCACACTTGAGCCCAGGGGCTGACTCAGCTTATTGGGTCAATGCCTAGAATCCAGGTCCTGAGTGCTAGCTGTTTCCATTCACGTGGAGAATAAATTTTGTTATGCGCGCAGAGGTGTACCACCACACCAGGTTTACAATGCAGTGTGGTTGCTCAAGCGCAGGCATAGAGACAGTGTCCATAAGCCTCATCCCAAGAGACCCTGGTTTACAAAGACATACACAGATGGGCCAACCGTTCAGACACCCCTGAGATGACCTCAAACCACTCTGGTGAGATTGGAGCCACGCATCAAATGAAAGCTACTGGCAGCAGCAGGCTACAACCTGAGGGAGGCAGGGACATTTGAAGAGGCTATTCGAATTAGAGGGATAGCGGAGTTAAGAGGAATAGGCAACCAGCTCTTTAAACAGGACCCTCCGCAACCCGCACCCCCCCCCCTTCCTGCTCCTTGGTCCCACAGCGGCTGACTGTTCCATTTGCTCCTTGCATGGCATAGATGCCGCCTTGGATGACCCAGTCCCTTTCCCACCCCAGAGCACTGGGAGGCAGCACTGGCCAGTCCCAGTCCCTCACCCTTCAAGCAGGCCCCAAACCTGAACCATCCTTCAGGGGCGATGAGCACTGTTGCTCACTCAAACCCCTTCCTGCAGCCCCACATGCCTTCCTTGCAGCTGCATTGTGCCCTCCTGGCCAACCAGCACGTCTCCGCATGCTTGGAGCCTGGAGGGGTTTTCCCCTGGAGATGACCCCGCCCAGACATAGGGGAGGGCTGCTCCTGCATGCTTGAGTCACGCTCCCTGCCCCTAGGATCATCTGGCTTTTTCTGAGTGCAGCCAAGCTGAATGAACACAGGGCCCTGACCTCGCTGCCCTGCTCTGAACAGCCAATGGGGCTTTGCCAAGGCTCCCAGGGTCACCCGGCTCTTTGATGCTGCCCCTCCTGGGGGGGAGGAGGGGGAATTGCTGAATGTTCCCCGGCCATGAATAGCTGAGACCCTGTCAGATGAGGCCCTCCTCCCCGGCCAGCACTTGACTGGCTCAGAGAACAGGTTTCCAAGCCAGACAAATCCCTAGGAGCCAGTCCACGCACGCACTCCATTTCCCCAGGCCTTTGTCTACCTGGCCTCTTGCTTTGCCACATCGGCTTTAATAAAACAATTCCAGTGCCACGGGTTCAGCCAGCTCACCCCCAGTCAGACCTGTACTCAGGGGCATATAGGCACTACCCCACGAGACATAACTATTAAACCGTTGCAGCCTTACACCCAGTAGCTGCCACGAAACCAGGGAGAAGGTCAGAAGCTTTGATACCAGCCGTGCAGCGTTTCTGGCAAAGCATCGCTAAGAAGCTAACGTGACAGCCTTGTTTGGTGCAGCGCACGCAGAGTCCCAGAAATGCAGCCCATGGGGCAAACTTTGGACCATACTTTTTTTGGGGGGGACGGGACGGGACAGCTGCTTTAGATAGTAATTAGCTGTGCCTGCATCATCGGATTTCTCCAGCTTTGAGCCCCAGCCCAGCTGCTCTCACTTAACTCCTAATTCTTCCCGGTGTAATTAAACCAACAAGGGGCTGCCCCTAAGGGAGATGCTGTGGACAGCCGGGGTGTGAGGCACAGATTGCAGAGCGAAAGGAGGGAGCTACATTTGTGCCACAAAATGCGCTTAGAAAAATCCCATCTCCTGCTGCTAAACACACACAGTAACTGAGAGGCGCTGTCAGGCAGGGACAGCCCTACAACCACAAACCGACATGAGACATTCCTTGTGCTCTCCAGCTGCAGGATCTACTGTGCATTTTCCCTGCTGCAGTAAAATCACCAGCGCTAAACACCACAGAGCACTAACGCGTGAAAGCGGCACCTGAGCTATGTTCAAGAGTCAAGCATGAGCCTTCATCTTGCTTCTGACCCACCTCCCTGCCCCCGGGGGAGTGGTGGAAGAGGCAGGCGTGGGTCACACCACAGATTTCCTTTCAACCAGGCTTTTGTCTGAGCTTGCCAGCCAGGGCCTGATGGTGTTTTCTGTGGAGTTTGCTCAGCTGTTTTGACAAGAGCCAGGCTCTGTTGTTGTGTCTTGAGGCCTCATTCCCTGAAGGTCAGTTTTCCTTACCATGTACATCTGCTGCAATCTTTCATTATTCCCTGCCCAGCCCCCCTTCTGGGAGTCATGGGTAAGCCATACTCTTCCTCCCTCTGTGATAGGGACAAGAAGCAATGGGCTTAAATTGCAGCAAGGGAGGTTAAGGTTGGACATTAGGAAAAACTTCCTGTCAGGGTGCTTAATCACTGGAATAAATTGCCTAGGGTGGTTGTGGAATCTCCCTCACTGGAGATATTTAAGAGCAGGTTAGACAGACACCTTTCAGGGATGATCTAGATCGGGGTGGCCAACCCATTACAGATGAAGAGCCAAAATAGTGGTGGATACAGCACAAAGAGCTGAGAAGGAAAAGTTGTTGAGAAAAAAAAAAAAACACACCATCCACTGCGTTTTTGAAGGCGGCCATGTTGAAGTCTGCACCAGCATCCCATGCAGAGACACGCTACCCCTCGCAGAGCCATAAGTATGGAGCCGCAATTTTTTCTTTGAAGAGACGCATGTGGCTCACGAGCTGTGGGTTACCCGACCCTGATCTAGATGGTGCTTGGTCCTGTCGTGAAGGCAGGGGACTGGACTTGATGACCTCTTGAGGTCCCTTCCAATTCTAGAAGTCTATGATAGTCAGCCAAGCTTCCTTCATAGCTCTGCCAAGAATCCCCTTCCATTCCAAACCTGGGTTCCCCCCCTTTCAGCTCTGCTGAGGCTCCTCAAGCCTTGGTTAGACCAGTCACTGCTCTTCTGCGGGTGGAAATATCAACGAAATAGAGCCCTCTGTGGACACAACATTTATATCTGTAGCCTCATCTGTGTTCGCAAAAGTGATCTGCAGTTTCCACATCCACATTCGCCGATATGAAGCGGATATCCCTGGATTTGCAGGGAGTCTGCTGGCCCTTCTAATAGAGCTCTGTGGCAGCCATTTGTACTATCTGAACACACTATTATTTGTATTACAGCAGTTCCGGGCGCCCCTGTCAAATCAGAGCCCCACCATCCAAGAGGCTGTACTATCCCACAACTGGAATTCTGCTCTCCAGCACTTTAAAGTGGCTTCAGTAACCCTCTTCCCTACCTTAGGACACTGAGTCAACTCTGGCTTTGTGCCATCCCCCTGGGTGTTTCAGGGGATTGATTCTCTGAACAACCAGGTGTTCACAACCCCAGCTAATACCAGGAGTTGCAATTGCTCAGCATCTCCGGAAATAATCTGGCTTTGCTGGTTAAGCACACGCTCAGAGAAAGCCAGTGCTGTGATTGCGTCTTTTATGCAATAGGGACTCTTACACTTGAGAATAAACTTAAATTCTACAGAGGCTGATAGGCTAGAATCAGTGAAGAGCCCAGGTTCATTACTGCCATCATCATTCATAGAGAAGATGCTTCAACAGTTAAGCTAGAATTTACTTCAATGTAGACAGGGCTGGTAGCACAGCCCTTCTAATTGAAAGACCTTCTTTTCTGTTGCTTATAACTGCCAGCGTTTACTGTGCGGGCTGATATTTCCTATGCTGCAGGTCTACCGCAGGCTGAATCTTTGTTTCTGGAAAATTACAGCCAAAGCTATGTTGCTGTTTGGGAGAAGAAGGTGGGGAAAAATACATTTTGTGCATATTAAATTCTGGAGGCTTTTGCTTTGAAAAGTTTGGCATCCCCATTCTTTGTAATAGGGGTTAGGGTTCATATTTGGCAGGGGAGTGGCCTTTGGGGTAGGAATGGATTGTCCTGGTCCCCTCCATGCTTTATGAAAATTGGCTTATGAATATGAATATGTGTAACTTGAAGAGGCTTTATGCAAATCAGCTCATGCAACATACCAGTTTTAGAGTTACAATCTGGTGGATCTCTATATAGTATTTTTGTGCATGTATCATTCTTATAGGTGAACTCAAAAATATGAACAGTGAGTAGTCCTGTGGCACCTTAGAGACTAACAAATATAGATAGATAGATAGATAGATAGATAGATAGTACCATGAGCTTTTGTAGGCAAAACCCACTTCCTCAGATGAGCGTGAGTGGAGAAAAAAAATATGAAGTGTGGAGCTGTTGATAGTTCTAAATGTGTTAATGAGGACCATTAATGATACTTCAGGTATTTAATGACTCACTACCCAAACCAACGATCTGTGAATAGTCGTTTGTCCTATAAGCCCAAACTGAGGTTGGGCCTAGAAGACATGGAACCATACAGCCGGGTACTGGAATCCATCTTGAACCTTGTATTTTTCCATGGAGATAGCGGGAGATGCCAAACAAAGGATTCGCACCCTGGAGAAAAGTTTATTTAAGCAATGGGAAACAATTAGCTGTTGTCTTCAGCTGGCTTTTGAAACAGCCTGGCCCAACAGAAAACAAAGAACTTTGAAGAACCTGTAGACACAAGTCAGAGTAAAAATCAATGCTGATTTGAAGCTTTTACCTGAGATAAGAATGGCTATTAATGGTAAGAATTTGCATGTAACAAGTAGGGTTGCCAGATGGTTTAACTAAAAATACCGAACACCCTCTGCCTGCCCCTCCCCCAAAAAAACACTGGGAAAAAAGGTCTTTTGAGAAAAAAAGGGGCCAAAAAAAAAAGTACCCCCCCAAAAAAACCCAATTAGCAGTTATTAATAAATAAATAAAAAATCAGCATGGCCCCTTTAAGAAGAGGCTTTTTTGCTGGTGGCCATTGTGTTTCTCTGTTTTAGCCACAAGACAAGCCCCTGCAGAACCAGGTAAGCGTGGGGTGGGGTATCCGGGGGGGCCCGGTTGCTGAGTGTGTTGTAGGGTTGCCAGGTGTCCGGTATTTTTGCCTCCTGGCAGGGAACCCTCCCCCCCCAAAATACCAGACACCCAATGTCTGGTATTTTCTGAATTTTTTTTTTTACCGGACAGGTGGTGAAAATACCCACCGGGCAACCCTAGTAACAAGTTAAAGTGGATTAGAACTTAGTTAAATGTTTGTTGTTCATTTTAATTTAGTAACTTTGATCTGTTTTCATTTGCAAACCCTTAAACCCTACTTTTTATACTTAATAAAAACACTTGTTTATTATCAAGCCCATGCCACCTTTTTCTTTTGTGTGTGTGTGTGGGGGGGGGGGGGAAGCACCCACCGTGCACGTCTCTCTTTCATTAATAACGTGGGTGGACCTTATAAGCTCTCTCTGTGTAAAGCTTGTACACAGAGTAAGACAGGATTTATTTGGGGTTTTTGGTCCCATTTGGGGATTGGTTTTCTGGGTCAGTGTCTGTGCTGTGCAGGGGGGCAGTAGCCCCAACTCTGTGCCTTGTCTGAGGGAGACCAAAGGATCTGGCTCAGCAAGACAGGGTGGGGGGGAGCCCCAGAGAGCAAGAAGGTAAGTGTCAGTGGCATGATCAGCACACCAGGGGACAACCCTATGGGGGCTTCTGTGATTTCAACCCGTCTCATGGACATTTGGGGAAAATCCAAGCAGATTTAGACAAGCTACATGTGTTTGAAAAAATTGGTTTCCTTACACGCAATAGAGGCTTGCTAGAGCTTCAAAGCTAAATTCTCCAATTATTCCAGACTCCTTAGGATCCCTGCCTCATTCAGAGCCCAAGATGGAGCTGCTCTGGGGATGGCTCAGGCTTGGGCGACCAATGCTGCTGATCACAGGATCTCTGCCTCAGTTGCTGCCGCAGTTAGCAGGTAGGCAATGGATGAGGTAGGCCATTGCAGGAAGAGAAAGGAAGGTATCGTGGTTAAGACTGTTGAATGTTGCCCAGGAGAACTGGCTTCTATTCTTGTCTCTGTCACAGAGTTTCTATGGGATGCTACGCCAGTCCCTTAAAACAAACCTTTCACAGCTGATCACTGGCTGTGCCTGCCTGGAGGCCCATGGGCCTGATTTGTAGAAATACAGAACCCTCAGAGCTGCAACTGAAGTCAATGGGAGATGTGCTAGACAGGGGGCAGGCAATAATTTTTGGTGGGGGTCCACTCCCAGAATTTAGTAAGCGGTCGAGGTCCGCGCTCTTCCATTATATTAATGGAGGTGGTACGGGGGTCTGGGATGGAAGTTGGATGCAGAAGGGAGCTTGGGGTAAGGGACTGGGGTGTGGGATCTGGGAAGGAGTTTGGGTGAAGGAGGGGATTGTGACCTGGGGCAGCAAACTGGGGTAAAAAGAGGGGGTGCAGGATCTGGGAGGGGAGTGGGACTAGGGGTAGGGGTGGTGACCTGAGACAGGGGATTGAGGTGCAGGGCATGGGAGGGATATGGGTGCAGGAGAGGATTCTGGCCTGGGGAAGGGGTGTAGGAGAAGGGAGTGCGGGGTCTAGGGTGGGGGTCGTAACCTGGGGCTGTAGTGCAGGAGGGGGTGCAGGGTCTGGGAGGGGGTTGTGACCTGAAGAAGGCTCTAGGAGGGGATGAAGGGTCTAGGAAGATGTATGGAGGTTGAAGCAGGGATGCAGGAGGTTTGGATTACAGAGGGTTGGGGGTGCAGAGGGTTGGGGGACATAGGGAGGGTCTAGGGTGCCAGACTCAGGCTCTAGCTGGGAGACCTTACTTGGGCAGTTCCCAGACAGCAGCCCAGCAGGCTCCTTTATCAGGGTCCCTGCCTTCCACACCCCTCTACCACTCACAGCAGCTACAGAGGCCATGTTTGCAGCTGTAAGCCTGGGGGGAGGGCACTTCACATGCTGCCTATCCTGCACACAGCTGCTACTGGCCAGAAACCAGCCAATGGGAGCTACTGGAGGCAGGAGCAGTTTGAGAAGCCTCTGCTTCTGCCCCCTCCCCAGGGCTCTCAGCATTCGAAACACATGGCCATGCAGCAGCTGGCTTTACGGAATGCCGAGCAGAGCAGGGCAGGGCAGGCAGGGAGCAGGCTGAGGTTCTAGTGGGCTGGATACAGCTCGCAGTTCATATTTTGTTCAGCCCTGTGCTAGACGAGGCTAAGTCTGGAGAACCAGGTCCTAGGTATCTCCAACTAGATACTTAGAATTAGTGGGTACTTTTCACCTTAAACTCTGCCTCCGCACTCCACCTGCAAAATGGGGGCAAACACCACCTCCATCGAGGGAGTATGGTAAAGATTAATAAACTAGCGTTGGTGAAGCACTCGGATACTAGTAATATGTGCCAGAGAAAAGCCCATGAGGAAAGTAATAGTTCTGTCCTCAGAGCAGGGTTTGAATAGCGTGCAAGGAGAAACCCAAATGCGGAATAGCTACTTACTGAAACCCAACAACCCTGTGCACTGAAGGAACCAGGGATCCTGTGGGGGAAAAAATAATAGCTGATCATGTAATTAAAAAGTTATCGTGCATCTATGCACAAGGGTTTTGAATGAAGCCTGCAAAAGTATCTTTACATTCTGGCATTTCCTCACTTATGGGCACTTGTAATAAACCATCTTGTTAGTCTTTAAAGTGCTACATTGTCCTGCATTTTGCTTCAGCTACCCCAGACTAACACGGCGACATTTCTATCATTATGGGCACTTGACTTTGCAACCTTAGTTGTTGTTAACCGAGGTTTGTGTGTGTGTTTTATATAAAAACTTGGTTCTCTAATTCCACCTCCTAAAAAATGAGCTGAGCTGAGCGGGAGGAGTTACATTTACTGACAAGATACGGGGGAGCCCACACTCTGCAGGAGCAGCACAGCAAGCTGTCTACCGCATTACTGCTAAGCCTCTCATAGGGAGGGCTGCATGCTAAAGTACACGGAGCCTGCAGCTTCCAGAGCCAGCCATGCAGCTGGAGAATGGGGGATGCTGGAGCCCAGAGCCTCTGAAAGGCCTGGCTAATCTTTCTGGATTTGCCTGTTACTTATCCACACAAAGCTGCATGTCTGCTTAATAGGACTGGGGACAGTTCTCTCCGCCTGGAGGGGGGGAGGGGATGATTCATTCCCTAGAAAAAAGGAGGAGGAGAAAATAAATGTAACCACCTCACCCAAAGCAAAGCTACTCCACCGGCATCAGGAGCAGGAAGATGGGAAGCACAATAATGCCTCAACTCAAAAAGCCAGTTTAACCTTTCCCTTGCCCATCCGCAGAACACTACATGGAGACAGCAGAAAGGATCTGAGCATTGTGAAGCTTAGACCAATGACATCAGGCTAGTCCCTGAGGCCACGTCTCACTGTAGCCAGCAGAGGTAAGACCCTTGGGGGTGGGACAGCTATGTTGAGCTAAGGAAGCATTTGCCTTGTATGTACTGGGATTATATTACCCAGGAAACAAACATCCCTCCCTCTGTCCATGGACAGTGGCCATAATTGCAGTGGTAGAGAGTTTGGAAGCACAGGGCTGAACAAGAGTGTGGAGCCCAAGTTTTAGTGATGCATGTTCCCCTCATCCCAGATGTCACAGCCATTTTTGCCTGTTCCTTCCCTGATTTTAGAGTAGGGCTGATAGAGATTAACCAGTTTATCGGTTCAACTCACCGGCCAAGACCTTGCTGGTGGCTGGGAGCCCTCGGCAGCAGAGCCGGCTACTGGACCTTGGAGAAGGGCGGAGCCTGCAGTGAGGGATGGCAACTCTTCCCTCCCTACCCCTACCACGTTTACGCTTGTAACCGATAGAATTTTGATTGGTTACACGGTTAATGTTTTTCTATATGTTTTATACCCATTTTAGAGTGAGAGACCAGCCAGGAGCTGGGATTGCTCTGCTGGTTGTGCACATATTTTGTGTGTCCCACCCTCAACCTGTAGCATGAATTCATATTTTCCTATTTTTCACTGGCTTTTGGGGGCTCAGGGACCCTTTCCTCCACACAGTTATGAGGCTGAAAATGTAAACAACACTCAGAAAAGTGGCTGAAGGAAGGGAGTCAGTCAGGGATGTCTCCCCCAGTTTCCTGCCTCTGTCTCCCTGCTCTTCCTGTCTCAGTAAGCTGCTAGAATGGACATTTCCTGTTTCATGTCCTATTTCTATTTTCAAACATTCACATCACAAAGCAGCCAGAGCATACAGGTGAGTATAGCCTTGAACATCCAGATAGGCTGGAGAGCTTGTACATATGCCGGTGTACACACATGATCCTTTTCAAGGACGATTTTATATTTAGTCCTGCTTCACATGGCACAGAGAGAATGGCAGAGAGCTTTTCCAGGAGAGGGGAATGTTTTGCCTAGCAGTGTTCTATCACTGCCACTGAAATCTGGTACAAGAATAGTGTTTGGTTGCTCCTTTCTATCAGTTGTCTCCTATAATTACTCTCAAGCTCAAATCAACCAACTTCTCATGGAAGGACCTTGATGTAGTTAAGAAAAGCAGAGGCGTGAAAGTCAGAGTGCACAAAATTTATTTACAAAAAATTCAAATTACAATATTTTACAGGGACTTTTTACACACAGAATTAGAACAGTTTTCTACCAGAGGGTAAAGAAAAATATTTTTTTTTAATAAACCACCTATTCTTTTTCGGCTATTGTTATACAAAGTTGCAGAACATGCACCATTTGTCTTTACAAGGTTGGGTTTTTTTTAATGTGTTTTGCTAAGTGCAAATACTAAATTTCTCTCTCCACCTTTTAAGGCAAGTAAAATGGGACACTGCAATTAATCCTAAAAAGTACCAGTCAGAACAGTGATATAGGCCCACGACGACTCACCTCCTCTGCCGCCCTTTGAAGGACACAGGAGCTTTAAAGGGGGCAAGAGATATCTACACTGTAAAAGACCTGAGGCAGCAAGTTTCAGAGCTCGGGCTGTCAGGGCTCAAAACAGCAAAGTGGAGATATTCAGGTGCTGGCTGGAACCTGGACTCAGAATCTCAAGGAGGGAGAAGAGTCTCAGATCCTGGACTCCAGTCCACACCTGAAGATCTACATGGTGTTTGGAACCTGTAGAAACTGGGTCAACTGACCCAGGCTCTGAGACTCACTTTGGTGGGTCTTATTTTGCAGAGTAGAAGTACCCACAAAAACATCAGCTAAGTCCAAAACATGGAATTGCACAGGAAACGATTTAAGTGGAGAAACATCCCCATCAACCCAATGACACTAGAAGACAGTGGATGGCTCTAAAATCACCAGTTA
Source organism: Pelodiscus sinensis (assembly GCF_049634645.1). NCBI lineage: Eukaryota > Metazoa > Chordata > Testudines > Trionychidae > Pelodiscus > Pelodiscus sinensis. Next base: position 31,529,731 of record NC_134726.1, read on the forward strand.
AGATTACAGGGAAGGAGAGGTCCCACTTTTCTCTGCAGGGCAATGCCTAGTTCCGAACTTCCTGTGTGACAGGAGCCCCAGCCCAGAGCCAGAAAGGATCGAAAGGTGACAGGCTGGGTGAAGAGCTGAGTGGATCCCTCTGGACCTGCCCATAGTTTCATAGAATGAGCACTAATTTCTCCTCTTGCAGACACAAAATGGGCACTCGCCACTGCGATGGGAGAGAGAATTCTCTCCTCCCCCTCAACAGCGCCGCTCTCGGTGCTCCAATGGAGAGACAACTGGCACGCACATGCTACAGGAACGTCTCAGTGGAGACGCCTCACCACATCACCTTCTACCTGGGGGAACCCTGCCTCCCTTTGGCATGATGATGAGAGTCAACATCAAATCCAGAGAGTACAAAGTTTGGTTATGTATTAGGAACTAGGGCTTACCTTTAACACAGAAGACTAAAAACTGGTCAAGTACAGACACTAAGTCTCCCTTGCCTACTCTGCAGAGCTCCTTTCCTTCCATGTCCAGCCTTTCTCTGCACAGGCTAAAATCTAGAGATATAGTTTAAAAACAAATAAAATCCAGGAGTTTGAGTCAGGTCATTTTTGTTATGGTCTATGCTATAGGGTTTCAACATGCTGTGAGCAAAGGGCCACAACGCTTCTATTTTTGAATGGTGACGTTTGCTATTCTATTGGTCAAGCACAGAGGCTGAAATTTGCTCGAGCGATTGGCACAAGACAGTGGAATTCAAATGTTCCTGCTGCCCAAGCAGCTTGGCTGACCTCAGAGAGACACAAGAGAACTAAAAAAAGTCCTAACTGCTGTAGAACATGGTATCTTTCCACTCAAATTGGCGAGAGACTATCAAATTAAACACGACACAAATTACAGAGTGTTGGTACCACCCCCCACTTCAAAGATACGGCTCGGCAGCGAGCCTGGCCATTTCCAGTTCTGTAGTGTGGGGACAGACGTTCGCTACAGGAGTTTATTGCACCTATGGAGACAGAAGCGTGTCTATGGCCAAAGATTCCTAACCTCACATTTGTGACTGGAGAGTGCTTCCTGCTAGGGAACCATTCCTGAACAGTCTCTGCTACTGTAACTGCACATGCAGGAACGGGGGGACGTCAGGAAAAGCTATTTATATTTCACTGGATTTGGAGAAGTTGTGCTTAAAAGCAGAGTAGTGGAGAGTCCCTGTGCAACACACTTCAAGAATGAAGGACACAGGCTCCTCAAAGGCACTGGGTATTAGCATTAGTACCTGCTTCATCTGAGGCTTTCAAAGAGAATTGCTTTATTTAGGAAGTACATGAATGGTGACAAAGAGGCGGCAGACTCACCCCGAAGGGCCAGGTTGGTTTTCGACAGATGCCAGGAAATTGGGCTCTACTGCACCCATGCTCCTACTGCTATCCTGTTTGTGTTTTTTTTAAACCCAACCCTCCCAAGGGACTTTATCCCTTTGTTCTTTATATGCTGTAAAACCAGCCACAATGGAAGAGCCTGTAACCGAGGTCACAGCTTTTCTGCTCAGGTCTTCAGGATAAAACGAAGGGCCAGCTGATAAAGGCAAAATTCATTCCACCCTAGCACTCCTGGATGCCTGATTCAACCACTTCAAGCTTCGACATCATGCCTCTCGCCTCCCAGCTGAGAGGAAATAAAAGACTCCTTCTGCCTTATTCCTTATGCCCATTGACAGATTGGCACAGCGTAGCCTTGTGGAGCATCACCTTCGGAATGAGAGCCAAGGCTGACTGGCAGCCCAGGGCACTACTATTTGATTCATCGAGCCAAGATGTGAGCTCCAGTGACCCATGAGAGGGATGGCATGTTCCAGGCTCATCCCTGACATAGGGCATGAAGCAGTGGGACGTGCGCTGAATACACAAGCTGCCATGTGGCTGAGCCCTTGCAATTGAACTACTGAGAAACTGCAAAAATCACGAGGAAGTGGACACGTCCAATCTGCCCTCCATCCCAAACACAGTGTGTCAACATGGCTGCTCAGCTCTACTGAGGGGACCATTCAGGAATACAAGGTGCAGATTTCAACCTGAACATAAACCAACCAAGCAGCATTTGGCAAGCCACTACCTCTTCTAGCCTAGTTCTTAAATGAAAACATCTTAGCAGCAATGTCAACAAACAATTCACCATGTGGTTGTTAATTCTACAGTGGCAACAGCACTCGAAAACCTGGAACACAAGAGTTAAGGAGGCGGATCTCAGCCTGTGCACCTCATCCGGGAGAGGAGACATTGGATCAGCTCCAAAAAGTATGAAAAATAGCCACTGTGAAAGGTCCCACTGGAGACTCTCCCACCAGTGAAAGGAACGTCCTTCTCACAACCCAGCCAGGCATTGCTCAAGGTCCAGCTGTGGCTGCCATGTCCTCCTGGGATACACCCTACCCATGATGGCACAGCCAGCCACCCTAATCTACCCTCCCCCTGGTGCCTCCTGCAGCAGCCAGAAACTGAGATTTCACGGCACCATGGTTCAATGCCCAAAGACACGCTGATTGAAGAGAAGGGCTATGGAGAGAAGCCACAGGGCAAATCTGACATGAGTAAGACAAGGCTGAAGGAGTCTGGTATGTAAAGAAATCCTGGGTGTTAATTTACAGGGAGGAAAATCAAAGAGTGGGGAAGATTCATAGGATCTGGTTTCTAGCAGCAACAATAACTAATACCAGCCTGTTTGGGGTACAACTGTGTGATGAAGTGGTTTGGCTTGAACTAGACCACTGCATTTAGGGAAGGATATTCTGATGCTCTTGCCCTCCACCCATTTTTTAGAAAGCTCTGCACCCGACCATCATGAGAGCGAGGGGGGTGGGGTGGGAAAGCTTCACGCCTACAAAGCTGTAGCACAAATGTAAATCACCCTTTTGGCACAGGCAGCTGCTCGCCTCCTGCCCCAACCTTCTTTCCATCTCATCCCTCACTTGGCTTCCTCACAGGCAGCCTGCAGCCAAACCGCACCACTGCCCCAGCGCCACACTCTGCTGCCAGCTCAAGCTAGCCCGAGGCTGCTCCTCAGCTGGTGACAGGTAAAGCCGCAGTGACTTGAGTGCCTCAAGGCGTTTGCCGCGTTGCTTCTCATAGGATAGCTGGTTTGAAGTCTTCCAAGCTGGTTAAACTGATTTTCAGAAGCGTATTGAATGTGTCAAAAGGCCTGTTTTGTGGCTGAGAGTATGTACGCGTGCAGCAGAGCTGGAGGGGTCATTTCCAGCTCAGTCAGACATACCCACGCCAAACCCCCCGGGTCTGAGTTACCATAGTGGCGATGGCATAAGCAGCAGGACGGGCAAGCTGCCTTGAGGCCCATGCCATTTGAGACCCTAGATAGGTGCTCACTCAGACCCTTGCTCATGCTGCTTTGGCCATGTTGCTATTTTTAGTGCTCTAGCTTGATCACGCTTACTGAGGGAAGTACGTTCCCAGTCCAGAGCAGCTGTACCTGAACCATGGCAGCATCTCTGCCCGTCGGCCTCCAGCCCATCAACAAGTATGCATGAAAAGCTTTCGGCCCAGGTTCTGAGTCAGATGGGCACCCAGGGCATATATACGGTTACCAGGCTTGTACGCACAACAGCACGTCATGTACACAATCGGGTACATGCAAGCAATCATGTGCGCACAGTCACTGCAAGGGAGGGGGACTTGTGTGCAAGTCCTACACACGCAGTTCAGCTTATATGCAACTCTGAGCCTGGGCCGCCTTGTTTATCTTCTGAGCAATTCGTATGTTTCAACCATCTGTTACGCTACAGAACCAAGATTGAGTGCGCATGCACCACGTGGAAAGGACCCGGTCTTTCAAGGTGGCCACTCACCCTCTGAAAAATCATGCCTAAGACAGGGGTGGGCAATAATTTTTGACCGAGGGCCACTTACATTTTTGAAGCAGGTCCGGGTGACCCCAGAAGGCGCGGGGCCTAAACAGGAAGTGGGTGTATGGGGGGAAGAAGCCCCTTGGCCCCCCTTCCCACTAGGCACCCTTGCCCTGGAAGATGCTTGGCACGTTCCTCCACCCCCAGCCAATCAGGGCCTGGGGAGCACAGGAATTCTCCTCCTGCCCTGCGAGGCGCACATAGCACTTTGAAGGCTGCAGGCTCCTCGCAGGGCCAGGGCAGGGCAAAGGAAACTTAATGCGGCTTCCCTGCCCCCAGACCCTGATTGGCCTGGGGGCACGAACCATGCGAAGCCTCCTCCGCTCTCCCACGCACCCTATGAGCAGCGCAAAGCGCTTTAAAGCATCACATGCTCCTGGCAGGGCGGGAGGAGGCTTTGCATGCGCCCCCGCCGCAGGCCAATTAAGACCTGTGGGGTGGGGTAGCGCCTGAAGCCTTCGCTGATCTGCCCACACCGCACATGGCTTGCAGGGTAGGAGCAGAGCGGAGAAGGCTTCAGGCGCTCCCCTGTCCCCAAGCCTTAATTGGCCTGAGGGCAGGGGAGCAGCAGGGCCTCCGTGGACCAGATCCCGTCTGCAGAAGCCCTTTCGCCCTCCTCTGCTCTAAGATCACCTGAAATTAAGTATCACTTCTGAACGCTGTGGCTGACAATACCAAGCCAGCAAAGGGGGTTGTAGCCGCTATACTGGGGCGTGGGGGGTATTTCACAGTATGAGAGGAGCTTCTGCATCAGACCACTGGACTCTCACAGTGACAGGCATTTCCAGACCAAACAGTTGTAGATTTGCTTGTACTGACTCCTGTGTCTCAGGACAATCGCAGGTTACAGAAAAAACCTGGGAGTGTTCTCAGGGATAATCAGTCCTGAAGCACAGATCACCTCTCTTCCAGGCTAGAGGGCACAGCTGAATCTTAGTACCAGCTTTTGACTCATTTCAGGCTTCCCCCACATCACCCTCCCTCCCAGCCAGCCTTTGCATTCAAGACAGGAAGGTGGGTTTTTGGCACAAAGGGCTGGCTGAATGGTTACATCCCCCCAGAACACATGGTGTCACTTCCCTCTCTCACTGGCTGAGCAGCCTTCATGAAACAGAAAAGCCCTAAGAGCTATACTGGCCTGAAGGGCACAGCAGGGTTAGATGTAAAGATTTAAACACCTTAGAAGCCTTAAATACTGTGTGTGTGGGGGGAGGAGAATCTAGAGCTGCTCCCCTTGCAGCTGGCGGAAATGACAGAGGGCAGAGGGTGCTGGGGGCAGTTGTGGCTTCTACCTGCAGACTCCGTGACGAGTCCTGTTTGAACCACATCAGAACCGATGCCGTGGCTGTGGACCAAAGTGCATAGGCAAGTTGTGTTCCAGCTGAACGTTGATCTGGGGGAAATCGTAGTTCACCCGCATGTTCGGCAAGGGGGGCACGTATGGGGCCGGGATGGGGCCGATGTTCAGGGGTATGTTGTTGTACAGCGGGCGGACGGGCGGGAGTGGGAAGGGTGGATGCACAAAGGGATAGTGAGGCATTCGGGGCTGATGAAGGTTCTGAGGGACTGGTCGTGGGATGACTTCAACTCTCTGGATTTTCTCCACAGGCTTTTCCACAGGAGGGCCAATCCTCTTGAAACTGCTTTCTGCAAAGAAATTAAAAACAGAACTTTAGAAAGACCCCAGGCTGGAGCAGGAAGGGGAGGGGGTGGGGGAGTGTTCTCCGGTTTCAGCTATGGAACCATGCACAGTTTGTGGAAGTAGCCAGGCGCTGTAGCCAGGTGCTGTAGCAAGAAGCAGGCATGGTATGGACAGGGACAACACAAACTTCTCCTATGCTTAACTACCACTGCATTTTGATCTTGGGCTTCCAGCATGTCCACCTTTCTAGGGCAGAGGCTTCAGTTTAGAAAAGAGGAGACTAAGGGGGGTATGATAGAGGTCTACACAATCATGACTGGTGTGGAAAAAGTGAACAAGGAAAAGTTATTTACTTATTCCCACAATATAAGAACTAGGAGGTCACCAAATGAAATTAACAGGCCGCAGGTTTAAAACAAAAGGAAGTTTTTCTTCACTCAGTGCATAGTCAGCCTGTGGAACTCCTTGCCTGAGGATGTGGTGAAGACTAGCATTTTAACAGGGTTCAAAAAAGAGCTAGATAGATTTGTGGAGGTTAGGTGCATCAATGGCTATTAGCCAGGATGGGTAACAGTCCCTAGCCTCTGTTTGTTTGGAAATGGGTGACAGGAAAGGGATCACGTGAGGATTACCTGTTGTGATCCCTCCCTCTGGGGCATCTGGTATTGGCCACTGTCAGAAGACAGAATATTAAGCTAGATGGACCTTTGGTCTGACCCAGTGTGGCCGTTCTTATGTTCCAGTTCTCTCACCTCTGATAGCAGGGAGTAACCCGCGACTCTAGAAGAGTGTTACCTGTTTCCGTAGCTGGTGTTTGAGATAAGTTGCTCATGTCCATTAAACTTAGGTGCGTGTGCTTGTGCCACCTGCACTGATGCCGGAAGATTTTCCCTCTGTAGGGGACCGGCTCTAGCGCCCCCTGGAGTGGTGCGCACATGCCATGCTGTACAGGGCACCAGCGGGCCCCTCCCTCTCCGGTTCCTCATTGCCGGGAAACACCGACGGGGGAAGGAGAGAGGGATGTTGACTAGACAGGAGCAATGCACCTCGAAGACCACTTGTTTCAGAAACAGGTACCTGTGTTTTCTTCCAGTGACTGCTCATGTCCATTCAACTTAGGTGACTCCAAGCACCTGCAGAATTTGGTACAGCCCTGCCAAATCCTGCCGCCTCACTGATGGCATAACGTGAACAGGAGACCATGTTGCAGCTCTGCAGACATCCACAATCGGGACATCAACTAGCGCTAGCAGGGGAGGGGGGCGAAGGGAAGGAGCCAGAGCTCACGGGCTGCCAGTTTAAAAAAGGCAGCAGTGTGCGTGTGTGGGGGACACTGCGTGTAACCGTAAAGGTTAATAGACTCATGGGTTAACCATTTACACTATCGCATGCCTACTAGGAAGGGGGCTGAGGTAGCTTGGGCCCTAGTGGAGCCGCGTCCTCACTAACGGTGGAGGCTGAACACCTGCCAATTTATAGCATGTGTTAATACAGGAGGTGATCCATTTGGAAATCCTTTGTGAAGATACCGGAAGACCCAGGGGTGGGGAACGTGTTTTCGGTTGGGGCTGCTGACCCACAGAAAAATCAGTCGGGGGCTGTGGGGAGGTGGCAGGGAGGGGCTGGAGTGCCAGGGCTGGGGGAGGGCCTCAGCCTTGGGAGCCAGATCCAGGGGCCACATCTGGCTCCTGGGCTTTAGGTTCCCTACCATAGAATCATAGAACTGGAAGAGACCTCAGAAGGTCATCAAGTCCAGCCCCCTGCTCTAGGCAGGACCAATTCCAACTAAATCAACCAACTGCTTTATACCTTTGGTGTAAGTCAGGAAGAGCTGAAAGGATGTACGGAAGGGTCTTGCACGGGTCTTGCCATCCAAAACGTGGAGGTGCCTTTCCTCACAGGTCTTAAGAGATTTTGGATAGAAGACAGGGAGAAAGATATCCTGGCCCATGCGGAAGGTAGATTCAGTCTTGGGAAGAAAGGCCTGATGAGGTCTAAGCTGCACTTTATTCTTGAAGACATCCCTATAAGGCGTTCTAATGTTAGGACACGGAGTTCAGAAACCTTCCTGGCTGATGTAATTGCCACTAAAAAGGCCACCAAAAGGAATGAAAGGGGCCAGGAGACCAGCAGCGCTAAGGGAGGCTCCGTTAGCTTAGACGGGACCGAATTAAGGTCCCACTGGGGGAGAGGGGCAGAGGCATGTGGAAAAACAATTGTGGGAAAACAAGGAATGGCCCTGAACGGGCGGATGGAAGGCCAAGATTGCAGCCAGGTGGACCTGGATTGAAGCCAGAGCAAGATGTGTGTGTATCAAGTGAAGGAGGCAGTCCAGGATTGTCTGCAGAGGGGCCTCGATGGGGTTAATTCCCCTGAGAGCGGGCCCACACCAAGAATTGGGTCCATTTCACCACGTAGATGGACCTAGTAGAGTGCTTCCTGCTTTCTAAAAGGACTTGCCTCACTTCCAACGAGCAGGCCTGCTCCAGTGGGGTTAGCCAAGGAGAAGCCACGCCATGAGGTGGAGGGGTTGCAGGTCTGGGTGCAGTAGGTGGCCGTGGTCCTGTGATAGAAGATCCATGCGGACTGGAAAGGGGTGAAGCTACTGCACTAAGAGGTTCCTGAGAGTGCCATACCACTGCTGGTGCAGCCAGGCTGGCACAATGAGAATTACTCGTGCTACATCTTGCCTGATCTTCTGAAGGACCTTGCTGATCAGAGGAAATGGTGGGAAGACATACATGAGGCCTTCTGTCCGAAAACAATACACAGCCGTTCCGTGATTTAGAAATATGTTTGAAATAACGGACGGCTTATTGCAACTTCTGTAAACCTCATTCTATGAAGAATAACGCCTATTCTGAAATAGCTATTCTGAAATAAGGTGTGTGTCGGTGCTCCACTTTTGCTATTTTGAAATAGCTCCTCACCAGGGCTATTCTAAGTTATTCCTCCTGGGGCTCTAAATTGAGATAGCATGTCTATATTAGGAAAGCCTGCCTTGGACTAATTTTGAGGCTTCCCTGCAGTGTAGACGTGCTATTTTGAAAAACTATTTTGGAATAGCTTATTCCGAAATAACTGTGTAGTGTAGACATAGTCTTGGAGGCCCAGACACTGGCACGTGTCCAACAGAAGAGAGTGACGTTCCTCTGGACCTTGGCCTTGGAGGAGCCCGACGAGCCAACGGTTGAGGTAGGGATATACCTAGACCCCCATGCATCTCAGGTAAGCTGCCACTGCCAACATGCACTTAGTAAAAACCCTCAGAGCTCTGGCAAGCCCAAAGGGGAGGACAGTAGACTGGTAATGTTTCACACCTATCATGAAATGAAAGAAGCGCCTATGTCCCTTCAAGAGTGTGATGTGGAAATACACGTCTTTGAAGTCAAGGGCAGCGTACCAATCCCCTGGATCCAGGTCGGGGATAATTGAAAACAGAGAGACCATGCAAAACTTGAGTGTCAGCAGGTAGCAATTCAGGGCACAGGCTCCTTTTGGCTTTTGGGATTAAAAAAATGACAGAAGCAGCAGCCCTGAGGTGGCGATTTCTGCACCGCTCCCTAACCTCCTGCACGAGAAGGGTCTAGTGAGAAGGGTCCCTGAAGAGATTTATAAACTGAGATGATGGAGTGAGGATTATCAGATGGATCTGTGAAACAACAGAATAACCACTTTGCCAGACTTGTGAAGGCTAGGACTATAATAGAGTTTAAAGAGAAGCTGGATAAATTCATGGAGGTTAGGTCCATAAAAGGCTATTAGCCAGGGGATAAAATGGTGTCCTTGGCCTCTGTTTGTCAGAGGCTGGAGAGGGATGGCAGGAGACAAATCGCTTGATCATTGTCTTCGGTCCACCCTCTCTGGGGCACCTGGTGCTGGCCACTGTCGGTAGACAGGATACTGGGCTAGATGGACCTTTGGTCTGACCCAGTACGGCCGTTCTTATGTTCTTATGTTATGTTATGGCATCTGCCTTGGTAGCCATGTCAGGGCATAATATTTCACAGAAAACTCAGCGGGGTACCTATTAGGATCTAGGCAAGTCAGGCCTGCCGCTTACGGCCTATACTTTAAGAATTTAGGTGTATTCTTGCAGGGGTATAAAAACAAAGAATGAAAATCACAGTCTGGGTGTGATAGTCTGAGGCCTTGTTCTTAAACTAAAGTTTTTGGCTAAGTAGCAGGGGCAGCCATAAGCTGGAAAACGCATGGCACATTCCAAACCAGTAACACTGAAATAAGACAATTTGGGGCTATTAGAAAGGTAATGCAATCTATTGCCTCAAGATAAAGGGAAGAGGCCAGAAGATTTAAAGGAAATTTAGGCTGATTGCCTCCTTGCCAGGCAGAAAGCTCTTATCAATAGCTGGGGTTGTGAAATCCACATTTCTTTATCGCTTTGTCATTATGTTCCCCATCTCTCTGTTGTTTATCTGTAAGACTCTGTCTGGTTCTTTGTCTCATTATGTTCCCCATCTCTCTATTGTTTATCTATAAGATTCTGTCTGGTTCTTTGATTGTTGACTTCTGTTACAATGCCGGGGTGTAAATTGCCAGGCAGCATAAGGCGGCCTTTGCATTTAATTGAGTGCAGAGTGTTGTATGCTTGTATAGCTCTGTGCCCTCAAAAGCTAAGTTTTTGATCATTCATGGCCCATACTTCTCTGTATGCCATAGTACTCTGTGCATATTATCATGAGGGCCACAGACCTCTCTGCAGCATTGGAGGCCCCCATTGTAGCTCAGAGTGTTGTCTCGTCTATCAGTAGACTTTCCTTTAATTATCTTTTAGCTCCAACTTGCAGGGGTTTTGCAAGGAAGCAAGTCACACTGTCCCAGATTAGGAAGACAAAGACGGCCAGTAAGTCTTGGCAGTTAGCGACACACAACTGTAAAAGGGCAGAAGAATATGACTTGCAGAGCCGTCAATCTGTTTTGGGTCTTTGCCTTTGGGAATACTCTTGCTTGACTTAAGATTTCTCTGCACTGCCAAGTGGACTCAGGCAGTTGGGATGGGGCGAGGACAGAAGTACTCCAACCCCCTTGGAGACACTTGGTACTAATTTGTTGCACAGCACCGTGGCGCCAGTATCTGCCATAGGTGAGTCAAGAAGTCCCTCTTATGGGGAAGGCAACCCTGGCTGGACCAGCAGCTGAAAACGTTGAATAGCTTGTGGGATTTCTCTGACATCACTCCAGTCTCTATAGAGTTTTCACAATTTGCCCAAGGAGCTTGTCAGGCACTGATACGGATGCCCAGGAAACCACCTCAACAGGGGATGGCGAGGAAACATCCTTAGGAGGCAAGGTGGGATACTGGTGTTGCTCTGTTCCTCTTGATTCTTCAGCCTGGGTGCTCCCAGAGATGAAGAGTGGAAGAACCTCCTTCTTGAAAGTGGCAGAGATTGGCTCCAGCATCCTCAAAATGGTGGGCCCTAGTAAACACAGCAGGGCCACAGTGGTAGGGGATATCAGTACAGTTGCCTCACGGGGTATTGGCCAGTTCAATGTCCTTATGGGGTATATCCAGCAAACCTCTCCATGGTGTCCACTTACTTGAAGGAAGAGGGTTCTGCACTCAACAATGAATGCATGCCCTGGTGACAGTGAAGAGAAATAGGACCTTTAGGAATGGTGCCAAATGAACGGCACAGAGTAGAGGAGTTTGTACCAGCAATGGCAAGTGCTTCAGTAATGGTGGTTCCAATTTTCTCTAGGCTAGTTCTCCAAGGTCTGTCTCAACATTGAGGGGGACAGTCCTGGAGCTGGATAACATGCGAACCACAGTCTTGCTTGTCATAGTCTGCTCATTTGCCCCAGCCCCAGATGCCTTGGGGTCTGGTTGATATGTTGTCTCCAGAGGCTTTGTCTTTCATTATCTGACAGACCAATCCCTGTCCTTGCCGTACTTCAACGTCAAGGGTCTTGGTGGCAATTAACTGCTGATGTCTGTTTTGAATGCTGGAGACAACCATGTTGATTCCTTTCTTGGCGTCTTCTTTGCATCAGTCTTGGGCACAGCTTGTCTGCTGCAGGATGCTGGCTAGTCCACAAGCAGGATCTCAGAGCTAGATTCTCCAGGAGGAGCACATATCAGCTGTGTCTAGACTGGCCAGTTTTTCCGGAAAATCAGCTGCTTTTCCGGAAAAACTTGCCAGCTGTTTACACTGGCTGCTTGAATTTCCGCAAAAGCACTGATTTCCTACTGTAAGAAATCAGTGCTTCTTGTGGAAATACTATTCTGCTCCCATTCAGTCAAAAGTCACTTTTGCGCAAAGCTTTTGTGCAAAAGGGCCAGTGTAGACAGCTCAGATTTGTTTTCCGCAAAAAAGCCCCGATCGCGAAAATGGCGAGGATCTAGATTGGCCACGGACGCTTTTCTGCAAAAAGTGCTTTTGCGGAAAAGCGTCCGTGCCAATCTAGACGCTCTTTTCCGCAAATGCTTTTAACGGAAAACTTTTCTGTTAAAAGCATTTCTGGAAAATCATGCAATCTAGACGCAGCCCTCATGCCCATCTTTTAAACGGATTAGCCCATCAAAGAATGGGCAGGGCTTAAAGTCTGCAATTTTAAGTTTGCCATACTAAGAAGTCCTGTATAGGCTGTGTGGGTGTACAGAGGATCTAGCCATCAATACGTGGCCCAGACACGTTACAGCAGCTGAAGATGAAGATAACAACAGAAGTTCTGAATTATTCAAGTTTACAGAAAATTGAGTCAAAGCTGGGAACTAGCAGGCCTGGCACTTGCTGGGCTCTGCCTTGCTCCCATGGGCTGTAAAAGGGAAACAGAAGAGGGGTAGCGCCCTCTTATGGGAGCAAGAGAGGTACAAGGAATGGACACGTGCAGCTCTGCTTAACCAGCTCCTCTCATTTCCGGTCTTGCACACACGAGACACACGTGGCCCTAAAGTGGGGCCTACAGAGAGAGACTGAGAAGAACACGGATTGTTGATGACATCCCTTGTTGGATAAGAACGGCCATACTGGGTCAGACCAAAGGTCCATCTAGCCCAGTTTCCTGTCTGCTGACAGTGGCCAGTGCCAGGTGCTCCAAAGAGGGTGGATCTCATGCTACCACCCTACATTTTGTCAGAATAGCATAGTCAACAATCTAGTACAGATTCTGTATAGAATTCAAGACTACTCCACAGAGAACTACTAACAGACATACAATGCAGCAGCTAAACTCTCTCCCATCTGTCCAATGACAATGATCAAGCAAACTGTCTCCTGCCATGGACAAACAGAGGCCAGGGGCATCATTCCTGACCCCCTGGCTAATAGCCTTTTATGGACCTAACCTCCATGAATTTATCTAGCTCTTTTTTAAACTGTATTATAGTCCTAGCCTTCATAGCCTCCTCTGGCAAGGAGTTCCACAGGTTGACTGTGCTGTGTGAAGAAGAACTTTCGCTTATTAGTTTTAAACCTGCTACCTATTAATTTCATTTGGTGTCCTCAAGTTCTTATATTATGGGAACAAGTAAATAACTTTTCTTTATTCACCTTCGACACCACTCATGATTTATAGACCTCTATTATATCCCCCCTCAGTCTCCTCTTTTCTAAACTGAAAGTCCCAGTCTCTTTAGCCTCTTCTCATACGGGACCCATTCCAAACACCTAATCATTTTAGTTGCTCTTTTCGAAACCTTTTCTAATGCCAAAATATCTTTGAAGCGAGGAGACCACATCTGTACACAGTATTCAAGATATAGGTGTGCTATAGTTTTATATAGGGGCAGTAAGATATTCATCTTATTTTATATCCTTTTTTAATAATTCCTAGCATCCTATTTGTTTTGACTGCTGCTGCCCACTGTGTGGGTGTTTTCAGAGAAGTATCCACGATAACGCCAAGATCTCTTTCCTGATTAGTTGTAGCTAAATTAGTCCCCCATCATATTATATGTATAGTTGGTTTTTTTTTCCGGCGTGCATTACTTTACACTTTATCCACATTAAATTTCATTTGCCATTTTGTTGCCCAGTCACTGAGTTTGGTGATATTTTTTTGAAGTTCTTCACAGTCTGCTTTGATCTTGACAACTCTTAGGGAGCTGCCCTGGATTTAGGAGGCGCTAAGAGTCACTACCATGTCTAGCAGAGCTATGCAGGCAAGAGCCTGGCTTATCAGCATTATACCAGTTTTGAATCTTTAAACTTAAGGAGTTTTCTGCTCTTCCAGAATCCCCTCCCAGCTGCTCCAATATAATCTCTCAATGCCCAGTATTGTGGGCTTTTCTCCTCTTCCAGGCCACACCTGTACAGGTGGAACTTCTCCCCCCCAGGGCAGGGAATCCCTCACCCCACATAACCATCTAGCCTCCGCATAGTTTAGGTTTGACAATGAGGAGCTCAAGGAGAGGCCCTAGTTGGGAGATGCTAGTTCTGTGACTATTCAGCTCCTGAATCATCTTTATTTACGTCTTCTGAACTTCCCCTGTTGCTCTCTGCCTTCGTTTCCATCATATTTCAAAGTCCAGAATCTGGCAGATCTCAGATAATTTAGCTGAGAGCGAGCAGATGTTTGGAGTGAGAAGTCTGATTTTTCTCTCCCTCTTCCTCAGGGGGAGCTCTTGGAGTCTTGAGGAGCTTCCCATTGCCCCACAAGCTGCAGCAACGGAGAGCGCACTGGACGAGGTAGGGCACAGGCATTTTCAATCTATCATTCAGACCTGCTCTGATCACCCCCAAGATTAATGGCTTCAACTCTCAGAAGACACCTTGGCAAAGATCCTTGTGCCCTGTCTATACAAGCACCCCCACCACTGGCAATGCAACAGAGAAATCTGTTGGGGTCATATTATTGTCACCATTCCCCTTCTGACTAAGGGCTAGAAAATATTTCCTTAAGTTAAAGTGGTCCCTGGAGAGACAAAACACCAGGTGATCCCAATATCTACAAGAGAAGAGGAGCAGAAAACAATCTAGTTTTTGCAAAGCAGATCAGAGCCCTTATCTAGTATGGTCACATCTAGGGCAGCTGGAAGGTTTTGTACAGTATAAAACCAACAAACGTCTGAAGCAATACCCCAAATGAGTTTTACTGGAGTGCTGTTATTAGAAGGGAATTTGCAAAGAGCCTGGCCTTTGAAGATGCAAGCAGAAACCAGAGACTCACCAGCAGCAGCTGAAAAGCTCTTGTGTTCTCCTAGTGCCACCACAATCCACCCCGGATCCCCTGTTTTGTAGGAGGGCAATTCCGTGACCTACCTCCATTCTTCTTCTTTTGCTCCTCTTCAGCCTCCTTCTGAATCTCCTGAATTATCTTCTCATCGTCTTCCTAAATAACAAAGTGAAAAAAACCAAACAGATTAATGAACCAGTTACTGCAACACAGATCTCTGCATTCTGACCAGAGCTAATGTAGTTGTGTGTGCATGTGTAGAGATTAGATGCCTGTTGTGAAAGTGATGGGTCATGCTACCACCCTACATTTTGTCAGAATAGCAGAGTCAACCATCTAGTACAGATTCTGTATAGAATTCAAGACTACTCCACAGAGAACAATTAATAGACATACGATGCAGCAGCTAAACTCTCTCCCATCCGTCTGAACAGTTGTCGGAGCGCTATTCATCTTTAAAAATGGCAATAGTCCATTAAATATTTACATTACATCAACAGCTCTAGAATAGTGGGCTCAACAATTGAATTAACACAACTTAAAATCTGGCTCTAGTAGCTGAATGTTTCACTAATGAATCCATTTAGATCTTATCTTGGATTCTGAGGACATGATTTCTAGCATGTTTTTTTAAAGCAATCTAGAAGTTTTAGTAAGAAAGTTCAGTGTTGTTGTGGCTGGCTTGGTCCCAGGATATTAGAGACACGAGGTGGTCAGAGTTCTGTATAGCTCAGAAGCTTCTCTCTTTCACCAACAGAAGCTGGTGCAGTAAGAGAGATTATGGCAGCCAGCCCTAATATAAACAGGCTTGAGAGAGAAACTTAGGACTGAAAGTGTCTCTCCACATCCAGCCACCGATCCTTCAATAACATCCTCACTTCTTTTGTTCTTCAGCCTCCCCCTGAATCATTTGCATTATCCTTCTGCACTTCCTGGCTTGTGATAGACAGACAAATGAAATAATTATGCTTTGTGAACCCTATGCATTCTGTTGTGGTAGCTAACATCCAGCATTTATATAGCTGGCCTTTTTCATAAAATGATCACAACACTTCACAAAGCAGAATATGAATGGTCCTCAAATGAGATGAGGTTGTGGGGGCCCATAAGTACCACCCAAAATGATCCCAGTGAAGTTGACATTATTATGCTTCATACAAATGATTTTAATTTTAGTGTAAAAACCAGAAATCATTTTGCCTGTTTCTTTTGATATTAACTATCCCCTTAGCCTATTCTGCCTGCTCCATACCACTCTGAAAAGGGCTTTTCCATTACAGAGCAGCACGAAAAAACTATCAGATCATATTATCAAAAGGACCAATGAGAGGATTCCTTATTCGTGCCTAACAAAAGATCATTTGGGATGTTTGGCTGTGGAACCTCAATTTGTATTTGTGGCTGTGATGCTCTTAACCATTCTTTGGCAAAAAATAAACTCAATGTAACATTGCAGACATTGGAGGCTACCAAAATGAAACAATGACCCCGTCGTTTTTTGAGAAAAGCAGGAAATAAGCATTTTGGCTCATACCTCTTTTCTCAATAGTTTGAGACCTAAGGCTGGGCGTGGGAACTATTGCAGGACACAGACTATCTGCATTAGTCAGAAAGCACTTGGGGGTCATTTGTGTAAGTTATGTTCTCTTCAACTACTAGCAGGCTGCAACTGGATATATGAGGAATTTAAACAGTACATGTCTCACAAGATGCATGGCTCTAGTTAATTTGATCCATCTTATTTCCATTACTGTAAAACCCATACATTTCTTCTTGCAAATTTTTAATGCGGAAAATATTTTGTAATTTGGAGAGGGCTCTGGGGTCCTCCTATGAAATATGTTATGAGTGTGTATGTATAAAAGTGACTAAATTTTGCAAGCCTCCTGATTCAGAGCTAATCACCCAGTATCTGTTCAGCAGCAATGGTGGCTAAGCTTGTTCAGGGTGAGGGGATTGAGGGGGAAGAGAAGGGGAGATAACCTAATTGTCTCCAGGAAACCTTATCCTGATCTGAAGAAAGCCATCAAACCTGATTTCTTCTCCCTCTCTGATTATTCTTCTGAATCACCGGTTAAATTTAAGTCTTCCCTAAACACTTTTTCAAAGGGATTACTTTCATGGATTGTTAATGATAGTCTATATATTGCCACGGAAGTGCTGAAGCACAGCTATTTTATGGAATAAGCTTACCATAAATCATACACAAGCTTCCAATTACCCTCTGAGTCTGAGCTCCTGGTATCAGATTGCATAGCATAGTTAGGAACTGGCAAACAGAGCTCAGAGGCATATCTTAAGTGTTCAGTTTTTATCTTAATCTCTGGCTTAGAATTCTCAAACTAGGGTTAAAATACTACTGAAATAAAACAGTATTTCTTGGAACAGCTGCACCTGAAATATGCAAGGAACTCACCCTGCACTGCCCCCCCAAGAAAAAAAAGATAGCTTTGTGCCTTTTTTTAGCCTGAGCCACACACCCACTCCTAAAACCATGCAATTGATAGGCCCTCGCCAAGAGACACTCTTCTGCATACAAGCTCTCCAAGGAGAGTTTGGGGATAAACCCATGGAATGCTCCCCCAGGAACAGCTTGCACCCGCCATGTACGTGGATGCAGTTTTACTACCTTTAATCAAGGAAAAAATCATCTTCAGGAGATTCCCATTTCCTGGGCAAAGAGTGTGCTTTGCCCGGCACTTCATAAAATCCCCAACCCCTACTGACGTCTATAGTTTCTGCTTTACTTCTTGGATTCTGCAGACACTCCTCTCACGGTAGCTCAATTCCCTACATGACATCAGAAGCAGATACACAGAGGGCAAGTTCTTTCCAGGAGGAGAGCCATCAAGTGGGCCTGTGGTGAGGAGTTGCCTTGGGCCCAGAGCACTGCCAGGACGCTGCCTCAGGCCCCGCCCCATTAAGTATGGCCCTGAGGATATTCATCCAATACCCGGAAATCAACTCAAATTCAGAGCAACATCAATTAAAAATTACTCTTGTGCACAATCCCCAGGTGCTGCACCAGATTTCTACAGTACCCATTTCCTCTGGAGCCAGAGAGAAGAGATAGGCCTTGAAGTACACCCTGGAGGCTCACAGACAGGCTGTTACAGGGGGTTGAGGGGAGAGAAAGAAGAAGTGCATATCAGAGTCGTGAGGCCGGAATAAAGAATGCTTTGCCAGTCACATTGTCACTTATCTTCTGTTCACATGCCTCAGTTGACCACAACTGTGGCAGCACCGCATAGGGAGAGATGGAATCTCTTTGGCAGGTAGGCCCCAGCCCACTTAGGACTTCATAGATCAAAACCAACCCCTAAAAATTAATCCAGAAATCCAAGGCAGTGAAGTTCAGGTCACAGAGCACAGGTTTAAGATGCTCCCAGAAAGAGACAGTGGTTAACAAGTAAGTTCTGAAGCAGCCGAACAGCAATAAAGCAGCCAACTTTTCCATTGTGAAATCCAATTTTCAGGAATATTTATAATTAATTCCACATTTTGTGCACAGCAAAGCCGCAGCCTAGAGCCATTCTGCGTCCATCTTCTAAAAGAGTGATGTCTACTAATGTAAGTGTAAAAAATGCCAATAAAACACTCTCCCGCTTAAAATCAAAACCCTGCATTAAAGCATTAGAGATTTGGCAAGTGCTTAATGTATTTTAATTACTATCAGTATTTAAGAAAAACGCATAGCAGCTGAAATACTGAGGCCCAGAAACTGATGCAATGTGTGAGCAATAAAAGAGACTTTAGGACATTCTTGTGGAGGAAAGTTAACGCCAAAAGTGATGGCTGTTATAGTTACAGGTCAGAATTAAAAGCTGAGAAAATTCTTACTAAGAACCATCACTTATATGAGGAACGCTTTCACATTTTACTGCTCTACTTTTAAAGCAGAAGCTATTCCACAAATCCCCTGATAACTGAAAGAATAAAAATGATAGTAACAGTCATTTGCAGGCAAAGCCAATCCGCCTACCCCAACTTCTACCTCCCAAAAACCCAAGAACAGTTTATACTAGAGCTTCACCTGCAGCTGTTCTTTGCTCTGAAAAGACATCCTGTGATGTTCCCGCATGATTAATGCCTGTGGTATTGATTACATTCTGCAATGGAGATACTTCCTTTGGGCATTTATTGACCAAAGATGCATTGTTGTTACTGGGACACCAGGAGTTCCATAGATTGCTCTCCTTTTCCCATTTGTAGCTTATACACAGATTTTACACAGACTTATCAGTCCTTTTTAGTTCTCAACAGGAGTGATATAAATATTAGTAAAGTACACAGCACCACACAGGATTGGAAATGTAACCATTTTGCTTGTATAGGTTGCACCTCCCTTAACCAGGATGCTCCCATCTGGTAACATCCATGGTCTGGCATGATCATGGATGTTCCTGGATGAGAGTGCCCCAGAGCAGGAGGGCCAGCAGCTGGGAGCCCAGAGAGTCCGGTACCGGCAGGAACACAGCACCCAGGACATAGTGGTGATGGGACAGCTCAGGCAGTGTCAGAGTGCTATCAGGGTTGCTTGCTGTGTGGCAGCATGGCTGGGACCATGGCAGCCCAGGTGGCAGCAGCTGAGCCGCAGCAGCCTGGGTGGCGGCAGCGTGATTGGGACTGCCTGCCTCCCGGCTGCGACACCAGGGCTAGAGCTGCCAGGGCCATGGCAGCCCAGCAGAATCAGCAGAGCTGGGGCCATGTCTGTGGCTGCAGGAGGACAGGAAGGGAAACCTGGCAGGAGCTGCAGCAGCCCGGCAGAAGTAGCAGGGCCGGGGCTGGACAGCAGGCAGCCTGGCCCGTCAAAGGAACCGGCAGTGGGGAGGGGCAGCAGGCTGAAGGGCTGTTGTCAAGGGACCTCCCCTTGTCTGGCAAATTCCCTCATCTGAGACCGGTCAGGTCACGAGGGTGCCAGACCAGGGAGATCCAACGTGCAAATGAACTGCAGCGCTTCATGGAAACAGCAAACAGACAGACACTGGAGAACAGGGGTGGGTAATAATTTTCACAGAGGGGCCACTTCATGTATTTTGGTCCTTGGTCACAGGTTGGCTCCAGGCCTCCTGGAAGGGGCAGGACCTCAGGCAGAGGGGGTGGGACTACAGAGAGAGAAAGTGAACAAGACACTCTTTGTGAAACACACACTTTGACACAGTGTGTGGCACAGAGATGGTAGAGCACATATGGGAGTGTGTGGCGGGCACAGACTGGGTGCGTGCTGGCTGCTGATGTTCCTAGAGACACCACATGCTGTCTCTAAGACAGGGAAAGCCACCTGCTCTGCTGCCTCCCCCCTGTAGAAATGAGGCATGGGGAGAAGTGAGCATGTGAATGAGACCGAGCACGCATGAGCACTGAAATCTTAGAATCAGGACCACAGCCTCTTAAGACGGGCACTGCTCTGAGTCACTCCACTGTGTCTCCCCCTGTCCCTGACCCTTCTGCAGAGGCAGGGGGGCACCTTGACTTCAGCACTCCCCTCACCCCATCTCCCTGCATAGCTAGCAGGAGAATCTTGGGAGCAGCTTGGCTGCGGATAGAGCAAGATGAGGGGAGAGGCAGCTGAACATGCGCTCCTGGTTGTACGTATGCACCTGTATGTGGGTTGGGAGGCGGTGTCTGGCCAGGGGAGAGGTGCAAGAGGGAGGCTTGGGGTAGGGTGTCTGGTCAGGAGGGAGAGTGTAGGAGCAAGGGAGGTTGGAGAGTATGGCCAGAAGGGAGGGTGCAGGAGCAAGCTGGGGGGTGTGTGGTCTTGGTGGGGGGAGGGAGGGATGCCAATGGCAGCAGTGGGGAAAAGCCTGAAGCCAGTGTGTCACTGCACTGACATTCCCCCAGCGGGGTGGGGGGAGTTTAGCCCCCCCCCAATTCCCCATGCAGGCAGGAGCACCAGCTTCCTGCTAGGAGGGCACACGGATGGAGAGGGGAGGTGAAGAAAGCCCCGAAAAACCAGCTCAGGGAGAGCGGCAGAGCAAGCAGTCCCGTGCGCTCGTCAGTAAAAAATGACACCAGGTCTCCCAGCGATCCCGCCGCCCCAGAGCGAGGCTGCAGGAGGATCAGGAACACTGCTGCACAGCACATGTTAGTGTCAATGGTGATTTGCAAACTCAGCCGCTCTGCTCTGAGCTGGCAGGCCCCACTGATGGGGGAGGGTGGGTGCCCAGCTGGGGGGGGGGTGAGGGGAGGGGGCAATATACCGCGCTGGAACTCAGGTCAGGCTCCCACATGTGCCTATGCGGAGCCAGTCCACGTGACAGGTGCTGCTCCGATATCTAGCCTGCGGCAGCCCAGCTGCAGGAGGTGCTGGGCTAAAACTTTATTCACACATTGCTGGGACAAAAATCTCCGAAGAAGGCACCACGAGAGCCCGCTGGGAACCAAGTCCTATGCGCAGGCAGCCTACAAACCCCAGCAGCTCCCACTGCAGCGGTGGCCTGATGTCCACTAGTTCCACATGCGGGTGGTTGAGGGGTGCCCAGCCTGCAATGCTCCCTTCCGGGGTGGGGGGGAGGAAATGAGGGGTGAGCACGGCCTCTCGCTGCCTGCAGTGCTGCTCAGAGCCGCAACTCGCCCTGGCCTCACACTGCCCGATCCTGCTCCAGCCTGCAAGAGCCCAGTTTTCCTTTCCCCCTACTTTAATTGGCCAGGTAAACCCAGGAGCTAGTGCCAGTGCCACAGATCCTCCAGAGGAGCGAGACGAGGGTGAAACAGACAATCCTAGCCATGGCTCGCCAGTGCCAGCACCGCTCCAGCTGCCTCTATCCCAGTGGGGAAGGAGGAGGAGCTCAGCTCAAGTCGTGGACTACCAGTAGTCCATGGACCCACCACACTTTGAGAACCAGTGAGTTAAAACAATGGCCACACAGACTTTGCAAAGGAATTTCTAAATCTAAACGCTCTTTAGTCAGACTAAGCACATGAACTACACAGATCTATGGAAGAATAAACCACATGCATGCAACACTCTCCTTCCAGGAGAGTGTTTTGGTCAGTCCTTCCAAGGTTGTGGGACCTTCCTGTCTCCTGCTCAGTTCTGCCTTCTCCAGTAAGTGACTGCACTTCCCTATTATAAAAGTTCTAGTCTCTCCTTTATCAGGTGCCCTCACCCCCAAAGACCTTCAAATCCACTGCCTACTCTGTTGTTTTGTTACTGACCATTGTCCCTTGGCTGCAGCCAGCTGATTGTTTTAAGGTGCTTCTATTTGAATGCAAGACCATCCAGGTTAATGACTCCTGATTGCTCTCCACAGTTCTCGTGGGGAGGGGGAGGGGCAGAGAGATCTGCACACCTACTGGATAACCCAGTCCAACATGCAAGGCAAGGCAGGGTGCACTGTGGAATCAAAATGATGTTCATAAAACAAAATGGAACTTGCAGAATGATGGAGGCATATCCAGACACACACTAATCTGTCACATAGGGCTTCTGTGAGGAGTAGGCAGTTTTCAGCACATTTTGCAGACACAAAGGAAATAATTTTCCATACTACAGATTTACCACATGGAACTTACTGCAACAATAATCAAGAACAACCATTTGGGAAAATGAAAACAGCACTAGACTTTTTCAGGGCTGGCAAGCATATCCAGAGTTCTAACTGCAAAGACTGAAAGAATGAGCATTCCAGGAAGGATATAAACTCTCCTGCTTCTGGGCATAAACCAACCTCTAACTAGGAATAAAATCTCAGGTAATCAATTAACTGGTTCAATGTTATGTTTAACTGGTTCACCAATTAAATGGGGGCAGGTGGTGGGGCTGCTCCAGCCCAGCTGGGCTGTAACAGACCCTTCTGCTCACCAGCCACAACTGGGCTGGAGCGGCCCCTGGTTGGGACTGAAGCCGCCCTGGCGGGGGCTACCCCAATTGACCATTCACATCCCTACCTCTAACTGAAAGAAATTAAGAAATTCCCTATGGGCAAGTTATTTCATTTCATAAGAGCTTAGTGCAACATTTCTTGCATCTTTACAGCATCTGGGACTGGCCATTGTTTAAGACAGGATACTAAGGTATAAGAACCCAATAATCTGATCTGACAGTTTTTGAGAGCCTATCATTGCAAGTGTTAATTAGGTGAACCCAAAAGATGAACCCGATGTATCTAGACACCAAGAAAGCTCTTTACAATCAAGGACAAGGTAGCTTTTCTTTCCCCAAGAAAGTAACAAAAGGGTTAAGATTGTGCACCTTTGGGACCTGACCACTTCCAGATGAGAGATTTTTCCGGACCAGGGGAGGTCATTTCTGGCTCCCCTGCTACTGGCCCCCCTAGCTCTGGCCTTGCCCTCTGGCCTCCCAGCTGGCTCCCCACCTCCTGCAGACCCCATTGCCCTACCAATCCCCACAGGCAGCCACGCATGAGGACTCTTGCCCCCACCTCTCCCCCAGGCAGCTGCGTGCCAGGGCTCTCGACATGTCCCTCCCCCCAGCTGCGCACCACCGCTTTGGCCCTCCCCAGCAGCCACGCATCGGGGCTCTTTGGCTCCCTTAGGCAGCCACGTGCCGCTGCTCTGGGCTCCACCCGGCTGCTGCCGTGGAAGCAGCCGCCAGCACCACAGGGCCATTGCCACCGCTGCTGCGGCTGCCAGATCTCCCAGCCCTGCTGCTGTGCACTGAGCTCTCTACTGCTGGCCCTCTACTAGGACCCTCTGGTCCAGTAACATCCGGGCTGGACCACTGATGTTGCCGAACCAGAGTCTCCCTGTTTAGGGAGTTTCAACCTGTAGTAGAATTTACCAGACTAGTAGTCAAGAGACCAAGGAAGAGGTTAGAAAGGACTAATCTTTGGGTGCCAGAAAACCATGTGATGATGGTAGAGGAGGGGCGACTTTGCTAAACTTGGGCCTTCTATTCTCCCAGATGAGATAATATCAAATATAAGGAGGTGCCAAACAAAAGCGACTGGACCCTGAAAGGATTTATTTTACATCCAATAACCGCAGACATCACATCACAAAACTGCCCAAGACCTATCAAAATATCCTGCATTTGAAATGGCAACACAAAACTGAGATCTGGCCCCGAATCCAATATGTGGGCATGCAAACTGCATCTCACCAAGTTCTATCCGTCAAATGAAAGACATGTGACACAGAGGTAGAACAAAAGAGCGCGCTGGACTGACCTGTTTTCTACTTTCAGGAGGGGCTCCAAAAGCAAGGAGGATCTGGTTACATTTTTTAAAAAAAGCTCTTGCTTTCAGCAGCGTCCCCTTTTGAGTTCAGAGGAGCACAGAAAGCATTGCGCCAAGCACAGAGGAAGAGGATGGCTCGGACTTAGAGCCTGTGGCAGACTCGTGGAGGGTTGAAATAAAGAGATGGCTCAGTTGCTAAGGCAAGCACCCTTTCATTGCAACAAATGGAAAGCTAATTCTGACAAGGCTTTTAGGAAGGAAAACAACACACCCAGCTACTGCCTCAGCAGCAGTAGGCATGTACACAGTGAGGCCAAAAACATGAGGGAAGAGAAACTGCAGTGTCAAAGGATAAAGGATTCACAAGTCACATATAGAGGCTAAATCCCAACAGCAGTTCCAAAATAGAATCTATTTTACCCTATCAATGAAGCTTTTCAAAATATTTTATCGACAAGGCTTTTTTTATACCGCCTTTAATTACCGAACATCACAGGAAAACGCCTGCCAGCCTCATGTGAAAGGAGAAATGACAGACCCACTAATTATTTCAAGGGCTGAGGTTTTTTGCTTTAGAAAAATGACTCTGAATGGGTTTATCTACCAGGGCCTCCCTTTCTGGGGTTTTTTAATGCTCTCTTTTCCATGTATGTGTGGCCACAGCTGCTGTTAATAAACTTGAAATGATTTCATGAAAGAGACTTCCAAAGGATTAACATTTTGTTTCAAATCATTCCCAGATCAGCAGCGGGGAGCCTGTGGAACACAGGGTGCTATTTCTTGTGTAAACACAACGAGGAGTCCTATGACACTTTAAAGACTAAAACAGATTTGTTTGGGCATAAACTTTCGTGGGTAAAAACCACTTTGTCCGACCCAAACTGAGTATTACCCACGAAAGTTTATGCCCAAACAAATCTGTTGTTCTTTAAGATGCTATTGGACATTGAGTTTTTGCAGATACAGACTAACACGGCTACCTCTGAGATGTATCTTGTGTTCTCCTTTATGCAACAGGAAATGGGAATTAAGGCAGCTGTGTCATAAATGGGAGAGGGTAGATGAGGTACTGCAGGAAAAGGGGGGGGCTGCTAGAGAACACATTGGCATAAGAACATAATGGCCATACTGGGTCAGACCCATCTTGCCCAGTATGCAGTTTTCTGACAGCGACCAGTGCCAGGTGCTGCGGAAGGAGAGAACACAATGAGACACTTTATCAAGTGACCTACCCCCTGTCATCCAGTCATAGCTTCTAGCAGTCAGGTGTTCTGTCAGCACAGGCTGATTTAAGCGATGGGATTACATGCCAGTTAGCAGTTCTGCAATTTCATATTTGAGTTTTTTCAGACTTCTTGGATGAATACCATCGGTGTTGGTGGCTGACTTCTGTTTGCCTTATCAATTTGTTCCAAAACCAGTTCTGCTGATAACTCAACCTGGGATAGTTCCTCAAATTTGCCACATGAAGATGTGGAGCTATTAAAACAGCCATTCAGTTTTGAGAGGTCTAAGTGGATGATCTACAACAGTGGTCTCCAACCTTTTTAAACATAAGATCACTTTTTAAATTTAAGTCAGTCCAGAATCTACCTCAAACCCAAACACCCCTGCTCCCACCCCTTCTCCCTGGCCCTGCCCCTTCGCTGACGCCCTGCTCTCCTTACTCTGTGAGAATGGGGTACAGGAGAGGGGGACATCAGCACCTCTCTGCCTCTGTTCCCCCCCCCACCTTGCACAACAAGCAGGGGGCTCCCAGGTAGCAGCTCTGAGGGCTCTGGAGTAGCAGAGCAGCGTGGGGATAGGAAGCTGAAGAGCCGGCACTTGATAGCCTCCCAGCCAAACCAGTCAGGATCACCTGTCAGAGGCTCCAAGATCTACCAGTATATCCTGGTTGGTAACCACTGATCTACAATAATCACAGTATTAAAGGTATTTGAATTTTTGGTCCCACAATAAGCCAAACTAGTTTTTAGAGAGGACCATTGTCTCACCCTCCCCAGAGCAGAGTTTAAAGTCGTTTGCGTGCCTTAATTTGCACATTTCTTATCTTAACAGGTCTCGAGTTCTTCTGTGTCTAAGCTTCACTCTGAATTTCCTTGGTTTATAATGTCAGAATTTGAGATAATGCAGTTATCTGTGGAATCATTTTTGCCTTAAGTTATTCAAATATACTCTCAACTTTAATTCCCAGTTTAATGTAGTTTGTCTGGGAATTTCTTAAGCATTTTGTAAAGTCATAAATCTTGACCCAAAAACTCAAAGCGGAAACTAACATTCAAAACTTCCAGTAACTTGAACACAGGCAACATAAACAAACATTTTAAATTTTTTAAACTCTTAAGGGCAGATTCATTGGTTCACCAAAGCAGTCAAACTGATACGAGTCATTTGGGTTTACAGCTGCACTGCATCAGAGCTGCACAGACCAGCTGAGCGCACGGGTAAAAACTGGCCCTTAATTTGCAACTTATTTATGGGCTTAGAGAGTGGCCTTAGTGATAACATGTGACTGGGGGGGGGGGGGGGGGGGGGAGAGGGAACGGTGACTTCTAGAATCCTTGATTCCCAATCTCTTTGTGCTCAGTGCCAGCAGCAGGGCCTATATATGCAATGAAATTGAGGCTGCACTGCCAACGAAAGACTTTTCAGAACTGATGCTCAAGCTAGCATGTGGCCACATAACATCAGAAGTGACAGCTTGGCCAAGCAGCCTACCAATGAGATCTCTTGGCATCGAAGTCCAGTCGTGCTCATATCCCTAATGCACGAGAATCAACAGAATTGTTGAATGCAAATTATACAGAAAGGGTGATAATTGGTTAAATTATCCCATATGTCACAATGGCCCCACTTAGTAGTAGCCTGGACTTGTTTGTAGCCTATGTAACCATAACCATTAGACACTAATAACTTAGCTTAGTTACAACTTAATCTGTTAAAGTATTGCCTATGGACCCATTTAAATTATTTTTATTATAAAGAGAGATTTAAGAGCCTGCATTATTCCGGTAAGATCATTTGGGACAAAGAATGACAATGCTAAATGTTTTAAAGGACTCTGTTTTAATTACATTTTAGCTGTAATTAACAGATCTGAATAGTCTCAGAAGACTTATTCTAGACAAAGTGAGGTTCAATTCTTTAAGGGCAAAATTGAAATTGGTTTTAACTATGGAATCTCAACCAACACCTCCAGGGTTCTTCACCAAGGCTATCACTCATCCCAGAACGTAACAGCAAGTTAAAAGGCATATTTATGAAATACCAATGTGCAGGGTGAGGTCTTGCACCACAGTTACCATTTCTTGCCCTGTTAATAAGACAAGCAGAATGTGGATATGTCTACACTTGCGCCTTCTTTCAAGAGAGGGATGCAAATGCAGCTGAACGAAATTGCAAATGAAGTGTGGATTTGAATTTCCTGTGCTTCATTTGCATAATTGCATACCACCGCTATTTCGAAATAACAAATGCTGTGTAGACATGGTTATTTTGGGAGAAAACCCTTCTTCTGAAATAACCGGTAAACCTCGTTGTATGAGGAATAAGGCTTATTTTGGAAGAAGGGTTTTCTCCTAAAATAACCGTGTCTACACGGCCTTTGTTATTTTGAAATAGTGTATTTCAAAATCGTGGCGGTCCGCGATTATACAAATAAGCACAGGAAATTCAAATCCCACGCTTCATTTGCAATTTTGCTCAGCTGCATTTGCATCCCTCTCTCGAAAGAGGGTGCAAGTGTAGACATACCCTGTGATAACTCTGTCCCCACCAAGGACGTTCTCAATTCCCTTCTGTCCCCTCGTAGTGTGGGGAACGGATATGCTGAACTAGTCAAGGGTATGTACATTTCTAGATAAAAACAAGAGCAGTGAAGATGCAGAAACTAGTGTGCTTCTGCAACCTTGCCTCTAATAAAAGCACCCTTGAATGCACGTGTCTGCCCATGTCATGATTGCAGCACTCTGCTAGCTGGCCAGGCGCTGCTCGCATGTACAGGGCTGCAGATTCAGAAAGCAGCTGAGTGGCTCAAAGCTTTTCTTCACTGTATCCTGAGCACTAAGTTTGCCTACAGGGGCACATGAGCCACCATGGACATGCCAACTCCAAACTAAGCAACAAGGACTTTCTGTTGATTAAGGACGAGAGGGTTAGGAAGGAAAGAAAAAAGTAAGAAGGATTACATCGAAAAGGGCTTAATGGTACAGACACAAATGGCATTGGTGCCCAGACATGGAGCAAAGGGGTCTTGCTTAGTATTGGCTGATTCCCCAATTCACTGGCATGTTTGTCTCCACCAAAACAGAGCACAGGAGCCCCCAGTCCTGATGTTCTTCTGCCTCTCTTGATTTCCCCTTACAAGATGCACAACTCAGCTTGCATTTTGCATTTCTTACCCTTGGGTAACTTTCTTTGTGTTGGCAACAAGGAGTCCTGTAGCACCTTATAGACTAACAGATGTCTTGGAGCATAAGCTTTCGTGCGCAAAGACCCACTCTCCAATACATCTGTTAGTCTATAAGGTGCTACAGGACTGCTTGTCACTTTTGCAGATCCAGACTAACATGGCTATTCCTCTGATACTTTATGTTGTTTTCCCCTTTCCCCATGCTAGAACAGAGCTGGGGCAAGACTGAAAGAGCGATCCTAAACCCTTTCACTTATTGTCCTTGAAACTCTTAAAAAAAGATTTAATACACCAAAGAGCCATTTACCATTTCAGCTTAAAAGCCTACACAGACCCACGTTTCATGGCACCCCTGTGCACACGGAGCAGAGAACTCACCCAGCTTCAACTCCTCAGCTAGCCAATGCTTCGTCATCCAAAAAAGCTGGCAGTGCTGCCTCCCAGCTGAGAGTGGGAAAATTTTGCTTTGCTGTGTTGGTTAATTAAGCAGACGAAGAGGGCTGGATGACAGCCTATTCTTTGTTTGAGTCTAAGTACAGTATGAGCTTTCTGAATGGCCCTGTGTTCTCTCCGGCTCTGAAGAGATGCCATTGCTGAACACAATCAGCAGCCTTGTGGGAATGAGGAGGCTCTACTGTTCCTGACTTGCAGAATCATGCCCTGATGGGAAATGGAAGAGTGGAATTAGACTGACTGGACACTGCATGAACAGGCATCAGAAGCACTGTGGCAGTGGCAAGGGGGAAAGGTGTACTTAGCTCACAGTCTAGCTTTGTTCTGGGCAAAAAACTACCAGTGCTGGGAGGAGTCAGAAGAGAATTTTTGGAGGGAGGAATGGGAATTTAAATCGATGACTGAACCCAGCTGGGCTCAGAATTCTGTGGAAACAGTGGTGCTCTTGAGAGCCTGCAGGTAGAAGGAAGTGAGTGGGGATGTCCACTTAAAGGATGACCGCAATGCAGGGCAGTTCACAGAGTAAGGAAGCCAAAGAGGGGCATGCTTCCCCTGCCTAAAGGTGAACCCGGGCAGCTCTGATAACCCACTGTAGTCCTAGTACTGCTACTCCTTCAAGGGTGAAGAGTCTGAATCATAGAAGCTCAGGCAGATACTGGGGAAAACTGGCTTGCAACTTCGCTGTTTTAAGGCTTCTTCCTGCAGCATGACAATCCCCCCACACACACCCAAATCCCATTTTCTGGCTTTGTACAACTCGCATCTTCAGGACTGAGAGTTGCCTGTTTGTTATACCCATGACAGTGTTCCCTAGACAGAGCTACACTTCAGTCCTTTTCAGCATAAGCAATGCCAAAAGCAGCAACAGTGGACATAACTAATATACTGTACCAGTGATTTTGTATCTTTGACTATCAGGCACTTTACAAAGGTGCATTCATTCATCCAAACACAGTGTCATGATAAAAGTCCAAAAATGAGCTGGTCACAGAAGTGGGAATAAATCTCTGGAGTCCCACTTCCATCCTTTGCTCTGACCACTAGATACATGCTCCTCCTTGCTGCTTGCCTATCTCGTTATAAAGAGGCCATGATCCTTGTTCTTAGCACTTCTGACTGGAGAACCATCTTTATTGGAGTCTTTCAGTTTTCCCTTGGGTAAAAGAGTATTTGGGTCCTTTACCAGAGCAATCTGGCTGGCCCCGAGGCAAGGAAATGGTTGTGTTGCACCTATGCTGATGTGTAAACAGAGCTTATATGGTAGAGAGTTCCTAACACAAGGTATTAATAGTGAACAGTGATTGCAATATTCCATACTTAGTGAATCACTTACCGTGGGGTCGGTCCAGAGAGAGCATTTTGCACATTCCTGGCAGGGGGCCCCTGGTGATCGAGGGTGTTGGCAGAAGTGGTCATATCCATTAATGGAGGCTCGGCAGAGGTAGCACATTTGGGCACCACAACGACAGGACATGCGGTTGCAACCCTCAGATTTAATTAGGCCAGTACCACACTTATGGCATTTTCGAATCCGGGCTGCAGTCATTTTCTCTTCTCTGTAACGTAAGAAGGGTAAAAGGGAAAGAAGCTGGAAATGGTATGTTTGTTTTGCCTGTTCTCAGCGTGAATAATGAGAACCCAGCAATCTCAATAGCCCTTTCCCTAACTTTTCCCTCACTTCTTAGACAGCCCTCTGTTTCTCCCTACTTCTCCTCCAAAGCCTTGTGTTGTTCCAATGCAGTCTGGGCTGAATTCCATTTGGAGTCAACCCACGAGGAGTAGAAAACAAATTAAGTGAAAGGAAGTTTACTGGTTACATTCTACAGGCTTAAATCTGGTTTCCAAGTGAGCCAAAACGCAGCAGGGCTAAGCTCAGTTTTTGACTTTGTTTTCAAATTCATTCCAAGGGCCAAAGGGTATGTGGATTCTTGACTTGGCTGCACAGAAAAAGAGTCAAGGAGATGAAGGTATAGGAAAAGCAAACTGTGTAATGTCATTCTGTAACTACAGCTCCTCTCTGGCTGTTGCTTCGGTTACCAAGTTGCCATGGAACACGTTTCAATTTTTAATCTGGAAGGCCTGAGAATTTTGGACATTATTTTTCTTTCCTGTCTGGTGAATAAAACAAAGGAACATCTTTCCATAGAGAACGGGCATTTTGTCCCTGTTACTAAGTCTCCCCGCTATTCCCACAGAGATTCTCTAGACCGGGACGGCCAATAAGTGGCCCAGATGCAATTCACTAAAAGTTAGCTGTGCATGATGCTTTACTCACTTGCATGTCCACAGGTACAGTTGCTCACAACTACTATAGGTTGCAGTTTGCTGTTCCCGGAAATGGGAACTATAGGAAGCAACCATGGAGAATTGTGTCTGGCACGCAGGCTGCTCATTGCCCATTCCCTGCTCTGTGTGTTACTGTTCAAAGGAATGCACATATACTGTAGCTCAGATCGCCAGCTGGAATCCAGTTTGTTGTCTGGAAGCGCTTGGTTCTATCTATGATACCACACAACCCTGCCCTCTGTGAGATGGTTTGGTGAAGATGGGTAATTCTAAGATTTATAATTCTAGAGGTCTAATCCACTCAAAGGGTTCCAGTAACTACATTACCTTGGAGTGGGAACTGGAAGGAAAAGTTTTGGCAATTAGTGCCGGTCACCACGAGAGCTGAAAAATCTGATTATGAGATCTGTCTTACTAAGCTTTAGACCCAGCTAAATTCTTCAATTCACCATCTAGGAGAAAGAGAGGCTAGCGAAGTTCGAACCAGCAGGCTGGATGTGGAAGAAACTGTCACAGTAGCCCAGTGGAGGTGCTGCACTTGTATTGAGAGACGGGGACGCCTTTGCTTTGGCTGGCAAGGTTGTGTATGGAATAAGCACCATTTCCATTGGTGGTGTGTATCAATCCTGTTACTCGAGTGGTCTTGTGATATGGACATATGTTCAGTAGACAATGTGGCTGGTCACAGCAGCCTGCAGAGGGAGGCTACAGTTTATTGAGGTGCACTAACAGTGTAGTGTGAAGGCAGTCTTCATGACAAGAGCCCATAATATACCTTGCTTTCACCAGCATGATACACTTCTCACAATTCACAGCAACTTCAGACCTAGCACAAGTTTTTACTGTAGTGGCTTATGTAGTAGTATCCACACCCTCTCAGCCTTCCATCCCAAGGCTTGGATCTGCAGTTCATGGAACTAAATCTGTTCTGACTGCTGCTCCTCCCTCGTCCGTCTAACAGGATGCTGTTATGCATTTTTGGAAAACTTTGAACAAGGCAGGAAGCTAGGCCTGAACTCCAGCTGGGCTTCCTTTTCCCTATATTCAACAGGAAGCTTTATTGTCTTCATACAGTGAAACCTCATCTGGACTACTAACGAAGGCAAAATTCTGTTAAAGTTTTTAAAGCTACATCTTTCTCTTCTTATTTGGGACATGAGTGTCACAATACTCCCACTTCCTCTTTTCTACAGGGTGAGTAGTGGCAGAAAGACACTGAATGATGTCCCTGAAAGTTAATGTTTTGCTGAAAAATTATGTCCCAAGGGGTGAATGAAGCAGCGTCACTTGGACTCACAATGCCAAAACCTCCAGAGTTCAACTGTAGTATTGAAATGTGATTTCTGCCTGCCCCAAGCACACTAAAAACCAGATCAAAGATGACAAGATTACTAGAGTCTGGGATACACCTGAGAGAAGAGACACCAAATTAACAAAAGCAGGCCACTCTAATTCTAATTCAGCAGTTTTGTATCACAACCCCCACTTATTTTTCACAATTAGAAACAGAGAACGTAGGACAGCAAGGGACCTCAAGGGGTCTTTAGTCCAGTACCTTGCACTCAAGGGAGGGCTAAGAATTATTTAGGCCACTCCGAAGAGGGGTTTATCTAATTTGCTCTTTAAAATCTCCATGACACAGATTCCAGAATATTTTGGCTGTTGCTACAGTATGGACAAAGATTAGACTCCAAAAGAGATTTTCTGAAACTCCTTACATACATTTTAGCATTTCAGATGAAAGTCTGCAGTAGAGAGGTTAAAATGCATTTATTTAGGTAACACATTTACATGCAGCAGGGCAGGAGCTGGTATGCAGGGGAGCCAGCTTTTACTAGCTCCCTGTGAGCACCAACACTGCTGCCTCTGATATGGAGTCAGCTGGTGGGCAGGAGGCCTGTGTGTAACCCTTTACACTTGCACACTTCTAGTCTGTAGAAGTCTTCAGAGAATAACTAACTTTAACAGCATGCACAATCTATTTGTGTGTAAATGTGTATGCACATCTCCATTTGCGTAGTAGAAGAGGCCAGAGGTGAGTGCTTTGCCCAGGTGTCACAAACTCCATTGCACCATCAGTTTACATTACCCAGAACCAAACATTAACAAGTGACCTGGTGACAAACTAAGGCTTGTTTTGTGTGTCAGTGCACCCTTCCTTTGCATACTACACAACATAACCAGCCAGATGCAGTACTAATGTCTCATTTCTTTTGAACGACAGGTACTACCTGTCACATTAAATGAATCAACAGTAATGTTCTGGAATAGAAACTCCCACCACCTCGATTTACCTCATGGACTACGCTGCTGAAAATCATTCCTGGAGCTTCTACCACAGAAGCCTGGTACTTATTCATTTTTCATAACCCCAGAATCCTCTCAGTGTACTGACACACAAAGTCAAGGGCCTTATTAATACACAAACAAGAATGTTCTATGTAGTCACACACACAACACTTATTACTGAATTTAGTAACACAGATGGTTTACTGTGCAACTCAGATTAGAAGTTAGAATAAGCACCCAGTTTTGACAGATTCAGGAAGTTACTTACATAGATGTTCTATATTTTATGTCATCCTTCTCAGCCAGCTGTTCACAGGTAAGGTTCATGTGCTCCTTCCATAGCCCCTGGCACTTCCTGCAGGTTTCCTAAGAATAACAACAGATGTTAATGAGAAAAGACAATCATAGCTACATCAAATATCAAAGCTACAGCTGTGGGGGCCTTCCCCAAATTGCACAGATTTGCACTGAAAGAAAGATCAGGCCTAAACCACACAAGTAGAACAGTGGTCATCCACTAGTAGATTTGGATCTACTGGTAAATGCTAGAGTCTCTGACAGGTGATCCTGTCTGGTTTGGCTTGGAGACTATCCAATGACAGTACATCGGCTTCCTCTTCCTCCACTTCGGTGGTGCGCCTGCCCTCTGCCTTAAAGCTGCTCCCCGCCACCAGCTTTCTACTTGCTGTGCAGGGTGGGGGAGGCAGAAGAGGGGGCTGCTGACATCAGGGTGCCCCCCTCCTCTGCCACTGTGATGAAGAGGAGTGCTGGCCAGCACCCGGTGTCTAAGGGGTTAAACTCAGGTAGCTAGCAAGGGTGTTGTCAAGGCTGTTCCCCACTCTGAGTGCAGAAGGTGGGGGCCCACAAGAGACCTTAAAAATACCTTGCCTCTACAGATTCTGCTTACAAAAACTCCCCAGAGTCACAGGTTTACTGACTTTGGGGTGTAGCTGCCATTATATCAAGTGATTTGCCCTAAAAAAAGGGGGGAAACACTTGAATCCCCCCGGGGTACCCCAAGCTCTTTACCACAAGAGAGCTTGAAAGAGAAGAGAAGAGAAAAACAAACTGCAGCCTCTGGTAACAGACCTCTTAGTCTGAGGCATGCACGCACGCACGCACACCCACCCACACTTTCCAGGACACAAGAACCAAATCACCACCTTAAAAAGTGATTTTTATTACAAAACAAAAGATATACTTATAGTTGCTCTGTAAAACCTAGCAAAGTAAAACACATTAAAACACAGATAATCTCTGGGAACAACTCTTAGATAGTGAATGGGGGAGGGAAGGCAGAGATTCAAACAGAGCAGTTCAAACCAAACCATACACTTTTCCCTTTATTTTAATCTCAACCCCTTCTGGGTTCATTCCACTTGCATGACCGAATTCCTTGGGGGCATGGTAATCCTGCCCGGGTTTAAATCATTGTGTGTGTCAACTCCTGGTTTAACTCTCTCCACACAAAGAAAGCAGGCAAGGTATCTTACACAATTCAGATTTCAGCATTGTATCCCCATTGGATTTTGGCTCCCTGCCAACAGCCTTGCTAGCTACCTGAGTTTAACACCTTAGTCAGCGGTTGCTGGCCAGGTGCTCCTCCTATCCATCACAGCCACAGTACTCCATCTCCACAGCGTGAGCATGGAGTGCCTCACCTCAACTGGGTAGGGCAAGGGTATCTGGGTTCAGGGCTGGATTAAGGGGGAGCTAGCCAGGCAGCTGCCCGAGGTGCCAACCTGATTGAAGTGGTAAGGGGCGCCGCGCGCCCGGGAGCAGGGCACCCCTTACCATGTCAATCAGGCGCCATGTGTCTAGGGATGGGGCCGCATACCTGCTGCCCAGGATGCAAGTTTGGCTCGGTCTGGCACTGTCTGGGTTTGAGATAGATCCTGGATTGAAAAATTCAAAAAGCGATCTTGTGCTTAAAAAAGGTTGGAGACCACTGAAGTAGAAAGAGATTCACCAGAAGCAGTCGAGTTTGGCAAACCATCAGCATTCAGCTAGAGACCTGACCAACGGGGACGGCACAAGAGGAATTTGGGAGCTTCCTGCTGGTACGTAATCGCTTAACAATGGGCTCTAGGTATGAAGCCATCGCCAATAACTATGTAAGACATGGTCAGGAACTCTTAGTTGAACTGCTAGTTTTGGGGACAGCAGCTGGATAAGCCTAGAAGAAGTTTACAGGGACTAAAATTTATATATAGTACTAACTGCAGCTGTCTTAGGCCAGGTCCACACTACAGGGGAAAGTTGGTTTAAGGCAGGCATGTCCAAAGTCCGGCCCGCGGGCCAATTGCGGCCCGTGTTCCGGTTTAATACGGCCCCCCAGGTAATTTGGCAATATCTATCCTTTATGGCCCCCCAACGAATCCATATGTATTGAGATGAATACACTGTAAAATCTCAGTTAATGTCAGTTGGTCTAAATCAGTTATAAATATATTTGGACACAACATGTATACTTGGTGTTATGTTCCTGTTCATATTTTTTGAACTTAGAAGTTGACAGACAACCTTTATTACCAATAATATGTAATGTACTTTACAATATTCCTGACATATATTGCAGCTTCCTGGATTTTTTTTTCATCTGGCCTTCAGATATGAAAGGCAGAGTGATTTAACACCTGTTTAGATTTGTCATCCATGTGACGAAATGAAAAGCATGCCGTTTGCAATAAACTTTGCATAAAATAGTTAATTTGCATTTAATTTTAATGGTTCAAAGAATGTCAGGCAAAATGGTCGGCCCTCACGCATATTCACTTCATCAAATCTGGCCCTCTTTGAAAAAAGTTTGGACACTCCTGGTTTAAGGTAAGCAATTCCAACCATGTAAAAAACAGATCAGTTCCACATAGTTTAAACTGAGCTTCAACACCATCCTCGCTCACAGCATGAGGTCAATGGGAGAAATGCTCCTGTGGACTTCCCTTACCCCTTGAGAGCAGTAAGAGCCCCAGCGTCCAAAGGGGCACCCTCAGCATTTGATTAGCATGTAGAGAGACAGAGAGAGAGAAAAAGAGAGACGCACAGACAGAATGCGAGTGTGACAGAGAGAGAGAGAGAATGAGTGTGTATAAAAAAATAAAAGGAAACTATACCAGAGATCAACAAACTGGAGTGAAACAGGCACTTCAAATTGTGCTATTTTTTTTAAATTAAACTGAACTGAGAAGTAACTCACAGGACATAATAGGACAGTAGTGTTAAATTTAAAACTACTATCCAATGGTGGGGATGTGTTTTTTTAAGTGTGAGAATATTATTGTATTTTTAAAGGTTCTCTTTTAAATTTGATGTTTGTTCCTCATCAAGTTCTCTGACGATCTATGGACTGGCTGTGAATTTTTTAAGTGACTAGAGACTTTGTTATTGGTTTTTGTCAGAAATGTCCCATAATGTTATTCTTATCACTACATTTTGTGTACTATATCTATCTATCAATATATAAAAACAAACATATAACATGTGGCTCTTGGCTCTCTATCCACAGCTATTTTGGCTCTTCGTCTCCAACTGGTTGGCCACCCCTGGTCTAGATGGTGCTTGGTCCCACCATGAGGGCAGGGGACTGGACTCGATGACCTCTCAAGGTTCCTTCCAGTTCTAGGATTCTGTGATTGTTTCCATCAGTATGAACCTGGCCTAATGGGTAACCTAATAGCCAAGAACAGAGGCTGTCACATTATTGGATTGTGAGGGGAGCAGCCAGGTTACTGCTGCAGCCGTGGGTGGGTGTTTGCCCCAAAAGTGGTACAAAGGGGGCCATGTGAGGGGTCAAACAAAAGCTTACTTTCTTCTGATTCTGTATCTGCTCTTCATATATCTGTATTATGTCTGTGTGTGGAGTTAGGACTCTGTAATCTGTATGGAGACTGGAAGTCTCTCTGAATGGGCTTGAGCATTGGGCAGAGCCCGGCCTATGGACATGCTAATTAGCGAGGCTATGTGGGACAATAGCACTCAATAGGCCAAAGACACACCTCAAGAATGAGGACTGACACCTAAGAGCTGCCAGCAGGGCACACAGGGATAGGCCACTGGCCAGGTGACCTGCTGCAGCCAAGGAGAGACCAGGAAGGAAGTATAAATATGCCATGTGGTTGACTCCATCTTGGTCTTCAGATCTGCTTCTGACCCCAGATGCAGCCTTGCAGGGAATCACGAGCCGGGAAGAACTGTAGACCCATCCTGCTATAGGATGAGCAACAAGGACTTTTAAGCCAGCAGCTAGAACATCTCTGCTAGAGACCGCATTAAGAACTGGGAGATTTGATGCATGTAATGTATGGTTATTTAGCAACCTTATTCTCACGCTTTTCTTTCTGGTAGCAATAAACCTTTAGATGTTAGATGCTAAAGGATTGGCTCAGCGTGATTTGTGAGTAAGATCCGGAGGGTAAATTGATTTGGGATCTGTGGCTGGTTTCTTGGGACTGGACAGAACTTGTTCAGAGTAGGTGAAATTGGGTTCTAAAACCCCTCACCTGTATTTGAGGCCCAGGGCCATCTGGGGCACGAATGTTGCTGGGGTGTCAGAGGTGTTTTTGCTCATGAGGCTTCAGGCAGGCAGCTGAAGCGCTCTGTGGGACTGGTGTGTGGCCTATTTGGGAAGGCTTCCAGTCTGGGAGCTGTAAGGAGCCCCGAATTTGAGTAATTCACCCTGAGCAGATGCCCTCAGCTGTGCCCAGACCTGGCCTGGCCTGTCTCACAGGCCTATTCTATAAACTGATTTGACTAGCCCAGCTGTTTAGCATTTTGCACATACTAAGGCCGTGATTGTCACAGAACTTATGGACTCTGACTTTCAAAAACCTCAGAGGGGTGGAGGGGCTCCAAGCCCATCCCTGCAACCACCCATGGATATTTATAGTAAAATTCAGGGACAAGTCACAGGCCTCCATAATTTTTTTTTATTGTCTATGATCTGTCTGTGACTTACCTTGGCCTTAATACTAAGTAACTGTAGATCTCTGATCACTGCTCAATTTTAATAGTGATAAAGTTTAGCCCCATTATTAAGAAGATTTTGCTTTACGAAGCAGCTCTGTTTCAAAAGAGAAAATGCATTTCTTTGCTTAGGACTTGTCTCCACTACACCGGAGATTGATGCTGTAGCGATCGATCCAGCAGCCATCGATTTATTGGGTCTCTTAGATGCTATAAATTGATCTCCAAGCACTCTTCCGTAGATGCTGGGACTTTACCTGAATCAGAAGAGTAGCCAGCATCCACGGGGGTGCAGCCCCCGCCAACCTTACTACAGCGTCTTGTGTGCGTTCAGTGCGTCAACTTCAACTAGGCAATTTGCATAGCTGAAGTGATGTAGATTACATCGACAGTATGAGTTAGCATAGACAAAGCCTATGCTTGTTTTCTTGTGCCGCTTTGGGCTGAATTTTGCAGTCAGCCTCAATTATTTATCTGTATTACAATAGCACCTATGTGTCCAAACCTAGATTCGCCTAAATTTGAGAGGCCCATGTATTAACATGCCAAAAGACATCCCTTGCCCAAAACATCTTACACTTTAAAAGGATAGGGAGAAAAAGTGGGAGACTAAACAGAGGCGATGTGACATCCCAGTGCCACACTAGTTACTAGGGAGGTAAAGGATCAAACAGTTACCTGGTAAGAGCCCCCACCTCCCAGGGTCACTCCTGCCTGGCCTTGCTCACTGCGCTGCAGGTTGCTCCCACACTCACGGGATCCCACTTAACCCATCAAACAATGTTTAACCAGTTAACTTTTTAAACAGGGTTTTACATGCCTACCACTAACAGAGCCCAGTTTGCGGATTCCTAGGCCAGAAGACAACTCCGCCTAGGACGCGGGTTTTACCCACACAAGCTCATAATATATTTGTTAGTGTCTAAAGTGCCACAGGACTGCTTGTTGTTTTTAGAGTTACAGACTCACACCGTGACCACTCAGACTTTTTACTTAGGGTTCTTTTCATCCTGGAGCCTAACTTTGGAAAGTTAATTTTGCATTATGTTCCCAATATAGTGATCTTGTTTTTTTTTTTAAACCTGATTTCCTGCATTACTTTAACCCATTCATTCACCTGTTATATTCTGTGTTAAAAATCACTGTGGCAGTCAGTTTACCTAGATTAAGCTGGAAAACACCTTGTCCTTTACAATGCCATTGCATTACTAAACAGTTCCAGAATGACTAGGGATAAGTGGGCCTGATTACAGTACACAGCCGATAATCCAGCACCTTTGGGACCTACGTGGTGGCAGATTATCGGATATGCTGGAGTATCGGGAGGGGCTGTGATGGGTCTGTGATGGGTCTGCCGTGATCCGCACTGCATCCTGGGGGTGGACGGGGAACGGCGCGGTGAGGGGCGAACCCCCCGCCATTTTGCAGGAAGGCAGGGGAAGCCCCGCACCACCGCCGAGAGTTTCCGGGAGGGGAGAGGGCTCCTCACCCCGCAGACTGCAGTAGTTATCGCCGAGCAGGGGGTGAGGGGCGGCGCTATGACACCAAACCGGCAGCACCCCAGCTGCTCTGCAGCTACCCCAAGTCCCCCGCTCGTCAGTTTCAGCAGCAGAAGAGGTGGACTTGGGGACGTGGCGCGGAGCAGAGCAGCTGGGTTGGTCCCGCAGCATCACCCCTCACCCCCTGCTCAGCGCCTGGCAGCACCCCAGCTGCTCTGCTCCGTGCCGCTTCCCCAAGTCCGCCACTTCTGCTGCTGAAACTGACGAGCGGCGGACTTGGGGAAGCTGCAGAGCAGAGCAGCTGGGGTGCTGCCAGGTTGGTCCCATAGTGCCGCCCCTCACCCCCTGTTCGGCGATAACTACTGCAGTCTGGGGAATGGGAAGCCTGCTCCCCTCCCGGAAACTCTTGGCGGTGGCGCGGGGCTTCCTGCAAACAGCAGAGGGTTCGTCCCTCGCTGCGCCATTCCCCGCCCACCCCCTGGATGCAGTGCGGACCTGGCAGACCCGTCACAGGGGTATAATCACTTTCCCCTCTTCTCCCCTTCTGTTTCCCAGCCATGAGCGCCCATGGGGCTCACAGCAGCTCCAATTGTCCGTCTGGCCGGAGCATTTCCGGGTTCCAGTTGGTGCCGGACTATCGGGAGTGCCAGACCACTGGGTGCCGGACAATTGGCGTTTTACTGTCCTTGGTTGCACCTGCACCAGCTTGCCAGGCAGAGTGGGACAATCCATTACAACTTGAGCAAGCAGAAGAGAAAGGAGGATGTGATGGAGATCCAGCCAGTCACGTACTGTAATCATCTCACTGTACATCTATTGAAGGTGGTGGCTCCTGTTTCCTGCAAGCTGACAGGAAGCAGCTGTGATCAAACACAAACATGCTGGCACTCAGGATGGCCCTTTGTTTCCAGGAGTAGAGATGTAGTTTCCATATTTGGGGCCAGAGGTAAGGCTAGCTAGTTAGCATTCAGGGGAGAGATCAAAACAGAAAATCTCTTGCATAGACCAGGTATCTATAAATACCAACATCTAATCGCAGCCCACCCACCAACTGTCTTGACACTTAGGCTATAAAATTTTGTTTAGAACATATTTAAAACAAATGCAGCAGACTGATACAATTCGTCTGCTTATCTCATCCACATAAGATTTTTCAAGAGCCAATCTACAGATGACCAGGCAATGCTAAAATTCAACACGTCTACCAATCAACCTCCCCTGCTTGGCCTAGCCACCGTCTGCTGTTCACACTGTCATTATCTGATCAGCACTGACTAGTCTAGATTTAGGCCAGATACATGCTCCATGGAGTGAAATGTAAGAAGGCAAAGACAGAAATCGCTGACTGCCCACAGCATTCCTGCATGCTTGCTGCCTCTCACTGCATAAGAATGGACACAAGGCCATCTACTGATCAAGAAAAATGTAGGGGAAATCAACTGCAGGCTCCATCACTTGTCTGTCCTCCCCACCCTCCCAATCTCAGTGACAGCTGTAACTTGCCCTAGCTCTCCATATGCTTGTTAATTAAAATGCTGTGTTGTGGCTGTTCAACAAAGGCTTAATGCTGCTATTCTGGGAGTCTGCCACGTTTCTCAAAAAATGTGAATGGCAATTTAGAATATCATAGCAGCTACTCCTGCGTGGCCCCTACATTTATCTAAGAGGATCCTTTCTGTAAGATTACCTGCTATCAGCAAAGTACAGAATTGGGTAAAGGTCAACTGGATTCTGAATGTATTGAGTATCCTGGGTGGAGCAGTGCCCCCCAGTGACCAATCTCTGCTGCCTCATGCATCCCGACGTGACTGGCCATCACTTCCTGTTAATGAAACTATCCAGAGCCCTCTCAAAGTAGCACTTTAAGGCTGCTCCACACAAAGCTGTGCTCCTTGAATGAAGGCTCTGA
Organism: Pelodiscus sinensis; assembly: GCF_049634645.1. NCBI lineage: Eukaryota > Metazoa > Chordata > Testudines > Trionychidae > Pelodiscus > Pelodiscus sinensis. Next base: position 31,571,361 of record NC_134726.1, read on the forward strand.
TTAGGGTCTGACTTTTAAAGCAGTTAAAAGTGAGAAATGCAAGCTAGACATATCATTAGTTTTAAACAGATATTCGTTAAAAGTGCCCAAAGTTCAACTGCATTAGCTAACCTCAGAACAACAGAATTAAATGGGGGTGTAATATTTGTACGTAGGCAAGCCCAAAAAACTCAGCATTTGGGACTGTTTTCAGGGTCTCTTGCTTAGAGCTACAACAGTGAAGTTCAAGAAACTGATCTAAAATCCAGTTTAGTTAGAGAAACAAACGAGCAGAGATGTAGGAGGATATGTACTGATCTGTGTGTTGCATGGAAACTTGGCAATAATATTCCAGTCACAGACTTGCCAATACGGAAACAGCCTCTTCCTAGGATAAATTCCTACATCCCCAGCTATTTAGTCCAGAAGAGGATTAACGCTGTTGATTTATATACAGGAGACAAGTAGCACTGGCAGCAGATGCCAACTCGAAATACATTGTATTTATGCAGTATGGCAGAATGCACTTAGCACCCTTGGTACACAAAGGGGGCAATGTTCAAATATAATTACTGGTTGGAAGGAATTAAAACGAAGCCTATTTTCTTCCTTCCCTTGAAAATTTGCTTTGTATTTGCCTCCTGAAACTTTCATCTGTTTCCCATTTAATGCTGCCCCCTAGTGATCCACAACTGTAATTGCAGTTGCACAGCTTTTTAAAGAATGCTTGATTGACAGCACTTGTTGCCATGTGGCAACACAGAATCAAGGTGCTAAAAGGGTCAAACAAGTTGTCAACAGCTCTGAAGCCCAGGAAGAGGGAACACTCTGCTCTTTTAGCATAGCTATGTTTCTTTAGGGGAGTAGGGTGTTGACATGAATCCTGAAACAGCTTGGGCTGGCTTCCAAAATTATGCTAAATCAGATTATTACGTACACAAGTTTATGCTGTACCAACGATTAAGAGGTAAGACATAGGTGAAGAAAAAGCTTAATTTCATAATGTATATTAGAACTAGTTAAAATCTGTTTGCATGCTTGATGAACAATTGATTTTTAAAGAAAAACTTAGTGTGGAGCTGCTTTTTCCAAGTTGCTTGTTCGTTAAAATTGAAAGCATTGACATCATATGCCACCACCCTTTGAATTCAACTAACTGAATGTCTGGGCTGTGCTGGCGTCACTCACATTCCTCCCTCCCCCCCTTTTTTTAACCTAACCCTAACTTAACTTTTCTAAAAACCAAGGTCGTTTTCAAAAGTTAGAGCGGCATGAGGAAACAAAACCAAACTTGCAGCTCTCTCTTTTCAAATGCTGGATGAGTTACAGTAGAAAAGGAAGGATTTAAAAAAAAAAAGCACCATTCTAGACAGCCGTAGTTTTCTTGCACTCAGGAACAGAGAACAACAAAAAGATGGAAATGGTTTCCTCTCAACACCTTCAAAGTAAATCAATATTTTTCTGAAATGTGTAGTGAGCAGGGGTGGCTCGCTTACTGACCCCAAGGAGGAAGAACCGCACTCCGACCCCGGGTGGACCGAGCTGAGTCCTGCCCCTTTAACTCCCCGGAAGTCAAGGGGCAGGGCAGGTAGGATGAAAGCTGAGCCCAGCACCTTAGTAAGGCCCCAGCCACTGGAGGAAGCAGAGAGGCCTGCCCTGAGCTCCCAAGCCAGGAGGGCCCTGATGATCTTGCAGAGGCTGAGGACTAGTTCAGACAGCCGGGCCTCTGCTCTGAAGAGGAGACCTTCTTTACCCTGCCACAGGGTGCAGACTGCGATGACCACGTGAGCCGGCAGCCTGCGAGGGGCCAGGTAGATGCCAAGGGAGAGTCAGGGGAAGCCGACGACTGTCAGGCTGATCACATAGAACTTTAGAGTGTGTCAGCGTATTGCAGGCCGGATCCCTGTTGGCCCCAAAGGCAGCCAAGGCTGCCACTGCTAGGGCCCTGGGCCAGGATGCGGTAGAGTAGGGAGGGCCCACGTCCCTCAGCCAACGCCACATACCAGGTGACAGTCTCCCCCTCCTCTCTCTTTCCTAGAGAATTAGTTTGTGTTGCTGCCTCGCCCTGAACCAGGGCCTGAGCCGTAGGACTGCGTGTGTGTTGCTGCCTTGCCCTGAACCAGGGCTTAGGCCTTACTGTGGGACTGCATTTTTGTTGATACCCCACCCTGAACCAGGACCTGGCCTTTTCAGCTGTTGAACTACTACTTGTTTGTCTTTGTTTGCTGGGCCCATCGTGTATTCTGGGCCAGTGGTTTAAAGGGGACTGCTGGGCATTTATTCACCGGCTGGAGCACACATCTGGGGCACAGGACTAAGCCAGCCAGCTCACAAATGGATTTTCTGTTTTTTGACAAGCCTTACATTTTATGCTTGTAAAAAAAAAAACTTAGATGGCCTTCTTTCTCCCAGACAATAAAGTTAACTCACCCAAAGTCATCAAGAAATCAGAAAGACAAATCTTTCTCCCTGCAAAAGCAACTGAAAGTGTTCTCCACATGGGTCCAGGCTATACAAGAGCTGATCCATGGACCATTACTGGAACATTATTGGACTCTCATCAGCTAGTGACTCATCATTTGACCTGCTGCAGAAACAAGTCTGATGAATTCTCATCCCAAATGAACAGGTTCAGTTTTAAAGGTGGGTTACCAATTCGGAAGCCTGCTGGAACTCACAGGAACAGAACTTATTATGGCAGAGATCAGAAATTCCAGAAATGTGTTTCAGAGAAAACAAGGCCATGTTTTTCCAGAGGTCTGATTCAGAGAGGTGAGGCTAATGCTTATTTGATCACAGCAGTCAGAGACCTACAATGCAAGAACGTCAGCAGTTCCATGCAAGAAAACACTGCCAGTCAACAGCACGGACCTACTGTTAACCAAGTCTGCAAATTACATTAGCTCTATCAGAGCACTCCATCAACCTCCTGCATACTTACTGTACTAGGAAGTGGAGGATCTGTATTTAGATTAAGACACAAAAACCTGTAAAACACACTGGTTTACCCTCTCACTTATAGGATTATTCTGGAAGGGGTGGGTGAGATTCTGTGGCCTGCACTGTGCGGGGGGGGGGGGGGGGGGGGGCGGTGTCAGACTAGATGATCATAATGGTCCCTTCTGACCTTAAAGTCTATGAGGCTAAAAGATTAATCAAGAAAGGATTTCTGACTTCTGTTGAGATATGTGCACTAACTGGGAATGTAACTATCTGCATCAGATGCAGTGATTATCACATCAGAATCTTGTTCTTTTCCCCCGACTATAAGCCAAACAACAAACTTTTCAGTAAGGATCGGCTTCTCTCACCGAAGTAACATATAACCTAGTTCTACAGCCAACCCTATTCCTTTGAGCTGATAAGCGCTGAAAAAAAATGCTTCACTCAATTTGCTCAGCAAGCAATTCGGCTCATACACAGTGAGAAGAGGCAGTGCTATGCGAGCTTTGCACAGGCCTCCACACAATCATTCTGCTTCAACTGGCACTCTAGGGCAGTCAGGAGAAACTGTGCCATTTGGTTAGATTTATATAGGCAAGTTAAATATAGTCTGTGACCTCATGCTGATAACATTTAAATTAGCATACTTTTTGATGGGGCAGGAAGTCATATCAAATTCAGTCATTGGCTGCTAAAGTCACACACGCAGCAGACCACAGGTTTTAGATTTACTAAGCTGATACAAGATAATGGATAGAGTCTTCCCAGCCAAAGTAAATAAATACAAGTAGTCTACTTCAAAGTTCTTACTGCTCAGCCCTCCTGCAGCTACACCAAATGTACATGACTGATTTACCTTATTCCATTTACCACAGCGGACCTCTCAATGGTATCCATTTAAATCCTATATGCCATATTTTATGAAGGCAGGTGCCACTTGCAATAGCTTGAACTCTAGATCATCTCCTGCTCCAAATGTATGAAGTAACAGTAGACAGGATAGTGAATGAAAAATACAGTGAAATCAATAGAGCTTGCCTTTATTAGACCACACTAAAGTAGCTTCAGAGACCTTGAGACCACACTAAAGTAGCTTCAAAAAGGTACTAAGTACAATTCTGTTTCAGTTTTACTTGAAGGACAATTCAAGCAAGCAATAAGTTGGCGTCCATCCCGTTAAGTGGTCATACTCAGATTGCACTTGGGATGATTAATGCAGGGAGGGGGAGGAAGAGACGGGGCACAGCTGGGAGGGGGGCGCTCAAGCCCATCTGGGCTCCAGCATCCCCCTGCCAACAAGTGCTGCTACAGCCAGACTGGGGTGCCTTTTGCCCTGCGGCACTTAACCGGAAGCTGTAAGCCTCACCCATGTTTAACTGGTTAACCATTCACATCCCTAGACTGCTCTATAGTATAGAATACTGTAAAACAAGAGATCCAGCCTCACTACAGAGGTTCCACTATAAGACTCTACTACACATTGAAAGTTAAATGAAAGGGACAGCAGCTCTTTAAGACTATTCTGTGTGCCCCTTGCCTACAGCCATTTTTCCCCCTACACCAGTGGTCCCCAACCAGTCTGTTGGGATCTAACTGGTAGGTCTTGGCACCTCTGACAGGGGATCCTGACTGGTTTGGCCAAGAGGCTATCAAGTGCCCCAACTTCAACTGCCCCTCCCCCTACTGCTGCACATCTCCTGCCCTTTGCCTTAGAGCTGCCTCCTTCCCCATGCCCAGGAGCCTCCTGCTTGCTGTGCAGGGCAGGGGAGGGAAAAGCAGCACTGATGTCAAGGTGCCCCCTCTCCTCCCTCTGTATCATATCTCCACAGAGCAGAGAGGGGGAACAACAGGACTTGGGATGGAGCGAGTTTGCTGGCTGTTTTTGGGAGTGGTGCAGGGCCAGGGCAGGGGTGAACCTGGCCCTGCACCTGGACCCACCCTGCCTTCAGGGTGCCCCTTATCCCGCCTGTCCCCCTGCTGGAGCCAGCTGCAATTCTGTCTGTCCTAGAACCCACCACCCTGTGCTCCCCCAGTGAGCCACCCAGGAGCCACCTGAGGTAAGCAGTGCCCAGTCAGAGCCCACATCCTGAAACCCTACCCCCGTCATGAACCCCCTCCTGCACCACAAATCCCTGAGCACCCCTGCATCCAAACACCTAGAACCCACTCTGGCACCCCAACTGCCTGTCCCACACTCAGCTCAGAGCCCCTTTCACACTCCAAATCCCTTAGCCCAAGACCAGAGACTGCACTCCAACCCTTGGCCTCAACCTGGTGAAAGTGAGGGAGGATGGGGGAGTGAGGGAGGATGGAGCGAGCAGGGGAGGGACCTCAGAAAAATGGCTCAAAGGAGGCGGAGCAAGGGTATTTGGGTTGAGGTAGATCTTGGATTGCACTTAAATTCATAAAACGATCTTGTGCTTAAGAAAGTTGGAGACCACTGCCCTACATCCAACACCTCTAGTTACTCTAAGTGCTAAGGAATGGGCAGAGTTCACTTCTGTTCTTACCCTCCCCCCCCCAATTTCTTTACTTTGCACTTTTGACCACATTTATTTTTCACTTTCCATTCTCTAGTCAGTTCCTCTGCTTGTGAGAGCCTTTCACACAGCAACAGGGAAGAGAACATACACACAGGGAAAGGATTGTAAAGCAGCAATAGTGTCAGGAACACTCAAGTTTACACAATAAACTTAGGAAATGCTTTAAATTCATTTCTTGAAACATGACTGGAGTTTCAGGTTGACATACCCTTTCAAATATTCTCTGGAAAGTGACCATTTGGATAGTAACTGTTTTTGGTGATTTCTGGTTAACACAAGGATCAGAGCTGAAAATCAGAAGCCCTGCCAGGATGACAGTACAAACTTTTACCAGCACAGCTATGTCAGTCAGGGGTGTGATGAGGTGTGTGTGATCCCTGACAAACAGCCCCATGTCTTGATGCAGTTATACCAGAAGAGCTGTGCTTTATCCACTCTAGTCTATTTCACTTGGGGCAGGCACCCATTGGCTGTAGTAAGCTAGAGCCTTTGCATGCTATGACTATGGTAAATTTCACTGCTAACTACAGGGCAGAGTGCAACTAACCAACCTTTTATTTGAGAGCCACTTAATTACAGATAGATAACACAAGATGTGCGCTTGGTTAATTATTGATGACTCTGCAAATGAAATATTTATGGCAGACTTTTAAAACTGTTAGCAACCCCATGAACCGCCAACCTCAGCCTTGCAAATTTCTCCATAACATGAAGGTGAGTCATCATCTGAAACTCATTTACTAATCGGGAAGAACAATAGATTATCTGTAAATCTAAAAACATTGCCTCACAGCAGGTGACAGTCTCAGGAGTAGCTGTGTTAGTCTGTAACTTGGAAAAAACCCAAGAGTGGTCCTGCAGCACCTTAAAGACTAACAAAACATGAAGATGAAGCAAAATGCAGGACTATGTAGCACTTTAAAGACTAACAAGATGGTTTATTAGATGATGAGCTTCCTTGGCCTCTGGCTCACGAAAGCTCATCATCTAATAAACCATCTTGTTAGTCTTTAAAGTGCTACATAGTCCTGCATTTTGCTTCAGCTACACCAGACTTAACATTTCTAAAACATGTAGATAGTATCATGAGCTTTCATGGACACAGCCCATTTCTCCAAATGACTGAGGAGATAATTTATGGGTGGAAAAAGTACGGCATTAAAAGGATTAAAGGAAATCAAAACCATCTAGAAATGGTGTATAAATATGTAGGGATGTGAAAGGTTAACCAGTTAACCAGTAAAGCTTACCAGGTTCTGGTTAACTGGTGGTAGCTGGAACTGGAGCAGTAGCAGGCAGGGGCTGCTTTGGTCATCCAGAGCAGTCCCTATATGCAGCGGGCCTGGATATGATGTAGGCATGGATTGCTCCAGACTACCAGAATCCCTGCCTGTGATGCACCGGGCCCACCATGGTCAGGAACAGGCTGCATGGGGGGGAGGGGAGGAGGTAGAATGGGGACAGAGGAGGCACTCCAGCCCCCTCTTTTAATTAACTGATTAAACAAAATGTTTAACCAGTTAACCAATTAAATGGGATTTTACATCCCTATTATGAAGGGGAGGTTATTATCTAGGTTTTAACACCACATACACTCTCCCCCCCTCACGGAACAGCGTACTATCCATTTCGCTAACAAATGAAGAGGTTTGGAAGGGACCATGCAACATTCAATCCTTGCATCAGTGAAAAGACGGACTCCACAGACATGTAGGCAGTAAAAAGCCTATGTTGGGAATAAAGATGTAGGCACGGTTAAGCACCAACACCACTTTATTATCCTAACATCGCTGTTTTGAGAGAAGTTGCAGGTCTTTGGAATTGGAGGGAGCAGCCTTAGAGCACAGATAGCTACTTCGGTGGAAAATACAGGGAGAGGATTAAAAAGTGGCTTCCAGAACAAGAGGGCAGTTGGAGATTTCAGGATTCCAGTCATATGAAGCAAGAGATGGGAGAGTGCACCTTGTAATTTATGACGTATTAGATCTGTCAGGTCTATGTACACTATCATTCTGATTGAATGAGCAATACTGAGTGAACAAATACTGGTATTTTCCAGCCAGGAATATTGGAGGGTGTAAATCCTGATAGGCTTCAAAGTTTTGAAGCAATATAGAAACCACTTCTACCTCTCAGGTCAGTGGAACAATGTCCATTCCTACCTCAATACAAATTCCTCAGCTCACCAAGCAGGATAGTACATGCGTTCAGGTTTGTCTTCATCGCAGTTAACTCTGCCTGCCTCTCAGGTACTGTCCCCTCTCTCCTGCGATTCACAAATAAAAATCTTTCACCAGTTTGGTGGTGCCTTTCAGCCTGGGCAAGCTAGCCTGCTGTGGATAGAAGATAAAGCTGCGGTGTCCAACCAGTTGAGTAGCAAACTAGCCACACTCAACCGGCTACATAGCCATATGTGGCTAGCATGTTGGACACCACGGAGCTAAAGCATGAGCAAGGCTTACACTTAGGCAGGAAACCTGCCTTGTTTGCAGTGAGGACACAGAGGCTAGGGATTTGAGTGTTGTAGCTAGTTCCAACTAGCCACTTCCCCCACTCCGCTGCCTCTAGCAGAGGCAGCAAGGGGGTGAAGAAGCCAGCTTAAAAGCTGGTTCCCCCCAACACCATCTCTGCAGGGGAGTAGAGGGGACTAGGTGAGAACTGGGAACCAGCTGATTCCTGACCCGTGCCCAATCCCAGGCGCTGTGACTTTGCTTTTTAAATGTACTAAGAGCCTGTGAGCTCTTGATTCATTTAAAAATCAGAAGTGCAGCAGGGGGCACCTGGCGCAAGGTGGGCCAGATGTTTCCTGGCTCCTGCCGGGTCCCCCCTGTTGCACTTTAGTCCTTTAAACGCATTAAGAGCCCACGGGCTCATTGGCGCAAGCTGGGAATCAGCTGGCTCGGCTTGCGCCAGGTCATCCCCACTGCACTTCAGCCTTTTAAACATATTAAGAGCCAGCAGGCTCTTAATACATTTAAAAGGCAAAGCCACAGCAGAATTAGTTGCCGGGTCTGGGAGCTAACCGTGCTACGGCTCCCCTGCTTATCGACTAATTGACCAGTAGATGGAAAATCCGTCAAGTAGTCGATTAGTTGATTAAACTATATTTAACATCCCTCGGCTCAGTTTACTGCAGACATCCTAGTGACACACAGGCTTGTGGGAATGCACCATCCATGAGGACTTTCCAGTGTTGACAAATACCCAAGGCTAAGCTAACCAAAGTTAGCTTTGTGGTGAAGGTATAGAAGTTAAACACTAGTGAGTCTAAGCATTACAATATTCTGCAAAGCTTGCCTATACATCATCTTGCAGCAAACTGGTTAAATTAGTTTTAATGGACATATTCAATGGTTTCAGAGCATCTCTGGAAACTCATTCTGGAATAAAAACTGTGTCCTTTGATTTGCCACAAGTCCATTAGGAGTAAACAGAAAAGACCACATGTATTTCAAGCATCATCCCACACTATGATTATACTACTGAAGTCCCAGAATCAGTATGGGGGAAGGGCTCACGTCAACATAAATTACACAGAAATTTACAATGCCATTTGCAGTATTGTGAAATCCACATTAAAAATTCTTTTGTTGCAACACATTCCTCTGCTCAAAAAACACAACACAACACAACCAACCACCACCAATAAAACAATCGCTGAGCAGTTGCCCAACAGATCTTTTCTTATGCCCACTAATAGATTGTTTAAATTACATATACTGTTACTGGCCTACGGACTGCTTCTTGTTCTTCCACATTCCATTAAAAAAATAAACCAAAACAGTCTCCAGAAAATATGTTTGTTTGAGAGGGTAGCAGTAATTTCTAAGAGTTTGTCTCCACTAATGAGGTAGATCAACAGTGCAAGGATCGATTCCCTGGTGATCCGTTTATCACTCCTGCTTAGATACGATAAATCAATTCCCGAGTGCTCTTTCATGGACTCTGGTACTCCACCAGGAGCCAACATGAGATAAGCCCCTGCTGATCTTACTGTGCGAAAGATGTCACAGAGAATAAGTTGATTTCAGCTACGCAAATACATAGGGTAGATCGACGGGAGAGATGGAGGTTAGTGTAGACAAGGCCTAAGTAGCAGTAGTAATTTTTGCTATCATCCAAACACAGTGGTGAAAGCAAACTAGAATATTTTAAATGCAAAAGGGGAACTGAAGACCCCTGCAGACTCAAGCCCTGGGAATCATCTTCTAAAGATTAGCAAGAGAGAGCGCATGTGAGAGAATGACACGGAGATGTTTACTATCACAAAAATTGGTGCTTGTTTTGAAACCATTGCAAAAGGAGAACTCCTTTACGCATTCGGCACCAGTATCAGAAGTCGTTTTAGGATTTACCCATTCTTCCGGTGTCAAACATTTACCAGCCCTGAGTTTCTCTTGCAACAGCAGGGATAGACATGGAAGAACACACAGCCACAATTTCAATTCAGGTTTTCTGGGTTCTCCTAGCACTGTGCTTGGATGCTTAGCCCAAGTCAATTTACACACTACCACTTAAAAGCGGTCTTTAATTTGCAAAAAGTTCACATTTCCAGTCAGACAAGGATATCCGAGTCTGATAAAGCGTATTTTATGTAAGAGCACCTTACCGCCAGGTATAATAGATACACCCGTTTAGAGTGTAAGCTCCCTTGGGGTGGGGACTGTTTTCACCAATAACTTTAATCTCTTCTCAGAGAGAAAGATTGTGGCTTATACACAAAGATGTAAAACGACTGCTGTGGGAATAAAGTTGTTCTGCTGCTATTAGGGTCCAAGGCCTCTTGATCAGAGACTGCCGGTTATGCCAAGGTGTGTGTATTGTTTATTGTGGTATAGGAAAGCATCCACCTTTGCTTTATAGCAGTGAAAAACTTGTTCAAATTCCCACTATGCCAGAGCAATGCATTACCCAGTTCTTTCCAGTGTTCTTCTGTGAAAAACCCTTTGCATTTCTCAACAGTTTGACTTGAGTTACAATTTCTCATTCAGGCCTAGGTTCAGGACCTCAAAGAACTGATGTTTCTTGTGAAAAGGTTTTTTTTTTTTTTTTTAAATGACTTTTTGCCTTCTTACTTTCCCCAAAAGAGGGAGAAACAGTGACCTATTTTTTGTTCAGGTCAGTAGTTGTATTAGGCAGGAAAAGCTCATGAACCACCAGAGAGCACTATAACAAGTGACATGCCAATCTGAGTAATTTTGTATTTAGAAAGGCTGAATCAGAACTCAAGTTTCAGAAAAGTAACTGAGAGTCTGTTTCAGCAAAAATAACAAGGAGTCCTATACCATCTTAGAGACTAACATTTATTTGGGCATAAGCTTTTGTGGGCTGGAGTCCATTTAATCAGATGCATGAAGTGGAAACAAATTTGTTAGTCTTTAGAGTGCCACAGGAGTCCTTGTTGTTTTTGTCAAGTCAGAACTCTAACTTGGTGGCTGTCAAAAGGTTTCATAGTGAAAAAATAAAAGGCATAACTTATTCCTTAAACACTGGGTATGTCCACATTTGCAGCCTATTTCGGAATAGGGCTGCAAATGTAGGCATTCGGAATTGCAAATCAAGCCCGGGATTTAAATATCCCGCGCTTGATTTGCATCTTCCCGGCCTGGCGCCATTTTTTGAAATTTACAAGCCCGGAATAACTGCCCGCATCTACACGCAGCAATGAAATGGGCATTCGAAATAAAGCCCTATTTTGAACTACCTGCTAAACCTCATTGCAGGAGGAATAACAGGTAATTTGAAATAGGGCTTTATTTTGAACGCCTGTTTCACTGCCGCCTGTATACGTGGGCAGTTATTCCGGGCTTGTAAATTTCAAAAATGGCGCCCAGCTGGGAAGATGGAAATCAAGAGCGGGGTATTTAAATCCCGGGCCTGATTTGCAATTCTGAATGCCTACATTTGCAGCCCTATTCCGAAATATACCCTTAGCGACATACCCTTAGCGATTCAGTGCCAGGCATACAAGTGGCACTGAATTAGGGACATATGATCTGAAGCAAGTAACAGAGGATACAGGATTGATTTCTTTTTTCTTTGGTTAGGAAAAGAAATCAAATCCAAGATTTTCCTAAACATTTTATTTTTGAAGACCTTTGTAGACAGAATTACTTTCTGCTTTAACTAACGCCATCTGCTGTTGATTACCTACATGGCCATCAGCTGCTTGCACGAAACTAGTGCCAGCTCAGAAACATAAGCATCCCCTTACCAAGTATAAGAATTGGCTTATAGGATAGGGATTGATGAAGAAAGTGTTCTAAATGAAATATTGGCCTTTTGGGGATGTATCTGACCTGGTGCAACTGGTTAAACAATTTTTTTTCAAAGAGGGGGCAGTGTCTTCATGTGGTTTTATAAATGCAGCAGTATTGGTGTAGATGAAAGCCATCCTTATTCAGACCTTTCTCAGTTCAAGTTTCCTTTTTACCCTGGGAAAATATGGATGGTCAAAGATGCTAATTGTTATTTTAAGCAATAGATTTTATCAATCTTCCTCCCTCCCCCTATGAGCCAACAATAATTAGCACCTCTAGGGAGATGTTGCAAGTTTGTTTTTTTAAAACTGGAATATACTATGTTGCAAGTTACCTCCTCAGCTTTTCCAACCTTCTGTGTGAACAAGGTCCTTCCTCTCTACTGAGCTCTCGGTTCTACTTCCAACCTGCCCTTTGTAAGGGATCAGCAGCAATGCTTGCCATAAAAGGAAAAGAAACTATCTACTGCATTTCTACAGAGGGGAGGCAAGTGGTATAAAAAACAAGGAACTTTAGTGACTTCCTTAAAACGCAGGAAGCATCACAGACGAGTCACCACCCTCACTGGGACATTTTCCAATTTTAATAAGGGATGCAGATATGCTACAATAAAGATGTTTGACTGAAGAATAATACAGATTTTTTTTGTTAATAAGACAGCAAGCTGGTGGTCGCAAGCAGACTGCATTCAGCACAGTTGCCTTCTGGGTGCCTACACTGGCTGTATATAATGTCCCAGCATTACAATAGCACAGATTTGAACCCTCCAGAACCAGAGCTCTTCAGCTTCATAAGCAGTGGCAGCAGCCCTGCTAGGTGACCTACAAACAGAAGCTCCTTCTTGTGCTGCTGAGTGAGCAGATTTAAAAAAAAACCTCAAAGAAAAAGTAAGTACTACTCGCTTGGACATTTCCAGCTGCATAGCCAATTTCTCTTTGGCTACGTCTATACTGCACCCTTCTTCCACAAAAGTTTATGCAAATGAAGCACAGAGTAGCACATTAACATGTTTCATTTGCGTAATTAATTAGGGGTCATTTTTACGCAAGAGGCTTTTGAGCAAAAAGGAGCCATCTATACAGCTCCTTTTTGCTCAAAAGCCTCTTGCGCAAAAACAGCCCCTAATTAATTATGCAAATGAATCATGTCAATGTGGTTTCTTTTCCTTTTATGGCGATCCCTTACAAAGGGTGCAGTATAGTATAAATTATGGTACACCCACATCTTGAATACTGTGTACAGATGTGGTGGTCTCACCTCAAAAAAGATATTTTGACCTTGGAAAGGGTTCAGAAAAGGGCAACTAAAATGATTAGGGGTTTGGAACGGGTCCCATATGAAGAGAGGTTAAAACAAGTGGGACTTTTCAGTTTAGAAAAGAGGAGACTGAGGGGGGATATGATAGAGAACTATAAAATCATGAGTGGTGTAGAGAGGGCGAATAAAGAAAAGTTATTTATTAGTTCCCATAATAGAAGGAATAGAGGACACCAAATGAAGTTAATGGGTAGCAGGTTTAAAACTAATAAAACAAAGTTCTTCTTCACACAATGTTTAGTCAACCTGTGGAACTCCTTGCCAGAGGAAGCTGTGAAGGCTAGGACTATAATAGAGTTTAAAGAGAAGTTAGATAATTTCATCGAGGTTATGTCCCTAAAAGGCTATTAGCCAGGGGATAGAAATGGTGTCCCTGGCCTCTGTTTGTCAGAGGCTGGAAAAGGATGGTAGGAGACAAATCGCTTGATCATTGTCTTCGGTCCACCCTCTCTGGGGCTCCTGGTGCTGGCCACTGTCGGCAGACAGGCTACTGGGCTAGATGGACCTTTGGTCTGACCCAGTACTGCTGTTTTATGTTCTTATAGACATAGCCTTTGTTTAGAACTAGTTTCATTTTTCCAGATCATGCAGTAGAGCAGCTCTCACGCCTCCAATACTGTGACCCTCCCCCCCCCTTCTGACTGCAAAAATTACTATACCACTTGAGGGTGCAGGAACTGAAGCTTGAGCCCAGTACAGCCCTGCTATTGGTGGGGAGACAAGGGGGCACCAAAGTCAAAGCCCAAGCCCCACTGCCACAGCAGGAGAGGCCAAAGCACTTCAGCCCTAGGAGGGGGGCTGTAAGATGAGACCTATTGCTCAGGGGCTTCAGCCCCAGGACATAAGGTTCAGACTTCGGCCCTGGGCCTCAGCTAGACAGCCCTGGAGACCCCATTAATATCGGGCTGCAACCCACAGTTTGAGATGTGCTGCAGTAGAGCAAGGCAGCAATGCTTGGGTGCAAATACTGCTGGGAAAGTTAAAATATTCCAGAAGTTAAAAAAATTATATTGATCTTCAAGGTTTGTAAAAGTGAGATTTGCAAAACCTAACACATTGGGTTGAAAACGGACATGGGTATTCAAATGGTACAGCAATAGGTATTTGCTACAGTCTACATAGTACAGAACTAGGTACAGATTTGACTTTTATAGGTGGGATCTCCATGTCCAGAAACATTAGTAAATAGCTCATTTGCCATGCTCAAACTCAGGGTGGGAGGAGGAGGACTGGAGATGGGGGAAGAGGCAGAGTGGCTGCAGAGCCTCATGGGGCTGTGCTTCTGGCCCTGAGCCACGGAGCTTTGCAGCAATCCTTCCTTTCCCATCCCTGCTTGACAGGTGGTGGCAGGAGAGGGGCCAGCATTAACCTCCTGCAGGCCAGCAGATTCCCTGGTTCAAAACTGTCAGGTCCCAAGGATGCTGGACAAGGGAGGTACAACCTGTAATACTTCTCTTTGGTATAGTGCAAGATTATCCTCCAATTAAGGACTAAGTAGAATAGGTATAAAAAAATTGGTTATAAACACACACATGCTCGCTAAATGTTAAGAACTTTGTCAGATGATAGACTACATCCCTGGAAGCTTATAAACTTGTGAGATTGATAAATCCAATTAAACTATCAAAACTTTTGCTTAAAAAAAGTTTCCTCAGGTCTGAAGAGTACTTTAGACAGCCACTCACACTTGGCCTCCAATTGTGACTACGAATAAATTCACAGCAGTATTTGCCCTTGCAAAGGCAGAAAGCATCCACAACAAAATCTCTTCATTGCATAGAAAACTGGCAGTTTTCTTTGGGAGATTGTCAGAGACTCACCTGAGAATGGATACTCTAACTAGAAGAATACTTGGTTCTTTGATCCCGATCCAAAATTCAGCTTTGGGCATCAGAGTGGGTAACATCTGCCATTGTTAGTATTCCTTTGTTTTCGAGGGAAGTTCCACTTAGAGAAAGTTAATTGTCCAACTAAAAAATTTAGAGATTCTTAGCAGGGCTGTTCCTGTCTATTTCTCAGTTCCATTACACAAAAGCTGCATCTTTGTCAGTACAATAGCTGGATAAAAACAATTATGAAGCAGAAACTCTGGTTCTCAAGAATCGATTTTTTAAATTTAAAAGCAACACACCTATTTCCTAGTTCAGAACATTAAATTTTTTCTTCTATATTCCCACATGCATATTTTCCAACAATGCATCAGAACCATCTCTAGCACATCATGAGGGGGGAAGGGGGTGTCGGCTGATATTAATAAGCATCTCGTTTAACACCTCCCCCCCACACACAAAGACATTCGATCTGTGGAACTTGTTGCCATGGGATGATGTGATGGCCAAGAACATAACTGGGTTCAAAGAAGAATTAGAGAAGTTCATAGAGGGTAGCTCTGTCAATAGCTGTTAGCCAAGATGTCAGAGATGCTACTCTATCCTCTGGGTACCCTGTAACTTCCAATGGCCAGTAGCTGGGACTGAATGATAGTGAATGGCTCATTCAAAATCATCTGTTCTGTTTATTCCCTCTGAAGCACTCGGCACTGACCGCTGTCGGAAGACAGACCACTGGCCTCACCCCATTTGGTCGTTTTCATGTATAAAAGCAATTTGTCAAATTAAACTAAACAATTTCCTGCGGAAGAATCAGGAGCATTAAAAGGCCAGTGGACTTTTTGCAATATACAGGCAGTCCCCGGGTTACATGGATCCGACTTATATCGGATCCCTACTTACAAACGGGGTGAGGCAACCCCGCACTAGCTGCTTCCCCCCAGCAGACTAGGGAGACGCGAAGCTAGCGCTCCCCCCAGCAGACCAGGGAGACGTGGAGCGGCTTTTCTCAGCAGACACCTCAGCTTGAGAATAAAGGACTGAGGGAAGTGAGGTGTGGGAGAATAAAACTGAGCTCTGGAGAAATGTTTGGCTAGAGTTTCCCCTACAATATGTACCAGTTCCGACTTACATACAAATTCAACTTAAGAACAAACCTACAGTCCCTATCTTGTACGTAACCCGAGGACTGCCTGTACAGTCAATAGTAACAGTCAAATTCTTCCTCCTCTTTCTAAGCCCAGCCCTTATACATTGACTTTGAAGCAGCTTATCAGTGGCAAAAGGTAGGCAGTGGAACAGTCCCTTTCTCTAACAGGCATTTGTGGCTGAGCTAATGACTCATGAAGAGCTGTTGGAAGCATGACTTTCATCACCCGCATTTCCTGGCACATCCCAAAGATAAACTGAATGCTGCTTGTGCCACCCAATGAGGATCATCTGCAACCTTTGTGAACACATGCTGCAGCACAATGCACTTCCATTCCACAGCATGGCGCAGTGGTTTCAATTCTCTAGGGGGCTGTACTGGGCAGCTGTAGAGGCTATAATAACAAACACTGTTTGACTTCCCAAGAGCGCAGAGAGGATGTGCTATATAAAAATCCCCACAAAAATTCATTTCCGGTCATTGTCAACCTGTCTGGGAGCTCCGATTTCAAAGTGCAACCTTCAGCATGAACATGGCAAACAAACACTCACCCTTACTGTAGATTCTCATTGCAGAGCTGTCAAAAAGGAAAAAATAAGCCTCAGCAGCGCACAGTACAATATCAGAGTTATTAAATATAGAGCAGCTGCCTGACACATGACTTCAGGTTGCAAGATCTCCTTGGATGTATTATTTAATGTGTGTTATTTTTAAGGCTGACCTTCAATAGCCATTAGCTATACATTTCTGACCACCTGCATGGTCATTAGTGTGTGCTCAGCTACAGATCCAAGAGATATGCATCCTCCAAGAGCCCAGATGTACTTGCCTTAAACCTGAGTGTTTTCAGGGGCAGGGGGTAAGGAATAAGCAAAGTATTTGGGGAATTTAGGACAGCCCCTGCATTCCAACCCTCAAAAAGAGGGGCACATAGAAACCAACATCTCATTCTATTTTTTTCAGTTACAGATGAAGGCATATCATTATTCTGACAAGCAGATATTAAATAAATCACCCTTAATGTTCTGTGAATATAAACTAGGAGGATCTGAAGATTGCTTCTATTTAGCCTCATTCTTTTTCTGGAATTTCTATTAGCACTTGTAAAAAGACATGACAGGTATGTCTTTACTATACAATCATGTGTCTATAATTATGAGCCTATTGGTAAATTCAGTCTCCCCTATCAAGCAAATGTAGGAGATTAAAAGGCCTTAGAACTGCTTTACTGCATTCCAGGTAGCCAATTTTGTAGAGAGACAAACTTCTCATAATGTTTCAGATGGAAGGAGAAGGGAGCAATTTAAAATACCGACTACACTTAAAGCTAGGCCCTGTAGAGCAGTGGTCTCCAAAGTGGGGTGCGCACCACGATCTATTGTGGTGCGGGAAGAAAATTCCCCAGCACCGGCCACGTACAGGGCACGGTGGGGCAGAGGGAGCGCATGTGCGGTGTGCTCAAACGCCGCGCTAACAGCTGAGAGGGGAGACGCCCAGGCATGGCGTGACGTCACAGCCTGGCGTGACGTCACAGCCTGGGACTTTAAAACCGCTCAGTCCAGTGTTGCACCGCATGGCCCAGCAAGTGGTCTGGAGCCCCGGAAGCAGCTGGGGCCAGGACTGTGAGGACTTCTGGGGCCCCATCACAGACTCCAACCCCGCAAATTGGAAGGCAGAAGGTGGAGGAGGGGAAGAGGGAAAATAGGGGGAAGGGGTGGGAGAGGAAGGGGCTTGTGCTGAGGGCAGGGAAAAAGGGGGGCAGGTCAGGAGAAGAAAGGGGAAGGCACCAAGGGACAGGGTGGAGGAGAGACAAATGTCTTAGGAGAGGAGATAAGGAGGGGTAGCTCACATGATCAGAGTGGGGCTACTGGAGGAGTGGGCACAGGGGGGAGACAAGGGCTGGTGGAGGGGGGCAGGTCTCAGGAGGGCTGAGGGCAGTGAGAAGGGCAGGAATCAGGACAGCAAAGGAGAGTGAGGGGTTGGGGGGCAGCAGGCACCAGGGGAGCTGATGGAGAAAGGGGAGGAGACATGGCAGCAGAGGGAAAAGGTAGAGGTTTATAAGATATTTATTAATAACTTGGGTGCCACAGTGGCACATCCAAACAAGCCCCATGAACTCAGTACTGGTGCACAAAACAAAATTCATTCTGCTCGTGGGAGGAAACGCTGTATCACAAAGTGTTAAACCAAGATTTTCAAAAACAATTAAGCATATTCAATCACATTTCTCACTAAAAATATTATTAATAATATTTTTTTAGTGAGAGCAAAAAGGTTTTCTGTATTGTTAAAATAAAAAAAAATAATTTTTTTTGTTTATTTCATCTTTATCTCATCCTTTTTTAATTTCTATTTTTATGTATGTTTTATAATGTACATAATATATTAGTACAGTAGCATAGGTATATAATTAATAAATAAATATACATATTGGTGGTTCATGCTCAAAAATTTGTTACTGATAGGGATACGCGATCAAAAAAATTTTGGAGACCACTGCTGTAGAGGATTCACATACCAAATTAGGCGGCTTCTTCAGTTCAAATGCAATACAAGTAGTATTTGAAATGGGATTCTTCTAGGAATATTAAAATGTGTTTGCATAATCATGTAACCACTGAAAAATTTCAGGGGTTATGCGGTTACATGAGGGGCAGCAGTCAGCTCCGTGGAGCCAGAGAGTATGGAGACCCTGCTTTTAAGCCAGCTCCCCAAACGTCTTGGCTCCTGCCTGCCCCTCGCTCTGCTGCCTCTGAAACAGCGCAGGGGCAAGTGCCCTGATACAGAGGCACAAGCATAGGGGGTAGACAGCTCCCCGGGAGCCGGTACATGCAAAGCCGGCTTCCCGCACGTACTGGAAGCCTGCATGTAACCGTGAACGTTACCCGATGGGGCCCAGGCTCATCAGTTAACCACATACACAGTTACACTTTCGCATCCCTAGATTCTTCCAACCCATGTGTTTATGGTAAGAACAATTCTTCATATTTCTAGCCTCCTCTGACATTTACCTCTCTCCAAATGGTGTCAACTTGGATGTGTCCTAGCAGCAAGGATGTCCTCATTGGGAAGTTGGATGCTATTCCTGCTCCTAGTCACTGCATTTTATTTCCCAGCACTTGTAAATTTGAGCTAATATTTCATAACCCTACTGGGAAACTGTTCAGTTGCATCGATACACAGTTGTTCACCACTTTCATACTATAGTGTTGAACACCACAGTGGAATTTAGGAGCTGGAATATTTTGGGGCTGTTGGAAGTTAGCATTGACTAGCAAGCCGTGTGGGAATTCAGCACAGCAATAGGTGGAAGGTGCACAAAATATTGCACAGGTAGCTTGCACAGTGCTCACATATAGGACTGCTTGATGCCCAGCCGGTAGCTGGTCACAGCTCCACCTCTCGCCTGAAAGTCATGTTTTCTGGGTTAAAATATCTACGGCCTTCATGCCGTTCTGGCCATGTTTTACTATAGTGCATGCTTGCTACACAGCAAGTGTTGACATAACTTCCTTCCACTTTATCAGCTACTATTTCCCAGTACATCAGTGTTTTACAGTGATTTTGTTCTACCAAGGAGCCGTGTTATTTGTGTTGCTATAGCAACTCAGAAGGAGGACTCCACTGTTCTAAGCACTACGCAAACACACACACACACACACACTTGCATTTTGCATGCAGCAGAATGGCTCCTCACACACTTATCTAAAGCCTTCTATATTACAGTACAGCCAAAGCAGCACCTACTCCCTCAAGCATGACTAGCAAGCTGTGTGGGAATTCAGCACAGCAAGAGGTGGAGGGTGCCTGCTGAGCAGTAGGTGGGGGGAGGCAAGTCCCCCATTCCTCCTGCCCTCTCTCACCAGGGCACTGGGTGCCTCCCCTCACCCTGTCTCCCTTCTGTCCTCTCCACAGGACACTGGATCCCTCCTACACATCTGATCCTTCCAGCCCCCCTCAGGGCCCTCCATCCTCACCTTTTAGTCATACTGGCAGCAAAACTGTTGCTAGATCAGTCTCAAAACATGCAAGGACATCATCGCTGGGTGTAATTTATAAAGGAAGAGGGAAACAGGGAACAAAGGACAAAGCATTCAAGAGTGGGACGCTAGGGCCCTCTTATGGTTGCTTTCTAAGCCTTACTGAGTGTAAAACCCTGAAGACTCCCCTTCAGCTCTGAAGGAAGGAGCACGGCTAACACAAGGAGGGGGAAGGGCTCTCTGAATTTTATTTAGCTAAGTTCTGGCTTTAATAGCACAAACTTAAGTTACAGCTACTTCATTGTTCCTACCTACCTGTGGAGGGGTCCTCATCCTGAAGGCAATACAGAACAATGCAACAGGGCTAATTTCCCCCAAAATTTGTTACTCTATGATAATATTGCTATTGCAGTCTCCTAGCACTAAAGACTTCCTGATGTTTAATGCATACTTAATAGTCAAAAAGGCATTTACACTGCCCAGTGGTTATTCTTCTGCAGGGCCATAGCGGAGATCTAATTTAATTTTGGTTAGGCTGTTCAGTCTTCCATAAGCCAGGAAAGGTTTGGCGTACTGAGCTATATCCTTCAATTTTAAATGGGTCAAAGCCTCCAGCCAGTTCAGCAGACTAGCCCCGAAGAAGGCACTTCTTGTTATGGTAGTAAGGCATGGGGCAAGCGCTCTTTCTAGGTAGAGAAGGGTGACTCCTATAGGAATTTAGAAGATTCTACAGGGAAAATACTTATAAAGGCAAAAATGCTGGTTGTATCTATGTTTCCCAGTCCTGACTGTTGTTCATGTGAATTGGTTAATAATGAAATCACACGGTATTTTAATATCACATGTTGCAAAGAGCCACAGGAGTCAAAGAGCCACTTGCAGCTCATGAACCACAGTTGGGAGTATTGTTGGATTAAGCACTGGAAGCTAGGCTCTGCCTATTCCTAATGCTAAATTCCACTGTTGTGGCTTTGGGAATTCATTCATCATGCTAACTCAGTTTCCTCACTTTGTCAAACAGGGGACAACACTTACCCCTCCCCACAAGGGTACGGTGAGCATCAATGCATTTGAAGTGCTCTGAAATGAGAATACTACAACAACTAATAATTAAAATGGGGGCTAACAGAACTGGCTACAACTAGGCATGGCTCCTTTCCTTCTCCCAACTCCACCCCAAACAAGTCTTGCTAATTCACTTCACCCACGATTCGGATGGCTTTACACACTAAAGCATCTCTCGAGTCAGACTTCCATTTTTGCCGTGTTTGATATAGTGGCCCACTGTCACCTCTGGCTCAAATATGCTTTAATGAGCGTAAGGGATTTAGTCCATCTGCTTGAGCCTCTAAAACTGGACTTGAAAAGTTGGATTCCTACCCATCTAAGCAGTAACCATTCTCATCTGGGTGAAAGAAGCACAACCCACCACTGCCTTCCCCACAAACATGTTCCTATTCAACTCACATCGTCACATCTTCCCTCCCTTCACCCCTAGTCTCAATCAACTATCCACAACTGGTTCTGCTCCCCCTGCTCAAACAAAAAAGTTAAAGCTGGGAAACCCCACAAATCCTTCCTGCCAGAATTCCTATTTGCCACGAGTGCAGGGGTTTTTCAGCCACTGGTTAAGCAGCATATTTACTCTAAAGGCATGTTTATGCCACAACCCTTCCAATGACTGAACGCCTCTTACGCCTTTGCTCTTCCAAGCATGTTGAAGGCCCTTTAGCATCTTACATTAGGCTCTGTTCCCTGCTCCCCCATTTGTACTCTTCAACTAGCACCAGCTCAGAGGCTATTCTACTGGGTCCTTGAGAAAGGTATCTGTGCAGCTGCCCAGTTTCCTCTAATGCTCAGAGCACCAAGACTGTTCTGTTTCTTGCAGTCTACTTTTGCTCTTGTTAAAAGAGCAGCTGTACATGAGCCAGTCTGCTCCTCTCTCCTCCTTCTCACTGGACCAGGCAGCAGCAGCTCACCTATCCCACTCAGACTGCCAGAATTCCTATTTGCCACGAGTGCAGGGGTTTTTCAGCCACTGGTTAAGCAGCATATTTACTCTAAAGGCATGTTTATGCCAGGAAACTACAGACTAGTCAGCTTAAACTTCTGTGCCAGGGAAGATAATGGAGCAAATAATTAAGGAATTCATTTGCAAACATCTGGAGGATAAGCTGGTAAGTATCAGCCAGCATGGATATGTAAAGAACAAATCATGTCAAACCAATCTGATAGCTTTCTTTGATAGGATATCAAGTCTTGTCGGTAAGGGAGAAGAGGTGGACATGATATACCTAGACTTTAGTAAAGCATTTGATACAGTCTCATGTGATCTTATCAATAAACTAGGGCAGCCATGGCCAACCCGCAGCTCAGCATTTCACAGGTGCGGCTAACAAAGCCCAACCTCCCCCCCCCCCCGGTGGCTCGTAAAGCCACCCCGTGCCCCTGAAAACAGCCCTCTCCTCCCGGCTCCCTGTGCTCACCGGGGCAGGGGAGCTGTCTGGCACAGCCATTCAAGATAAAGTATTAAAGACTG
Source organism: Pelodiscus sinensis (assembly GCF_049634645.1). Lineage (NCBI taxonomy): Eukaryota > Metazoa > Chordata > Testudines > Trionychidae > Pelodiscus > Pelodiscus sinensis. The sequence goes on from NC_134726.1 coordinate 31,593,901, forward strand.
TGTTGGCTGGCGGGAGCCTGATGTGGCCAAAAAGCCTCTAAACGTGTTTTCTTTTTTGCTTAAACAAACGCGGCTGGGAGCTCCTTTTAAAGGGGGCAGTCGTCATCGTCTTTTTTTTTTTTTTTAAATAAACTCAACAATTTTGCCCTGGCTCTTCATGCTGGATCCACTGATATCTTGGCTCTTTGCCCGGAATGGGTTGGCCACCCTGAACTAGGTAAATACAATCTAGATGGGGCTACTATAAGGTGGGTGCATAACTGGCTGGATAATCACTCAGAGAGAAGAATGGTTCACAGTCATGCTGGAAGGGCATAACAAGTGGGATTCTGCAGGGGTCTGTTATGGGACCAGTTCCATTCAATATCTTCATCAATGATTTAGATATTGGCATAGACAGTATGCTTATTAAGTTTGCAGATGTTACACAGATGGGAGGGGTTGCAACTGCTTTGGAGGATAGGGTCATAATTCAAAATAATATGGACAAACTAGAGAACTGGTCTGAGGTAAATAAGACAGAGTTTAATTAGGACAAATGCAAAGGAAGGAACAATCAGTTCCACACATACAGAATGGGAAGCAACTGTTTAGGAAGGAGTATTGCTGAAAGGGAACTAGAGGATCATAATGGACCACAAGCTAAATGTAAGTCAACGGCATAACACTGTTGCAAAAAAACAAACAAAAAAAACAAAAACAAATGTGATTGTGGGATGCATTATCAGGAATGTTTTGAGCAGGACACAAGACATAATTCTTCTGCTCTACTCTGCAATGATTAGGCCTCTGTTGGAGTAGTGTGTCCAGTTCTGGGCACCACATTTCAAAAAAGATGTGAAGAAATTGGAGAGGGTCCAGAGAAGAGCAACAAAAATGATTAAAGGTCTAAAAAGTATGAGCTATGAGGGAAGACTGAAAGAACTGGGCTTGTTTAGTTTAGAAAAGAGAAGACAGAGAGGACATGATGATAGTTTTCAAGTATCTAAAAGGTTGTTACAAGGAGAAGGAAGAAAAATTGCTCTTCTTGGCCTCTGATAATAAGATAAGAAGCAATGGGCTTAAATTGCAGCAAGGGAAGTTTAGGTTGGACATTAGGAAAAACTTCCTGTCAGGGTAGTTAAACACTGGAATAAATTGCCAAGGGAGGCTGTGGATTCTCCATCACTGGAGATATTTTAAGAGCAGATTGGTTAGACATCTATCAGGGACAATCTAGATGGTACTTGGTCCTGTCATGAGGGTGGGAGACTGGATCTGATGACCCCTCAAGGTCCCTTCCAGTTCTAATATTCTATGATTCTACAGCTAAAACATAGGCAGACCTAGTTATGTCTCTAGGGGTGTGAAGAGTTGTAGGTAAGCTGACTTATGTACCTGCGTGGACATCCATAGGTCGATGGGGAATTCTTCTGTCAGCCCAGCTCCTGTGTCACAGGGATGAAAAACCCCTTCCACGGCTATGACAAGTACCTACACTACAATGGCCGAGCTCTGCTGCTGTAGCACATGTAGCATAGACACACCCTGGGTTTAATAGAAGACTTGAAGGGAGATGGTTATAAATATTTGCCAGGATCACAATGTCAGCATTACATCTCTCTTAGGATTATTAACAATTAGGTTTGCTTGGCTTTTAGAGTCAATGGATTGGAATGCCTGACTGTTTCTGAAATATTACAGCTTCTTCTTGGTATTTTGTTGATGCAGCTACTTAGGTGCACTGCACACTAATCCAAGTTACAAGGAAGCAAAGTTTCTTAAAGTATGAAGCAGGAGGTGGGCCACTGCGACCCAGTCCCAGCTCCTTTTGGTATGGGACTGTCTTGTCCATTTGCCTTAATACCTTACTTAGGGGGAGTCCTGCATGGTTTTAATACATATCCCCGTAGATGTGGATACCCAGTTCCTGTCCGTGAATATGAGAGCCACTTGCGCACAGTAGCGTGATTAGGGACAGCTGCCAGTGAACCTGTGTCCGTCCCAGAGGGCAGGGCTGGGGGGCAGTATTGCCACGCAGGAAGAGCTTCCTAGGCTGGGCACTGACTTCTGTGAGCACTGGCCCTCCATGCTGCTACTTTTACTCTGCAGCTTCATGGACATATGATTTATATCTTGCGGTATCTGCACTTGCAGATAAGTTCAAGTGTATGTTGTGCCTTTCAACAGAAAGCTCCCCAAACATTTACAAATGTCACACAGTACTGAAACACAGCCACTTCTTGCATGAAACAGCAGCTGTTTAATGTAAATAAAGCATATACCACATCTAAGTGAAGAACGCCTTATAAAATTCAATTCACAGTGGGAAATTTAGATAAGGCAAATTACCCAAACCAATCTAGCTAGTGTCTATAGCACTTACCATAGATCTCTTTAGAGACCACAGCTAAATGCCAGGATATCAGACACACAAAGTGGGCGAGTTAATATCTGTTGTTGGACCAATGTCTGTTGCAGAGACACAAGCTTTTGAGCCATAATATCAAGTTTGTATTTCCTTGCCAAGATGCCACTTCTAGCAGCAGTGCCTGTTAATATGATCCGCACTGCGAGGGAAGAGCACTAAGTCAACACCATCACTTCCTACAGCTCCTAGATTCTTTGGCAGTCTCTCACTCAAATCTATTCAGATCCAACCTTACTTAAGATGTGAGATTTAGGGTGGCTGCAGCTTGATGTGATATGGCCGCAGGCCATAATGGAGTTAAAAGGCAGCCGATTTCAAATGGATAGAAGGAATACATTTAATAGATTTTCAAGGCTGAGCGGAACCACTAGGTGCCTCTATCCCAATTTCCCGAGTAACAGGCCACAAAATTTACTCTAAATCTTGTGCTGAGCCCATGACTTCGGGTTAAGCTATATAGCATCTCCTCTAGAAACACTTCCAGTTTTAATCCACCACATCCTAAGGTAAATGGTTCCAACGGTTAACCAAATTCACCATGAAAGATCTACTTCTTATTTTCAGTCTCAGTCTGACTTCAGTTGCCAGCCATTGCATCTTGATGTGCTTTTGTCTGCCACATCATCAAGTCCTGTAACATCAGAAATCTTCTCTCAATGTGGGTATTAGAGCTTGATGAAGTCACTTCTACTTTTTCCAATAAAAGGCCGAACTTTAGCCTATCACTGTAAAGATTTGGTACCTGAAATCTTGAATGCTCTTTTCCAAATCTTTTTCAACATCATTCTTTAACTGGGCACATGGTCTCACTAATGCCACGGTACATTGGAAATAGGTGGTCATTGAATATTCCTTCGTTTATAAAACCCGTGCATTGCGTTCTTTGTTTGCCACTACATTACACTGTGCACTCGTGTTCCATTGGTTATCCACAATAAGTCCTTCCAGAGAAATGTCCTAACCAAAATATACTCCCCCAACTTGTAATGAAGACCTAGGTGATATCACCCCGCATTTGATACAGAGCTCATTCAATCCACAGAACTCTACTGCAGGATATTGTTGAAACAAACAGCAAAACATAAAATAGCATTAAACACTTGTATAAGAGTAGCTTCCGCAAATAAACTATTAAAGAGAAGTAACAGGGGCCATTAGTGCTCAAACAGAGAGGGATAAGCAGATCAGCCAGCAATTGGTCAGGAAAACATACAGGGAACCAGGAGTATTATATGGACTTTACACGTTCCACTGAAGCATGTGGAATGAACCCATATGGGAAGTAGGTTAGATAGCCCTAGATCTTTTCTGACATAGGGATATTAGAGTACAACTGAATAGCTGGTTAGTCAATAAGCTGATGCTTATCGATTAATGGTCTTGGTTACACTCAGCTGACTCCCAGGGAGGTGCCTTCACTGTGGCAAGGCAGTGAAGCTGCCTCCCATTCATTGTAGGCTCTGTAGTATAAAGCTAAGCTAAGCTTTATACTGCAGAGCCTGCGGTACAAGATAACCGCTGAGATTTTCAGCAGTTACATGGTTATCCTAATACATGATTTTAACATCCCTAATGTCTATGTTATTAAGGGAAGCACACAACAGCCCGGGATGAGTTTAACATATTGGTTATTCACTGTGAGTTGAAGAGACACCCGCTATTCCTGTGAGGCGACATACACATCAAGGAAAGGCAATGCAAGGTCACAAGTCCGTGTGCACAGAACGTACTGAAGCACTGAGCCAGGTCTGCTGTCCTACCAAGTCCCACAGCTGATGAAAACGGAGAGAACTGGAATACACATGGCAAACTCTCACACACACCCACACACCCACACACCCACACCCCCACACCCCCACACCCACACCCACACCCACCCGTTCAGGTTTATGTTCCTGGAGATAATTGGTGGACACTGTGGCATTTTGATATTTATGCATTTCTATAATAAAAGCAAGAGGGTACATTAGTGGTTTCTGTTTTTATTTTAAATGAACCTTTAAGTCCAAATAATGAGGCCTGAATGCTGTTCCGTTCTGTGTAATTAGATGTGGGCAACTGAAGATGCAACATTCCTCCTTTTCAACTGTGGCTTACAGGTTATATTTACCTTCAAAGCTCACTGGAGGGGATATTGAGGACTAATAGTTATGACTTAGGCATAGAAGTTTCTGTTGGATATAGTAGTAATAGCAAGGAGTGTGCTGACTGTTTTCAGCTGAACTTTTAAGTCTACCCTTTTCAGGGACAGTGACTCAGTCAAACTGGAGTTTGAGAAAGCTTATCCAGTAAGCGTAACAAATATCTTTGTATTTATGACACCACAGAGCTATTATGTCCCTTAGACATTTTCTTCTAGTTTTAGGGTGCCCAAGCAGAGCAGCTTTACCACAGAATTTGCCTGTCTCTTTAAACGGCATTGAGCATCACTAAGAAAGTGACAGGGAAGACAGAACATGTCACATTGCATCTATATAAATCCCTGTATGCCCACATCTTGAATACTGTGTGCAGATTAGGGATGTGAAAGTGTAAACTGTTAACCAATAAGCCCAGGCTTATTGGTTAATGATCATGGTTATACACAGGCTCCCGGCCCACTCCTGGGGAGCCGACTGCTCTCTCATGCTGCTGTCTCTGTCCCGGGAGCTGGTGTGTGCCAGGAGCTGGCTTAATAGCTTGCTCACAGTGTGCATCAGCTGCCACCCCACACTGCAGGTAACCATGTAACTGCTAAAAATCTCAGATCTCAATTGCTGTTTACCCAATTACCAGCTTTTAAACATTCCTAGTGCAGATGTGGTTGCCCTGTACATCTGGAAGTGCTTTACAAAAAGAGAGCCATCCCAATTTTACAAATGGGGAAAGAGGAAGAGGAGTGAAGCAACTGGCCTGTGGTCACCCAGCAGGTCAACAGCAAAGCCAATGTAAGAATTGTTTTTTTCAGTTTGGCTTGTGTCTTCCAGGAAGGTTTATTCAGAAAATTAAGCCCCCAGCCACTTGTAGCAGAATAAGAGCACCACACATTATACCTGTGACTTTTCCATGTGGACAACACCTTCATGAGAGGTCCCTGGCTATGTTATATTGGGGCGGAGTGGTACCTCCGCCACTTTAAAAAGCACATGGAAGCAATAAAAATGAAGCTGAGCCAACACTGGGACTGCACCTCATGCCCCCACACAGACGTGTATTTCCTCCTGACTGATACATAGTGACACAAAAAAGAGAAGGTCATTTTTTTTTCCAGAGAGATTTCTAAGAGCCATTAGAAGCTCACCTTTCAACTTCATAGGAAATGAATCTTTGCACAAACGTGGGTCACCCTTATATTGTTGGCAATAGGGATGTGATAGCGTAAAAGGTTTACTGATGAGCTTGGGCTCATCGGTTATCCTTCATGGTTATACACATCTCTCCACCACCACTCTGCTATCTCTGTATCAGAGGCAGCAGCATGGGCAGGGGGAGAGGCAGGAGCTGACGTGCATGGGAGCCAGCTTTTAAGGCGGCTCCCTGTGAGCACTGGTTTCCACAGAACCGCCTCCCTCTCCCTCGCTGCTGCCTCTATTTTGGAAGCAGCTCAGTGGCCCCACTTGTAAAAATGTAACTGCTGAAATTTTCTGTGGTTACATGTTTCCCTGAATACACCCATTTTAACATCCCTACTTGGTAATGATACCTATAGGCTCAAGCTTCCAAAGAAATATTTGGATGGCTGACTTAACATTCTCTAAAAATGCTGCTCTTCACTTTATAGAATGAGCGTCTTTGTTTTTTAAGCTCTATGACCTCTAAACAGTGCTGCGTTTGCTCCATTTCCTGCCTTCCACAGCTTTCCGGGATTTCATGAGCTCTCCACAGCAAAGTCACTGTAGACAGTGCATTGATTTTATTTTGCCACAGACAACTTAATAAAAAAAAAGTGATGTTTTCTCATCTACTATATCTACAAAGACTGACAGCAGTTAGAGAGATCACCACAAGCCAGTGAAACGAAGGGAAGCGGAACCCCGTGGGCAAATGGAGGTGAACCATTTCCTAAGCCTCCGATTGCAGCTGACACTTTTCTCCTTAAATTCAAACACCAACATGAAAAATAAATACACAGTGAGAAAAAAGCAGCCTCTGAATAGCTGATGGTCAGATACAGAAATGCTGGAGGATATAAAAGCAGCTGTCTGCTCAGTATTTTAGCACTGATTTATGACAAGTGTTCTTGTGTTTCCATTAGCAGAGGCTTTCCCAGATGACCCCTCTGTTTCAAAAGGCAGACTCAACATTAAACTCCCATCAGAGTTTAGTACTGCTGACCTCATTCTGAAAACTTGTAGCAATGTTTTACATCAGCCTAGGCCAACACATTCCATTAATGCTCCTCTTGACTCCTGGAAACAACTGCTTTGTTTACAATAAGAGCAGTACAGAGACCACTTAACAGCTTCCTCACCTATATGTGTAGAGGACAGAAACTGCCCTGAACTACAGACCATCTCCTCTAACCCTTCAGCCTCCCCACATCCCTCAGCACTAGGATCTAGGGCAGCAATGGGCAACCTAGGCTAGTGAGTGAGCCATTTACCCTCCTTCCTTTCAGTGGGCCACAAGACTGTTGTTACTGTAAAACTTAAACCACGAACAGTCTAGCAGCACCTTAGGGTAGTGGTCCCCAACCTTTTGGGGCTGCCAGGCACCTGGGGGCGGGGCCACTCACACGCTGTGTGTCCAGGGGCAGGGCTGCTCACGCGCTGTGCGTTCGGGGAGGGGCCGCACCCGCGCCGTGTGCAGGGCCGGATTAAAGGGGGGCTAGCTGAGCAGCTGCCTGGGGCGCAAACCTATGGGAGGTGCCTGATGGCAGCTGTAAGGAGCGCCACGCACCCAGCCGTGCGGCACCCTTTAGAGCTGCCATCAGGCGCCATGCACCCGGGACCAGGGGCCACGTGGTGCCCCTTAGAGCTGCCCTCAGGCGCTGGGGGGGCAGGGCCACGCATGTGCCGTGTGCCATGGGGCAGAGCTGCGCATGTGTCGCACGCCCGCTGCCCAGGGCGCAGGAATGGCTCGAGCCAGCCCTAGCCGCGCACCCAGGGCTCAGGGTGCAAGAATGGCTTGGGCCGGCCCTGGTCACTCGGCGGGCACAGATAAATGCTCCAGCGGGCGCCATGGCACCTGCGGGCACCGCATTGTGTACCTCTGCCTTAGGGATTAACAAAACAAGTAGATGGTATCATGAGCTTCCATGGGTACAACCCACTTCTTCAGATGAATGGAGAATTACAAGTCCAGTTCCAAAATAGATAGGGGGAGAAGGAAGGGGGGAAAATAGTGAATTAGAGTGTTCCTGTTAAATGAAACTTAAAGAGAAGGTGCAAATTGTTCTTAAGTACCAATTGTTGGGTTTTTTAAGTCATTAGGATGCGGAAGGTAGTGTACTAGCCAGGTAAAGTCTTTATTCATACCTTTTTGATGATCCCAAACCTGTAAATGAAGTTAAGTTCTAACTCTTCCCCACGTATTTGGCTTGTAAAATTGGCCTGAAAGCAAGACGGTCTCCCGGGATAGGGGAGTTTTGCGAACTGCACTGGTGTATCTAGAATTTGCAGGGTGTGCCAACTGAACCACAGCAGTGCTTCAAATGAAGAGGGAGACATGGCTCTCCCAGTCAATATTGTGTATAATCAGCACACACCTCACTTCATATGCCGTTGTTTTATTGTGTGTGTCACTTTAGTGATACTGGTAGAAAAAACATGACGGGTACAGAAACCACTGAAATCTGGCAACTTGCACGTGGGCAACGATACACAAAGTGTTTTGTGGGCTACAAGAGAACCCCAATGGGCTGCCTGTGGCCTTCGAGCTGCAGGTTGTCTACCACTGATCTAGGGGTGCTTTGGCTGGCAGTGCAGAGGAAGCATGACTTGAAACCCTTTATTCTTTCCCATGCTTCAAGTGTCTGCCACTTAAAAAAACGGGAAGAGACACGCATCCAAACACCAAAAAAATAGAAGTTAAGGGTTAAATATGTTACAGAAAGAAAACAGAAGAGGCTAAAGTTTAAAGAGGCAGGTTAATCTTTTATGCTGTTAGGGAAACGTTAGCTAGAAAATAGGAATGGCCAAACAAGGAACTCTAGGTTAGGGTTAATATAAAAAAGAGAGAGAGCTATTTATGGGGGCTCATACCAAATGGAGGAAATTCGGCATGGGTGATTAGTTTTATTATAATAAAAATTAGAAACATGGCCTTGTTTCCACTACTCTGATCTCACTACTTTGCTGGTACATAGCTTCCCTTCCTCCTTTCATACATTTTGGCTTTCTAGAGAATGCTTGTTAGGTCGGGAGCTTCTTCCATGAGTTTATGCAGTGGCTAGCACAACAGGGCCCTGATTCTGACTGGGGTTTTTGGTGATACAATAGCTACCTACAAATCCTTGTAAGATGAAAGTTGTCTGCTTGCATGGTGCATGCTTCAGTTCACTGCGAAATACCAAGATTGGTCTTGATCTGGACCCGTGTCTTTTTACAGTTTAACCTGCTCAATGTTGGCTCCCAAAGACATCTCCTCCAACTTGACATTCCATTGGAAGCTTCGGAGAAGCAACACTCAAACAGTGCTACATCTTGCTTTCACCTTTCGAGCGCTATATGTATGCTGAACAGTCCACAGCTTAGCTAATTTCCTCAAAATAAAAAGACTAAAAATGGGCCCACAAAATGTGTTTTCATCTAATCCTCTTTCCGCCGACGAGCTACAAGATGAAATATTAGTAGAGAGAAAAAGCTGGCAGTCGGTGGTATAATTAAGACAGTCCCTTTCCTGTTCTTGAATCCGTACAAGAGTGCAGCTACGGCTGGCAATTTTAATTTCAGGAACAATTAAATAAAATTAATTTCAAGGAAAGCGCCTTAAACATTGAAAGCTCCATTAATCCTGGTACTTTTAATTAAAACTGCATATGTAACATTTTGGACATCTAGGGAGTATTTTCTTCTTCAGTTCTGACACAACTTCAGTAGCAAACTTTTAGAAAGTCAAGTTGTAAACTGTTTAGGCCCTTTTACTCTGCATTTACAAATACTTAACTAAAATAGAAAGCAGAAGCTACAAGCACCCAGCTTCCGTTGGAGGAATGCACACCTGGCCACCCTCACTGATTTAAACACAAATAAAAACTAAGCCCTTGTCTACATTACAAACTTACATCAATATAACTACATTGTTCTAAGAGACACAGTTATTCCGACCTACGTCCTGGTGTGGACAGCGCTATGTTAATTAATGAGACAAATTCGCCACAGTTATCGCCTCTTGGGGTGGTTTGGTATCTACACTGATGGGTGAAACTTGATCTGTTGGCATATCTCTTCAGTAAGTAAAGGTACATATGGGTAGCATTTTTACTGAATGCTACAGTGGTGCCACTGCAGTGGTGTAAGTGTAAAAAAGCCCAAAAATTGACTTGAAAATTTGGGAAGCCAGAGAATTAAATCTGATTGACTTCAGCCTGGATAATCAACAACTCAGGGAAGAGGGCAACTGGTTATGAGTCTCGCCATTGAAGACTGTTGTTCATCATAACAAAACATCCAAGAAGAGAGGTATAGCCAAGGGCCCAAGGCAACTGGTTTACAGAAGACTATAATGTTTCAAGGGACATTGCTTGCAGGCCTAAAAACCACCTGCAAGTGAAAATTTTGGGAGACTAGCCTTCCAACTCCTGATGGAATCTCAAATTCCACCTATCCACCTTGTTGAGAACACAAGCAAAATTGTCTATCATCTTGATAGAGAACTAATATTCTTCAGTCAGTCAGGTAAGGAGATTAGATGCTCAACATTATTTTGACACATTCCGGTGGGCTTTTGCAGCAACACCACCATCGACTTGCTGCACAAACAGAGCCACTTTACTCCAGAAAGTCTAATATGAAGAAGGTTAATCTCCCACCAGTACAACTCGACTGGTGGCAGAATTAACACAGAGTATGTACCAGCATCCACATGATTGTTATCTAGACTTGCTCTGAATAGTGGTGGACAAGCCTGCACTGGGTCTTACTGACCTTCCACCAATGGAGGATTGCCTTAAAAACAGAAATCTAGCATAGACTGCCAGAAGGGATCAGGACAAAGTAATCATTCATGAGGTTTCTTCTAACTCATGTTCCAGCATGCTTTAACTATCCGGTCCCTCCCCCGCAATCTCCGGCCTTATTCATACGTTCAAACTACAAGATGCTTTGTCCACACTAGGATTTTAGCAGATTACCAGCAGCCCAGGGGTAGTCATAACATAGGCAGAGTACTATTTCTACTTGCACTTGGTGCTTTCTTCTTGAGATGGGAGGAAAGGGGTGATGACCAAGCATGTGGGTTTTGTTGTTTTTTGTTTTTTTGAGTGAGAGAACCTGGAGTTTACCCTGCTAAGCTAGATTGAGGCAAATCTACCCTCTGCCTTCTCTCAGCTAAGGTTAAAAATCTTAGCAATCCTGTATAATGCATACTAAGTGCAAACATAAGTCTTACAATGAAATGGAAGCAGCTTTGAAATAATTCAGATAGTTAAAGGGAAGAGATCCAGAAGTCGGGCTAGCAGTTACCTTCTAAGCTTTTTGGGAAAGTAACTAACTAAAAAAAAAGCGCCTAAAAAAAATATTTGCAATTTCCTACATTTGCATATTCCCCTCCCCCCCAACTAACCCAGGTATTTTAACCATTCCAGATGGCCTCTCTGCAAAAGACAGGCAAGGGCCCATGCTGTTGTGGAAGTGATTGCTTTCTGTTAATTGTCACTTATCATAACAGTCAGTACATTTTGGAGTGAGTGACATTTCCCTGTTCACACTTGCATCTCATTCAAGAAACAAGCACACAAGACTAACTGTTCACAGATCTGGCCCAGAGGGATGCCAGACTCCTAAGGGAATGCTTTGCCAATTGAACGAAAAGGAGAAGCTACATTGAAGAGAGTATGGGAGACAGACTGTGCCTTATACTCACAGTACCCTTGCATTCACAGGTTAATTATTACAACCCAGAACTATGTTATAAATTTACTGTGAAATTAGTTACACAGAAAAGTTACTCATCTCCTTCACTGAATTGATGTCAAGGATAAGAACTGCACCTGGATAGATGCTTTCCACTATAGCACGCCCCTATGAGAGCAAGGGCAGTTTGAGTGCATTAAGGGTGGCAGACTATGAACATAAAACTGACCTGTCTCTGCCTCCCCCTTCACTGACGCTTGGAGGAAGGGCTTCACTCTGCAATATGAATGTTCAGAGAGCACACGAGTTTTAGGATGCTTTTAGTGTTATTAGAAAGAACAGCACGCTATTCAATTTCTCAGCCGCGCGAGAGACAAAGCCCCAGAGATGAATATGCTGTTAGCCATTCTGGCTGTGCAGCATGGCCATCTGCTTCATTTGTATGTAAAAGGTAAAGAACCCCAAACTGACCCTGCAAACCCACAAGCATACACTCTACTACAATAAATACTCTCTCACGAGTGGTTCGGATGGCAGTACTTTATCATGACTGGTTCCTGACCCAGTTTCTACTTTGCTCTTCACTTCTCTGTTACAACTAGCAATTAGTAATATCAGCATTCTGGAGAGATTGCTACAGCCCTATGAATAATGCAACAATAGTAACAGGGTGAATGCCCCACTGCCTCCAGCCAGGCTGGGGCTCCACTTCCTGCTGTGCTGGCCCAGGAGGGGCTGTGCTTCCTGTTGTGCCCGTCCTGCTGGGGTGTATTCCTGAACCCTATTGCTAGTGTGCTCCCAGGCGCCGGCTGTACTGCCTTTGTCCCACACAGAAATTAGCTCCCAAGTGGGACCGTGCTGCCAACTACCACCACCAACCCAGCCCCTGAACTTGGCCAGCTGGGGCTCTTTGGTTCAGCAATATCCATGGTCCTGCCAGACCACAGATCTTACCGGACCAGAGTTCCGGATTTTAGAGATTTAACTGTATCTTTCAAAAGCAGCGTTATTTATTAAGTTAATTTTTATTTTGGATTTCTTAAAAAAGGGATTGTTAAAATTTTTCCCTTTAATTTTTTTCAGTATTTTTTTAAAATGGGAATTCCATCAAGTTTATTTTCCTTCATCCCTATAAAATCCTAATAATTCACTATGTTTTATCAAGTAAGGCCTGTAGCCGATTTGGTTTCCAATAACATTTTCTTCTAGTTTTCCAACCTTAAGCTGGAGTGGGGAACCTTTTTTGGGTCAGGGGCCGTTGACCCACAGACAAATCACTTGGGGGACACACAAATGAGAGAAGAAAAAACCCATCTCACTGATGTGGCCCCCAAATGAGGGGAGAGCAGAGGGGGATGCAGGAGCAGGCAGAGGGTGGGAGGTCTGGCAGGGAGGTAGCGTGCAGTTGCAGGCTGAGGTGGGAGGGTGCAGGACCAGGGTGGGGCACTTACCTGACACAGCTTCCTGGGGACACACCTGGCTTCATATTTCTTGCCGCTTGCAGGCACTGCCCCCTATTGCTACTATTGGCTGCAATTATGGCCAATATGAATGATGAGGGGGAAGTCTCCAGGCAGTATTTTTCAGCCTTGTCATTTTCTCATCAGAAGAGGGGGGCAGAAGGAGCGACAGTGCACAGAGTCACTTCCTCCCCTTCCAAGTAGAGTTGTGGGTCAGATTCGGCCGGTGATGCTCAGGGTTCCTTCAGTCCCGCAGCAGGGAGATGGCACTGGAGAAGTGGTGGCTGTGGGGCTGGAGCACCAGTACTAGCTTCCCAATGCTGGGGGGAGGGGGAGAGCCCCGAGCCTCAGGGTCCGGATCCAGGAAAGCTGGAGGCCAAAGCTAGCCCCTGGGCTGCAGGTTCCCCACATCCATCTTAAGTATTGATTTATTGCTCCAATACAGAGCACTACTCCAAATGTCTGTTTTCTCTCTTTCTGTAAGGTTTATTGACAAGCAATCCTATTCCAGTCATTCTGTTTCTGGCTCATCTTGGTTAAGTGTCTTTCAACATTCAGTAATGTCAATTTTGAGAACTGTTCTTGATTTGTTGATTCTGTCTTTTTTTCTGTTTGGTTTTACGACAAGCCATTCCATTCCAGGTATGTCCCATTTTCCTGGCCCAACCAAACCCTTACCTTGCTGTAAGTTATAAGAAGAGGAAGCTGTACACCAAATTTGGTGGTCCTAGCTCTTACTGTTTAGCAGGAGTTCTTGATCGAACAAACTCTCTACAATATATAGTAGATAAAATGGAGGGCAGCAGTAGCTATGCTCTTGGGTCACGGCTAGTACATAAGTTTCCACAGGACAAAGATTTCTACAGAGACAAGTGCACCTGGCTTCTGTTTCATGCCCACATTTATGGAATTCTAATGGTGCACCCTAAAGCAGTGTTGTATGGGAAAACACTATGGTATGAATGATGTGTACTCTGCACCCACAATACAATCAGAGGAGTTCAGAGATTAGTGTGTATGTTCCTGCGTCTCAGACCACTGAAAGGCAAGAGACCTCACAGCAAGGATTGCAAGAGCATGTCTCTCCCTGCACAAGGCACCGTCAGTGCCTCCTGAAATGCAATACAGCTCTGTTTAGTACAGCAGCCTGTGGCACAATCTAGTGAGATTCACCTGGAAAACTTATTTCTTCCCCTCAAGTACAGCTTATGAATCAAAATGGAAACTACAGACTTGTTGATTCTTCAGGCTGCGTCCACATTTGCTTCCAGGTGTGACAACGGAACTATCCTTACATATATTTTGTTACAGTTGTACTAGAGGATTGTGTGAGTGAGGCAACGGCTCAGGCTGCTCATTTCCACCCAAACAAGGAGCGTTTACAGAACCCCAAAAGACTGTTGGACCCTTAATAAATTTTTCTTCAGGCATCCCAGCAGTAAATGGCAATTTGGTTGTGACTTTTTTTGGGGGGTTAGAGGTGGAAGATCAGCCCATTTTAGAGAGGTCAGAGGGGCCTGATTCTCTTTAACCAAAAATACCGACATTCCCTCCTCTCAAAAAAACCACTGGGGAAAAAATTCTGTTGAGAAAAAAAAGGGGGGGGTGAGACCAGTTGTTGAGGGGGAAAAAAAAGAACCCCGAGAGTTAAGCAAAAAAATAAAAAAGAACATACCAGGTGTCCAGCTTTTGCCCAGACAAGCCGTTATTTCTGGCTCCTGTCCGGTTTAAAAAACAAAACAAAAAAACAAACAACTCCCCGCCCCCCCCCCACCGGTATTTTCTGTTTCTCTCAGACAGAAGGCCAGTGGCAAAGCGAGGAGTGCGGGGATTCTTATAGGCGCAGTGACCTTTTTTTGTTCTCTCTCCTCTGCCCCCCCCTTTTTTGCTCAACTTTCATTTCCTGTTCTCCCCCTCCCCCCCAACCCAAGTTTTTTTCTCTGCCATGTTTGGGATTTTTGGTGAAAGCATCTGGCAAGCCTCCTTCTGGCATTAAAAGTTCAAAAGACCACCCATATGGGATTCTAAACAATTTCATTAAGAAAAGCTTAAAAACAACAACAAATAGTCTGGTAGCACTTTAAAGACTAACAAAACATGTCGATGCTATCATGAGCTTTCGTGGGCACAGCCCACTTCTTCAGATGACAGATGAAAAAGTGGGCTGTGCCCACGAAAGCTCATGATACCATCGACATGTTTTGTTAGTCTTTAAAGTGCTACCAGACTATTTGTTGTTTCTTAAGTTTTTCCTGTTACAGACTAACTCGGCTACCCTCTGAAATTTCATTAAGATTAGCTCCCTAAAGAGAATTCAGAAAGGACAGTGAAAGGATGAGAAGAGATAAACAAGATAGGGGTATTCAAGCTAACCTAGAATATTTCTTTTTTTAGCTGCACAGACCTTAAGTGTCACTTCCTCTATGGAGAGGAAGTGAGATGAATTGTAGGTATACTGATATACACAGCTTCCCTTCCACTTCAATGATATAAAAGGACAAGTGTTTTTAAAAAGTTAAGCAAGCCAGCCCCAAGCATACTGTGACCAAATTAGGAAACAAACTCCGACAGCCTCTGAGACAAGCATTAGATACAGTGGCCTTGAATTAGCCCAGGAAGCCTGATGTCTGTCTCATATGCAGATACTTATTTACACTAGTGCAGAATGGGAAGCTGAACACATCTGTGCTGCATTCACAGGGACATGCCATCCTGACACTTCTCTGAAGGAGGTAAACGAGCTGCCCAATAGTAAGACTCCACCCAAACCCTCTTTTTCACCATTCCATTCAGGCCTGCCCATGGGGCAAGGCAAGCAAGGTGGTTGCCTTGGGTCCACCCCTGAGCCTTCAGGGCCATGCTGACCGGCGCCCACCCAGCCATGCAATGCAGCCAACAACCCCACAAACTCTTTGGCTGAGCCTAATTCCATTCTCCCTGAAAAAGGGTGGGAATTACCATTTTAAGAGCAAGGGGTTTTCATAAATCACAGAATACTAGAACTGGGAAGGACTTTAAGTCATCAAGTCCAGTCCCTGCCCTCACGGCAGGACCAAACACCATCTAGATCAGTGGTTCCCAAACTTTTCGGCATCACGCCCTCTTTTTGATAAACCCTTACACCCCTTCCCCCCAAAAAAACAAAAATAGCAGCAAAACTTATTGAGTGTAAAAAAAAAAAAAGATGCCAGTAGTCCAGGGGAAAAGTTGTTGACAAAAAAAAGTCGCCCTTTTTGTAAGAGCAGGCATTGCTCTTTTATGGAGGCCATTTTAAAGTCAGCCCAAGACATTCCATCCGACACCCCAGCCAGCCCTAGTTGCGTGTATTCCAGCGGATGCCCAAGCCAGGAAAAACAGAAAATACTGGACATTTCACATGTTCGATATTTTCTGAAAAATTTTTTTTTTACCGGAGAGACTGGGCTCTTTCTTGAGGGGGGGAGGGAAGAGAGGATTGACTGGGGGATGGGCGGGAGGTTGGGTCGCTTTGCGCCATCCCCCCCCCCCAGAATTTCTTCATGCCCCCCAGGGAGGTGCGCCCCCCTGTTTGGGAACCTATGATCTAGATCACCCGTTAGATGTCTGTCTAACCTGCTCTTAAGTATGTCCAATGATGTTTTACAGCATTCTAGTGGGCAAAACTGAGGTAAGAAGAAGACAGTGATGATTGTGATATGGATCTCAACGTGGGAGATGGAAAGAGGAGAGATTTTAGAGGTTTTGTCTACACTAAAGTTTAAAGTACAGCCACAGCCCTATGTAAACCACCTCCATGAGGGAAGTGGCTCCCAGTGCTATAGCCTGGTTCACACTGGCGCTTTACGCACTGTAACTTGCTGTACTCTGGGAGGGAGGGCAGGAAATGTTTTTCACACCCTGAGCCACAAAGTTATAGTGCTATAAAGTGCCAGTGTAGACTAAGCCTTAGTTTCTTGAATAAGGTCAGAACAATGTTTTAAAAACTGGCTTGGGAATACATATAGTCTTTTCTACCACAGGACCAAACCTAAGAGCAAGTCTGGGGTTTAAGCGCTCACTCCCTTATTCACTGGCCCATCTCTAATCTTTACTCATTGGTGAACAAGAGCGAATCATGGCTACCCCCCTGAAGCTTTAAAATCAAGTTACTTCTGAAAAGGAATGTCTGAGGTGGGGAGTGGCTCTCAAGTCTCTAAGCAAAGATTAGCTCTCCTTAGTCTTACCTCTGATCCCAGGACAAATGCAAATTATAAGTAGGAAATCTGCAACTTGGAGAGGCAATGTAATTAAATGACCAAGTAACTTTGTTTGTACAGAGGTGGGAGTGGGAGGGGAGGGTTGCCTCCATGACCTTTCTACAATAGCCTAGTGATCACATTAAATTACTGCCTCCATTTTGTTCTTTATCATGGAACAGAAGAACCCAAGCATGGCAACACTCCCCCCCCTTTATCTTTGAGGGGGAGTCTCAGAGGGAAAGTGGACTGAAATTAAGGCAAATCTCAAGCTGCAGAGCATCAGAAGATTTGCCTCCCTGCAATCCTTCCCCCATCCAGTGAGCCAACGCTGAGGTAGGGTGTGAGACTGTTATCGTCCAGTTAAAAGATGCATGGAACGCACTTTCCATAGGTTGCCACACAGAGGCAAGCAAAAAGCTTCTATGGTCTGGTATCACCTGGCCATATAACCTGTCACACAGTTATCCTGGGAATCCACTAGCTGATCAATAACTAGTGTTCAGAGCCTTTTTGCACTGAAACAATAATAAGACATCTAGAATCAGAGTAATTCTTCAAGATAATCTTCACCACCACCACAAGATTCTAGGCTCAATGCAACTACAATTTAAGTGGAAGGAAAGGATGGGCTCAATTCTATTACTAGCATATAGCAGTCTAAGTTTCCATCCCACATGAAGGCAGATCCATCTTTGGGTCTTTCCTGAGCAGAGGTCCAAAGTACAAAGTTATAAAGGGAAGACAGCACTACCTCTTATGGACCTGAAAAGACGTATTCTTTGGTCAGCAGTAAAAATGTTAGAATCATCTTTTCACTGAATGGATATTGCTATATATGGTAGAAACCAAGGACAGGAATAAATTGTATTGCACTATATTGCATTGACTTACATGGTCTATTTTTTATAGAGCCTGGCTTCAAAGTTTCTGTTTTAGGAGCGATGGTCTGAATACACAGACACACATTATTTCATTGATCTCTATGATCAGGTCAGGTTTTAAAACTAAGTTTTACTTTCCTGCATGTCTCAAGCATACTCCTTTATTGGGTATTTCTTTACAAGCTTTTAATACATGAAAAGATCATCTCATTTGAAGAAGTGGCTTTTGCCCAAGAAAGTTCATGATACTACGTATATATATATATATATATATATATATATATATATATATATATATATATATATATATAGTTAGCCTCTAAGGTACCACAGGACTACTCACTGTTTTTCTAGTTACACACTAACACAGCTACCCGAGACTTTTCATACATGTGTGTGTAAAGGGCCTTTTGAAAGATGCTGAGCATCCCAAGACATACTGAGCAAACTTGACCCGTGGCAGTTTCTTTGGGTGTTGGACATTAGACGTGCTGGAGGATAGATCATGTGGTTTCATGCGCACTTTTTTTAGTCATATGTGAGATCTATTCCTTTAAATAGACTTTGCTATCCACGAGTGAGTTCTTGCTATCCTACAATGAGTTCTTCCCATCCTGTTATCTATCTTGCTTTGGCACTTCATCACAAAAGTCTAAAGGGACATTATCTACAGAGAATACACTCACCCCCCCTCCCTCCCTGTGGCCTTGGTCCCTCCCGCTCCCAGTCCCTTTGAGGAGTAGATACTGAAATTCCAAAGATGCTGCTGTTATATTGCTGCTGTGTCGATAGGATCTCCCCATGTCCTGCCTTCTGACTGCAGTGCACAGAGCACCAAGGCTACAGGCAAGTTTCATTGCCCTTTTATGGTAGAAAAATGAAATTGCCTGCCCAGCAGCAGAGAGCCTTCGAGCTGAGCATAGATGACAGACAGAAACTTGCCATTTGTTGTGGGTTTGGCAGCAGTATAATGGAGTGTGCTCCCATCTACACCACTCAGATACAGGGTGAGCAAACAACATTAATCTGAAGGTTAAAAAAAAAAAAAAAAAGTCCCTGGAGTGCAGAGACATACACTTCCTTGGGGGTTATCAGCACATGTAAATGAAGGTGAGCCAGGCCATTAGCAAAGAAGAGACAGCCTCAGAATGGTTCTACTGGACAAGGCACAAGCAAGCAGCATTTTTCCCCATGACTGTGCACATACATGCACAAGCGCACGCATGCACAAGTGCACACAAGTTCTACAGACAACCAGACACATTCATGCTAAACCCCATCAGCATGGAAAGTAGCAAGATCTGCTACATCACATCTCCATTCCTGGCCCACCTCAGCAAATTCTTTTCAATTAGGGGGATGAAATTTTACAAGTGAAACCAGTACTGGAGGTGACTAGCACGAGGCAGGAAGTGGAGGGTTCACTATAAGCAACTGCCATCTCCAGTTTTTCCCTCCACCCGCAAAAGCAGAGACAAAATAAAAGTGGCAACAACAACAAAATCAAAATTAATACTCTCAGTGAAATACACAGAGCCCAGGCATACGGACTGGTGAATAGGGAGTGACACGTAAGAGCATGGGACCTTCAAAATGTTTGCACTACTGTCAGGAAGCTGAATGAGACACAGCAGACTCAGCAGCTGTGGAAAACATGTTGCAAAACAAGGAGAATTAAGCAATTCTCCACAGGCACATCCAACTTGGAGGCATTTTGGACAAGTCTGACTTCTCTAATGAAGAATTTTTTTCCACATTGCATGTGCAGATAGTGACTGGGTCCCTGATGCAGTTTAAACCTTAGGTCTTATAGGCATTTATAGATGAACTGCCCAAACTATGAAAAGCAAATGAAGAATATTGTTAGGTGGCATGGATTTGTTTCTAAAATTACATGCTTGGGGGTGGTGGTGGTGGGGTGTCTACCATACAAAGTGAAGTCACCTTGATTATACTCCTGGCTGGTGAATCCCTGGTTTACAACACAAACATTATCCTCCAGCATACACCAAGTCTGCACTTAACAGAGCTGTAACTTACTGGCTCAGGGGTGTGAAAAAACACCCCCCTCCAAGTGCAGCAACTTACAGAGCTGTAAAGTACCAGTGTAAACTAGGCTACAATACTGTTAGCTCTTGCAGCACTCTATGAAAAACACCTCTGCAAGGGGAGTAGCTCTCTCCCACCGCTCATGTGGGGGCCACACTTTCAGTTTGAAGAGCTGCTGCAACTGCACTTTAAACTGTTAAGGGTAGACAAGTTCTAGAAAGCTTCTGTTGTAAGGTGCAAGACAGACATGTGTGGCTTGAGCAGCATAATTGCTCTGCAGCAGATACGGTTATCCTGAGAATTCCTCTGCATAGACCCCAATTCAAGGAGTAGACCGGGGTGGGCAATAATTTTTGCCCAGGGGCCACTTCAAAAAATTTCAATGTAGCCCCAGGCCACCAACAGGATTGGCTTGGGGGCGAGGGAGTGTGCAAAGTCTCTTCCACTCTCCCCCCCCCTCCCGCGCCCTGTGAGCAGCGCGCCGCGCTTCAAAGCGCCACGTGCTCCTGGCAGGGCAGGAGGAGGCCAATTAAGGCCTGGGGATGGGGGAGCCTTCTCCGCTCTGCCGCCGCCCTGTGAGCGGTGTGCAGTGCTTTGTGCGCTGTTCACAGGGTGGGGGCAGAGCGGAGGAGGCTTCAGGCAGGACCTAATTGGCCTGGGGGCAGGGGAGCAGCAGGGCCTCACCTGGCCAGATACACCCACTTGGCAGGCCGCATCCGGCCCGCGGAGGCCCTTTTGCCCACCCCTGGAGTAGATCCCATTGACTGCCTTTGTTGTTTTCAAGCTGGCTGATCATGCGATGCCCTCCTGCTGAAGCTGCTGCAGACAGGTACAATATGGTTCATGCCTAGTAACACAGACCGGAGATGCATTTGGTTAGCCCCCCCCTTGAAAGGGCCATGTGCAAATAGAGTTTACTAGCAAATTTGGTTCAATAAGAAACCAAGGTTAATGGCAACTGAGTGCCTTTATTCAAAGTTCACCTTCACCTCAACCCTGGGAAGTAAGCCCCAGCAGCAGCTTTCAAAACTTAGCCCTTCAAAATAATAGTACATCTAATAATCCCCTTGAGGTAGCTACAGGAAGGGTACTTAAGAGCTAAAGGCAAAGCAGTGGGCACCTTTTTTTCCAGCACAATAGCAGTGCATACTCAGTAGGCACATTCATTTCCTAATCACAGTCCTGTGTAAAGGAGACACCACCCTGGGAAGAACAAGAGCTTAGTCAGAGGACTATTCAATTCAGATGCAGTGAGTTTCTTTCCAACCATCCTTCACTCATACCACTCTATAAAGCTGTGGTCCTCAAACATTTTAGCCTATGTTGGACTACAGTAAACTTCCGATAATCCGGCACCTTTGGGACCCAGGGGGTGCCGGATTATTGGATATGCTGGAGTACCGGAAGGGGGGCTATGAGGGGTCGGGGGGGGGGGGGAGGGAACTGCGCAGCACTCCAGCTGCTCTGCCCCCGGCTTCCCCAAGTCCACTGCTGCTGGAACTGACCAGTGGCAGACTTGGGAAAGCCGGGGGCAGACCAGCTCCAATTGTCCAGCTGGCCAGAGCACTTCCAGGTTCCAGTTAGCGCCGGACTATCGGGAGTGCCAGACCACTGGATGCCGAACAATTGGAGTTTTACTGTACTTGGTTCAATGCAAACCTTTCCGCAGACCAGCAGTTGCTAATGGAAACTCACCGTTAATTACATAATTATGCCTGAGCTCTTTTGCTAGTGCTGCAGCTAGGCAGAATGGCTTAATTTAAAATATTAAACAGATTAAGCGTTGTAACTTTCTCATGTTGATTTATCAAACTTCATTTTAAATAAAGTAAAATGTTAATTTATGTCCAACACTAAAAGTTTCAATGTTTTCTTCTTTATGGCAGGGGTGGGGAACCTTTTTTGGGTCAGGGGCCACTGACCTACAGAAAAATCAGTTAGGGACCACACAAGTGAGAATTAAAAAAAAAAGCCTACTCCAAAAAAACCCCAAACCTCACTTGATGTGGCCCCCAACTAAGACACCTCACCTCTGGCACTACAGCCCCGTGGGGTGTGGGGAAGGGACAGAGTTCAGGTTTTCCCATAGGCCAGATTTACTCTTCTGGGATTCTGGAGTTGGTGGATTTTATGGACCCCTTAGATTCTCAGGTGGGGACTACAATGAGGGGTTCAGTGTGCGGGACAGGGCTGCCAGCGAGTGGGATACGTATCGGGGTGCAGGATCTGGGCAGGAGGTGGGGTGCAGAAAAGGGAGAGGTTGTGAAGTCTGGATGGGAGATAGGGTGCAGAAACAGGCTGAGAGTATGATGTCTGGGCAAGAGGGAGGGTGCAGGAGCAAGGGAGGGTGTTGGAACAAGCTGGGGGGGTGAGGTCTTGGCGGGGGGAGAAGGGGAAATGAGTGAAGGGAACTTGGTGCAGGGGTCAGAGGCCTCTCAGTGACCTAAGGGAGGTCAGAAAGCAAACCTATGCCATACAGGAGGCTACAATGCAGCAGAAGGTTCCGGTCTGGCTTTGAAATGACACTGTTTGGTATCCTGAGCTCCCCAGTACCTGCTCTTCCCCCTCCTTCAGAACCCAGAGCCACAGTGCTGCTTCATGCATGTGTTATTACCATGGCAACATCTTTCACCTTCTCAGCTTTTAGCTGGCTGGAAGCCCTGCAGTGCTTTGTGCTGAGACTGCCAAGAGGGGTGACAATCTCCCCCACCCACAACACAGAGAGTCTGGGATACCTGCTAGCACACCACTGCTGCCTGAACACACATACACACACGGGTTTCTGCAAGCTGATCATGGGGACAGGGGGGCAAACCAGGGACTGGTGGAGAAGAGTATTTCCCGTGCATGAGGTCCTCTTTAGTTTTTGAAGTCATGAGAGAAATGCTGTTTGGTAATTTCGTCAAGGGACTCGGCGGGTTCAGTATAGAAACCTGCAAAGATCTCAACATGTCAAAACGCATGGGAAAGTAGCATGCATCATTAGAGGGCTGGAAGGTTCAAATGCCACTGCACAGAGGTCTGCTTTGATGTAAGGCAGCACAGAGGTTGGGTAATGCATCACCAGCAGCCGCTAGTCCCCATTCACATTTGCCGCTGCCGTGAATCTGACACCACTCTGTGCAGCCTCTTCCTACACACACACACACCGCATAAGCAGTTAACTACAGAACCGATCAAAGGCCTTGAAACTCCAAGAGGTTTAGCTCCAGCCAACAGAGAGCAACTGGATGATGTGTTAGCAGCTCCACAAAGCTAGCAGCCTATAACCCCAAACACAAGACACTGACTTTGCCTACACTTCTAAAATTAAAGTGTTGCCATAAATGAAACTATGGCCATAGCATGAGCTTTATGTAAACCACAGCCAATAGGGGAGTAGCTGAAAGTGTTAGGAGCCCATTTATCAAGGGCGTGTCACAGCGCTGTTAACTGCTGTGTTCTGGGCAGTGCTTTTTCTACACTCAAGCCAGAAAGCTGCAGCACAGTAGAGTGGCAGTGTGGACTTAGCCACCGACAAGCTTAAAATACAAAGACATTCCTGTAACAAATGCAGACCATATTACAGGTGTACAAAGATCTCTTCTTTACTTGCAGAGTTGCTCGGGCTAGGTTTCTCCTTGGTGAATTAAGCTTTATTATACTTCCTTCACCCAGCAGGTGACATTAATATGCAAGGCCTGGACAGCTAAGCAAGAGCCAAACTCCATGTATCACAGCTGGAGATGAAGTGGCACTGACAGATGGCGTAGACTTATTACCCAGGATCCTAGAATGCTAATTGCTATGGAAAAATGTGGTACGTGTTTCCAAAGACTCTTTAGTTTTTACATTTTGTGGGAAAACATTAAATTTTACTGAAAGTCCGGTGTCACTTATTCAACACACAAAACCTCCCCTCTTGTGGCTGTTTTTTAATGTGCTTTAAAAAATTTTTACATTTCGCTAAACATACTCCAATAAACTGCAGAAACAATGAGGAGCTCTGTGGCACCTTAGAGTCAAACAGATTTATTAGGGCATAAGCTTTCGTGGGTAAAGCCCAAGTGTTTTACCCAGGAAAGCTTATGCCCTAATAAATCAGTCTGCCTCCAAGGTACCACAGGATTCCTCTCATTGTTTTTTTGCAGATACAGACTAACAAGGCTACTCCTCTGAGATTTTTCCAATAAACTGCTTCTGGCATAGAGATTACTCAACAGCGTAGAGAGATTCGCGTTGAAATGCTTCTCAAATTTCACTTCAGCCCAGATGCGAGTAATTCAGGCTATGAAATGATGCCAAAAACTTTAAAAATCCTCCCTAAAGACCACAACACTGAGTTTGGCAAGGACAAATCTCACATTGATAGCAGTGTGCCTTTGAGCAAGGCTGTCAATTATGTTCAAAGGCAGAGACACCTGCACAGCACATGGAAAGCACCACACAAACTGAATGAAAATAAACACAAGAGGCTGAAACAGCAGAACCATTGACAACAGTAAAGAAACCATGCACAGCGACGGAATACTGTAATTCTATTAATATATTATGTGTGATGGCACTGGTAGGCTTCAAGCATGCATCCAAAGATAAAATGTTGTGTTTAAATGACCAGAGAAACTAACCTTCAGCGTTTCTTTTTAATCACGGAAAAATGCTGATTTTTTTGGGGGGGGGAGGGTCACAGAATTTTATCATCACTGAAAGCTAGGATCCCTGCTCATTACAAGCTCGTCACATGGCTATGTAGTAGTTATTGTATGCGACTAGCAATGCCTCCCTCTCACTGGCAATTCTGCCCACTGATATTAAGCCTGGGTATGTCTCAGCCAATACAAGGAATGATCATGTGCAAGGGAAGAACAAGCAGTAGCCAAACCATCTGGCATAATCAGGGAGACCATACTGTAATGGTTAACACCATTAAGCCTTAACCAATAGGCGGGGGTTAGAGCCGCTCCCCACCCACCCCGGAGTCAAGGGCTGGTTCAGCCCTGCGGGGCTCACTATCAATAGTGACTGCTCCGGCAAGCCAGAGCATCCCTGTCTGTGGTGGGCCCGGCCCCCTGCCGTAGATTACATGCTGGCTCTGTGGGAGTGGGGACAGCACAGCCACACTTCCGGGGAGGCTTTGCCACAGGCTCTACAGCGTAAAACTTCACACTGCAGAGACCGCAGTGCATGTAACCACTCACAAGCCTAGTGGTTAGATGGTTACATTTTTAAACAACTTTTTACATCCCTAGACTAGGACGTTAAGTAGTGATTAAGTCCCGGCTCCGGGACCGATGCAGCTCTGTTTTTGAAATAAAAGGCAGAGCTGCAGAGGTCTGAGTCCCAGCTTGTGAGGGGTCCTCCACTTCATCTTTGCCTCCCTGCGGACACAGTGCTGGGGGGAAACCAGCTTTTGAACCAGCTCCCCTCCCACGCCCCCAGCACTGGCTCCTGCTCCCTCCCCTTGCTGCCTCTCTGCAGCAAGGGGGTGGGGGAACAAGCAGCTGAGTAGTGCCTATGCTTATTGGGTAGTTGAACCATCAACTAATCGCTTACATCCCTACCCTAGACCATACCTCACATTTGGCTGGTGCAGTTCCTTTTTCCCAGTTCCCAGGCATCCAACTTTTTTGGCAAGACCGTGCATTTGCCCTGTTTACAGTGATCATAAATTGGCAACAGCTACTTGGACAAATGCTGTTGCCAGTTGTGAGACCCATAGCGTGACAGTGGGGGAAGGGGGAAGAGATGCACGCAGGCAGCCAGTCCTATGCAGAAAGGAGGGCTCCGGAGAGTGGCGTAGGATAGGCTCATGAATGCAAGCTGCAGAGGGGCTCAGGCTGGCTCTGAACAGGCCAGCTCCACACGGCCAGGAAGCAAAGAGGTCTTGGAACAGCCCTTTGTGGAGGTAGAAGGGGCCTTGGGATGGCCCCCATATGTCTTCTCGTTTTTGCCTTTGGGAATATGGTCACTGATGCCTGTGTGCCTCAGGCTGGATCAAGCACATGGCCAAGGGCTAAATGCTTTCAACTCTTTACAAGGAGGACAGGTGTTCCCCAAAACTGAATTTGAGGTGTCTTTACCTTTGGCCTAGACTTGAACCAACCACTCCTCTGCGTGATTTTAGGGGAAGTTTTGGGAGAAGCCAAACATCATCTGTGCGAACCCTGGAATTGAGAACAGCTAGGCTAACAAGAGTATGAAGAGATTATAGGACCACCATCTGGTTCTCCTTTCCCGGCCCTGTCACAAAGGTCATGTGCTCTATGCTAAAAATCACAAGATTTCATTTCATCCTTACCACTTCACTTAATATTTCCCCTCACTTCACGCTCTACAATGCAGCCAGAATCTTTCAAGCCAAGGAGGGTCTCCCTTCCAGAGCCATCTGCCAGGAACGTATCACTTGCTGGAGGCATCCCCTGTTAAGTCTCTGCACTCTGATATTGAACATCCACTGCTCTCCCACATCACTCCACATCTCCAGACTAACCCTTTATGCGCCTCACTAAGAAACAGCTACCTGCAAAAGGGGACATTAACTGGTTAACCCTCATCATCAGAATACAAGATAGCCGGAACTTGGGAAACCTATTGCAAGTACAGCTACAAAGCATTGACAAGTCCTCCCATTTCAAGAAATACCAATTCTCCCTGTTAAACCCAAACATGTTCCTTCTGGAAGCAATCATCTAAAAATCTGATACTCCAATACACTTTTGGCTAATACACCAATGAAAGCTGTTGCTATCTTCGAAATCCAGTCTCTCTTTCAAGTATTGGCAAGTTAGCTTGAAATATTGTGGTGTCAGTAGGACCAGCCAAACTCAAGCTAGTATATTTGGAGCCCTGATCAACTAGAACACCCTGCCATACCTTCACATTCTGGAACAAAACACCCGTAATTTTAGATACTGTTCTTCAAAAACGTTTACACTCCAAATTCTGCTCACTTGCTGGAACCTGTGGGGTTGCTCTTTGTGGTTCACTTGGAAAAAAAAGGAAAAGAGTTCTATTTTCTTTTATCATGCTGGTTTAAGAATTGATTGGTTGTGCACAAGTCACTAGTGCCATCTAGTGGTTTTCAGCCTTCCTCAGCCCACAGCTGCAGTGCAGGGCTACTCAACTTTGGAAGCCCCTAGGGCCACAAAAAATGTTACTCATAGCACATGCTGAGGGCTGCAACTTAAGTGTAGTTCCATATACATGCAAATATATACTCAAATATATGCAAACAGCTTCTTTCACACTCATGGGCATGATTAAGGCAAGACTATAACTCACAGGGCCCCATTTAAGTCGGTTCTGCTGATATTAATAAAATGCAATATTTACCCGATTTCCACCCATATGACAGCACTTTTAATGAGCAATGACAGTCCGGGAATTTTACTAAACACATATCAACCATTATATTGATTACTTTTTTGTTTTGGCTCCCAACCATGGGCCGCATGTTGAGCCCCGTGTAAACCCAAACCGCATTACGGTCCACAAGCAAATGGGCCACATGTTGAGTAGCCCTGCTGTAGAGTTTAAGTCAGGTTAACATTTGA
Source organism: Pelodiscus sinensis (assembly GCF_049634645.1). Lineage (NCBI taxonomy): Eukaryota > Metazoa > Chordata > Testudines > Trionychidae > Pelodiscus > Pelodiscus sinensis. The sequence continues at coordinate 31,621,443 of NC_134726.1, forward strand.
GAAAGTCTAATGCTTACTGATTGAATTTAGCACAAATATGCCTCCAGAATCCAAAAAGCAACTGCTGATCCATCATCAGGCTAGTCTTGCTTTCACTTCACAACACTGACAATAATACAGTATCTATTCTGAGCTATACAACTTCAAAAAAAAATTAGACTTCTAGTACAAGAGGATTACTTCTCACCATAGGCAAATAGCCACATAACATTTTGAATTAAGAAGCCTCTGGCTACAGGAGCTACAAGCATGAGCATGATTCATTTAAGACAGGAGCTACTGCAATACAGATCCCGGACCATTCCATAATAGTCCCTGCTACTTCGGCCTAAACTAAGCAAAGCTTCATTGGGTATTAGAACTTGGATACAGACACCATGTAGGATTAAATCCATTTATACCAGTGAAAAGAGGCGCCGAGAAAAAAATTAAGTTCTGTCATTGAGATTCTACATGCATTTAGCACTCAGCAAGAGAAACTAAATCCTGTTTGCTCTGTGGCGAAATGCAGCACAAGCAGTGGCAGTTTCCCTCTTCTGCACTGACTGCACTTTTGACCTGGTGAGACTACCCCTGCCATGGCGGAAAGGGTGGTCCGCTATCCATGACTCATTGAGTGACTGCCCTCTGCTAAGACAGCAACAAGGCTGCTAAGGAGTGATTTTTCTGATGAGTCTGCAAACTCCCAGTTCTTTGAGAGAACGGATTTCACCCCAACCCTGCTGATGGTGACTTCCTGGCACTACAGTTTGAACCTCTCTGGTCTGGCAGGACCACGTATGTTGCTGGACCAGAGAACTTCTGGACCAGAGAGCAGTAGGCCATGGGGCCAGTCTCCTCTGGTCTGACAAACTCCCTCCTTCAGAACTAATCAGGTTCCAAGGGTGCCGGACCAGGGAGGTCCAACCTGGATCCAGAATGGTGACACACAGTAACAAAGTGCCATTTTATCAAGACATTCGATTTTTGTTTCCCCAGTTCTCTTAAAAAGTGTCATTACAGTTAGAATGCTCAGCAAAACCAGACATTTAATAAGACCCTCCAACTAGTACATTTTAAGATCTTCTAGAGCAAAACAACATGCCTAAGTATCTCGAGAGACATTACATTGCAACCATCTCGTAAGTGGAACAAAGAGCAGTCTTTAACTTTATCTGTATTGACAGTATCCTGAAAGGCAGCCCTGCCTTTAGTCACTTAACAAAAGACCAAGAGCCACCTTTGCAAAGAACTCTTTTCCTTCACCACATCTGTGTGTCATGCACATTTTATAACATTAGCAAAACAGAGGAGCCCTTGAGCTCTGCATCTCAAAGGATGACACCTAGGTAAATATCGGCCCTTTACCTTCCTGCAGCGAGGGTTGGGACAGCTGAACCGCTTCACATCATTGTCCAGGAGTGCTGGGAAGTTACAGAAAGGACACCTACAGCCCAAGAGAAGACCATGTTAACATCTCGCATTGAGTGACTATTGAGTGTAGATAGTTAAACAATTCCACACGTCCATTAACAAGGAGGCCATCTATGGCCTGTCTATCCAAAAATAGGTTCACTGACCTCAGCACTGCCTCTTTTCTTCCTACAGTTTTCTGATTGCAACCCCCCTTTGCCTCCTAGAGATTATGTGCTTAGTGCTTCTTCTAAACTATTTCACACAAAGGATTAGTGCAGGCTTGATAAACCACAAGGCATGCAATGCTCTATTGGCTCTGACCTGCATCTATCTACTAAAGAAAGCTAGCTTCTATTCATAAAGAAAATATTCAGGGGTAAAAGTCATAGGCCTCAGTTACACACATGCTTTATTTAAAACAAAACACCTAGCTGCCTTACATTACCAAGCCACCTAATGTTTTGGGCTATAGGATCTACTGCCTCAGTAGGTAACTACCACTCCTTCATCCATCTCACAATACTGACCGACTTGGACCCTCTGGGAACCTACCTGACTAGCTCATCTGCACAGGCAGCAGCCACTTCTTCCTCAGCTTTCCGCTCATAGTATTTACACAGGATGGTCTCTGGGAGTACTTTCTCCAGCTCACTGGTCGGGAACGAACATGTGCAGCTCCCTTCCATGCAGCTGAGCTCTGACTACGTTGGTGAGGGAAGAGAAGAGGAGAATGAAAGTTCCTAAGAACAATAAGGTGTCGCTCGATTCTTTTGAAGCAAGATTCATTCAACAGAACTGAGAGGCCTGAGACAAAGAAAATGTTGGCGCTAAAACTGACATTTCCACAAGTGACCACAGCAGATGTTTGCTTATGTGTAGAGCGAAAGGGAACAGATATATTATGTCAGACAAGTGCCAGACACCATGTAAACACTCCCGCTAATCTCTTCCATCCATATGTGGAATAAACGTATGTGCACCGAGGCAGAAAGAAAACCCTAGCTGTGGGTGCACTGCTAATCAGCTGGACAGCATCTGAATCTCTCTTGCGTGGCCACATGAGTGCACATCTTACAGTGCACTATCCCTCAAATGTTTTTCCATGCTCCCTTATGAGGGCACGCCTGCTTTAAAAACTCTGCCTTAGAGAGTGCAAATCTTGAGCCTCAGGTACCAAGATATTCTACTGTGCAAAACAAAGTTACAACTCAGCTTTTGAAATAAAGACATAGAAAGCAAGTGAAAACAATGTCTCTCTTTTACTTACCCTATTGAGTCTGGCTACTGACAGCAACATTTCCCCCCAAAAGTGTGTAGTTGCCCCTACGAGAACCTCAATTCTGCTTGCTTAACTATGCAATCTCAACAGTTTTTGTGCATTTAACAGAATAAAGCATTAACTATTAATGGAGATATTCAATTCAAGACAAAGATCCCAATATGCAGTTGTTGGTTATCTGCAGCAAGATGAATTTGGTTTTTTGCTACTAACATTTGAGTGTGTTCCACACAAACGGAACACTTTGTGAGACGTGCAATTTGCAGTTCACAAATTCCTCCAGCATACATTATTGATTACCGGAACCTACACACAATGCCTCCATCCACCTTTCATTCTCGTTACGACACACTTACCTTCCCAGAGCCAAAGACTGCCTCCTGAGCATATTTGATTAGGCACTCCTTGCAGAACAAATGACCATCTGCACACTGCGTCAGTTCCTCAAATGCAAATTCCCCATAGCAACAACGGCACTCGATCATCTGACCATCCTGCAAGCCATTCGAAAGATTAATTCCCCCACCATCCAACCTAAGTAGTAACAGTGATAGGGAAGGGGAAATATATTGAGAACCCCATAAAACTAGCACGTGGAGTTAAGATAACAATAGCACCCTGTGAGATACTCTAATCAAATTGGAAATGGGATGAGCATTTTTAACAAGTAAGAGTAGCAAAAGTTTGTAACAGTCAAATAAATGCTTTGTTTGGAGTTTAAATTCCCCAAGAAAGTTAAAAAACTGGAGGCTCTAACCACTCTAATATACTGAGATATAGGACAAGCTAACACGGTAGCCAATTACCCCATGCACACGTTGGTGTATTTGCTAGTCTGCCTAAGTGCTAAGAATTAGGTGATTTAATCTACAGAACAATAAAAGTATCATTAGAGAGGAGGAAGGGGACAGAATGCACCATTCATATTTGGAGACTAGGATTCAAGTTTACTAGCCTACAACTACCTCAAAGGACAGAGCCCTGTGCGGATACAAAATTGTCATCTGCAAAAGTGATCAGATACCTACAGATAGAAAGTGGATATCTGCAGATTTGTAGGGCTCTAGCAAAGGATATTTATCCATATTACAGGTCAAGAACACAGTGCTTTGGCAGCCCTGTTGTAAAGGCAGGGAAGCTAGCACAGGTCCTGTCTGCGGTATAATGGCACTGATGGAAATAGACATGTTCTCGTCCTTGTCAAGACCAACATGCACGCCAAGGTTGGAAGATAATGGATACTGAAAGGAAAATGGTAATCCATGGCAGCTGGCTAGCGCTCCAACTACTCACTCTCTCTACTGAAATGGAAAAACGGTTTTCAAATGTCTAACAAGCCCCCACTGCAAATAGAAGAGAAACCTCTCCAACGCAGCACTGCAAGAACAGCAAATCTGCTTTAAACCAGTGTCTCTCAACCAGTGGTACGAGTACATTTAGGGGTACTTGAGAGAAGTCTGGAGGGTACATCAACAACTGAGACTTGGAGAAAACGGATTTTTTGTTTTAAGTTTTACAGCGCTTTATTTTTTGTACTTTTTACCCAAAAATTTCATCACCCACCCAGCTACGATTAAGCTGTTTAAACAAATGTGTTGCAATGGTAGAAAAAAAAATGTGTGTGTCTGAAAGCTGTAGATACTGGTACTGGGGGTACTTGCAATTTTTTTTTTAAAAAAAAAGGGGTGTTTTTTTGGAAAAAGGGGTACTTTATAAAAAAGGCTGAGAAACACTGCTTTAAACTGCCAAAATGTGTTTAGCAATGGCAACCCTGATATTAATCTACTGCAGTGCTGGCACTGGCCAATCAAGTTATTAGCAGCAACCAAATGAGTTACTACAGATCATTACATGCATCAATACTGCTTTGCTACACTTAGTGGTAGACTCAGACTTTTAGAAAAAGTCCCCTCCCTCCCACAGGAGGGTCTGTCAGCTCAGCAAAAGCAATCCTACAGCAAACGGATGGAACATGTGTGGAGGCAGACAAGTCAGCTTAGAAATAAGGGAGTAAATGCAAATGCTTTATTACAAAATGTCAGGTGGATAGAGCTACTGACCTTCTGATACTGCTCCTCATTCATCTGCAGGGCAAGAAGGAAGTCTGCATGCTGAAAAGAGACACGTGCATTTGTAATTATAGAATAATGCTCCATTGCAGGTAGTAAAACACTTTTAAGATTTAAGAAGCAGAAGTATGTTACATGACAGGCTGCCCTCAACCTGTCACTCCAATCAGTTATCCATCAAGCTAGTCAAACCATCCTGGCTATAAACCAAATGCCAGATAGTCAGCAAGTTCAGTATCTTGCAGACAGCAGAGGAGATACCACAGCCAAGAGCTTTTACAGAGAGGATTCTGAGTGCATCTGGCTTCTTTTTAAAGGAATGCCGAATGTGCTGCTAGCTTGGCTATTCCCAAGGCACAAAACCACAGCTCGTTTCTAAATGCCATGAATGGGAAGTGAGAGGAGGGAGAATCGATAGACATTCAACATTTTGTCCAGGCATTTGCATTTCTGCAGCTGAGAGAGGGGACTCATTTCCATAAGAACGGCCGTACTGGGTCTGACCAAAGGTCCATCTAGCCCAGTAGCCTGTCTGCTGACAGTGGCCAGCGCCAGGTGTCCTGGAGGGGGTGGACCAAAGACAATGATCAAGCGATTTGTCTCATGTCATCCGTCTCCAGCCTCTGACAAAGAGAGACCAGGGACACCATTCCTACCCCCTGGCTAACAGCCTTTTATGGATCTAACCTCCATTAATTTATCCAGCTTCTCTTTAAACTCTGTTATAGTCCTAGCCTTCACAGCCTCCTCTGGCAAGGAGTTCTACAGGTTGACTACGCGCTGTGTGAAGAAGAACTTTCGCTTATTAGTTTTAAACCTGCTACCCATTAATTTCATTTGGTGTCCTCTAGTCCTTTTATTATGGGAACTAATGAATAACTTTTCTTTATTCACCCTCGCCACACCACTCATGATTTTATATACCTCTATCCTATCCCCCCCCAGTCTCCTCTTTTCCAAACTGAAAAGTCCCAGTCGCTTTAGCCTCTCCTCATATGGACCTGTTCCAAACCCCTGATATTTTAGTTGCCCTTTTCTGAACCCTTTCCAAGGCCAAAATATCTTTTTTGAGGTGAGGAGACCACATCTGTACACAGTACTCAAGATGTGGGTGTACCATAGTTTTATACAGGGGCAGTAAGATATTGTGGGTCTTATTTTCTATTCCTTTCTTAATAATTCCTAACATTCTGTTTGCCTTTTTGACCGCAGCAGCACACTGTGTGGACATTTTCAGAGAACTATCCACGATAACGCCAAGATCTCTTTCCTGATTTATCATAGCCAAATTAGCCCCTATCATATTATATGTATAGTTAGGGTTATTTTTTCCAACGTGCATTACTTTACACTTATCCACATTAAACATGTTTGAGGGCAGAGGCATCTCTATGAAGTCACCTGTCCTAAAGGATGAGGGCAACTCATGACAGTCTCACCTCTGCCATCTCTTTAATTTTCTGTTCATAGAACTCCTGCTCCAGTTGCACAGGTGGGAGAAGCGAGTGTCTGTCATAAGACCTGAAGTGCCGTCTCTTGTTCTCCAAGAAGAACATCCGCTTCTCAATTTTCACATCACCTGAAGCAGGATGAAAAGGGACCAGGCAGTGAACAAAATCACAATCTTTTATCTATAGCTGAGACATCTCTACTCATTATACAACTTCAAGTGTTTAGAAGCAAAACTGTATCAAAAAGACACATTTATTAGTGAGGAATACTAGATAGCGGCAGACATAGTAGATGTTTAAGGATCAGAGTACTTAATGGTACCTTCCGTGGTTGGTGGGCTCCACTTACATTGTGCATAGAGACTACCAACATCACCATTTGACACTTACCTTGCTCAAATTTGAAATCAATGTAGGAAAACTGGTTCATTTCTTTCCTTCGTTTTCGTTTCCCACTATTTTCAGGAGACAGCTCCTGCCATTTTTTGATGGCATCAGAAAAGGCCTTAAAAATACCACATACACAAGAAAAAGGATGTTAACACAATCACTCCAGATAAGTCTGCTACTCTTTGCAAGAACACAAGAACTGTGTGTATCTATTAGGGTTGTGAGCAGGCAACCAGTTAACCAGTAGGCATCACCCTTACTGGGGGTCCCTGGGTGGGGATGGGGCTGCTCCAGAGAGCAAGTTCCCGGCCCATGTTGGGATCCCACTTAGGTTAACCCAGGGGAGGACAAAAGGGCCTCTGTGGGCTGGATCCGGCCTGCCAAGCAAGTTGATCTGGCCTGCGGAAGCCTTACCACTTCCTCTGCCTGCAAGCCAATAAGGCCTTGGGGAGCACCTGATGTCTCCTCCTGCCCTGCAAAGGGCTCAGCACTTAAAGTCAACTGCCAGCTGCTGCTGAGCTGGCAGTTGACTAAACATGGTGCTCCCTTGCAGGGCAGGGGCAAAGAGTGAGAGACTTCACATGCTCCCCCTCCCAGAACCCTGATTGATCTGGGAGCAGCAGGGGGGAGCATGCCAAGTCTCCTCCCACTGCCAGGGGCACAGAGTTCCTAAAAGGAATGGCCAGCTGTTGAGAACAGCTGGCAGTTCTTGGGGGGAGGGGGAAAAGAGAGCAAAGACTTTGTGCGCACTCTCACCCACAGATCAGAGTCTGTGGATGGGGAAGCATGGAAATACCCAGGCCCCGCCCCTTCTGGGGCCATTTAAAAAGTTTCCGAAGTGACCCCTGCTCAAAAATTATTGCCCACTGCTGGGTTAACCTAACATTTAACCAGTTAACTGATGAAACTGGGATTTTACATCCCTAGTATCTATTAGAGAGCTACATCTTCAAGTCTGATGTGAAGATGGAGAAGCAGAAGCCTCAGAACTAAGTCTACTTTTCCCTCCTTTACTCATCCTACCACCTCAGCAGCGTGGGAAAACCACAATAACTTGGAAACAGCGTGCTTTATTGTACGGGCACAGTGGAGCGATATACAACTGTCCCCAAGTGCTCTCTCTAATGCAGCAGTGCCAGTACCCAGAAAGAAAGACATGGATACAGGGTGTAATACATTCTGAAGAATGTTTTTGCAGGTAATCTATGAAGGATTTGGGCCCCAATCATGCTCTCTCCAAAGTCAACTAGGAACAAAACTTTTCTACTAAGCATTAATCTATTCCGATGGGGAAGGGTCTTCCAGGAAGTACTGCCCCTTGAAGAGCAGGTTTCAGTGATTTACTCTGCTACATGGATACTCTTCTAAAAAGGAAACTACCTTGCAAGCTAAATCTAAGGGGGGGGGGTCAGAATGGCTCAGCAGCCCAGGCTTTTTCCTTAACCAATTCTTCATGAGTCAGGTGCTTAGAAAAGAATGAATGAGCTATGTCACATATCAGCTGTAAGCTACAAAGGGTCTAATCACATCTGCTCATTACTCATCTAATTTAGTAGATGATACTCAAGTATACGTTTTAAGTATAAAACCAATATGTGTGTTTTAAGATTTGGCTAAAATCAGCTTTCCTGGCAAGTATGCCTCCTTTTGGTCATGAGGCCGGGACAGTTCCTCAGGACTGGCTGTGTCACATGGTTATACTGGACAATTCTGAGTGGCCCACTCACTAACCAGCACACCCCATAACCCTGTGTTCTGGAAGAAGCCTAGCAGCAGCCGCCAGACTGAGTACTTCAGAATCGTCACAAAAATCAGCCAGCTATTTCCAACCAGCCAGCGATCCGAAGATCAATTGTACTCCAAGTAAAGGAGCGTTTTTAATAGCAACAGATGGTGCAAAACAAAGGCACCACATCTCCCCCTTCCAGCACCAGCGAGAGGCAGCCTCAGAAAGAAAAGCAGAGTCTGACTGGAGAACCTTTCGTGTGATTGCATAGTGTCCCTTGAGTTCATGTAGTGCCCACTTGATGTCCTGACTGCTCAGCATTTTGAAGTCAGCCATAAGGAGGTCAGCTGCTTGGATGAAGCACCGTTGATCAAGGGGGGCAAGTTTGGAAAAGTCAAAGTAGTCCACTTTAGGCACCTGGAAAGCAAAGTAAAACAGGAGTTAAAGCCAGGCCAGCCTGACCTTCTTTTAAAAAGAAAGAGGCTTCCTCTGTCAGCATTGATGAGTGAACACTGGCAAGACCACCCAGAACTAAACTGACTGTTCGGAGCGTGTGCACAGTGTGTGTAGAATTAGGTTATTCTAAGGCTGAGTGGGTTCATCAGAATAGGTTTAAGATTTGCTCTGTTCTCAAGAGCAGGAGACTGAATATCTATGCTGTCTGGCCCACTTATAACCATTTGAGATCTACTTAAATAAAAGGAAAAAAAGCCAACAGGGAGACAAGGAACATTTCCAGCTACTTTTGATGGAAATAAAATGGGGAAATACCCTGGAGCAGCTAACCAGTCTAGTGCTGAATGGCAGGGCTCCAATGCCACATGAGAATCCGATTAGAATTTCAGTCCACTTCATATTCCAAGGAGCTTGGTTCACAGAAGTGCTGCATATTAATATCAATCACTGACTTACAAGGATTAAAAGGGTCAGGGTGCTTTCCATTTCTCCTTGATTGAAGGAGATAGCATGTGATGCAGGTACATCTGAATGGAAAAATTGGCAAGACCTAGGCATGCACAAGACCCAGTGGGTGAAAGCCTTTTCAAAAGTCATTTTACAAGCAAGCTTTGGATAGAATTATTTTGTATTACAGATATATCCAAGGGCCTTCAATCAAGGCCCTGCTCTGTTAGGCATTGTGCAAACATGGACTCAAAGGAAAACACACCAAAAGCAGCCTAAATTGAATAGGCTTGTGGGATGCATATTAGATATGAAGACACTTTTTCACTTGCCTTTGTCTCATCTTGGCTGGCGAGCAGGCTGCTATTGGGATTTAAAACCACTCTGCCTTCCTTCTTTGGATAATCTGGATTTTCCAGAAGAAAATTACAAAGTCTGCAAAGATAAGTGTAGTTACTTGTTGGGACCTCCCTATATGCATTCCTAAATTTTAGCTTCTTTGAAGAAGCAGCACTATGGATACTCTGCAGCTGGGCTTCACAGGCTAAAAGGTGGCGTTTCATGCAAAAAGGTTTGAAAGATAAAACCACTAGCTTTAACGTAGAGTCCAAACATTTGATCATTCTTTTACTTGATCCTGCACGTAAGTACACAAAGATGAGTGGGTAACATCACAATCATCTCCATATCAGAAAGGAGACAACAAACATGACTGACTCCACTACATTTCAGACAGCTATGACCAGAAAAGTGGCACAGCTTGTACAAAAACACATTTTGAAATTTTTGTTTTAGGATCAAAGAAATCCAAGAGCATGAGGCGTTGCACTGGCCCTGCACCATTCTTTTCATATCTTAGTAAAATCCTTCACCCTCCAACTATCCTCTCACAGAATCAGAGAAGAAACTGTGTTTAAACTGATTTAAAACTAGGGATGTAAAGGGTTAACTGGTAACCCAGAAAGCATCACTCAGTACGTGGTTAACTGGCAGCCTGGCTGGGCTATAGTGATCCCTCACTCACAGGATCCCAGTTAACCATCTGACTTTTTAAATGGGATTTTACATCCCTGTTTTAAACAGGCGGGGTTCGCTCAGGAACCACAGGGGAAAGGAGCAGAGCATTGGCAGCTCCCTTTCGGGTGTGGCTGCGTGGAAGGGCAAAAGTTGGCATAGCAGCAGCGCCGGCATGGGGCTGCTCAGTGGCCTATGTTCTGCGCCTTTCCTGAAGTCTCCAGGGTAGTAGGAAGACGACAGAGCACACCCCCCCACAGCTGAAGTGGGATGGAACATGGGGAGGGGATGGGGAGAGCACAGAGACCGCGGGTGGGGGATGTGTCACATGGAGGGTCACACTGCACCCCCAAGAAATGGATTTTACTTGCCCTACTAGTCACACAAATGGTCCCTAATCTCTCCATCCACACAATTAGATAATACAGCCACTCCCCGACCTATGACCCTCCGTACTTACGACCAAACTCCCATTAACCCCATTATAATATTTTCGAGTTCAGAACCATGCACGTCAACTTTTTCGAACAGCGGGGGCAGCGCGTTTAAGGGTATTTCCGACTTAGAACCGAATCAAGTTATGACCAGGTGTTCGGAACGTAACCCATTCGTAAGTCGGGGACTGCCTGTATGTATCAGAGGTGCTAGGAAGAACATTAAAAGCAAAGAAATCTTTGAATCAAAAGATGCTAGATCACAGCAACAGCATTGGCTGGAGCTAGGAAGAACATTAACTCACTTTTGTGATCAGAAGAGGCTTTAAAAAAGCCAGTCCAAATGCAACATTTACCCACCCTCACAGTTTTAGTTCAACTCTCACACTGAAAGCAAACAGTTATATTAGGCACGGACATAGCGGGCCAGAAAATGAGGTCAAATGCATCTGCAAATGATAACAGAAAATATTATCGTACCCTGCTATATGGGATATTTAAGTTTCATTTTACATCTTAGAGGAAGAATTTTTAAGATGTCCACCTTGGATATCAGCTTTATGCCAAGACACTAGGTAATTGAGAGCACTTGGCATTTTTTAAAAACTGCTGATGTGCAGTGAAATGGAAATTTCATGGTGCTGAAGTCAGAGCAGCTGAAATGTAACAGTTTTTGTTCTGGGATAGTCCAGTTATGTTTTAGTTATTCTATACATTGCTGTTTGGGTGCCTCTAATTTTCAGGGAAGTGAACCGTCAGTATGCCGGACAGGGAAATGGATCGCTCTGTGCAGTGGCCATGCTGCAGTGCTTATTCATTAATATCTGTACCAAAGGACACGGAGTCTGTGAAGAGCCTTGCCACAGCCCTCTAAATCTGGCCATTTTTATTTATCGCATTTCAGCTTCACCTGCCATTGTGATGAAAATGTCCTTCCTTGTAAGTAAGGTTGATCACTGCTCTGGCCAGCTTATTCCAACACACAGGATGTAATGACAACCCAAAAGATAGCTTATTTAAAGGAATAAAAAAAAATACAGGCAAGAAGTCTTACTGTTCTGCAGTCACCCTTAGAGGAGATATTTTGGAATGCTTACCAGATATTCTCTGAACATGCACTCATCTCATTCATACTAGATCAGGGTGGGCAAGAATTTTTTTTAGAAGGGGGGGCACTTCAAGATTTTGGTAAGTGATCAAGGGCTGCACTTTTCTGTGGAGCGCATCTAGGGTTTGGGACGGAGGCTGTGTGCGGAAGGAAGCTCAGCACGTCTGGGGTTTGGGACAAAGGCTGTGTGCAGAAGGGAACTTAGGGTAGGGTACTGGGGTGCAGGAAAGTGTGTGGGATCGAGAGGGAGTTTGGGTGAAGGAGGAGGTTGTGATCTGGTACAGGAGCTTGGGGTGCCGTGTCCAGAAGGGAGTACGGGTAAAGAGGATTCTGGCTGGGTGGAGGGATGTAAGAGGGGGTGCAATGTCTGCAAGGGAGTTGTGGACCTGGGGGAAGATGGGAGGGGAGGTGCACACTTTGGATGATGACCTGGGGCAGGAGTTGGAATACAGGAGGGGCTGGGATTCCAGAGGCAGGCTGTGGCGGGGAGGTGCTTACCTAGGTGGCTCCAAGCCAGCAAGCTCTCTGCCTGTCTCAGTCCCAGGCTGCTCAAAATGGCTGGATGCTCCCTGCAGCTATCTGCTCTGGGTGCTGGGGGAAAGGGTAAGAGAGGAGGCGGCTTCATGTGCTGCCCCCGCCCCTAGCAAAATCTCTGAGCCCATTGACTGGTTTCTGTGAACCCTCTCCTGGTGCATGGAACAGAGAGCCACGGGGAACAGTCAGTCACTGAAAGTGGTGTAGGACTAACTCTGAAACAGTTGGCTGCTCTGTGTCTGAGGTTCCCAGCAGGAGGCCCTGACACGCTGGATCCAGCCTGCGGTCCATATCCTGCCTGCCTCTGTCCTAGATCAATAGGGTCCTAGAGGCAAAACTTGCAAGGTTAGTTCTACTGAACCCTTGCAGGATAATGGGGAAAGCATGCTTTAACACATTAATGTCTCAGTTTCCCATTCATTAGTGGTATCTACCAGGGAAACCTAAGTCCCAAACTCTTGCCTCTAATGGAGAGATTTTAAAGCACAAACAGCTGACGTAACAGACTAGGAATTCTATGACCATTAGGTATTGAATATCCTAGATTTGTTGCTGATTGTCCTATGTAGGATTCTATATAACCTGTACACTCATGCATCCTGATATTGTTCAATGAATTTCCCCATTTAGTAAGACAAAAACTACTTTCAGGTGACAACTGTGAAAACTAAAGCTACTCTTCAATTTTTGCTTCACCATCTGTCATGATCATGAGGATTAGCCAGCAGATTGGAGAGTAAGTGGTTAACCAGATCTAAGCCACGTGGAGTTGGCCAATAGGAATGCAGGTAGGAATTTCAAACTGGGACAAAGGAATTTTTGGTTTCTCCCTCCTTTGTCTCTGGGGCAGTTTTCTCTCCAGCTACTGAGGGAGTCAGACAGAATGTCTCCCTCCAAGAAAAGAATTCACTAAAATCTGTTAGGTTTTATTGTTTTATGGTTTGGGAAATGGAATCTGATGTCCGTGCATTTAAAATGGGTTTTTCTCTCTTTTGCAACTAAGTCTGGGCCCATGGTAGAATTCTCCCTGAGTATATTACTTTGCTACTCTAGCATCTAGTCATTATGCTTGCAACAGGAATATTGTGGTGATAATAAAAGTTCTCTCTCTTTTCTTTTCTTAACCCGGTATTGGTTAATTTGTGTGTCCTGGTTTGTACCTTAGGGGTGAGATTTCCCAAGTGATCTCTCCCCTGATTTTCTTATCATTACTTGGGTGGTGGCAACAGAGTTTTTATCCCCAAAATCTAGGTTAAGATTTTGGGGTGGAAGTTTTTTACCAAAGCCTGGAAAGATAAGGTTTTGGGATACTTTTGCGGGGCCCCACTTCTGCATTTATCATGCCAGAGTGGGGAAGGAGCCTTGACACTATCTAATTGGCTATAACATGTATTAGACTACAAAATGGTGTCTTCGGGACATAATGGCTCTACACTACTGACCCCATTGCTGAGGAGGCAAAACACTCGGAGCCACTTCCTCATTTCAAAATCCTGTAATTTACCCAGTTCTGCATGTATCAAGACATTAAACTCCACAACTGCCTGAGTGTCCAGATTTCAGCAAGAAAATGAGGAAGAGAGTAGTTCCATGTTAATTACGTACATTATTCTTTAGTCAGTGTTCAATGGCATTTTGATTCTAGGGTGATCAAGAGATCTCAAACACAGTATTTAAAACACAAACTTTTTTTAGGAGTTTCCAACACAACTGGCAAGTAATTAATAATCCTGAGACTGGTATTCCTTGTCAAAATTTTGCTCGACTTCTAGGCTACCATCAGCAGCTGGTATTTATGAAGTTAACACTAGCATCCCATGACATTTATTAGCTTTGTTTTCTATACACGACAGTCAGGGAAAAATGTAAAGGAGCATGCCACTGCAGTATTAAGGAAAACCACATCCTAGCTTGGGGTGTGTGTCCTGAATACAGTGCTAGCTTCATAAGGAGTACACGCCCAGTTAGTCACAAGCTGGAGAGTAGGAACAAGCAGGAGACTATTTTTTTTCAAATTAGACAGGAAAAGTAAAGTCAAGTCCATCAACAAACCTGCTGAAACCAGCAGGGGGAGGCGGGGGAAGAGAAACCAAGTAAAACATCATAAGGCTATAAACATGGAGGATGGAAATAAGCTATCTAAATGTCTATTGAGAAGTAGGGGAATGCATTTAAGGGAAAATTAGCTTGAAAATTTAGGAAGATTATTTTCCCCTACATGTGAGATCCTGAAGCCTGCGGAATATCTCCCAAGGGAAGGAATTGAAACTTCTGTGCCAGAAGATTTAAAAGCAGGCTGAATAATGTACTAGAAAGAGAGCTTGCAGAACACAATAGCTCCTGACCCAAGAACTTTAAGACTGTGAAACTATGAACATTCCAAAAGTGCGAAGATGCACGGGACCAACATGCCACTCAATTTTGCCGAAAACCCAGAAAAGTATTATTTTAAGCTCTACTTGTATCTGAAGGAGTATGTCTAATGTAGCAAGAGTGTTCTAGACATTCTGGAATAATTCTGTCTCCTTTGAGCAATGCTTTACAAAAAAGTCAACTGAGCATTATCCCTACATAGACACCTACTGGCATTATGCTAGAAGTTTGTGAATAATGAAACAACTGTAGCTGCGACAAAGATTTCAATGAATAGAAACGCTGGAGGCAGAGGATTTTTCAAGTTACCAAGGGCAGAGGTTAGCTAGACAGAAATGGCATCTGGTTTTGCCAAGCAGAGACAATGCCAGATGCAGAGGGCCTTTAGGATTAAGGAAGTATCTATGCTTCTAGACATTCTCAGTACAATGCAGACATCCTCCCCAGCATATGCTGAAGCAGCATGATTAGAGCCAGTGGACAATGAATCTGTGACTGTAGCCAAATTGTTTGTGATTTCATAATGTAATAGTTCCATTAACCAATTTGCTGCTATGTGAGAAGCTTTGGCTCTCAGCTCTGTACTTACACATTTAGGTCATAGCAGTTCTTGATGCGAATTAATTCCTCAACATACTCTCTCTTCACATCTGGGAATCTCGCTTCCTGGGATGGGAAAAGAAAAAAAAGGTTTGTTATACTGGAAACTGAAGTCCTCTACAAAGGTGCGCGAGGACACAGTCACTGATGACTGAGCTGTGTGACTTTGTCCTCACCCACAACTATTTCTAATTTGGGGACAAATTATATCTTCAAGTCAGCTATGGGCATCCACATGGCCCCACAATATGCCAACATCTTTATGGCGGACCTCAAACAACGTTTCCTAAGCTCTCGCCATCTAGCACTCTTACTCTACTTGCACTACATTGACAACATCTTCATCATATGGACCCACGGGAACGAGATCCTTGAATTCCACAGGAATTTCAACAACTTCCACCCCACCATCAATCTCAGCCTGGACCAGTCCACACAAGAGCGCCACTTTTGACACTACAACTACAATTAAATGATGGACACAACTCCACCACCTTATACCAGAAACCTACTGATTGTTATTCTTACCTACATGCCTCTAGCTTCCATCCAGGACACATCACACAATCAATTGTTTACAGCCAGGCCCTAAGATATAATTGGATTTGCTCCAGTCCCACAGAGACAAACACCTACAGGATCTCTATCAGGCATTCTTAAAACTTAAAATACCCACTTGGGGAAGTGGGAAAAAAAAACAAATTGACAGAGCCAGACAAGTACCCAGGTATCTGCCTCTTCAAGATAGTCCCAACACGCAGAACAGACCACCACTAAGTCATCATCTACCCCTACAACGAACTAGGGATGTAATAGTGTAGTCGATTAACCGATAAGTAAAAGCTTATACATTAATGCTATAGACTACATGCATTTTCCCTCCCTCCCCCCTCCAGTACACTTGTTAGCAGGCTGGTCAGCAGCCTGGCTCAGTCCTGGCTTGCGACCATCCAGGACCTACCCGTGCTGCGGCTCTGCATTGAAAGCGTATTAGGAGCTAGGCGGCAGGCAAGTCGTCTCAGTTCTGGCTCGTACCAGATGACATAGAGGCAACAGCATGGATTAGCTGACGGCTCCTCTGGAGTGGGGCTGGAGTGCACTGGCTGCCAGCCCCACCCCCTGGGGACTATAGGATAGTCAACTAACCAATAAGAATTCATGAGGTTACTCAACTACTCAATTAACCGATATTTAACATCCCTACAACAAATCCCACTGCCAACTCTGTTCACATATCTAAGGACCTAACCACATAAGCCATTACACATCGGGGCTCATACAACTCCACATCCTCTCATGTAATATATGCTGTCGAGCCAGAAATGCCCCATCTGCCATGCATATTGGCGGAACCCAGCAACAAAGGATAAATGGACACAAATCAGACATCAGGAACGGTAACACATAAACCAGGTAGGTTAAAATGTTTCCCTACAGGACACAATTATGGATTTAAAAGTAGCCATTCTTCCACAAAGGAATTTTACTACCCAATTACAGAAACACACTGTTGAACTGGAATTCATTTACAAATTTGACATTGTAAACCTGAGCTTGAATAAAGATATTAACTAGTTAATGCATTACAAAGCCAATTTTCCCTGCCTTTAACATTCACATTTTCACTTCAAAAGCTATGAATGGGACACATCCAGCCCACTTAATTAGCTTCAGTAACAGGGGTCCTAAATTTGACAGGTAACTGCTTTTGCTGCTATATATACACACCTTGGACTATGTTATTTCCAACTCCAACTCATCTGATGAAGTGGGCTTTACCCACAAAAGCTCATGATTCTATATATGTGTTAGTCTCGGTGCCAAAGATCTACCCATTTTTAAATTAATGAGAACCATACTGAAGTTGCACACTCAAGCATCCAGAAATTAGGAAATATTAGAATTAAGGTTGCATGGGCAACCTTATACATTATAATTTCAAATCACACATTTCTACAGGAGTCCTGCTTTATTCAGTGCACAGAATGAAACTGCTCTGATGTTGAATCAGGCCTATGTAGTGAAGGAGACACATCCGTAAGATCCATGATTCATATGTTGCCAAAGTCAGACTGTGTAGCGAACGAGGCAGATCACAGGAAGACAAAGGAGGGTCTTAAGGTAAAGACAGCTAAGTGCTATCCCAGAGAACTGAATGCCATTCTTACACCTCTGCTAGCAATGTTAGATATTGAGTATCTGAATAGTCGTGTAACCGCATCAAATCTCAGCAGTCATATGACTATTCAATAATCCTGGGGTGGAGCCAGCAGCCAGTGCTGCTCCCAGCCTCTCTCCTAGGGAGCCCCCTGCTACCCCTTGCTGCTGCCTCTGTATCAGAAGCAGCAGTGCAGGGTGGCAGGGGAGCCAGTTTAAAATCCAGCTCCCCTTACAGACTGGCTGCCTGCCATCCCGCACTGCTGCCTCTGATACAGAGGCATCAGTGTGGGGTGGCAGCAGCCCCTGTCTATGGGGGTCCAAGCTCCCCATGGACAGAGACTGCTCCACAGTATGTTGAGGAGCCTCTGTCCGCGGGGAGCTTGGACCCCCCCCGAGGACAGGGGCTGCTACTGTGAAGCAGCCTCTTCCCACAGGCTGCTTCGTGGCAGCCTCCATTGTGGCCCCCCCCCTCCTCCCCGCTGATTGACAGAGGCAGCACCGTAGTGGTGTGGGGAGGCAGCACTGCGGAGCTGGTGCTGGGGAAACCAGCTTTTAAGCTTATTTCCCACCACACCCACATTGCTACCTCTGATACAGAGGCAGCAAGGGAGAGGGAATGCAAGTAGTTAACAAGATTAATCATCTAGTCAGCTACTCACTGACATCCCTAACCCATGCCTGAGTTCCTGTGAGATAGTCTGTTTAAATGACTTTTGTCTAGCTTTTTACAGGTGGCCACTAATTATTAATTGTAGGTTCTTCATTTTTTAAGTGCCCAACTTAAGACACTGTGGTCTGATTTGCCAAAGTAACAGGCACTCAGAGTTGTAACTGAACTAAATGGAAGCCGTGTTTTCAACTCATGAAGAGTTGTATAGGGACACGTTCTGTCCAAAACTCCAAGGCTGTGTCTACACTAGTCACTTTTTCCGGAAAAGCGGTTGCTTTTCTGGAAAAACTTGCCAGCTGTCTACACTGGCCGCTTGAATTTCTGCAAAAGCACTGACGATCTCATGTAAGATGGTCAGTGTTTTTGCGGAAATACTATGCCGCTCCTGTTCGGGCAAAACTCTTTTTCCAAAAAACTTTTGCGCAAAAGGGCCACTGTAGACAGCAGAGATTTGTTTTCCGCAAAAAAGCCCCAATCGCGAAAATGGCGATCGGGGCTTTTTTTGCGGAAAAGCGCGTCTAGATTGGTCACGGACGCTTTTCCGCAAAAGTGTCCTGCCAATCTAGATGCTCTTTTCCGAAAATGCTTTTAACAGAAAACTTTTCCGTTAAAAGCATTTCCGGAAAATCATGCCAGTCTAGACGTAGCCCAATTGTTTTTAAAAGCTATCAATGCAGAGTAGGCAAGCAACTGCAGTGACTTCCTCAGTGAAGACAGCACACAGACTACATACCGTTTCTTTGATGAGTAGTGCTGTGAGGTCTTTATCCTGTCCAGCAGCTCCTTGCTCTGGAATGTTACCAGAGCCAGGCTCATGTGATCCCTGTGCAGGGAAAGCTGGGCCTGGCTGTTCATTGTCTATTGCTGCCCACTGGCTTCTTATTTCCTCAGGTGGATGAGCTGGTTGAGGAGAAGCAGGGCCGGGAATCCCATCCTGTTGTGGCTCCGGTCTGGGAAAGGCTGGCCCAGGGTTCTCCTCCCGGTATGCCCTTAGCAAAGAGCCCAGCTCTGCTTCAGGCTGCCCTTGCTGTGGAGCACAGCAGTTTGCTACAATATGTGGCTCATTGTCTACAGGCTGGAAATAAGGATGATCCAAACGACTGTTGTCTCTGGTGGCCTGTCCACTTGCTGCTGTTGCTGCAGCAGCTGCTCCTCTGAGGTTTTGTATGAGCTCTTGCTCCAAGTCTTCAACCTCCTGGTTCTGTACTTCCAGCTTTTCCTCCCATTTAGGTAGGAAGCCAGGTTCCTCCAGGTTGATTATTTCCCTTTCACCTGTGGGTCTTGGGTTTCTCTTTATTGCTTGAACCACACTTGGTCCAGGCTCTGAATCACCCCCTCTTTCACCTCTATGCCTACAGTGTTCAGAGGGTCCAGGCAGTGGAGAGGCATGGTTTCCATTCTTGTCTCTGCCTGCCCCTGCATTGCTCTCCCCTCTGCGGTTACAATGGGGTCTCTGGCACACCACACAAGGCCAAACATCCTCCTTCCGATGTAAGCTCTTCAGTGCCACAACGTCATCTTTAGATACTTCTCCCAGCTGGTTCATTCCTGGCCACTGAGCAGCGGATCTGATGACATTGGGACGCAGAATCTGCTGTTTTGAGGCCTGAAAAGAAACAAAAACTGAATAGTGGGAGTTCTCCCTTTTAGCACATGTCATGAAGTGGTCCTGTCTAAATCAGGGGTGGGTAATAATTTTTGATTGGGGGGGGGGGGGGGGGGGGGGAGTCATGCCAAGAATTTGGTTAAGTGCTCAAATGCTGCACTCGTCCATTTATATGAATGGAGGAGGTTGGGGGCAGAAGGGAACACGGAGAAGGGAATAGGGTGCAGGAGGGGATGCAGAGGTATGGATTGTGGTGTAGAGCAGGAGTGGGGGGTGCAGGGTTTGGGAGGGGATATGGTTGCAGAAGATATGGGTTGTGATCTGGGGCAGGAGTGTACTTGGGGGGCAGTGTTGGAGGGAGGTAGACAATGGGGTGCCAGGTCAGGCTCTGGCCCAGAAGCACTTACCTTAGCTAGCTCCCATCCAGCTGCCTAGTGGGACCCTCATGCAAGCTCCCTGCCTGCTGTGTTGCCGCTGAAAGCAGTGGGCTGTAGAGACCACGTGCTCTCTGTGCACCATATGCCTCTTGATGGGGGGGGAAGGGGCCTTCGTGCACTGCCTGCGCTGCAAGCATGGCCCAGGCAGCTTACACTGGCCAGTTTCCAGCCAATGCAAGCTGCAAGATTGCACTGGGGGGGGGAGGGGGCAGCGAGTGAAGGCCCCCCCCCCGAAGGCGCGCACATTGTGCTAAGAACACATGGCCCTCCCAGCTAGCTGCTTTGAGTGGTGTTCAGGGGCACAGAAGCCAGGGAGCCTACCCAACGTTACCACTAGGCCATGGGACAAAAGTAAGCCAGATCCAGTGGTTTGGTGGATGGATCAAGCCCATGGGCTATATTTTGCCCACCCTGCTCTAGATGACCTATGCAGTCAACTAAAATTTTGGTCTGGGGCAGAGGAAGTAAGATGTTTAGCAAGCAATAGGACAAGGGATCCAATACGGAGAACGTCTTATGCACCAGATAAAAAAAGCATATTGAGAACATTCATTTAAAATCCAGATCTCCAGATCCATGTTAGAGTTCAACAAGGTTAAAAAGTTTGGCCACAAAGCTATTTTAGTTAACCATAAAACTCTAATGCTTACATTGTCTTCAAGTATTACACTTATGTTAAAACATACCACGAGACACTAAATACACAATCATCTCAAGAGATCCATTTACAAATTAGTTGTCCCCTCTGACATGAAGAAAGCATGGATTCTTTTTGTAGTACACCAGGCACTCTGTGTCCCTATACTGTACTAAACCCTGGCACTGCTTAGACAGGAGAATTCAGTGACAATGCTCTTGGACTTCACCTTCCCCCAGCAGCAGTGCTGAGGGGAACCTCAGAGATATTTCTGTATTGACACCCTCTTCCCCAAACAAGGATATCCATCTACAAGAAACCAGAGAGAAACTGTTCGGAAGGTGATGTGGCAGAAGTGGAGCTGGTAAGCAATTATAAAATTGCATTAACACTATGTGAGACGAGGTCAGCAGCAAGGAGAAGTTTTGTATTCTACACTGTAAGGCTTTCCCATGTAAATGAACTGACCTAACTTGTAGTGGAGCTGTGGGAAGAACAAACGAGGGAAGCAAAACAATGCCTTCACAGATCAGAACACCTAGGCACACACTAGAAAGACAATGGGGCACAGCTGTTAACTTCATAAATGCAGTATCTTGTCTCCAACTACAGTAAACTTCCAATAATCCGGCACCTTTAGGATTCAGGGGATGCCGGATTATCAGATACGCCAGACTATCAGAAGGGTGGGCTATGAGGGGTCTGGAGTGAGGTGGGAGGGGATGCCACCCCAGATCCCTCATAGCCCCCCCCTTACCATAGTCCGGCTTTGCCCCAGGCGTCCCTGATTCAGCCGCTGCTGGTCAGTTTCAGCAGCAGCTGAATCGGGGATGCCTGCAATAGAGCAGCTGGGGTGCTGCCGGGTTGGTCCCGCAGCACCGAGGGGCGGTGCTACGGCACCAACCCAGCAGCACTCCAGCTGCTCTTGGGGATGCCTGGGACAGAGCAGCTGGGGTACTGCCCGGTTGGTCCCGTGGCGCTGCCCCTCGGGGCTGCGGGACCAACCCGGCAGCACCCCAGCTGCTCTTGGGGACCCCTGGGGCAGAGCAGCTGGAGTGCTGCCGGGTTGGTCCCACAGCGCCAAAGGACGGCGCTGCGGGACCAACCCGGCAGGACCCCAGCTGCTCTGCCCCAGGGGTCCCCGATTCAGCCGCTGCTGAAACAGATCAGTGGCTGATTCCAGGAAGCCCGGGGTAGAACTGCTCTGCCCGGTGCTTCCTGGAATCAACCCCTGATCTGTTTCAGCAGCGGCTGAATCGGGGACCCCTGGGGCAGAGCAGCTGGGGTCCTGCCGGGTTGGTCCCGCAGCGCCGTCCTTTGGCGCTGTGGGACCAACCCGGCAGCACTCCAGCTGCTCTGCCCCAGGCGTCCTGAAGAGCAGCTAGGGTGCTGCCGGGTTGGTCCCGCAGCCCTGAGGGGCAGCGCTACGAGACCAACCCAGCAGCACCCCAGCTGCTCTGCTCCTGGCTTCCCCGATTCAGCTGCTGGTCAGTTTCAGCAGCAGCTGAATGGGGGAAGCCTGTCCGGCTGCCCCAGCACTTCCGGGTTCCTAATGGTGCCGGACCATCAGGAGTCCCGGAGCATTGGATGCCGGACTAATGGAGTTTCACTGTATAAACCTGGTGGTAATGCTGGGGCCTGCCTTCCAGATTGAAGGGATGCAAACAGTTTAAAAGTGAATTCCTGAAAAGGTAAGGGCATTTGTCAGGAGCTGTCTAGAGAGCCAGGCTGTCGGAAAAGAGAAGTTCTATGAAAGAATCTAAGGAATTGGGTCTGTCCAGATCCAGGGGGTGGTAATGGGGGGGAGGGGAGCATTATATTTAGGCTGATTTACTGTTTTAAAATGTTTCTCTAAACGTTGTTATAAAAAATACATACTTTGGTCACGAATTACCATTGCCCCAGCAGGGCTAGAACTACAGAAACTGTGTCTAGATCACACCTGCTAAGTTGATCATGGTTATCACAAAGGGGACTGTACCCCACACCCAATCAGAGAGAGAGAAATGCTTCTTTCCACCTCAAGAAAGAGGTGATGGCCCACGACGCAAAGCAGTGCATGTGGAGGGGAGAAGAAAGTGTTAGAGGTGCAATTAGCCCAAAACTGACAGTTCAAGAGCAGTAGTCATATGCACCCAAAGTATAATATATAGGCATTAAAGCAGGCCACTGGTTTAATATACAGAAATGGTTAAATTTCAGACCATATGGCACTAGCTTTAGTCATTAACATGAAAGGAATCAAGCAAACAGTCATTGCACACTTGTCCTACACAGTTTCGCTCCCAATAAGGCTGGAAATACAGTCAATTTACTACCTATGGGAGGCTCCCCTCAGGTATTAATGGGCCAGGACGTTCTGGTTTCTAACGCTCAGCTTTGATCACTGGGACATGCCATGTGTTTAAGGGATCGATGGCTCAATACTCAAATATATCCCCACTTCCCTAAGTACAAGTACAGAAGCTTACGTCAGGGGACAGGCAAGAATTTCATGCCCTGGACTGCAGAAGTGGCCGACACACGCCCATAAGTCAAGTGAAGTTCATGATCACCCTCATTTTAGATATGGAACATCCCTAAGAGACTACACATACCAGTTTACGGTGCTCCACCTTTTTTGGATTATGAAAGAGTCATCATATGCTGGGAGCTGTAATCTTTTATGGCTCCACCACGGTCTTAACTAGCATGGCTTTGTTAACCTCACTTTATCCACATAAGACGGAGAACCTGAAATCCAAAAAGGTTGCCAATGCAGTCATCAGCTAGCGCTATACTCAGGGGTCCCTGCTGAATATGCTACCACAGTGGTCACTGTGAGCACTGAAGAAGCATGTTATTTACCTACACTACAGATTGTTTAAAGAAGCAGCAAATGCAGTGACATGTACAACATATGAAAAACAAAATCACCTCCACGAGGATGACTACATCGTCGTCATCTTCCTCCTGCCGCTGCTGAACTGGTGTGTCTAGCAACAAAGGCAATTCTTCATCTGAGGAGTCCGATATGGTGATAAGTCCTTCATCTCTCCTGTCTATCCAGCCTGCAGTAAGGCAGATAATGTTATCTATCTGCTAGAGGTTCACATCAGCTCAAATATTTAGGTCCTACAATTTGAATCTTTAATTAAAAAAAAAAGTCCTAACGTTTGCATGGGGGGGTGGGGAGAAGGAGAAGGGGCTCACAAGGCACTAGTGCCATTTTTAGAGCATCCCATCACCAGTCAGCACACTCATGTATGGAAATCTGTGGACGTGCAAACCACAACACAAAACGCCCGAAAGAAGCATACGTAGAACACATGTTTCTTTGGTGCTGTGCAAAGCCTCATCTCAGATTTCAGCAGGAGTCAATTTAGGAAATGGTACAGCCACACAGGCTGCTGCAAGGGCTAACAGATACTCTAGCTTCAGTGCCTGGCTTCTTCAAACTAATTTCTAGAAAGAATGGGATAGGAGGCACTGCATATGGGAGGCTCCAGCAGGGTCAGTATCTTAAATGCTCATTTGATTGATTATTTGAGCAGGTTCTGGAGGAGGGAGGGGGCTCCAAGTGCAATTCAGTCCCTTATAAAAGCACAGAATGACTTAGAAGGAGTCTGAGTAAATGAGGTAGGATCACTGGCTTTGGGAAATCCATTACTCCAGCAAAGCGTATTCTGCCAAGAAGCAGTGTCCTTATCTTACAAGGCTCTTTGCAAGAATGGGATAAGAACATAAGAATGAGTGTGGTTACTGGAGCCTGGAACACACATTTCATGCAGATATTTATGGGTTCTCTACATGACACACAGCACTTATTCAGAGGCAAAGCATGGAACGGATACTCAAGATTTTGGCTCAACCTTCTGCAAGTAAAACTGCTAAACAGCCTATCACTTGCCTAGAGACAACAGTGTTAGTATACAGTCTTCTTTGTCAGCCTGAATAGAATTTGGGGTTTGACTTTTTGCTACTCATATGAATGTGTGTAAACAAAGGACAAAGGCACGGGTGTGTATTGCTTCTACCTGGCCAGATGGGTTTGTTAGTTCAATGGGAAGAGATAAGGGACAGAAGATACACGGTAGGTGTGCAGTATACAAGCAAAGCAACTGAAAGGCTGTCTGGCTCCCCTCTCAAGTCAAGGTCAAGCAACCAGTTAAGAGGAACAGGGGAGGAGAGAGGCATAAGACACACTAAAAGCCAAATAAAAGCCTGGCATTGGTCAGAACACAACACCCTCACCCCTCCCATGGGACACAAAAGGGATGGCATACAAAAGACTCATTGCCCCCAAAAAGGAACATGGCCGTAAACTGTAAGGGATGAGGCTGGGATGTGCATGGCAGGGATATTTGGGCAGGCTAAGAAGCAGCAATTGGAAATGGGGAGGCGATGGGGATGGGCAAGGCTCTGCAGCGACACAGCTGGGAATGGAACCCTGGGAAACTGACTGTCAACATGCAGTGCTACAGATGCACTTGCTTGGCTTACACATCACACTGTCTGCACTTCAAACATCTCGTCTTCTGCTTTCTGTCGGTGTGACAAAACCCAAGGGCAGGGGTGAAGGGAAATCCCTCAAAGAGACAGATTCATCCCTGGGCCTTTTTGAATAGACCCCTATAATTCTCCAAAGACACTGGTATTTTAAACTCCACTTGTGCAGGTTCAAATGCCAACTTATAGACCTATTAAAACATGAATGCAAAGCAACCCTCCATGCCAGGAGAACCAGGAGAGTGGATTGTGCTGCTAGGCCCTCAAAGACTTGTGGAAATAGCTGCTCAGAAAAGAGCAACTTCCAGAAGTTTAACAACCATCTTGAAGAAAGGGGAACAGGAGGAGGAGAAACTGAGATACTTCTTGGACAGGACATGGCCACAGAACTCACAAAAAGTCAATCAAATGAGTATGGGATTTGGTATAGCGGAGCATTCCAACAAACACAACTTTCAATAGTTAGTTACTTGCAGGCACTAGCATTAGATGTAAGGGCTTCACAAGTGTACATGAAGTTACTTACCTTTTCCACCGTGGCTTCGGAAACTGTTCAAGTGAATTACCTCTTCGTTGCCACCTCCTTCTGCCATTTTAAACAGCTGTGCACATGAGCATCAATACCTGAGCATGGCAATCACAACCTCAGGACCTGGAAAACACGACAGAAATGGCAGTGAGCTCTCTTCAAAGCCCACACAACACAGCAATTAATTAATTTCAGGCTGGATCATGTTCCAAGACCCTAACTGCAATTGTGCTCGGTTAGATTTTTTCAATTGCAGGTTCTAGAAATCCAGAATTACTTCAGGAAAATCCAAACCAAACACATTCTAAGGGAGCTAAGCCTTTGGTGTAATGATGATATTAAGCAAAGAGAACAAGTTGTTTGAGATGCATAACTGATGTGTTTTGGAGGCTACTAGAGTCAAGCAAAAAGGGTGGTCCTTCTGTGTTTGATACTTACTGTACAAATCAGAACAGACATTTTAAAGCCAGACCTCACTATTATACGTCATCCGATTTTTGGCACAGCTTCATCTATAGTCCCTAATTCACTGATGAAATCTGCTTATCAGACGTATTGTTTCCATCAGTGGACTAAGAGGGCCATTCTTAAAGCCAAAGGCCTGGTTATTTTAAATGTTACCCAAAGAAAGGAATCCTTTAAACTTTTTTCTATTTTAATGGTTTGGCAAGCAAGCCACGAAAGCCAGTAAACTCAAGTAATAACTAAATGACTCCCATGGTCTTCAGGGTAAAACACCAAAGAAAAACAGACTATCTAGTGGGGTTTTCTGCTGCCATCTGCTGGTAGAAGACACTGACCATGTGCATAGGCTGGTAACAGGACAAAATTGTAGCAACTGAAATACTGGCACTATAGTTAACAACTGATAAAACCCATCACCACGATCCTTACATTATGAAGCAAGCCAATAAAAGGCTCCAATATTAAGAGATGGTATTTGTGCGATGCACAAAGCAAAGCAAGGACAAACTTCTCAATAATTCTAGTTAATTTAGGAACCATGTTATCTACTGATCGAACAGTTTTCCGTATCTCTTAAAACTGTTTGAGAACACATTTAAATCCCAAATTCCAATAGCTGTTGATGAGATGAAAGAGAAGAACTTCAGGGTTAAGAGACATTTTGCTGCTCATTTCCATTAACATTACTGCTCTTGACACTTCATTCATCTAGCTGGAGCTTTCAGGTATGTATCACTGTCCTATACACTACGCTCTCCCTGACAGTGAACATACAGAATACAAATATGTATTGTTCCTGTCCATGGCACGTCCCCACCAATGCTCCAAAACAGGGAATTGAGGGAATCCCAGGAACTAGTTGACTTCCACAGACTTGGTTCTTAACACTGGGAAACTGCCCTCAGATGGTGCTTTACTCTCCACAAGAGATTAAATTTCTTTATAAGGTAGAGGATTTTGCTGGGGATTAGTTTCTCACCTTAATGAAGTTCTCACAGCTGCCATCAGCACAGGGATTCTCAAACTGGGGATTGTGACCCCTTTGGAGTGGTGAGGTTATTACGTGAGGGAGTCACCCCCAAAACCCATTTTGCCTCCTGCATTTACAGTAGGGTTAAATATTAAAAAGTGTTTTTAATGGGGGGAGGGGAAATCACACTTGCTATGGTGAAGAGTCAGAAACACTAAAGTTCGTGAACCACCGCATTACACAAGGTACAAGATGACATTAACCTGACTATTCCAGTACAAAAGAGAATCTGGACTGTGAACACAAAGAAAACTTCCAGAAGCCAATGCAGCATAAATAATAGATTTCCATCCTAGATAGTATCATGCCTATCCTTTATTGAACCAACTAAAGAAGAGCTCTGTGTAGCTCAGGGGTGGGCAAAAGGGCCTCCACGGGCCAGATCGGGCCCGCCGAGGCCCTGCCGCTCCACTGCCCCCAGGCCAATTACGGCTTGGGGGCAGGAGAGAGCAAAGCTTCCTCCCGCCCTGCCAGGAGCACGCAGTGCTTTGAAGCGCCATGTGCTCCTCGCAGGGCGGGAGGAGACGTCATGCACCGCCCCGCCCCCAAGCCCTGATTGGCCTGGGGATGGGAGGAGGCTTTGCACGCCAATCAGGGCCTAGGGGCGGGGGAACGTGCAAAGCTTCTTCTCACTAGGTACCCATGTCCCTGGCAGGGTGGGAAGAGGTGGAGAAAAGGGGCTCCCCCACCCCCAGACCAATCATGGTCTGGGGGTGGGATAGCCCAGAAGCATCCTGGCCCCGCACCTTCCCTTCCGGGGCGGCCCAGGACCATGTCAAATATTTTTGAAGTGGTCCCCGACCAAAAATTATTGCCCACCCCTGGTGTGGCTCAACAGAAGCTGGTTCAACCCAAGATTTTGGTTGCAGTTGAGGGAGGAAATATGAAAAGCAGTCAAGCAAATCAAAATTACCTTAGAGCAGTGGCTCTCAACCTTTCCAGACTACTATATCCCTTTCAGGAATCTGATTAGTCTCGCGTACCCCCAAGTTTCAGCTCACTTATTTCCTTGCAAGACAAAAATACAAAAGCT
This sequence comes from Pelodiscus sinensis, assembly GCF_049634645.1. Classification (NCBI taxonomy): domain Eukaryota; kingdom Metazoa; phylum Chordata; order Testudines; family Trionychidae; genus Pelodiscus; species Pelodiscus sinensis. Next base: position 31,649,774 of record NC_134726.1, read on the forward strand.
GTCACTGCACACTATTATTCAAAAATTATTCATTATTTTTACCAAATAATGATTGGAATAGAAATATTATACTTAAATCATACACTAAAATGTTGAGTAGTATAAACACATCATTGTATGAAATTTTAGTTTGTATTGACTTCAACTTGTGCTTTACGTAGTCTGATGTTAAAGCAGGCATGTACCCAGATGAGCTGGTGTATCCCCTTGAAGACCTCTGCATATTCCAAAGGGTACACACCTCTGGCTTTCATGGTTGGGCAAGGTGATGGTGGGCTAGTGCTTGTGTTTTGCTTTGTTTGGGTTTTCTGCTTTGTTTTTTTAAGTCTGGAACCTCTTGTTTAGACAAGTTCAAACATGTCATAGAAGTCTGTGATATTTAAGACACATTTAATTAAGATGACCAGAAATTAACTCCTGAACAAATGTAAACAAGACACTTTAATTCCTAGGTGCTTTGAAAGTCACATCAATACAAACAGATGCTCTCCCCACACCTCAAAATCTCAATCACCAGAACAAAGTGAATAGAAGATGGCACACTGCAGATGTGTATTTAATAGCTTTAAGAGGTGATGTTATTAAACACAAACTAACAACTTCTGCCCATCCCACTCCCACAAACTCCTGATTTCAAGTTAGGGTTGTAAAAACCTAGATAATCAGTTAACCTGTTAAACATTATGTTAAACTGGGTAACTGATTAAAAAGGGATTGGCAGGAGGGCCCGCTCCAGCCCACCAATTAACCGTACCCAGTAAGCATCACCCGGTAATGATTGCCGGTTAACCAGTCACGTCCCTACTTCAAATATGTATGTTTTTGTATGAGCGCAGAGCCCAAAATTTAGTCCGTTAGGTAAAAAAGGTTCCTTTTTTATGTAAGAGCAGATTGTGCACTGTGACTAAAGTCGATCCGTTAGACACATGAAGTATGCATCCTTAGGGAGGGCAATTCATAACTCCCTATCTAAAGGCCCTATCTACCAGTCATTTGAGTCAAACTCTAGCATTCTACTTTACTACTCTGAGAGGCAAAGATAGATTGCAGTAACAGCAGCAGCCACAAGAGGAAGGAAACAGTTAAAGTATATCCAAGCAACCAGTCACCTTTAGCACCTGCATAAGAAACACAGAGGCAAAACAAAGAATGAGCCTCACAAAAGCCTAAAGCACATATTGAATCTCAGCACTAGAGAGCCGCTAACTTCCAGCTAGGAAAACAAGCCTTAGCTACAGGCAATATGCAAATACAAGGCTGCAAAGCCCATGACTGTAGACAGAAAAGTATGATTGAGCACTGAAAGCAGGGTTTTCAGATCAGCAGGGCAAGAATCTTGCTCAATACAAATTTAACACACCAGCAGTGTGACTCAATGGTGTAGGAAATAGAGCAGTTTTTCTTTAAAAAGGCACAATTAACACATGAACAACTACACCAGGCAGGACACCCCAGATTAAGTCATCGAACCCCATATCAAATAAAGAAACCTAATGGTTCTCTTTGAAACATGCAAGAGTTAATGTTGTACACAGGGAATGATTAAATAACCTACTGAGGACTAGGGTTTCTCTGCACTAGCCATGAGCTCATGCTGGGGAAATCAATCCATCGAGGGTCAACGTAGTGTTTCTAAAACTAGGGATGTTAAAATGAGTTAAATTAATTAATCATGTAACTGCTGAAGGGGAAGGGGAGAGAAAAGAAGAGGGCGTGTGCAGGAGCGGCCCAAGGTGCCCCTGGCAGAAGGTGCAATCGGCGCCCCTGCCTGCACGGCCGTGACATTATCATCAGGCACCCGGGGCCGGCAGCACCCTAGGCAACCACCTAGTCTGCCTAGGCTCACGGGCCGCCCCATGGCGTGTGCGGGGAGCTGGCTTTTAAGCTAGCTGCCTGCACATACTGGGAGCCTGCATGTAACTGCAAAGGTTAGCCGATGAGCCTGGGATCGTCGGTTAACCATGTACACAGTTACACTTTCACATCCTTGTCTAAAACCCCGCAGACTCTAGTACTCCAATGGACCAAGAAGAGTAAGGGGAGGCACGGAGTGGACCCCGTTGTAAATAGCACTAAGCTACGTCAATTTGAATTACACCACCACCAAAGTCAATCTGAGTAGCTTAGATAGTGTAAGAGCAAGTCTACACTATGGGGGAAACGTCTAACTGCTGATCGTCATCTTTCTAATAAAACAGCATCATGTCCCCCTCTGTGGGCAGGGCTTAAATCGGAAGCCCAGGAGCTGGTCTGTTATCAGTATTTCATATATTCTCCTGTCTACACTATAGTCTTGTCTACACTACAAGTTGCTTCATTTCAGCTTGCAGTGGTGCCACAATTTAGCAAGTTGCCACAACATAGTACTATCCATACTATAGGGGCACAATGTAGGCCAACCTAGCGCACAGCATTCCTGCTAGCAATGCAGGGCCTGTGGATTATTGCAATTACCCAACCTTGGCTGCTTTCAGGGCCTGTCATGCAGCTGACAGATAAGTGGCCTGTCAGGGTGACAGGCACTGCTCAAGCTGTCAAAAGTGCCACCAAAAGGTGGGCATGAGCATTTTGAGGTTGCATAGGGAGGAGTAATCGCACCATTGTTACTGCTTCATTAGAATCTGTAATTTACACTATCACTGCAAAAGAATCCCCCAGTGATACTGTACTGAGTACTTCATAGGACAGTAATTATCTTTGCTCAGAGGAAGGACAAGCAACTGTGTGTGGCATGTTTGGTGTTTTACAGGTATGCTAGGGGTGGTAACAATATTGGCAATTTGTGTTAGTGCAGAAGAGCTTTCAGATAACTTCTCCTCCCAAACCGGTCCGTAACAACTTAGCTAAGCCTGTTCCCAACTTTAAAACATGACCCGTCATGCTGGGAACTAAACCATTGCTGTCCACAATCAGAAAGTTATTGCTTGAAGCAAAATCTAAGAAACCAGGATTTTATTCTCCATAACCAGCTCATTTCACCCCGAGAGAAAACTCTTCCAATTACAGTAATTCCTCATTTAACATATGCCCGCTTAACACATTTTTGCAATAGCACTTTTTTGGGGGGGGAGGGGGCATTTTTTGAATTACACAACTGAATAACATGATTTCCCCAGCTGGCCCATTGCAGGGAGGCGGGGGAAGCCCCGCCCAGCCGCCGGCAAAGCGGCGGAGGGTTCGCTGCTCGCTGCGCAGTTCCCCACTGACTCCCCCTTGCCGGACACCTTACGCCCTCTCCTCCGCCCCCGCTTGCAGGCCGGCGGCTAGGTTTCCCCAGCCAGCCCACCACCGGCAGCTGCGCGGGGCTTCCCCCACCTCTCTGCAGGGCAGCAACGGGTTCACCGCGCCATTCCCTGGTGACCCCCCCTTGCCGGACGCAGTGCAGGTCCCTGCAGACCCATCACAGGGGCATACTCCCAACTCAATCTCCCTCCCCTTCCCTTCCCTTCCCCAGAGCCAAACACCTCCCCTCCCTGCTGTAACCCAGTCCCCTTTCTCCCCCAATCTTATGTCCTGGTCCCAACAGACATCACTGCTTGAAACGCAACCCCCACCTTTTCCATTATTTTCAATGGGAAAATTGACCCCGCATAACACATTTTCACTTAACACGATCATTTTCTGAAACATATCTATAGTATTAAATGAGGAATTACTGTACTTAAAAAAAAACCCAACCCCAAACACAAACTCTGGGAGTGGACAAGTTTTTAACATGCTGAGAAGTAACAGTAAGCAGATACACAGATCATACCTCAAGCAAATTTAAAGGAGACAAACCTGCCCTCCTCTACCCTAGAATGACATACGTAGAGCCTTGTAAATCCACAGGGTATCTGCATCTATAGATGTGGATGCAGATACAAATTCTGTATCTAGAACCCTGCAAATCTGCAGATATTTTATATCCATGATTATCCGCATCTGCAGATGTCAATATGGATATCTGCCACTCGTTTTTGCAGATGCAGCCCAAGGCTGTAGACATGTGCACACATCCATAAAATGAAGGCGCCTTGAAAAAAAATTTAATGGATGGCATTCTGAATTTCACTGCCATGATACAATCAAAACAACTTCAGTAGAGAGGCCAGACTCTCTCTTACCACTTTTCTTTCCATGAAGAGCAATGATCAAAAAGCCAAAGGTGAATCACTCTGAAAAGATAAAGCCAGACTCTCCCCCAGAACAAGATGTTTATTAACAAAGGGCTCATTTCAGGAACCTATAAGAATGGATAAGTTCCACTAAGTGGCATGAATAAGAAAATTGATAAAAGTTTGGAGTGCTGGGCTGGCACAACAAAGATCATACAGCGTAAAACAGTAAGGTTGCTTTGAACACAGTCTTTCACTGCATGACTCGTAAGAATATGAGCAAAAAAGAAAAAAGTTACACCACACCCTCATTTGCAGGCCTTTAGTTTTAACGGAAATAAAGTGACTTAATCAGACTAGCCACCACGATTACAATATAGACCATTAAAGGATACTAATAAAAAGAACTAAATCAGTACAAAAATAGACACAAAAATATACTGAAGTACGGCTGACAAGATGTTCTGTTTCTGTACTCCCACCAATACAGGAAAAGATTCAACTGGAATTTATATTTCATTCCCATTAGGCTAACAAACTTTGGGAGGATGATGCAGAGCTTGTACCACGATGTTGTCACCTCTGTGAGCAGCTTAAGTATATTAAAGGAGCACCATAAATGTAAAACAAAAAAAATGGGAGCACTTTGAAGGTCCCCTTCTCATCTTACATAACCAAGATGAAATTAAAGCATAATTTCTCTATTTGTTTGTATACTCTGCCTGTTTGACAGCAACGTCTATCTAGCCAGTTTCTCTGTGTAGTCAGCATCCCCTACTCAGTGTGTTGGTTCTTTCACATCGCAATAAAGGAAAGAAAACACATTAATGGAGCAATGGGATTGTGAAGCCACAAAGACAGGTAGGACACTCAAAGAAGTATAGTAACTAGAACTACTTTTAATTTTTTTAAAACCTACACTAGACTTCAAGTGGGCAGTGTCCCTCTACTTGCATGTAAACCAGTGGTTCTCAGAGTGCAGTCTGTGAACCACTAGTGGTCCGTGACCATCTTTCAGGTGGACTGTGGACTCAGCCCCTACTCCGCACAGTGGGGAGCCTGCACTGTCACTCCAACCCACCCGCTCACCCCACGAGGTTGGAGTGCCAGAGCCGGCTTCCTACTGCGGAGGGTGGGGAGGATCCCCGAGCATTGTGGCTTGGATTCAGCCAACTTTGTGGGTTGGCTCCACAAGCTGACACTCCCCCCTTCCCTCAGCTGGAGAGGTTGGGGGGGAGGAGAAAAGAAGAACGCTGGTCACCTGGAGGCTTTCCCCATTGGCCACAGTTCACTATTCTTGGCCAGTGGGGGCTGCGGAAAGCACCATAGGCAGGGCCACCACTCCCCACAGCTCTCGCTGGCCAGGAACAATGAGGAGTCCTGTGGTACCTTATAGACTAAGGCTATGTCTAGACTACACGCAATTTACGTACCTTTTTCCCCCCGATAGGTTTTTTTTTTTTTTTGGAAGAGGCTTTTCTGAAATTTGGGTCGTCTACACTGGGCCAAATTTCAGAAAAGCCTCCTCTTTCGGAACAGCCCTTCTTCGTGGAAGGAGGAAGACAGGGCTTCCGAAAGAGCGCATCTGCGGTAGCAAGGGGCCTGAAATGACCTCCCCTTATCTGGAAAAATCCCTCATCCGGGACCAGTCCGGTGCGGACGGAGCCTGACCAGGGAGGTCCAACCACTACCCCCCTGCCCCAAGTCCACTCCTGCACCCTCCCTCCTGGACAGACACCTACCCACAGTCCGCTCTACACAGTCCCCACAGTCCACTCCTGCATCCACCATTGCTTCTGCACACACACACACACACACACCCCCAACCACACACTACACCCTTCCCTTGCTCTTGCTCTCTCCCCCAAGCAGACATCCTACTCCCAGCCTGCTTCTACACCCTACCTGCCACCCAGACCTCACCACCTCTCCCTCTTCTGCCCCCCACCTCCTTCCCAGATCCTGTACCCCATCTCTATCCCTCTCTCTGGCAGCCCTTGCACACACTCCAAACCCCTCATTTTTGTCCCCACCCCAGAACCTAAGGGGGCTCCATAAAATCCACCAGAAAAGTAAATCTGACCTATGGAAAGACCTGAACCTCAGTCCTCCCTGTCCCTTTCACTTGCTCCTTGGGGCTGGAACACCAGAGGAGTAAGGTGTCTCAGTTGGCGCCCCCTCAGTGGGGGCTAGGGGCTTTGGGAGTTCTTTTGCTTCTCACTTCTGTGGTCCTCAACTGATTTTTCTGTGGATTGACAGCCCTTGACTCAAAAAGTGTTCCCCAGCCCTCCCATAAATAAAGAAAACACTGAAACCTTTTGCACTGGATATAAATTAATATTTTTCTTTATTTAAAATGAAGTTTGATAAACATGAGGAAGTTAAAATGCTTCATCTGTTTAATAATTTAAATTAAACCATTCTCCCTAGCTGCAGCACTAGAAAAATGGCTCAGTGGAATTATGTAATTAACAGTGAGTTTCCATTAGCAACTGGTGGTCCACAGAAAGGTTTACATTGAGCCAGGGGGGTCCACAGGCCAACAAGGTTGAGAATCACTGAAATAGAGTTACCCCTGGCCTCTCCCCACAAGAGACCTTCCCAGGCTCGCTGATGCTCCAGAAGAGCCCACGTAGAGATTGGATCTGTTAGTACGGTGGTGAAATCACCACGTCACTCCGGTGTGGATGAACAGACTTTTTGTGAGTTTTCCTCATCCAAGCAGTTGATGATTTAAACAACATGTTAAGATGCCACATGAAAACACTTGGTGCATCCAGAGAGGCAGGATGTATCGTCTCTCTCTAGAGAGGGTTGTGTCATAGTGAACATGCCCTTTGTGAGCTCTGTGGAAAGGTGAGATGTCTTGACTTCCAGCTTCAAGGGATTTGTTCTTCTGTCTTTGGGCTGCACGTTGCCTAGACTTGAATGGAACTAGCTGCGACAACGCATTTCTGTGTTATTCTGACACACAAAGTGAAACCTCTGCTAAAGACCCCACATCCACTGAGAGAAAGCACTGCTGTCAGAAGTAAATTTGAAGGCTCCAATTTTCTTCAAAGATCTACCAGGCAATGGGGTTTTGACTGATTGGTCCCTTATATTTTTGAAGGGTGACTAAATATTAACTGGATCTTCTTGGGTAATATCAAGAGATGGCTTTGGGCCCAACCCTAGCTTAAAATTTAAATTGGATCAGGTGCTTTATAAGCAGATTGGGAAGTGGTCTCGTTTGGCAATTATTATTAGGTATTATTTACATAATAGAGGCATTGCCATATACATTTCTCAGTAGTTTTACATATCAAATAACCCATCCCCATTGATCTCCATAGGAAATGTACCTTGCAAGCAGTGGTGGTGAGGGTTAGTGACATGGTCTTCTCCACCCCATAATCGCCATGGTTAGTTCAGTATTGTCATTCTGGCTTGTGGAAATGGAGGGCACTTAATATATTTGTAGTAACTTCAAAAAATGCAGTTGCAGTACCTCTCATTAGGGATGTAAATTCCTATTTATCAGTTAACCGGTTAATGTTAGGTCACACTGGGTCTGCCGCCAGCTCCCAGCCCCTTCCGGAGCAGCCCTTGTCCATAGCAAGCTGGACTCCCCAGAGAGAGAAGCTGCTCTGGACACGGGTGAAGTCCCTGCTTGTGGGACCCCCAGGTTCCTCAGAGACAGTTGCTGCGCTGGACAAGAGCAACCCGTCTGCAGTGGGTCCTCTGAGGGGCGGGAGCAGCCCCCTTTGATTACCAGTTAATTGGAACTGGTAAGCATCATCTGTTAAGAGGACTAAGGAAGCTGGTCCCATGACATTGTGGGATAGTTCTGAATGATTCCCAGGCCCTGAGTCTACACTGCAAACTAATAGGTCTTAGTTCTTGGATCTCATCTTGAATCAAGGTTGGACCCCTAGCACTGCAGTGTCATGGGACCCTAGGACTGGACCCTGGGTTAATGTAATTGCAGTATAGTTGCATGGGGGGCTCCTATGGGGGCCAAACCCATTCCTATTGGTACAGGATGGTGGGAGGAGTTCTTAGAGGGGTCACATGACACCCCTTACTTCTGGTCATGTGTTCATCTGACCCCGAAAGTACTACCCCGGGGTGGGACTTCCTGTGGCAGGCGGCCAGGGCCTAAGGGATCAAGTGTGTGGCTAGAGGTTTCAGAGACTGTGGCTAAGACGTCCCTATTTTTGGTTCAGAAAATATGGTCACCATATCTTTATTCAGTCCTAAACTGATCGTGTTGAATTTGTAAATGAAGTCAAGTTCATCTGTCTCCCTTTGTAACCAGTTTTTGAAATTCTTTTGTAGAAGGATGGCTACTTTCAAATCTATTACTGAATGTCCAGAGAGGTTAAGGTGTTCCCCTACAGCAGGGATAATGAGCCTTTTTTTGGATCGCGGGGCTGCTGACCCACAGAAAAAATCAGTCACAGACCGCACACAAGCGAGAAGCAAAAAACCCCCAAAACAAACCCTCACTGATGAGGCCTCCGACTGAGGAGAAAGACACTCCCCACATTCCTCTTGCACACCAGAGCCTGGGGGGCCCAAGGCTAGCAGACTGTGTGCTCCAGCCCTGTGGAGGGACAGCGGGGGTAAGGGGGACGAATGCTGGAGAGCCAGTGCATTCAGCCCCTGGGCCTTAGGTTCCCCACCCATGCCCTACAGGTTTGTGTGCATTACCATTCTAGGAACAGCAATCCATGGCCAACGGCAGGTAAATAAAGCGTCCGGCAGCCCGCCAGAGGCTAAACCTCGCGAACTGCATCCAGTCCATAGGCTGCTTGTTACCCACCCCCGTTCTAGTCCTTTTCATTCTCTGGCACTAACAAGGCTGCAGTGTTGGGGATGCAAATACTGCAGGAGAAGATAGGGAACGTTGAAATCTTAAAAAAAGTACCCTGAAGAGACATCAAGCTCAACACACAACAATCTGAGCCTAAGCTACCCAACAACTTAGTTTCCTTTCATCAACAGAGAAGTGTCAATTCCCACTTTCCCCCTGCAGGCAGCTCACTCAGTTGTAAAGCTAGTCGCATTTTTGGATGACTTCAAATTGTTAAACAAAAAGAAGCAACTTAAATAATGCATGAACTGTGACTGAACACAAGAGGTAAGATTTACAGTATGAAAGCCAGAACAGCAACCCTTAAACAACGACACATGGTGCACCAAAGTAGCCTGTCTTAATGATGCATGTTAGAGTGAAATCTCTTTGAAGATTTCATTAAATAGAGCAACATCTATCAGACCATGATTGCTGAACTGAGAGGGGCAGGGGTAAATGACAGCTCCCCATGTTAAGTGATCGCTTCACCTGCAAAGAGTTAAGTCCCTCAAACGCAAGCACAACAGGAAATACAGTGCACTATTGTATCTGACTCTATTGCTGCAGAGCAGCAGATAGCTGGTGTCTCACATCAAACTGCCGGATTACATCTTTCAAAAGAATAAAAGCCAAAGTTCACTATTTCTACCTGCTACATTGTTTGTTGAATACTGTACTCTAACACAGAGGTCAAAGGACAGCAGATGCAATGGCAGAAACACACTATGAGAACAGTGGCACCATCCAATAAATGTTGTCCTGTCCTCTAAAAATAGTGCCTCTCATCCTTTCCAGACACCTGTGTACCCCTTTCAAGAGTCTGATTTGTCTTCCATATCTCCCTCCCCTCCAAGTTTCACATAACTTAAACTCCCCTGACTACCAAATCAGACAAAAAAAATACAGGTTGAACCTCTGTGGTCTGGGACTCCCTAGTCTGGCAAGGCCCCGGCCGCAGATGTTGAGCACGGCTGGGCATGTAGCTGGGGGTAGAAGAGCCAGGCAGGCAGGTGGGCCAGGGCAGTGCACTAGGCAGCAGCCAGGAGGAGAACCCCATGAAAACCTAGCGGGTTTCTCCTGGCCCAGCAAACTCCCTTGCTCAGGACCACTCAGATCCCGAGGGCGCCGAACAAGGGAGGTTCAACTTGCACAAAAATGTCACAGCATATTTACTGAAAAACTTCCGTTCTTATTTTTTCCATACAAATATAAAACAAATCAATTGGAATATAAAGATTGTATTCACTTTTCAGTGTATAGTTTATATTGCTCTCTATATAATTGCATGAAATTTTAGTTTTTACTGACAAGAGATGTTAAATTTAGATTAATTAACTAATCGAACAGTCTATAAGGGCGCCTCTGCCTTTGAACTGTAGCAAACTGTAGGCTTCAGGTGCTACACCTGCCTGCCTGCGTCTCTGCCAAGTTGTTATTTGACGTCGCATTAAAAATAAAGCATTTATTTCTTCCTCGTTGTGCAAAAGGTCCACACAAAAAGCAGAAGAAACCCACCAGCTGGCTACAGAAGGGACACAACACTAGCAATATACAGAGTATTAAAATACACAATTAAAAACAGTGCAGAGTATTTCCCCTTACTTGTCTTATCACTGTCAAGAAACTTCAGTGTTACCTGTTGTAAGGACGCAGTCCCCAACCCTGCACCCCCATCCGCAGCCAGATGCGACTGCCAGCAAGCCAGTAGAATAGGTTTACTGGTTCTCAGACAGGGCATAGCCTATGGTCAATGTTATCTCAGGAGACAAGGCAGACAGCGAATTATTGGGAATCTCTGGGAACAGCCTTATCTGCTCAGGCTGAGACTAGGTGTCTGGGCCAATGCATATGTGGAGTGAATCATCAGGAATCAAACCACACAGCCAGGATGTTAACACTGGGACAACACAAGCAGGAGAGAATACTGGGTTACAAAACAGTCAGCACCCCCACTACGTCACACCCGTAACAAGAACAGGTACAAAAATCCAGCCAGAAGTGTAATTTTTAAATTGCTATTGAACAACTTCATTTTCAACGGTCTTTAAAGTTGCTTCTCCAGCTTAGGCTCTTGAGCAGAGAGAGACACAGAGGAAAGAGTCTGGGGTGGCTAGCTGGACATATCCCCAACATGCTGCAGCTGGGAGCAACAATAGCTATTTGAGCCAAAGCATGGAGGTGATGCTATTGAGAATAAGGACTAAGAGAAGCAGCCAATGGAAACTACAAGGGAGAGATCAGTCCAGAGTCAACAGGTGCAGGCCAGAACCTCATAGACACTTAAAGTTAACAGCAGCCGACAGAATTGGAGACAAGGGAAACTAGTTGTACTACAGAAACAAAAGACAGGACTATGTAGCACTTTAAAGACTAACAAGATGGTTTATTAGGTGATGAGCTTTCGTGGGCCAGACCCACTTCTGTAGTACTGTTGTACTACAGTGAGCTTAATAGCTTCTCATAGTATTCCAAATATAGAGCAGCTCAGCAAAGAATAAACCCAGCAAACTAAAGAACCCAGGAGAGAGAACTCTGAGCAATACGTAGAAAGAGCTGATTTAGATATGGATGGATTGATCTCTCTCTATAAAAAAGTTTCCTGCGGGATGACAGAGCGATGTCATCACGTCACTCTGCATCCACAGGAGTTAAGCCCCACCCACTCCCAGCCTGGCCCTCCCCAGGGTGCACATGGAGAGCTGGGACTGTCGCGCTGCAGCCCTGACCAAGCTGTCCCCAGCAGCCAAGGGGAGAGCTGGAGCTGCCATGGTCTCCGTCTCAGCTCTCTCCAGCAGTGGGGGAGGAGAGAGAAGGAGGGAAAGCAGGGCTGGCACAGCCTCAGGCTGCTGGGGGGGGGGGGGAGTGGCCGAGAGACTAGGTCTGGCATGGCCTTGGCCCTCTCTGGCGGCTGGGGGGAGCCAGGACTGCCTACACCCAGAGAGAGGGGAGTTGACGAGCATAGCAAGCAGGGGGCACAGCTCCCTAGTAATCCACTAACCAAGGAGTAAGTGTCACTAAGGACAAAAAGAAGGGGAGTTTGTTGTGTTTTGATTTTTCAACTCAGGTTGGGAGTGATCACGAACAGTTTCATTTTCAAAGAGATGGAGTCCATGAGCATACCCTACTCATCAACAGGTACAGTTTGAAAGGAGGTAGAAGGTATGATTTGGGGTGACACAGTAACAATCGTTTATTGCAGCAGCTAGCCTGCCTATCTTGGGGGAGAAGAGAAAGTTCAGGGGTCAATCTGTACAGTAATTTTTAAAGAGAGGATCCAGTGAAAGCTGTTTTGAGAACAAGAAGATGGTCCCTGAAACAGGGTTAGGGATCCTTCTGACCCACAGAAAAATCAGTGGCACACAAGTGAGAAACAAAAAAAGAAAAACAAACAAACAAAAAGCCTCTCATTGACATAGCCCCCAACTGAGGACAAAAGACACTCTCCACATTCCCCTTGCACACCAGGGCCCTAAGGGGGCCCAGCCTAGTAGATTTTGTGCTTCCAGCCCTGCAGTGGGGCAGCGAGCCTCAGGGCTGCATTCAGACAAGCAGCCTGAGGTTCCTCACCTAAAATATTTGAGATCCAAACACTCCAGTATTAAGGACTTCCAACGAAAAATGACTTAATTGCTCATGTCTTACATTTCTTGCAGCCTACAGAAGAAGGAACATAGGAAAGTAAACAGGATTGTAAATGATTCAATAACTTTAATGCTATTAATCAGAGGAGAGAAGTTTATTTAAAACTTATGATTTAAGGTGGCAGTGTCCCTTTTAAAAAAAAATCAGCAGCATGATAATATGGTTATCCAGAAGAGTGTCAACTACTCCTTAGGGACGTTAGATATTGCGTAATTGAAGAGTCATGTAACCACATGAAATCTTAGCGATTACACAACTATTCGATAGTCTCCAGAGGCAGGGCTGGCAACCAGTGCCTCCCAGCCCCACTCCCAGGGAGCTCCCTGCCACCCTGTTCTGCTGCCTCTTTTTCAGAGGCAGCAGCATGGACTGGCAGGTGGAGCTGGTCCACGAGGGGAGACGCTCTAAAAATTAGCACCCCACGCAGACAGGCAGCCTGGCACTCCCCTGCTGCTGTCTCTGATACAAAGGCAGCATCCTCTGTCCATGGGGAGCTCAGACCCTCCTCCCCACGGACAGGGGATGCTGCTGTGGAGCAGCCTGTCCACGGTGGGCCCAGGCTCGCTGCGGACAGACTCTACTCTGTGGGATGTGGGGCAGCCTCTGTCCATGGGGAACTCTGGCCCACCACAGACAGACTGCTTCACAGCAGCCTCCCCTACTCTCCATCCCCACACTGCTGCCTCTGATAAAGGTAGCTGTGTGTGTGTCGGGGGAGAGGTGGCACTAGGGACTTGTGCTGGGGGGAACCAGCTTTTAAGGTGGCTCTCCCAGCACCAGCTCCTGGCTGCCCACCCACCCACCCCTGCTGCCTCGGTAGGAAGCAGCAAGGGGGAGGGGGACGACAGACGAGTCTACAGAGCCAGCTCCCCATGTGTGTTGGCTCCAGCCTATCCCCCTCACCCACAGTGCTGCTGCCCATCACAGGCAGCAGCACGGGGATGGGGAGAGAAGGCAGATTCGGTGCCCATGGGGAGCCAGCTTTTAAGCCAGCTCCTCATCAGCACCAGCTCCTGCTCCTCCCACCCTGGCTGCCTCTGATACTGTTAACTGGTTAATCGTGTAGTCAATGACATCCTTATTACCCATACAGTACTCTTGTCTAAAACATGCAAACCAAATTGCAGTTGATCAATCTTTGCAGGAGTTGTTAGCTACCCTAGTATCTGCCATAGTGAATTCATAAACACTTTTACTAGCATGGATGCAGAACTACTTTTCCATAATCCATTTTATGCTACCTTTACATTGCACAAGTCAGTCGTATCTAGGCAGCAAGTACAGGTGCTTTACACTTCTATATAACTGTGGTTAGCTAGAGCAACCAATTGCGGGGGTGGAGGCTGGATCTTCCAGATCATCTTTGAATTAGATGGTCCAAGGCCTGGTTACATAAAGGCCTCATACAGGGAGGTGAGACAGAAATAGGTTAATGTATAGGTTGCATGTAGGCACTCACCTTTCACTACATTTACCATCTTTGCTGGGTCACTATATTTATCACCCTCTCTCTAACATAGCACACATCAATGTGTGTTTGTGTATGGCTGGGGCCATTGGGATCTTGAGGTACAAGCTATTCACTGGGATCTTGAGGTACAGTGCTACCGAACTACCTTCCTTTCTTTAAAGCTCTCTATATTGCAGAGTTAACACCAGTCTGGTCTAGGTGCAAGTGGCCACATCACAAAGCATGTCCATTTGACCACATCAACACTGGTGCACCACACGCTCACATAAGGTGCTAGGATTTCCGAGGGTATAGCCCAGTTTTTCCCAACCAGAGTTCTGCGGAACCCCCAGCATCCAGGGTTCTGCAAGAAATCGTGGAATAAATAAATAAATAAAAATTTCTTACAGCTCTTTAAAAATAAATTTTCTTGACAATTTAGCAGTAATTGAATTGCACTCCCTGCTGTCAACTTTTTCTGGCCAAGCAAATGTTTTCATAGGTAGTGGTTCCTCAGGATATGAACAATTATTTTAGGGGTTCCTCCATGGGAAAAAGGTTGGGAATCTCTGGTACAGCCTATAGTTTTTCACACTGCAGTAAGTGAGCTGCTCGAATTCTTTTCCAAGGAATTATATGAGAACTTGTTTTTCCTTCTAGGCACCTGGGGGAATTGTGGAAAGGCACTGAAGGACTATCAGTACTAGAAAGGTTTAGCTTGCATTAAAACTATAAGATGGGCTGGTTACAAGGCCAAATGCTTGCAGCACACTGGCTTTTTACCTCAGAATGGGCCAGGTAGCTCAAGTGGGATGGCTGTATGTGTGCACATGGGAGTCTGATAACAGACAACACTTGACTAAGAGCTCACATTAACTCTGCAGTGAAGACAAGCCTTTAACTATGTACTGACCTACTGATAACCCTGTAGGTCAAACTGTATTGATATTTGGAGAAATGCACACAAACGCTGTGCTGTACCTAAAAAGCAGGTTGGAGTAATCTTGCCAGAATAGCATTCTGAATTTATTAGTGTTAATTCAAGTGCTAGATATGTACTAGAACGGATTGTGAGGTCTCTTTCTGGCAACTATGTTGTGTTTTATTGTGCAACGGTTCTTCTGTTTTCTGCCCTCAGTTCATCTCTGCTCAGGAGAAGTCATGACTGCATGTTCTCACAAGCAAAAAGAACAGCTGGCAGGCAGAATTCCAGCAGCCCTCCCGTGAAGGGATGTAAAACTCCATTTAATTTTAACTGGTTAACTGATGAAATGGGGAGCAGCAGGGGCTGCGCTGAAGACAGTGGCTGCTTCAACCTGGCTGCTTCTGGCCTTAGGCTGGGCTGTCAGCTCCCAGCCCACATGGGATCGGAGGAGGCAACTTCACAGGGGACAGGAAGTAGCAGCAAGGGGGTGGAGGAGTGCTGCTGAAGCAGTTTTCCACTCACAGTGGGCCATAGGCCGTTCCCAATGGTAAGCATCACCCATTAATTGCTCACTTCCCTACCCTGTGTATGTTCCCTACCATACAGATTGGCTACGTCTACATTGGCCCCTATTCCGTAATAGGGATGCTAATGTAGCACTTGGGAATAGGCAAATCCGTGGGGGACTTTCAAGTAGGAATAAGAGATCCTCCGGAAAAGAGCTTATTTTCCGGAGGATCGCATCCAGACTGGAGCTTTTCTCCGGCTTATCTACAAGCCGGAAAAATGCGGCAGCCATGAAAATGCAAATCCCGCGGGGGATATTTAAATCCCCCACGGATTTGCCTATTCCCAAGTGCTACATTAGCATCCCTATTACGGAACAGGGGCCAATGTAGACACAGCCTGTATGTTTACAGTTAATAGCTAATTTGATAAAGTACAGTTATAAATCTCATTGAAATATGTTTTTATCTAGCAAAGTGCAAAAATCCTGCATTTGACATTTGATGAGAGACACACAGAGAGAAGGGGATCAAAAACAAAGGCAAAAGAGAACTTTCTAACTTCAGTCCTGCAAAAGTGTGGGGCCAGTTTAGGATTGGATTTTTTTATTTGATTGGTTTTTAAATTTGGATGTGTCAAGATATCTGAAAGAACATCTCCTGTATGAAAGAATTAGGATGTCATGTCATTACTCAGAACTGACAAAGGTAACTAGCTAGCAGCCAGTCTCAAAAACGTTCTGTATTTTACAATACATTTTTCTTGGCCTCTCTGCTTTATGTACTTTACAACTTATTAAAAAGCCCATAAAACCAAAATGAATTATCAGCTGACCAGCTAAAACGCTTTGAAGGCGGGCATTGCACATCTGTGTTTCAGTTCCATAGATGACATTTAGACCACCAGTTGGAATCTAGCAGTTTCATCTAGTAAAAAATAAATGCTCTGCAAATACAAGGATCACTACAGATGAAGCTAAGAAGATTTGGCTGCAGCCTGTGCAAATTTAGCTTGGACAAATTATTTCTCTTTTGCCTCTGTTTTTGAACCTCACCTCATCGCATATGCCAAATGCATTATGTATTAATCTAGTAAAGTGCAAAAAATCCTGCAAGGAGATTTATATTTATACTTGATCAAACAGGCTATTAACTGTATAAGTACACTGTATGGAACAGTGAGCATGGCCACAAATAAAAATAATCTGCTGAATGCCCTGTTGGTGATATTTTCAAATTAAGACTACGTTCTAAAAATTACAAGCCTACTGATCCAAAGGGATTCTTGTTACTACACAGTTTTGCCTGACCCACCACAATACAATTCCAATGTATGCTGTAGATAGGCCTTTAACCATGTTCTACAACAGAGCAGAAACTCCTGAATCTTGCCAGTTTCCCTTATCTGCTCTTTAAAAGCAGCAGCAGAACAGAAAATCTGATACTGCTGCAGGTTTTCTGTGGAAGGGGAAAAGGGAAGGGAACATTGCTTTTTCTGAAATATTGCTTTCAGTTATTCTGCCACAGCTGCTCTCCCTCCCCCCCGCTCTTCCCAAAAAATTGCACAAGCCCTCTGAAACAGAAGACGGAGGTTGACTGTTCTCTGGTCAGCTTCCCAGTTCTGCTGCATGTAGTTGTGAACATTTGTCAGTTTCACTCAGATAGTCTGCTTAGCCCACTTTTCCTCCATAGAAGTTTGTACTAGACTGGGGTGGGCAATAATTTTTGACCCCGGGGGGCGGGGAGGGGGGAGAGGGAGGTGGTGATGCACGCCAAGAATTCGGAAAGTGATCAACGGCCGCACTTTTCTACACTTGAGAGGGTGCAGGGTCTGGTACACAGGTTAGGTGGAGAAGGGAGTTCAGAGTAGGGGTATGGGGTCTGAGAGGGAGTTTGGGTAAAGGAGAGGGTTGTGACCTGGGGCAGAGGCTTGGAGGCAGGGTCCAGGAGGGGGTATGGGCAGGAGAGGATTCTGACCTGGAAGAGGGATGCAGTAATGGGTGCATGGTGTGAGAAGGAGTTGTGACATGGGGTGGAGGATGGAGGGGAGAAGAGAGTAAAGAGGGTTTGGATGGTGACCTAGGGCAGGGGGTTGGGGTGCAAGGTTTGGCAGGGGGCACGGATGCAGGAGAGGATTCTAGCCTGGGGGAGGGGCATAGGAGGGGTGCAGGATCTGAGAGGGCATTGGTGGTGGGAGGGGGTACCAGAAGCATGCTCTGGCCATTCCCAGCCAACTGCACTCTCAAGCAGGCTTCCCTGCCTCCCAGAAGCCCCAGGTTGGCTGTTCATGTGGCTCTCCCCGCTGTGGGAAGGAGGGCTTTGCACAATGCTCCCACCCCGAGCAAAATCTCTCAGTTCTTATTACCAGTTTCTGGCCAAAGGGAGCTGAGAGATTTTGCTGGGGGCAGAGGCAGTGCACAAAGCTCTCCCCTCTCTCCTTTGAGTGGCACTGCTGCATGGTTGAGCGGGCCAGATTAAAAAGCTTGGTGGGAAGGATTTAACCAGTGGGCATATCTTTCCCACCTCCGTACCAGAACCTGGGTAAATGCATGTTTTCAAATTCTGGTTTAGAGTTAGTCTTTATATAACATCTTCTCTCACATCAACACCAAAAGCGATTCAGCTCTTCTTAGGAAGATTACCAAGTGGCTAAGTTCCATTTCCAGCTCTGCAATGGCTTTTCAAAGCCTTTGAGAAAACAAAACCCCTGTCTCACTTGTCTCTAACTGTGATGTGGGAACAATATTAGTCACCCCCCAGTAATGAGAATTTTGTAGTGTTTTTAAAGTACTTTCAGATCCTCGAGTAACAGGTGATGCAGAAAAACTCTGTTTACTGAAAGCCACTTTGCTGTAAAGTTTGACTCCATTGATTCTTTGAATCAAATGTGATCTATAGGGGATAGATTTCTTAGCTACACTGCACAGAAATATCAAGTCAAACCTCTACAACCTTAATAAAAGTTTAACAAAACAAGTGTGAATTCAACAAAAATTTGGTCTGGATTGCAATTGCTCGGCCTACCTACAGACGTGAGAAGTTGGTGTGAATAAGAGTGTGCCTGTCTTCAGATGTCAACTTAAAGCTTCATATATCACA
This sequence comes from Pelodiscus sinensis, assembly GCF_049634645.1. Classification (NCBI taxonomy): domain Eukaryota; kingdom Metazoa; phylum Chordata; order Testudines; family Trionychidae; genus Pelodiscus; species Pelodiscus sinensis. Next base: position 31,668,333 of record NC_134726.1, read on the forward strand.
ATGATCTTCAGAGCCCAAGCAGCTGCCTACTTCTCTGGCTCATCAATTTTATTTATAACCTGAAATCAAACAACAAGAAACCTTAATGTGACTGACAAGCATCACGGACAATTAAATGTCAGATTTTCATGAGGACAGAGGCAGGAAGAACCCATGCTCATCTTACATTTGGCAAAGCAGAGCAGAGCAATTAGAAAACTCTTAAAAGAGAACAGCCCAGCTGAACTGCTGCAGTACCAGTTCTGACACCCCCCATATTCTCACAACCACCTTTAAGTTGTAGCCTGGGAGAGGGGTATAATAGTCTGTGCCAGTCCTGAGGCTACTCGACTATTCAATTACCTGATATCTAACATCCCTAATCGCTATCAGTTTTCAGGACCAGCATGCCTTTTTAGGTATTGGACTGGATCAGTGATCCGTCTGAAAATTCTGCACTGAAGATATCACAAATTAAATCATCATGGAAGCCAGAATTCCGTAAAATGAATGCAAGAACTCAAATAACTGAAAATAAGTTAATCTCAGATCCACATGTGTAATTTAGAACAGTGTAAAGCATTCCATATTCTCTACACCATAATACTCCCAGAAACATAGCAAGTTATGGATGACCTGAACATATTAACTGCATATTTCTATGCTCAGCAGTTTCAGCCAACTGCTTCACCTTCTACTGTAGTTCTCAGATGAGTTAGTATTTCACATCAGTTGGCTCTCTGAGTTACATCTGCACTGAAGCCTATAGAACTAGCATGTCAATACATAACTAAAGGTTGATCACATGGGCTAATTAGGGATGTGACCATGTAATCGTGTACACGGGTAATGGTTATACACAGACTCCCAGGACGTGCAGGGAGCCAACTTAAAAACTGGCAGCAGCATGTGGGGAAGGTGGGAGCTGGAAAGCATGGGGAATAGGTTACATTTAGGTTATTTTAGTAACCGAGCAGTTGATAAAATAAATATTCTATTGACTACTTGATTACTCAATAGGGGAAAGCAGGCCCTGCTCCACCCCCAGGCCGCTATGGCGTTTTAAATTGCAGAGCCACAGCAAACTTTGGTCCCTAACCCGGCATGAGCAGGGATTAAGCCGGGCTGCCTGCCCACCTGGCTCACACTGGGTTGGGAACCAAAGCTCTGGCTCTGCAATTTAAAATTCAGTAGGAGCCGGGGGGCAGGCTACTTGGTTCCTACTGCCTCAAATTGTAGAGCTGTAGTGGGGTTTGGTCCCAGCGCAAGCTGGGACTGAGCAGGGCTACCTGCCCAGCCAGTAGCAGTCCCTTTGCGGCAGCAACCTCTGTCCACAAAGGGTCCCAGCGGTAAGTTGAGAGCCCCATGGAGAGGGGCTGCTTCATGAGAAGCAGTCTCAGCTTATGTGGGGTCCTAACTTCCCATCGGGACTCCGTGCAGCCAGGGGCTGCTGCCAGAGCAACCTCCCCTGCTACCTCTGATGGAGGCAGCAGCGGGGGGAGGAAGGGAGCTGAGATAGTGTTGGGGGGGAACTGGCTTTTAAGCCAGCCCACCCCAGTACTGGCTCCTGCTTCCTCCCTTTGCTGTGTCTGATATAAAGGTGGGGTGGGAGGGAATGCAAGTAGTCAACTCAACTACCCGATAAGCTTCAGCTTATCGGGTAGTCGACTACTTTCTTACATCCCTAGTGGGGAACAGGCTTTTAAGCTGGCTCTCAGAGCGCCACGTCCCTCCCGCGTGTAACTGCTGAAAACGTCAGTGGTTACACAATTAAACGCATTTTAACATCCCTAAGGCGAATAGATAAATAGCTTCCCAAATAAGCAGTATAGTCCATGGCTTCTACTGCCCATGTTCTTGCTGTAAACAAGGTATCTACAACACTCTAGAAATCCCATTTACAGTAATTAAAGTTACTTGTAGTAATTTCGGAATACATAACCCCCCTCCCTCCTCCTCCGACAAAATGAAAAGTCCATTAGTTCAATGAATGCCAATCTTTGCTAGTTGCTTAGAGAAGAAAGTCTTACATGATATGTCAGAAAAGTGGATTTGTCCTGAAATCATGTAAGTCAAAACTTAAAAGGGTTTCCAGATTGAGTCCACATGCACCTCGTTTCTGACTGGAGAAATATTTGCACAGTTCTAAGAACGCTGGGATGAATGTGTCCTACTGCTAGTATTTACACCCATTACTGTATGGGTTTTCGTGTGCGCTATTACACTGAAAGCTACTCAAAACGTTCATTTTCAAACTGATGAACGGGAGTTTCTTTCAGCAGACTCTGAAAACACCCACAGGGCCTCACTTCCCAGCTGCTTTGGTGTCTGTACTGTTTCTTCTTACTAAGCAGCTACTGGTCACTTTGCAACACTTCCTGTCTCCTTTCTGTTGTTTCTCCAACTCATCCTTTAATATCACACTTATTTTAACCCTAATGAGAGTCATTTACTTTTGCCACCTAGAGACTAAAGTGTACAGTATATGTCCAATTGCAAGACCATACTAAACGTGCAACTATCAGCCATGTCTGTCAGATACTGTACTAGCAGAGCCACCTCATTTCCAAACAAGACATAGTTCAGCCTGCCAAAGAATTTACAGCACCACAAGAATTTCTGAAATGTAAGCCTAAGATGGAAAGCAAGCCATAGGCTGTGTTCTGTGTTTCTACAGCACTTAGCACAAAGGAACCCTAGTCATGGATCACAACCCCAAGATGCTAAAAATAAAGTAATAGTGGCTCTGTTGTAAGCTATAATGCATCTCACCCTTCCTCACTGCACACACCTTTAAAAGCACGCACTTGCACTCATTTTTTTAGCTATGTAACAGTGATCAACTTGGCCAAAAATCATATACCATTCACAAAAAAAGACTTTAATGCTTTGCATCAACAATAGAGGGCAGTATCTCTACACAGAAGGTATGTTAAAGCAGTTAATGGGCTAAATCAGGGGTGGGGAACCTCAAGGGGGGAGGGGCACATAGATACAGCCCCCGGTTTGCATGGATCCAGCCCCCAAGGCTCAGCATTGGGGAGCCTGTGTTGGCACTCCAGCATCCCACCTGCAGGGCTGGAGCACAAGAAATCTACTAGCTCAGGCCCCACAAGCCCTGATGCGCAAGAGGAATGTGGGGAGTCTCCTCCTTCAGGGGCTTTTCACTTTGCTTCTCAATTGTGTGCATCCCCTGACTGATTTTCCCGTGGGTCAGCAGCCCCTGACTCAAAAAAGGTTCCCCACCCCGGGCTAAATGATATCACTTAACTGGTTAACCATTTAAACATCTGTCCCAGGACAGCCCATGGGTCCTACCACCTGGCCCACCGTGGCAGAGGATGCCGAAGCTCAGTGCAGCTGGCTGCCACCAGAGTTAATTGGCAAGGCTTGGATAACTGGTAAACATACCAGTAAGCTTCATGCTTAACCATCTACTACACAATATGGACTGAATCATGCCATTACAACTGTTCCACTCAAAAGGGTCAGAATCTTTTGTCACGTGTTTGTAATGGTTGCTTATTGAGCAGGACTGCTTGTCAATATCTAGTCATCATTATGGCTAAGATCTTGTCAGGGGTGTTTTTAATAAGAATCATGGATAGGATGCTTGCAACAAACAATACATCACAGAAGCCTGAGCCCTGCCATGTGTAGAGCTGACAGCCTGAACCCTGGCATGTGCAGAGCTGAAGCCACTGCCAAAGTAGTCATGGAGATCTGTTAAAGTCACAAAATCAATGACACAATGGAGAAAATACTGTAATACAATCAAGCTGGCTCTGCAGTTTTGCTTCTGCCCAGAATAAAGATCATACCCTACAGCAGTGGTCTGCAACCTTTATAAGTACGATCTGACTTTGAATTTATGTGCAATTCAGGATGTACCCCAAACCCAAACACCCTTGCCCCATCTCCTTTCCACCCCTTCTCAGAGGCCCTGTCCCTGCTCACTCCATCCTCACTCACTTTTATCAGGCTGGGGGTAGAGGGCTAGAATGCAGAGGAGGGGGATGCGGACTCTGATCTTGGGCTAAAGGATGTGAAGTGTGGGGGGGTTCTGGGCAGAGCCTGGGGCATGGAGTTGAGGTGTAGGAAGGGGCTCAGGGTGCAGGCTCTGGGAGAAAGTATGAGTGCAAGGGGACTAGGGCAGGAGTTTGAGGTACAGGAGAGGTTCAGGAGTGGGGTCAGGGTTCAGAAGGCAGGCTTCAGCTGGACACTGCTTACCACAATTGGCTTCTGGATGGTGGTGCAGGGGACTAAGGCAGGCTTACCCCTACTCTGGCCCTGCACCACTCCCAAAAGCAGCCAGCAAACTCTCTCCATCCCTGGCCCCCAACTCTGTGGAGCTGGGGTACAGGGTGGGAGGAGGGGCACCCTGACATGAGCACACACAAACCCTTCTTCCCATGTCCTGCACAGCAAGCAAGAGGCTCCCAGGGCTGAGGGGCAGCTCCAAGGCAGAGGGCAGGAGTAGCAGGGCAGTGCTGAGAGGGGCAGATGAAGAGCTAGCACTTGATAGCTTCCTGGCCAAACCTGTCAGGATCACCTGTCAAAGGCTCCAAGATCTACCAGTAGATTCCGATCTACTGGTTGGTGACCAATGCCCTACAGCTAGTACCCCTCCCCCTCCATATGGCACTATACAACTGTCTAGGAGGAACAGCTAAAGATTTGTGTCAGTGGAGTAGCGGATATCCATTCTGTTCCCACACAGCTATTGAAGATTCCAGGGGACTAAAGGAAGAAAACATTTAGACTCCAGTTCCTCCACCAGCATTGAGGGACAAGAGAGAGACTTCTAGGCATGGGCATAAGGTAGAGCATATTGATCTCTATTCACTGAAGTCCATCTTCTCCCGGAGAGCTATGACTGTCAAGCTGCTACTTGCTACAGTGTCTGAGGAAGGGTAGGAACCACTGGAACAGAGGACACTTAAAGAACCAAGATTCTAGGATGGGAAAGTGTGAAGAGAGACAAAAACAGATTCAAAATTGCTTGATTTTAGCAAGAAGATTCAGTTTCTTTCGAGTAAAAAGCTAACTATCACAGCTATTTGGATCAGAGTGGAAACATTCAGAAATATCACCACCACCTACTGAAGAGAGTCCTGGTGAAAGACACCAATAAATTAAGTTGTAGCCCTGAAGTATTCCACACTTTCTTCTAATAAAGAATGTGAGCGTGGCTGGAGCATACTTCTCATTTTATGTAAACACCACCAAAAGCTATCGGATGGAGGAGTAAGACAACATTTAGTTTAAAAAGAAGTTGAAATTTCACCCAGTTTTGACAGAGAAAAAGAGGAAATGGACTGTTTATTTTTTGTACTGTAGGTATTTTTTAAGTAGGCCTATTTTAAGATTTTTTTAAAAAAACTGAAGCTAGTCTATAGTTAATCTAAGCACATACAACCTTTCAGACATTTACTAGATACAAGTGACGTGACCGTGATTAAGGTGGAAATTTTTAAAAGGCACAAATGACATAAGTGCCCAATTCTCATTAGCATTTTTGTAAAATCTGCCATGGAACTCTTAAGAAAGATGGCTCACAGTAGTAAAGCTGGCAGACCTATATTACTACTTTCCAGGAACACCCACAGTGTCTTCAGTGCAATACCAACATAAGAGGTTTGAACCTGAAAAGCTTATACTCTATATTAGATTGGATATATCATACTATAGATGCAGTTTTTGAATTTTTTTTCTCCCCCATTGACACTGGAAATAAGATACAAGTCTACTTCCAATTTTCACTGCTTTTAACTGAAGAAGGGTCTGACTTTAAAATACAAAGCTTCATGTTATCTTGAGATGACTGTTTTGTTTTAAACCTGGACCGTGCCAACAAAAGTCTGTCTACAAGAGGTGTAGCTCCAATGGCAGCAACTGCAGAAAACTTCACATAGGACAGTGCTTCTCAAACTGGGCTGAGACCCTGTTTTAATGGAGCTGCAAAGACTGGCTTAGACTCGCTGGGGCCAAAACTGGAACCCAGAGTGACAGCAGTCAGGTTACGGCTCCCTACCTGGGGTTGAAGCACTAGGGCTTTGCCCTTGCCCCCCTGCCCCACCCCAGGGGGTTGGGCTCAGGCTCCTCCTCATCCCACAGAGGCAGGGTGTGAGGATGAGACTTAGGCTTCAGCCACACACACACACAGCCATGTAGTGATTTCTGTGGTCAGAAGAGCTTCACAGTGGAATGAAGTTTGAGAACCACAGGCACAGGCCAAAACCAACCATTTTCACCGTTGTATCATCGATTACCACAGTGGCAGAGCTCTTACCACACCGGCACATCGCTTCCACAACGCATGGAGCTAGCATCTGAACCCATGTCCCCTTTAAATGAGAACCTCGGTGAGCAGCCAGGTTGTGTTTTCCACAGTAGAAGCTCCTTTCATCCCTCAAGCTTCCTACTCTGCCCGAAGCCTGCCTTCCCCCCCAGGAAGCGGGGCGAGAAGGGGAGGACAGAACTTCATGTACTTCTGTGGGCTGGGCCGGACCCGACTCCGGCGTGGGGCTGTTCTAGCGGCTCTCCAAGTCAACACGCCCGCAGGGCCTAGCCCGAGCGAGGCTGGACACAACGACACACGGGGGCTGGGAGCTCGGGGCAGGCGGCCCGACGGGGGGCAGGCGGCCCGCGCTCACCAGCTGCGCCGAAGCAAACCGGGGCTCAGCCAGAACAGCGCGGGGCTCTGAGGCGAAAGGGCAGGTCCTGCCCCTGGGGGGGGGGCACGTCTGTTACAGGCGCGCTATACAGGCAGCACCTCCCCCCACCCCACGCGCCGGCTTCGGGGACGCCCGGGCCAGAGGACCCATCCCCACGGCGACGCCCCCCGGCCCCTGCCCGGAGGGGCGCGAGGGGGGCGGGGCTGTGACGTGCCCAAGGTCACAGGGCGAGCCAGGTGCAGGGCCGGGCACCGACCCCAGGAGTCCGGGTTCCCCGCCTCGCCCCCTTGGGGCCCAGCCCCGGCGCCCTCCCCACGGCTGGGGCGGGGGTTCCGCGGGGGGAGGGGCTGGACGCCCTAGGGGGCGCGGCTCTGCCCGGGGGGGGGAGGGGTACTCACCAGCCCGGGCCGCTCCGCCATCTCCGGCCCCCGCTTCATTTGGCCGCCGCGGCCAGGCAGGCTCCTTCCGGCCCGCGCCGCGCCGCGCCACGTGACCGCCCCTCCGACCATAGAGAGGAAGGGCAGCGGCGAAGGGCGCTCAGGAGGGGCCCGTCGCCAGTTGCGCACCATAGAGACGACTCGGGCTGGTCCTCCCGCGCCCCCTACTGCTCCGCGGGTGAGAACCCGCCTGCTCCGGCGCGGGGTGGAGCCGCTGCCGGGAGGGGAAGGGGGTGGAGCTTCTGCGGGGGAGGGGGAGGAGAGGCGGAGCTTCTGCGGGGATGGGGCAGGTCCATGGAGGGAGGGAGATTAGAGCACTAGTAATAAGGACCAGAGGGTGCAGGGCAGGCAGCCTCAGGGCTTTGGGCTGGCCAGGCATAGGTGGTAGCATTGCACCGCCCTTCTGCGCCCCATCAAAATTGTAATTTGTAAAGGGGGTACCCCCTCCCCTGAACTTCTCCCCTGTCACCAGGGTCAATCTGGTGCTGAGGCCACATGGTGAAGAGACCAACATGGGCCATTGAATGGCCTGCAGATGTACCATAAACTGCCCCCCTCAGAACAGGGCGAGTGCAGGGCCCAGCTATATCCACCTGAGATACAAGGGGGGGAGGGTGGCCACTGCCTGACCTACAGTAATGGTCAGTGGGAGGAATCCAGCAACGGGCTGCTTCCACCCCTGACTGTCGCCCATGATCACTTCAGCCCCAAGGGGGTCCCTTGCTAGCCCTTTGCACAAGGGTGAGCTTCCTCCCCACAGAGCAGAGGTTCAGTTCCTAGTTGAATATGGGTTACAGCTGTGTGTGTGCGCGCCAGTCCTTTGTTTCAACCACATACACTGGTGGTAATCACATTAGGGGCTAATCCCCTTGAGACACTGGACTGGCTAGAAGTGATCCTATCAGCTCCCATGAAAACAATACAAACTTCTATCTAACTGCATGCTTACTGGAAGAGTACCATATAGGGAAAAATTACAGTAGCTTTAAAACAATTGAAGATGGTGTCAGGTAACAAAATCAAAGAAAATAAAACTGAAATTAAAAAAAGAGCAGTCAGTTTCTACAAGGTCAATCCACTAGTAAAATAATAGAGTTCAGCTCCGCCCCCCTCTTCTGGGCTCTGCTGTGCTCCCTACAGTCCCGTCCTATTGCCTTCCCAGGGCAAGCTTAAGCAAGCTACTCCACCTGTCAGTGCTACAGTTGTTATCTATAAAAGGTGACCAATTATATTGAGTACTATAAAAAGCTTTGTGATCTACTGAAAGTGTTATATAAAAGTAGACATTATTACATGTTAATCACAGAAGTTAATAGCAAATGGCATTGCTACAATACAGTAAAAAAGCAACCTTAATTATTAGGTAACTTTTGACTCTACAGGCTCAAGGTGATTCTGAATTAGCTTTCTAGTTGTTTAGCTAGTTTTATAGCTCACATACCCATAGTATCTAAATGACTAATATTCAATCCAATATATATATAACTGATTCAATTAAGATGAAAAGAACAGAGAATGTTTTCCCTCGTTTACCTGTATGGAAGAAATAAACCCTGCTATCTGCATGACCATACAAGGTGCAAAGCAGTAAAGAATCAGGCTCCTGGAATGTAACAGAACCACAAATGGATCAAGTAAGGATTCCTTGTTCATGAGCTTTCCTGGGCAAAACCCACTTCCTCAGAAGAGCAAGTTTTTCACCTCTGGATAACTCTGTTCCAGAGCTTAAATGTGTAGTTGTAACTCACCTACTGGGTGTGCTTCACTGTCCCATGGAGTGGCATTTAGACCACTTACAGAGACAGAGACAGAGAGAGAGAGAGAGAGAGAAAATGAGTGTGCTTTACAGCCTTAGCTGAATGCCAGCTGGCTCATGTGCTAAATTCCAGAGGTCCCAGATTTGGTTTCACCTGTCAGTAAAAGTAAATACAGTTGCTTAAAGCAACATAATCCACTATTCTGGATTCAGAAAAGACTTGGGCTACGTCTAGACTGGCATGATTTTTCGGAAATGCTTTTAACGGAGAAGTTTTCCATTAAAAGCATTTGCGGAAAAGAGCGTCTAGATTGGCACGGACGCTTTTCCGCAAAAGCACTTTTTGCGCAAAAAAGCCCCGATCGCCATTTTCGCGATCGGGGCTTTTTTGCGCAAAACAAATCTGAGCTGTCTACACTGGCCCTTTTGCGCAAAAGTTTTGCGCAAAAGGGACTTTTGCCCGAACGGGAGCAGCATAGTATTTCCGCAAAAAGCACTGATTTCTTACAGTAGGAAGTCAGTGCTTTTCCGGAAATTCAAGTGGCCAGTGTAGACAGCTGGCAAGTTTTTCCGGAAAAGCGGCTGATTTTCCGGAAAAACTGGCCAGTCTAGACACAGCCTTGGTGTAAATACAATTGAGCACTGTGGCCTGGATGGATGGATGAAAGAAAGAAAGAAAACTTGTGAAAGTCAAGTCAATATGTTGAGGCAAGGAGCCAATGACAAAGCTTCAAATCAGAATTTCATACAAGGTGCAATGCAACAGAAACTGCAGTTTCCAAAGGTTCACCAAGTAGAGACTGACTCAAAGAGTGCTAAAGATACATCAGATGAAAAGAGGGGGAAACATTTACATGTATAAAATGTCAGGCTGGAATTTATTATTTGTATTCCCACAGCATCCATGGTCTGCAATCAGGGAGCAAGGCCCCATTGGACAAGATGCAGTACAAACAAATGGTAGGAACACAGCGCCAGTTCTACATTAACGACAAGAACAAGGCTTCAGGTGAGTGCTGCAAATAAATTGGTTGGAAAACCGGATAGGCTATAACATGTTCACATGACTGCTAAAACTAACTGTGACAGGCACAAGTCTGAAGTTTCTGATTGATTTAGATGCAGCTGTAAATCTGGTAGTTGGCCACACTATGTTCATCTGGATGAAAGGAATAAACTATCACCAAATAAATAAATACCAAAAGATTTTAGAGTATGGAAATTGTAAGCCATTATCGAGGCTGGGCTTATGCAAAATTAAAGTGACAGAGTAGATCAGCCGTACACACTATATGTAACACTGCAAAAATCATCAGGAAACCTGCTTGAATTTATATCCCATGCCATTAACAATGGGTCCAGTGGACCACTGGCTTATCCATGCCTGCCAAGGGGAACCCTATCTGCTGTCAAACCATGGAAAGAAACATGGCGATTGTACTGAGGATTGAAGAACTCTTTCTTTGATACTTGGATGGAAATTCTCTGAGCGTTATTACTGATCAGTAAGTCCTGGTAACCCTATTTCAAAATCCTAAGGCTACAGAACTGAAGGCGCAAACACTTTTGCTGTAGGACACAAAACTGTAGGGCAAAGCGGGCAGTTGCCTTGGGGAGCAGAGATTCAAAAGGGCCCAGGTTCCCAGCCACCACCACTGCTGCCACAGGAGTGGTGATGGCCAGAGCCCTGGGCTTTTTAAATCACCACTGGAGTGCCACACGGCATGTTCTTGGCAGCTCTGAGGGCAGCCTGAAGGAGGACGGTGAAGCCCCACCCCTTCCACCTGAGACCTGGCCCCTTCTCGGAGCGTGGCACTGCCCCTTCTCCCCCGACCTTGCCCCAGGGCATGACAAGTCTGTCGGAGGCCCGGGCAACACAGCTTGTAGAGCTGCCCAACAGCCCTGCAGGTCCTCAACCCTGTCCTCTGAAGAGCGCACTGGCGGAAGGTTCCATGTAGCGATAGATTCACCAAGCGTTCCATTGCTCCCAGCACAGCAATGTCCAGGAAACCCTGCTCAGCTGATCTGCACAATGCACTGGCTGGGCACCACGCTGGATTACTCTGAAAAATCCTGCCCCCACCTCCACTGCACTGAAACGAGGCTGGTCCTACTGCAACTAGAAACTGCCACAACTGGGAGTCCAATTTTTCTTCTTGGGGGATTCTGACTATTGCTAATGAGATTTCCTCATGGAGATTGACAGCTGAATATGCCCCCATGTGTCCAATCCCCTTGCTTTCCCCTTCCCCATGGCTACTTGTTAGCAATTAGCCATCCAGCCAATGCACAGCATGCAACATTGATCACATCATTTCACTGGGCTGTGGCAGAGTTTCTTTTGCCTGACTTTTTAGGCAGGAAGTTGAGCTAATTTCCACAATCAAATGCTTTGCTTGGAGTGGGGAAGATGAGGGGCTCTCTCCCAACTGGGCTATTGCTGTGTTAACGCACATTTCCAGAGGCACAAATCCAGTCCCTTGCTGACTGCGCTGGCCTAAAGGAGGAATGGATCAACATTAGGACACTCTAGAACAGTTTGCAAAGTTCCTTTGTCTCGTAGAAATGAACACAAAACCCACTGCTCATCACTGCTTTGGCTGGAATGTCAGCAGGAGCATGACAAAACAGAGCCATCCCTTAAATCAGTGGCCAGAACAGAGTCATTCCAATGGCATCTCACTTAGACCTCTTCCCAGATGAAGTTTTCAGGCAATGCTTTTCTACTCACCCCTTTTTCCAATGGGTGTCACACTCATAGTCCACCACGGGGAATAGAACTCTCAGATCCTGTGGTAAGGCCACATGTTAAGATGCTAGAGTGAGAGAGAGAGAGAGTGTGTCTGGGGCTGTCTCTAGATTACACCTCTCTGTCGACAGAGAGATGTAGATTAAGCACGTCGAAATTGCTAATGAAGCAGGGATTTAAATAGCCCGCACTTCATTAGTATAAACATGGCCACTGCTTTTTTCGACACGGAACTTTTTCGAAAAAATCCCTGACAGTCTAGACGGGGATCTGTCGAAAAATAACCCCTTTTTCGACAGATCCTATATTCCTCAAAGGATCTCAAAGGAATACAGGATCTGTCGAAAAAGGGTTTATTTTTTAACAGATCCTCATCTGGACTGCCTGGGGGGAGTGTTTCGAAAAAGCTCCGTGTCGAAAAGAGTAGCGGCCATGTTTATGCTAATGAAGCATGGGATATTTAAATCCCTGCTTCATTAGCAATTTCGACGTGCCTAATCTACATCTCTCTGTTGACAGAGAGGTGTAGTTTAGACATACTCTGTATGTCTACACTGCACTAAAAGGCACATACACACACAGCCCTCCCCTTCTCAGCATGGCCCAGGTCCACTGATTTTTGCTGACAGCAGGGACTGGGGGGAAAGGAGAGAGAGTGTTGGGCTGCAGGGCCAAAAATTAGAGTATAGACCAGCGATGGCAACCTAGGCTAGGGAGTGGGCCTCATGAGTGACCCTCCTCCATCTCAGTGGGCCGCAAGATTGTTGTAATCAAGATGGTCTCTCAGGATAGGGGAGTTTTGCTCAGTGTGCTCGCATACCTAGAATTTGCAGGCTGTGCCGATTGAACCATAGCCGCGCTTTGATTGGATGCAGAGGGGGCACACGTCTTTCACAGCCACTGCTGTGTGCAGTCAGCACGCACCTCCCTTCATGTGGCCTTACCTTGTGTGTGTGTCACTTTAATATCAGTAGGGAAGAAAAATACACGGATGGAAGCCAACAGAATCTGGCAACCCTGCATATGGGCAACAGTAAACAAAATGTCTTGTGGGCCACACATTGAAGCTCAATGGGCCACCTGTGGCCCACAGGCCGTAGGTTGCCCCTCACTGGCATAGATATTTGGGTTTTTTTCAGATGCTGCAGTTCACTCTCTCCTTTTCTCACATGTGTGGATTCATGCACCACAGAAGAGGGTTGAAGGCAGATTGGGGTTAGAGTTTTCTTGCTATTTTTTGTTAATTGTAGTATCTCTCACACACGTACACATGCCACAAGTACATCGCTCAATGACAACCAGAGTGTTTTGCTCTGGAGGTGCTGGTTCCCCCCCCCCCCGTCCCCATCTCTACTTTTTGCTGGTTGATTTACATTCCCATGCTGGTTCCTGATAACATATGAAACAATGAAAAATAGTTAATGGAAGACTGCCTTGCTGAAGAAAGATAAGGTAGTTGCCCAGGAGTCAGGCTTCCTTTGTGATTTTGGCTTTTACCAAAACACAGACATTGAGGATTCATTAGTCTTTGCAAGGTATACTGGGAAAGGAGGTATCATACAAAAGGACAGTTCCTTTTTTTTTTCTTTTCTTTTTTTGCTCAACAAGTTTTGTTGTTATGGGGGGTGGGCATGAGGGTTTCTCAAAAATCAAAAAGGGGGCATGATGCCAAAAAGTTTGGGAACCACTGAGCTAGATCCTCCCTGACAGACATTTATCAATAGCTAGCTCCTTATCTAAATCAATTTTCACAAATAAATGCACACAGTATATTTCATTTTCAAGTGGATAGTGTCTAAATATCCAAGTAATAGGGCTGTACCAAGCGGGGGTATAGGACCCAGGGCACCTCCCCCCACATACTCCAGGTGCAGAGCCTAGGGCAACTCACTCTGCAGGCCCCACCCCTGCTCCACTCCACCTGCCCGCTCCCTTCCTATAAGCCCTGCCTAGGGTTGCCAAGTGTCCAGTTTTGAATAGGACAGTCCAGTATTTGAGCTGTCTGTTTGGGAAAAACTGAGAAAATATAAATGTCCGGTATTTTCTAAATAAGATGGAATGTAAATTGTGATGTCATGGAATGAGATGGAATGTAGATTGTGATGTCATGGAATGGGATGGAATGTAGAATGTAGATTGTGATGTAATGTCAAGTGTGTCCGGTATTTTTATTGAAACCCTCTGGCAATCCTAACCCTGCCCGTTTCACCTCCACCACACCCCTTCCTTCCCCCCCCCCCCCACCTTTCCCCTCCCCCAAGTCAGGGGATTACTGGAGGCCAGGGAGCAGCAGGGGCAGAGTGGCTGGGGAGCTTTGCCCCCCACCCAGCCCGCTGCGCCTCACTTCTCTGCAGCAGTGAGAAGCTGAGCACCCTGGGGCCAGGGCTCTCTGCGTCCTGTAACTGCTGAGAAGTGGAGTGCAGCAGGCCAGGAGGGTGGTGCAGTGGGGCAGAGCAGGCTGCTGGGCAGCTCCGGCTGCCCTGGCAAGCGCAGGAGAGGGGTGATCACTGCTGCTGTCCTGCACCAGACCCATCCGTAGGACGTTTGAGACGGTCACTGAGGGGCTCCTTAAAGTGCAGGGCCAGGGCAGCTGCCCCGAACCATCCTATGGATGGGACGGGTCTGCCAAGCAACATAAAGCGATTTGATAGCCTCACGTGACTGAGCCATGGGTGTTTTAAGGACATGAGTCTGTCAGCTAATTTAACAGCTTTGACAAGTGATGCTGGAACCTATTTTGAGGGGTGGCCACGCAGTCAAAAACGGCAGCACCCAGACAATGCACAGATAAGACGCCTTGAGCAACCTTCTCTCATGTCCTCTAATTTATCAACCTTTCTGAAATACACTGAGATTTTTCTATTATCAGCAATGAGCTATATCCCCTCCCACTTGGGCCATGTCTATACAACAGGGACTATAGTGGTATAACTGTGGCAGCTATGCCTGTATAATTCCATCATATAGATGCATCTACAGCAACAGAAGGGGTTTTCTGTTACTGTAGAAACCCACCACCTCCCCGAGCAACGGTAGCTAGGTTGAAGGAAACATTCTTCCCACAGTCCAGTTGCATCTAGATCAGCGATTAGGTCAGCAAAGCTACCTCAATCAGGAGGGTGGATTTTTCACATCCAGCAGTGCTGGAGCTATTTTAACCAGCTTTTAAGCATAGACCAGGCCTCACACCCTTTCGCTAGGAAATTCTGTAGCAAAAGCTGAACCCTGAATAGTCTGGGCAATAGCCCTGTATAGTTAAAAGCTCACTCCATTATCGGAGGCTTGTTGGAGACCAATTCGCTCCTCTTAAAAATGCAACAAGTGCAATAGGAAAAGTTGGGTGTTTTTTCCTTCAGGGCAAGTCATTGTGTAAATGACTGAAGGCAATTCAAACCCAGCCAGGTGTTTCAGGTGAGGGATGATGTTCATGAGCACAGCTGTGTGAGGGACCAGCCCAGGACAATGGAGGGGAAGTTCAGGGTGGAGATGTTCTGGTAGGGCAGCAGAAGTGGTCAGGAGATAGCAGGGGTGCTGCCGGTCAAACATTCACAAGACACCATGCCTAGCTCTAACAGGAGCTACTAGGCCCAGCTGTTACTCTTTGCTGCAGTAAGGGCTGATCACACCAGAGGGCTACAGGGTAGCCACAATTACTCACTGCGTCAACTGGCTTATAGCACTTACCTCTCATTTCTGCTCCACTGCCCATCCAACCTGCCATGCCAGAGCAGTGGTAGAAATGTAGCCGTGTTAGTCTGGTGCAGCTGAGCAGAGCAGCTTAGCCTTCGTCACTAAATTCCTATGTATCCACTAGGTGGGGCTCCAGGATCAAGAAAATCAGTGAGCATGGTTCCCCAGTTGCCTGGATGTCTGTGTTACCTGATGTTCTGTGCTTTCCTGCCAAAGACAAGCCTCTAAATGGAGATACAGTGACAAGGGTAGAGCACTCTGCTTTTGTAGACTTATAGGGCTGGACAAATCTTCTTTAGGGGATGCACCCTGAAGGTTTCTCATTATTACTTTTAACCCATATGTGCATGGTGGTTGGGGGTTGGAATGCAAGCACATATGCAGGAATTTCTGGGAGCGGATGCTTTTTTGGGGGGGATATGTGGACCACAAGGGTGTGAATGCCCTCCCCATTATCCCCCAGGTAAGTGAGGAAATCAGCTCCAGCCTTCCCCTGGCCGGCCGGCGCATGGAGAAGGGAGGCTCAGGCAGTGTGCCATTCCTGTCTTCCCCAGCTGGCCGGAGCGTGCTTATTTGGGGGAACATACGGGAGTGCTTTTGCACCCCCCTGCATATGGATCTGGAATGGAGTCAGTGTTTGTTGTGACAATGGGGCTCTGCGTGCGAGAGTATGGTTACATGAGCCTAGATATTAGGCAGAGAGATCTGATTATAGGTATGCATGTGCTCCTATTTCAATTGCATGTGTTACCTCAGAAGGCCAAATAAGTCAACCAACATTAATAAATTGATCCTCACAAAAGGCACGTGCATATTTTTGCTCCCATTTTGAAGACAGGGAAACTGACGCCCAGGGAAGTTGCATGACTTGCCAAAGATCACACAGGGAGACAATTGCTCAGATGAGAACAGAACCGAGATCCCCTAACTCCCGTTGCTTTAGCCACATGCTAATGCTTCTTCCCTAAAAGGGTCAGGTCTGTGCATATGTATTAGGGATGTAAAATCCCATTTAACTAGTTAACCTGTTAAACACAATGTTTAACTGGTTAACCAATTAAAGTGGGTTGGGCAAGCTAGAGTGTCCTTGTCTGCAGCAGGCCCCATAGGGGTGGAGTACCCCCCGACCTGCAGTGAGTAGGGTGCTGCTCCAGCCCCCCCACCAGTTAACTGCAACCGGTAAGCATCACCCGTAACTGGTGATGCTTACTGGTTAACTGGTTAAGCTTCCAAATCCCTAGTATGCATGAGTGTGGGGTCTGGGTATGAAAGCATGCACAGCTAGAGATGTGAGTTGAATAGATAAATAAGGGTATGAAGAAGCAGGGGTGTGGATAACCTACAGCAGTGCAGTGGTTTCTGTCTGTCAGGTATTACACCACAAGTACAAGCGGAGTTGCACAGCCCAGAATGTTTGGAGGGAGGGATGAGCTTAGTCAGAGAAGAATAGATGTACGGGTCTGTCTGTTGCAGGCACATGCAGTCTGTCCTTCTCTGCGCCTTCTCTAGTCTGATTTAGGGTTAAAGTTCTGCCCATCTCTCTTCCCAACCATTGCTCTTTCCGCTGACAGCAGAGCCACTGTGCCAAGATGTACTGGACTGGCCAGTCAATGGAACCAGTCCTTTCTTCCAGCTGGAGAGGGTCCTAAACTAATGCCCCAGGGCAGACCTAAATCCTTCTCACTCTTTCCTTTTTGGGTTGTTCTAGGGGGAGAGAGTTCAGAATCTCTATTATCCACACACACACACAGATTTCTGAATATGGACTCTACAGCCTCAGCAATAGAAAAGCCATGTGTTTCCTTGCATGCCACTTACTCTATTGGCTTTCCCTTGTTAGGTACTTTCAAGATTTTCTACCCAGCTGGTGCACAGAAGTTTCTTGTTTGTTGTAGGAGCCAAGCCAAGCTTTCCCAAA
Organism: Pelodiscus sinensis; assembly: GCF_049634645.1. NCBI lineage: Eukaryota > Metazoa > Chordata > Testudines > Trionychidae > Pelodiscus > Pelodiscus sinensis. The sequence continues at coordinate 31,685,539 of NC_134726.1, forward strand.
GTTCAGGGGAATTTGGATCCCATTATTATGGCCAGAGAAATAAAGACAAGTGGGATAACCATGTCTACACAGAAAGAGGCATGAAGTATACACTCTCATCCATTAACACCATATGCTGTCACATTACCACAGTACAGTAAATTCATTTGATCTGATAGCAGCTAGATAGGTCTAGGAGAGGTCAGCAGGCAGAGTACAAGCAAAATCATACAAAGAATCATAGAATTCTAGAACTGGAAGGGACCTCGAGAAATCATCAAGTCCAGTCCCTGCAGGACCACTGACAGAATTAAAGAAATACACAGATGAAATTAAATTAAGGTCCAGTGGCTATGTGGATGGAAAATGGATATTCTTCATCTTTCCTCACCCCTGCTAGCTGACATCCGCCTGTTACTGAGGGAGCCAAGTCCCTTCTGCACGTTGTGTGGTTTTGATCTTAAAGACCCACAAAGCACATTTATTAATTAATATTTGTAAGACACTAGCAGCTAGAGGCCCCGATGAAGCTCAGGGCCCCGCTGCGCCAGGTGCTGTGCAAGATTCCAGCCCCAAAGAGCTCATCAGTTGACAAGAAGAAGAAACAGGTGGATGAAACAGACGGGTGGAGTAGCAGGGAAGTGGGATGACAATAATAGTAGCACGGAGTGGCTGGTGTGCACAATTCGGTATAATCAATCAATAGGAGTGATGAAAGGATAGTAGAGTCCACTTATTAGCTACCTCCTGCACACAGCAAAAAGTTGCCATTATCTGGAAACCACCACCAAGTGGAAGGCCGGTCTGTAGGGCTGCAGCCCCAGAGGGAAAAAAGCGCTGGAACATGCTGCAGCCCCGCAGATCAGCCTGCGGTCAGGGACCTGCTGCCCACACACGAGCTAATGGGCTGGGAGACACGCATCCCTGCCTAAAGGAGGGAAATGCTGCTGGACTCCCAGTACAGCAGCTGGGAGGGGACACTGCAGTTTGGATGCTGGGGGGCTTTCCATAGGGACCAAGGGCAGGAGCCTGCACAGCTGCCTGGCACCTGCCCTTCTGCATTGGCACCAGAAGGCTGAGACCTGGGAAGGAAGTACCGGGCTGCAGTGAGGCCGGCGACTGCTCAGAAATGGATGAAATAATGGTCGGAGAAACACTGCATTTGGTGCCAACATGAAAATATACCAGCCTAGAATCACTCTAGTTCAGGGCTACTCAATACCCAGCCCATGGGCCACATGTGGGCCTGTTTGTTTGTGGCCCGCGGTGCAGTTTGTGTTTACACTGGGTTCAACGTGCAACCCGCGGGTGGGATCCTTTGAAAATGGCCTCCACTGAGAACACGCTCTACAATGGTGAGGTGTCTCCCAGGCAGGGTGAGCATTGAAAGACACAAGCAGACGGGCTGGGCTGGAACAGATGGGTACAAGGTGTTGGTTTTTCTAGCCCCCAGGGAGGAGGTGCCAGGAGCACTGAGGCATTGTGGGAAGTCCTTTGTATTCCTGGCCATCAGAGTAAAAAAAGCTACTTGCATATATATTTGCATGCAGATGCAACCACACTGAAGTTACCACCCTCAGCATGTGCTGTGAGTATGATTGTGGCCCCCAGGGCTTCCAAAGTTGAGTAGCCCTGCTCTAGTTTATGGTCTAGAAGCAGCTGCATTAAAGGAAACAGACCTCAGAAGGTTGGAGGCAGAGGAGATCAGAACTCTTCAAAAGATGGCAGGTGCAGAGTGGAATAATTTTCAAACAAATGAAGTTGGAGGGAGACTAGGAGGGGAAGTCAGAGCATGAGACTGGCTCTGATCAAAAAGATTACCATAGGAGGGGCACTGGAGAAGACAAACAGTGAGAAGGATGTCAAAGACAATAATGAAGACACTTCAGTTCGACCTAGAAGCCAACCATCAATTAGGTGGCAGGCCATCAAATACAAGGACATAACCAGGCTAAGCTTAAAAGAGGAACTAGCCTTGGGTAGGTGATGCTGAACAGCTCCTTGTGTCTGCCATGATTCTTTGGGATGAAAGATATATGCACTGTGACAGGGTCAGGCTAGAGGGAAACAAACGAGTAATCCTATTGGGGTCCAGGAGATATATTAGCCTCAGACTGAGTAAATCTCTGTTCCTAGGGTAAACTGGTAGGGCCTATTACAGAACCAATGAAAATTTGCCAGAATCAATCAGGGTAATTAAGCATCTGGAGTCAATTAAGTGGGCTTGCAGAGTCAAGTGAGCCAAGACTAGTTAGAACACCTGGCGCCAATTAAAGAACCAGTTGTGACTGGTTATAAAAAGAGCTTCTTTGCAGTCAGTTGGTGCAGGAGGAGCTGAGAGGATGGAGGGAATGCTGCAGGGAGTCTTGGAGGATCAAGCACCAGCGGATTTTTGTAGGAAGAGCCTGATAAGGAAGGTGCTGGGGAAGTAGCCCAGGGATTTTGTAGCTTTCTCGCAGCCGGTGTTGGAGACTTTTATAGGCAGCTGCTATTGCGGGCCTTGGGTTGGAACCTGCAGTAGAGGGTGGGCTTGGGTTCCCCCCAACATCCACTTCCCCATTTCCACTTGGGGAAAAAAAGGGGGTTACCCTCCCCTGTATCATTCGAGGGTCCACCAAGACTGCGGAGTTTGGTTTTCCTCTGTCTGTTATGCTGGCCAATGATAAGAGGAGCTCGACAAAACAGTAAGCTGATGTCCTAGGTGAGGTGCCTAAACTGAGGACTGTGGTAAGCCTCTGAGGCATGCAATCCATCTGAAAGCACAGGACCCACTAAGTTTGAGTAGGAGCTGTGTCACAGCACATATGCTCAGTCAGTTAACCGTAGCGTTTCCTTGTATTTTCCTGCAATGCCTCGCTGTGGCAATGAAAAGGAAGGCTGCAGAGACAGACGGATAGACATATAGGCTGTGTCTAGACTGCATCCCTTTTCCGTAAAAGGGATGCAAATTAGACACATCGCAATTGCAAATGAAGCGGGGATTTAAATCCCCCCTCTTCTTTTGCATAAAAATGGCTGCTGCTTTTTTCCGGCTTGGAGCTTTGCCGGAAAAAAGCGCCAGTCTAGACATGGATTTTTTCGGAAAATAAAGCCTTTTCCGAAAGATCCCTTATTCCTCTTAAAATAAGGAATAAGGGATCTTTTGGAAAAGGCTTTATTTTCCGAAAGATCCGCGTCTAGACTGGCGCTTTTTTCCAAGCAAAGCTCCGAGCTGGAAAAAAAGCGGCAGCCATTTTTATGCAAATGAAGTGGGGGGGGATTTAAATCCCCGCTTCATTTGCAATTGCGATGTGTTTAATTCGCATCCCTTTTACGGAAAAGGGATGCAGTCTAGACACAGCCCCTTTGTTTGTCATGTCACTGTTTTGTTTTGACTAGGCCGACTGATACCACAGCCTTGCTGCCTTCCCTTGCTGGCTCAAGCTGAAGCAGCCCTGGGCGCAAAGGGGAGGAGAACTAGTTGGGCTCACTGCGATGCTATCAAGCCAGTGATGGCTCAGAGGCTCATTGGGTGGGGCTCATTAGCAACGTAAACAAAAATCCCCAAGACATTCACAGAGCCGGGGGAAGGAGGTGTTGTCTTGCCCCGTCGGGTTCTGGACTGTTGGGATCATGCATCTCTATAGAACAGATCTACGTTCAGTGGAGATAGCTGTATAGAACTTTGCCATGTGGACGTGGCCACAGAGCCATTGGCCACTGTAGCCCCTGGATTATAATGGAAAGCACTTTTCATTCACTCAGTGTGGGTTCTTTTGAAAAGCAACACACTCCAGAGAAACCTCTTCAAGGGTGGAATCAGGGTGTTTTCCGCTTTGGGGTTCATTGCGCCTGCTGCAGTGTAATCTTGACGGTGGTGGCAGATTTATGTTGCAAGCTCGGCCTCTCAAAGGACACGCACACTCCTCAGATTTGGCCAGATGGAAACATCTGCCTGACAGCACAGCATGAAAAACAAGGTATCCATCCTGGGCGTGTCCAATCCAGCAGCAGCTGTGGCCAGGCAGGGTGCAAGTTAGCAGCATCTCTCTGAAAAGGGCCATTGTGTGTTTTTGGATGTAGAGCACGGCCAGGATCTGGGAAATCGCTTTGATTGTCTGAGTGTTTCCTAACGTTTGGCTCCCAGAGACTTTATTTTTGACTCCGCACTTGGATGCAGCAGGATGAAACAAACCGTCCAAATTGAGAAAAAGCACCTGAATAGAAGAGATCAGGAGCAAAGGAAATGAAATGACTGGGCTACAAATGACATAGCTTTGCCAGCTGGATTTGGAATTTCTTTTCTGAAATATTGGGCTGATATTTGGCAGGTTGGGGAGGAAGAGCAAAGAAACCAAAAACGTGAAATGTCCTTTTTAGGGTCTATGTTTCTGTGCTGATCCTGCCTGTGTAGTCCTCTCCCCATCGGCAGCCACACCCAATGCCAGTAGGACGAAGTGACATGGAATCCGAGATGGAGGAGCCTCAAAGCTTTGGATGCTCAGCTGGGATAAGCATCCCAAGTCTGTCTCTGCCTCGGAAGCTTTTGGGTCTGCCAAAGTGGTCAGAGCAGCTTTCTGTGCTTAGAACTCCATCTAAGAAGCTGAATGGAAGAAACCATTTGCAGCACACAGCAGTGAGTTTTATTGGTCCGACAAACCCCAGGAACGGGGCGACGTCATTTCAAGCCCCATCTCCTGGCATCTGATCTTACTGACTCTTTGTATGGATATGATTTTTGTCAGAGTAAAACTAAGCAAAATTCACTGATCTGTCGTGGCACAAATGCATGTTAGCCACCCATCCCCGTACTTGCTGAAAGTGGAATGCCCTAGGGTAGTGGTCACCAATGAGGAGATCCAGATCGACTGGTAGATCTTGGAGACTCTGACAGGTGATCCTGAAGATTTGGCCAAGGGGCTACCAAGCACAGCACTTCAGCTACCCCTCCCCCTTTGCCTTGGAACTGCCTCCCTGCCCCCCAGCCTGTAGGGCAGGGAAGGGAGAGTAGGGGGCGCTGATCTCAGAGTGCCCCTCTCCCACCCTGTATTCTGTCTCCATAACAGGGTTTGGGATGGAGGAGGTTTGCTGGCTGCTTTTGGGAGTGGTGGAGGGCCAGGGCAGAGGTGCACCACCACCCAGGAGCCACTTGAGGTAAGCAGTGCCCAGCTGGAGCCAGCTCCGAACCCCTGCCCCAGTCATGAACCCCCTCCTACCCCAAGCCCCTGCCCTAGCCCTGAGCCCCCTGGACCTAAACTCCTTTACAGAGCCTTACCATGAACCCCCTCCTGCACCCCAACTCCCTGCCCCAGGCTCAGCTCAGAGCCCCCTCACACTCCAAATCCCTTAGCCCAAGACCAGATCCTGTGCCCCAACCCTCTGCCCCTGCTTGGTGAAAGGGAGGGAGGACAGAGTGAGCAGAGGTGGGGCCTCGCAGAAGGGACACGAAGGAGGCGGGGCCAGGGTATTTGGGTTTGGGGTAGATCGTGGATTTCACTTACATTCAAATAGTGATCTTGGGCTTAAAAAGGTTGGCGAACCCCTCCCTAGAGCAGTGGGACCGAAATGATTTCATGCCATGCCCCTCCTTCGGCTCCCTGCTGTTACCAGAGAGCAGTGAGAGCCTGTCCCACACTCACCCCACAGCAGCAGCTCTAGACCCCGGCACCCGGGATCACATTGCAGCACCTCACAGAGGAGGGCACCCCTGTTAAACGTGAGTGAGCGGTGTTGTGATCCCATGCACCAAGGCCAGGCCGCAATGCCCAGAGCAGAGGGCCAAGGCTGGCCAGCCCCAGTGACAGAAGCCACTTCAAAAAGGACATATTCTGGCTTTCTTGCATTTCCCCTCCCTTACTTTGGACAACCTCCCAGTACCTTTTCATGACATCCCCATCCCCTCACTCTGTTTAAGAAACATTGCCCTAGGCATTCCTTGGGCCAGGACCAGGGATGGCTAAAGCCCCCCCCCCCCCCCGCAGAGTAGTCCCCAAATAGGTTGTCTCAGCTGTGTTTACATCCCTCCCACACCATTTTGCTTTGGCCTGCTCACCGAGATGTCGGGTAAAAAGAAAAAACACTCTGGCTGGAATGTCACAAGTTATACACCTTTATTTCTTAGAATCCAGAACCATAACGCACGAGAACCGAAAAGAGTGAGAGGAACCCCAAACCAACTAGCCTTGCAGCTGGGCACATGGGGTCCCCATGGGGCTTGGCCACCCTTCCGTTGGTGTCCAGGGGGCAGACAAGCCACACTTGAGTGGCACTGTGCCTCTGCTTCAGTCACTTGAAATAGGGAAGGGAGGCAATTAAAGTGACTGCTTTTAATTTGAGCTTGCCCCTCACCACGTGGCCAGCCATGGTTAGATCCACCCCCTCTCTGGGGCTTGTCAGGATTTTATCCCACTTTTCCTGTCGGGCTTTGGGCTTGCCGCATGGCAGAGTGCACCCAGCACCCTTCACTTCTGGGTCTCACCTGCAAAATTTGATTTCTTCTTTCCCCTTGGCTCTGGCCCAGAGTCTGTGCTGGTTCATGGTGTTTAGTCTCCCATGCTGTTGGGTCTGCTCTGCACTCCGGGACTTGACCGGTGTCGAGCCCTTGTGGCAGAAAACCTTTGGGTCTTCAAAGGGATTCGGAAAAGCAACTTCAGTGCCCCTTTTCTTCACCCTCGGGTGCCTGTCTGTGCTTCCCCAAGGACAAAAGAGCTTAGGAGCAAGATTCTCCATGAACCAGCCCATTAGATTCCATACCACAGTGCAGAGAAGTGCAGATCTGGTGCCGAGGGAGACGTAAAACTCCCAGAGCGTGGGCCTCATGGAGCACATTTTCGTTCCTTTCCACAGTCCCCTGCAAGCCAAAATCCAGCGGAGCAAGGAGATGACAGCAAAGACCAAGGGGAGAGTTTTTCACAGGAGAAAGTCTGTTTAAAAAAAAAAAAACCTGCCCAAGGCAATTGAAAGAGCAGCAGTGTCTTATCAATAAATCATGCACATGCATATGCAAGGCATAGAGAGGGGCATGTGGGGACAAGAGCTCCCCAGATTTCTGCTTAGCTTGCTGGCAGGAAGAGGGGCTCTGTCCTTCTGCCACACCTGCCCCCGACTTGGCCCCGGTACGTGGCAGCCAGGCCTAGGCGGGGAGCGGAGGGGGTGGGACCAGCCGCTTTTCACACTGGCTGTTCTGGGTCACTGCTCTGTGCAGCGGCTGCCTGAGAGAGGCTGGCTAGGGTGGTGGTCAGGCCCAGATGCCAGGGACAGAGGCCGAGCGAGCCAGTTTCCCCTCTCCCTGACACATTTCTGGTTCATTTAGCTCTTATCCCTGGCAGCCAGAGCAGGTGGAGGGCAGCCTGTGGAGCCAGCATCAGCCATGTGAGAAGCTGCTCTGTCCCACTCCTCACCTGGCTGCCAGGGAGAGCGGCTGAACCGGCCAGGATGAGGCACTGCGGGCAGAGGACAAAGCCCACTGGCAGCAGCAGAAGAGGCAGGGGAAGGCATGACCCTGCCCACTCTCTGCCCCCTGCTTCGGCATGGCTCCCGGGTTGCCCCAAGCTTCAGCCATGCTGAGGTTGGGACCGGGTGCCACCTGCCCTCCCCATGCTCTGGGGCCAGGGAGGCTCACCCTGGGGTGGTGGGGACTGGAGACCTGCCCCTGCAGTGGGGGGAGGGGGAGCCGGAGCCCTGCCCCTGAGGTGGGTGGGAGAGGTGGGGCTAGGGGGTTGCATCCCCCAGTCCTAGGTTCACCCACCACTCATGACAAAGCCACAAAGCCCCCAGCAGGTAACTCGCAGCAGCCTTGGGATGGGTTGGGGGGGGGGGGAGGAGGGAAGGGGTGGAGACGAGACACAGGGCATTTTAGATTGGGCCCTCCAGAATGCAAAAGCACGAGTTGTCTATGTACACACGCCACACTCGGCTCTGCATGCAGGTAGAGATAAGGGGAATCGAAGACTCACCAAGAGGGTCTGACTGAGTTTACATTAAAGCGAACCCAAACCCAGCTACTGTCTCCGTCAGCCGTGCTGAGCGGAGGAGACTAATCCACAAAAGCGCTTTAATCCAGCAGTAGCATTTAATCTTCCAGAGGGACAGACATGGTTTAGGTCATGACACTCTGACTAGCAGGGGAGATACCACCAGGCAGGATCGCCTGGCACAGGTTCCTGCGCTTTTAGAGCTAGAGAGCTGAGGTAACTCAAAGGTCACTCAAATTGGCATCCTGGAGCACCATGTTTATTATTCTTCATTGATTCCAGTTCAGATGTGCTTTGTTTGCAAGGAGGAGGAGATTTTCTTCCTCTTAACAGCCAGTCTTCTGCAGCAGGGCAGTCGTCCTGCTCTAGTGAAATTAGGGTTAGACCTAGCCCTGGGGAGAGGGGATGGAACTGTGGGCCAATCAGAAGAGGGCTAGACAGAGTCAATCAGGGCCTGGCTAAGCTCTATTAGAAGGGCTTCTGGATAGGCGCACACACACACTCTTGCCCCAGTTGAGGAGCAGGAAGGATCTGGCTGCCTGGTACCTGAGACAGAGCAGGGCTAGGGAAAGGTAGGCAGAGCTGGGGAGCTCTGGCCAGGCAAACTCCCAGGTTAAGGCCTTGCTTTCAAGGCCTGAGGAGTACCAGGGAGGCAGGCAAGGCAGGAGAAGGCAGCAAGTCCACACACCCCCTTGTCAACGATGAGTAGCCGTTTCAAACTACAGGCTAGATGACAAGTGGCAGAAAGTCACTGAGGCAAGATGGATATGGGGGAGGGGGATGGTTGGGGTTCCCTGGGAGAAGAGGCCCCAGAATGAGGGTCATTACCATGTGGAAAGGGGTCACTGTGGGTCAGGTGGGACGTGGGGCCGATGAGTGGTGGGGAAACTAAGAATCTGTCTACACAGCAATATTATTTTTCAATAACTTAGTCCGTGTCTACACAGCAGGCCATTATTTCGAAATTATGTCAAAATCCTGTCAAGCTGGATGACTTCTTACTCCATCTCCTGTAACCCTCATTGTACAAGGAGTAAGGGACGGCGGAGGAAGAGGGCTCTATTTTGAAATAAGTGCTGTGTAGACGCTCCCAATTTCGAAATAAGCTACACAATTGACGCAGCTCAATTTGCGTAGCTTATTTCGAGTTAAGCCCTGCTACGTCGACGTACCCCAACAGAAGACAAAGTAACTGAGGGCGAGACACTGGCCAAAGGGCAGGAAGAGCTAACTCCCGATTAGACCAGCAGGGGGCACTATGGCAGTGAGCCTCAAACTGTTATACTTGCTAATGCAGCTTGGGGTCTGAGGATCCAGAGGGGTTCTTTTCATCTCACACAGCATCACCTGTCGTAATAAGGGATCCTCTAGAAAGTTTGGGCTCTTGGTCAGGCAACTCCACGGCCATTAGACTATGTCCTTTTCGATGCCTCTGCAACTTCTAACTTTCAATGGGCTTGCCGAAAGGGGAACTCACTACAGCTCATTGAAATAGCGTTGATGATGCATAAGGAACAATAGAGACTGGTGTCTCCTCTCTGGGTTGGCGGCTGGTTTGTGGCAGGACGTGTTCATAATGAATCTGCCCCCTGCCCCTCCTCTCCACCCAAGAAAGCCCCTGCTGCCTTGCTCACATCCCTCTATCCAGCCGTCGCTGCAAGATACGCGATGCAGGCCACTTCTCTCCTGGTTGTGCATTGTGATTTCACAACCAGTGAGTCAAACAGCAAGGCTGCTTTTTTGCTGGGAAACCTGGAGAGGCTCATGAGAGGAAAAAAAACAATCCTCATTGGAAAACATAATCCATCTGCAATGAGTCGCATTATGAAAATAGCCACGTTCGTTCTACCGTGGTACGCTGACAGCAGCAGCAGCAGGGGAACAGTTTTAACAGCTGAGTGTTTCAGTTTGCTATGGTTAATGTGCCTTTGTGCATAGTCAAAGGGCAGAGGTGAACCTATATGGTGAATTTCAAGCTGAATCAAAAACACTGGAACCCAAGGACAGCTCCCCCAGAGATAGGAACTGAAGATGTCCACTGGGGTGGGGGACGATTTTTTTTTGCCTTCAGTTGGACAATTTCCCAGCAACTAAAAAGCTATGCCATTGGCTTCAAGGCCTGCATCTTACCATTGATCACTGAAGCTTTCTTTGCTGTGCCAGGGTAATCAGCATCAGTTTCCCCATTTTACAAAAGGGGATTGAATACTTCCCCATATAGCCAGGCAGCTAAAGTGTAGCTTTATGCAAAATAATGGGTCTCAGTGTACTTTGCCAGCCACCTTTTCAGAAAGCAGAAAGGACCTTTACCTTACCATTGGTAAAGGTGCACCAGCCAGAGTATTGGGTCTCAAGCTGATTTCAAGGCAGGGATAGAGCCATATAATTTTGTTTTAAGTTTTAAAATTAGTATTGTGAAATAAGTAAAAGGGTGATTTTTTAAAATTGTAATTTGGTGTCCATGTTCAAATGTCCATATTGCTTCTGTGTAACAAAGGTTGCTTCTCTGTAACTAAGAAATCAACCTTGTGACGTGTGAGAGAGGAATGTATGAGAGATAAGTGTAAGGCCAGATGTTCTAGGGAGAAGCTCAGGACAGACAGACGCGCCAGAAGATTGCTGTATATCCCCATTGAGATGTAAGCCGTGGGCAAATCAATGGCTCTGAAAGAAGGCAAGCATTTATCAATCGGGACAAAATATTTGTGAATGAAACCAGCTTAGCATGGCAGAACAAAGAAGGCCAGGAGCAAGAGGAACAACTGGAAATAACCAACATCTGTCAGAAGAACAGCATGATGATGCCAACCCCACTGATTCTGATGGGGAAGAACTATTATAAAAGGAGAAATGTTTTGCCTTAAAACCAAGAATGTCCTGCCAAAGACTGGAGCATCGGTCTCGACCGATAGACCCCGTCCCCCTTGCGTCTCTGCCCGTCATCAATCCAGCTGGCCACAGACTGGTAAATATAACATTGATGGGTGTGTGTGTTTCTCTTTGTGTGTGTCTATGTAAGCGTATGCTAACTGCTTTGCCATTGTATTCTCAATAAACGCAACGTATTGCCTTTTCCCCCTGAAAAGATCCCGTGTGCTTCTTATAAGCATAACACCCACCTCGCCGGGGTGTTGCAGGGCTTCGTGTGTTACAAAGCACTTTGAAAGAGCACCGAAGGACAAAGCAACCCTGTTCGCCGCTCCTGCCATCGGACAGGAGCAGAGTCCAAACATTCTCCAGCATCAGGGGAGGCAGGCAGGCAACCCTGCTGTGGAACGCCTTGGACTGCCCCTGTCATTGCTCCCCTACCTGCCTTGGCGTGAAGGACGTTTCCTATAGAATCTCTCACTGGTACTTCAGAGACTCCTGTCGCCATGGTACCTAAGCATCGCACAGCAGTTAAGCTTCAATAAGACCATGAACAAGAAATGATAATCACCGTGGCGCCTTCCAGTGGGCAGCCTTTTCACCCTTCCTTCCTTCCTTCCCCTGCTCCCCTCCTTGTGAAGGAGCCTAGGGGATTCAAGAGAGAATTACCACCTGTCTGTAGGGTTTTTGAAGCAACCAGTAATAGAGAATTTTATCAGTGTTACAATATTCTAAAGGATGCTTCAAAAACACTCGAGGTCCTATTCTCTATTAACTCCTCTAGGGTTTTGTGAGGGATTTTGACAGAGCCCCACTGCATTTCTATGACCCCCCTCCCCATTGGTTTCAGGCCCATTCGGTTCAACAGGATTGTTCCACAAGGGGCTTCTTTCTCCTCCTATCCGCCCCATTCCGTGGGCCCATCCATACGTCGTCCCATCGCTGCGCAACAGAACACAAGTGAACCAGACTCTGTAAGACTGAAAGGTACTTGTTTCTGCCAATAGGGATCCAGGATCTTTGGGGGTGGGAAGGGTCACGTGTGTCAGAGGAATATGGTGAACAATGGGAGCTCACGTGGAGCCCCGTGTCCAGAGAAAGCGGACGTGAGACACAGAGGTGCCGTTTCAGGGACTGGTCATGCAGGCCAGGGGGCTGTCCTGGGTCGGTGTCCTCTCTCCTTTGTCTCGTCTTTGGTTTTCTGTTTCATGGCATCTTGTTGTCACACCTTCGTCAAACCTCCAACCGGAGGGAGAGGCTGCTGCATAGCTCGTGCAGCGGGGAAACCCAGCTCATGCTGCACCAAACACTAAAGACGGCAGCAGGGCTCCCAGGTGGTTGCTCTTATATTGTAGCTGCCAGGGTGCAACATTGCTTCCATCTTAAACATGCGCATCCCTGGCTCCATGGGATGGTTCTTTGCTTGGGTGCTGTTAGAAGAGGCTGTTGCTAAAAAGCTGTGGCTGAGCTGACGTTATGTGCTGGGGATGTTCAGACCGACCCCTAGAGGAGAGCCCCCAGCCAGGCCTGGAGGGGGCAGTTCAGAGGGAAAAGTCGCTATTGTCGCTGGCTCTTCTTCCGAGCAAGTGGAAGCCCCTGCACACAAGCATTACACTTCATTCTATGCAGCTAGCTGCCATCTCTGGGCGGTGACTTACTACTGCAGGGGCAGTACTTCCCCCTCCATCACTTTATTGCATGGCAGAGGGGACACAGGGAGGGAAACCGCCATGCTGGAGCCAATGGGGAAGGCCTGATGTATGTACACATGGCCTGAGATCCACAGGAGTTCGCCCCATTCCTGGACACGCGAGTCTCCCATGACCATGCCCCTTTCCGCTCTGCAGCCAGTCATACGTCCAGCCGGGACCAAGGCCCGGCTGTGCTAATGCTGCTGAGAGGCGGCTCTTTATGGCCTGGCCTGTCACACGCTATAGGCCAGGGCTCCACTGGGCCACACTGTTGGTCCAATACGTCCAGTGGCTGCAGTTACAGGAACAATGCAGCAGAGCAAGGGGGCCTGGGTACAATGGATCTGCCATCCTTGGATGGCGGGAACGTGAGGATGGAGCTTATGAATTCAGCTGCCCGGTTGCAGCAGAGGAGGAGTATCAAGGAGCATGGCTGGGGCTCAGCGATTAACACGGGGCTTGAAATGAGGAAAAGGGGCTCGCAAGGCATGACTATGCCACGCCGGCATTCATCCCCGCCAGCATGCATCCCTCATTCAGCCTGGTCAGTGCTGAGCTCAAAGCCACTGCCAATGAGACAGGAGTAGGGTTCACGCCCTGGGAGGCTTTCAAACAACGTGGTTCCAGGGCCTTGTCAAAAACAAGCCCCGCAAACCCGATAGTCAGGTCAGCAGAGAGCAGAGCGCCTGGATGCTGAAGCGGCCGCACAGTCGTGCGGGGCTGGCAGCACTTGCCGAAGGCTCTGCCTCTCTATCCAGCCGTGCTGTGGATTACAACTGGAGAGTTCTGTGCAGGGGTGGGTGCGCTGAGCTCCTTCGAGGGAGAAGCCTTGAGTGTAGTTGCGAGATCGGCAGGCTGGCCTAGGGGCCAGAATCCCACTGAGACCGGGCACAGTGAGATTCAGCCGCGCGTCACAAATGCTGGCGGCGAAATGCAGCGCGTACTGTGCGCCTAGCGCCGCGCTGGTTCCTCCTTGAACGAGCCAGCCCTGGCAGCAGAACACTGACGCGGTGGAGGAGCCATTCAAGTGGCAATGAAGCCCTTTAGCGGGCACTTACCAACCCCAGCTCTGTCCTGCCAGTTTCTGAATTTACGGCAGTGTTAGTCGACAGGCCCTTCATTTGAAATTTGCTTTAAAACTATTTTTGCCAGCGTGTTGCTGAAGGTTATAAAATCACCTCTCTAAAAAGCTGATGTCCCCTCACAAGGCCTAAGGGCACCAGCTTAATAATACAGTGTAGGGCCCCATATATCCTAAAGCCGGCTCTGTTCGTAGCCTTTTGCCGAGCCCATCAGGAAGGGCCAGTGGTGTCAGCGCTGGAGTGAGGAGAGAGCTGTGGGCTCGCCAGTGCACCTAGAGCCAAGGATCAGCCTGGAAAAGAATAAATCCAAGAGGTGGGACTGGATCAGGGGATTCGGTTCTGTCCCGTCTCTGACAGATGGAACAGACCCAGAGAGCCCAACGGGCGGGTGAGTCTGGCAACCATCGGACGCCAGAGTGCCTGGGCCTTGAAAGGTTAATTGACTAGGACAGGAGTTCTCAATCTGTTTACTACTGTGAGCTGCGCAGGCCGCTCTCTCTGTGTTAGTGGGTCGAGTCCACCTGTAGGGCTCTGGGGATGTCACATGGGCCGCAGCTGCGTGCTGATTGGGCCGCAAGCAGCCCGCGGACCGCAGCTGAGAACCGCCGACCTTGAGCACACGACAACGGAGCATTCTGAATGTGGCACAGTAACGAAACCTGGACCCATTAACTCCCAGCAGGAGAAATTCCCTCCAGCCATATCCCCTCGTCTCATGCGTCCGGCAGGTTCAAGCAGTGAAATCCCACCAGAAGGGGAGGAAATGGTCTGCCCAGCCTCAGAGCTACTGAGATGCCTCTGCTTGCAGGGGCCTGGCAGCAGCTGGAGCGGGCGAGGGTGCTAAGGAAGAAACAGGGGCTCCATTCCTTGCCCAGCACAGCTACTTTGCAATCTGCTTCCGGCTGAGAGCAGGGCATTTGCTGATAGAATCCGCTGTAGGTTACAGCTGTGGACATGGAGTCCAGGAGCTGCTTTTGGGTAGAGCCCAGTGTTGAGAAGATGTCAACGTGCTCCTTGCTGGCTTCCAGTCCTGGGATGAGCCCACGAGGAGACGGTGTTCAGAAAAGCCAGTGCGTGGAAAATCCAGCTGCTGGCAGATTGTGCTCACTCTGACTTGGGTTGTGAACCCTGCAGGGCAGGAGACTGTCTCTCTGTTCAGTGTTTGTACAGCGTGTAGTGCAACAGGAGGCTGAGACGGGGGCTTTTGGGTGATCTGGTCATACGAATAAAAAATCAGGTAGCCCAAGGCTGGGTCGGGCATTCTGAGCTGGTAGGGAGATAGCTGCAGATGGGTCACTAGAGGCTGCCTTCTGGGTTACCAGACACCCAGTGAGCAGGAAAAGTGAACCCTCATGAGTGTTGAGGGGAGGGAAGGAATTGCTCCCTCTTCCTCCCCTACTTCCTACAGCTACTGTTCTCCTCTTCCCCCCTCCCTGGGGCACAGTCACACCCGGAAAAGTCAACTCTGCAGCCCAGACACTTCTGGCCTCGCTAGCTCAGGTTGCTCTAACCTTCTAGAGACAGCTTTCCGGACATCACAGCTTGGCCTCTCAGCAGCTGATGTGGAAATGTGGCTATCAAGAGGGGAAATAAGGATCGTGGCTGGTTAACCCATTACAAAGGCAATTTCCCCTCTCTCAATTGCCACATTTCCACATCAGCTGCTGTCAATGAACCCCTTCCACCCTGACTTGACTAGCCTCACACAAGCAACCCCTTTCTTTTGTTGCCCTTATATAGATACACCCCTGCCTCTGTAAACTCCACTCCAATTCATCTGATGAAGTGGGTTTTACCCATGAAAGTTTATGCCCGAATAACTCTGTTAGTCTCGAAGGTGCCACCAGACTCCTCGTCATTTTTGCAGATACAGAGCAACACAGCGACCCCTCAGACTAATAGATGTGGGGGAAATGCAGTTCTTACCTCTTCCTTGCCCAGCTGCAGTCAGATCTCCTCAGCACCAGAGCAAATACAGCCCAATGGCAGCACTACTTCGGGGAGGGTCTCTTCGCTAGGGCCAACTCATGCAGGAGAGCTTTATGATCCAGGAGGTACCTGATAGTCTTGTCAGAGTTGGGAGCCCCAGTATCCTGCCAAGATACATCTTGGGATGACAACACATCATGTGATTAAACAGCAGCTGCAATCAGATACAGCATTTTCCTTCTCCATATCCTCTCCTGGACCGTTCTATGCGGTTGCTGAGCATGTCAAGCAGCTGATGCCCTCCACCCCAGAAGTGGCTGCATTGCAAAAGCAAGAGGATTTTCATCTCATTTGGTTTGGCAGCCTTTTGGAATAAAAGGCACAGTGGAAGTCTAAGCGATTACACTTGGTTCATTCCGCTGTTAGCTCGGGCTGTGCCATTTGCTTTCTCTGGATTTTTTTACGGCCCTCCCATTTGAGAAATGAGGCATTGGACAGCATTTCCTTTTTATCCTTCCATGCTTCTCTGCTCACTTTTCCTGGCACACGCTCTCCAGCTGCAGGAGGAACACCTCTCCGTCCTGAGCGAGGCAGCAGTTTTACAAATAGCTCCCCAGCCATGCCCAAATCAATTGAGGGGATGTGCATCCTACACAGTGGAATTAGCCTCTCAGCGCCCCCTTTGACGCACGAATAAAGAACTGTGCAAAATTAAAATTACAGTGCAACAGCTGCGAAAGAAAGGAGCAAAGATCTCCCTATAGAAATAGAAGCAAAGCTCAACCTCTTCCCCCCAGTGCTAAGAGAGCAAGAGGGCAGGAGGTGCCAAGTGTGGGCATGAGTCCTGCTGGGAGAAAAGTGCCAGTGCTGGTTTTACCTCCTCTTGGGAAAAGGGACAAATCCCACCCCTGGGGAGCTGTCAGAGCTACAGATCCCACCCCCGTCCAGCTCCAGTGCTTGGGAAATGCATGGATTTAGCAGCATGGGGAGAGAGTGGAGTCAGATCAGCCCAGCTCTGCTCTCAGCCCAGACCTCACTGGGGACTGGCATGGACCCCTCTGCGGTCCAGCCTTATCTTTCGTAACAGCAGCTAAGATCTGCCTTGGCATTAAAACAACCCTGCTTCCCATTTACATTCCAGCATCTGTAAGGAGAGCAAGTCGTCCTCACATCTCTCTCTGTCTCGCTGAGGATATCCGCTCCTATCGCACAGCACTCCGGTCCCCAATTATCTGTAATTTCACCTGCCATGCAACTTTTGCCAGGTCAGGAGAAGAGCAACTCTTGCTCGCAGCTTCAGTCCCTTCGCTGTCACCCTAAAAGCCTCCAGTGTCACCAGAAGCACTTAGAAGGCAATGGGAGTAATTCAATGCTTGAATTTTCATGAGAAAGGAGAATAGCTCGGACCGACAGCTGCACCAGGATTATTTCCAACAGAACAGACTATTTCCACTTCCTCATCTACCTGCCTGCCACAGCGCTAATCTACAGTAAGGCTTTCACCTTTGGACTTGGACACTGCTGTCCACAGGTAACTGACTCCTATCTTCACTTCCATCTGCGGTCCTTGAAGGCTGCTGTTGCACGATGAAATAACGTACAGCTGAGGGGCAGTGGCGATTGTTATTTAGAGGTTGCAAATTTGTGGGCACCCACACAAAAAAAATCAGATTGAATGATGCTGTTACTAGAATTCTATTACGGGGCTGTTGTATTGTGTCTAACACAGTCTTTTCTGCTCAGCTGCATGGAATCTGTCTGCATGTCTGATGACAGCGTCTCAACGCGACATCTCCTGAGTTAAGTGAATCTATTATTAGGTTTTGGGACAGGAAAAAAATCCATAATTGCAGGGAGATGGAGCTGGGGCAATGTACTTCTGTGCCCTGCCCCCCTAAGAACGCCACGGATCATGCCAATGCCACGTTGGGAGTGCTTGCTGGCACCAGTGACGTCCTGGTTACCTCCTTGCTGGGGTGCATCCTGGCTGTGATGTGCCTGGTGGGCATAGTTGGCAACATCTATACATTGGTGGTGATGAACCTCTCCATGAGATTCACTGGCTCGATGTACATTTATATCGTCAACCTGGCACTGGCGGATCTCTTGTACCTATCGACCATCCCCTTTGTGGTCTGCACGTACTTTGTGAAGGACTGGTATTTTGGAGATGTGGGGTGCAGGATCCTGTTCAGCCTGGACCTTCTCACCATGCACGCCAGCATCTTCATCCTCACCATCATGAGCACGGAAAGATACCTAGCCGTAGTCAAGCCATTAGACACCATTGGGAGAACCAGAGACTACCGCAGGACGATCACCTGCCTGGTGTGGCTGGTGTCCTTTCTTCTTGCCCTCCCAACTATGATCCTCATAGACCTCAGGACGAGTGACCAGGACGGGGTGACCAAGCGCATATGCCACCCCACGTGGCAGATGGAGACCTACAAAGTGTACCTCACCATCCTTTTTAACACCTGCATCCTAGCCCCTGGGCTCATTATCTGCTACTTGTACATTAAGCTGGCCAAGACCTACTGGCGATCTCAGACATCTGTCTTCACCACCAGGGAAACGAACCGGTGCCCCAAGCAGAAAGTCCTGTACATGATATTCAGCATTGTCCTCACCTATTGGGCTTGTTTCATACCTTTCTGGCTCTGGCAGCTGCTCAGCATCTACTACTACCAGCCAGGGAACCTCACCAGCAACACCGTGGTCTATGTCAATTTCATCGTGACCTGCCTGGCCTACAGCAACAGCTGCATTAACCCTTTCCTTTACACGCTGCTCTCCAAGAACTATAAAGAGTATCTAAGGAGTCGCCAGAAGAACTGCATCAGCCTCTCCAAGATAAAGCCCAAGAGACGTCCCTTGAGACGGTCCATGTCCTCTGGAAGCCATGTGTACACAGAATCCATAGCCATTGCTCACATTCCAGGGGTCATTTGTGAGGACGTCTGCTCCTTGTGAAAGGTGAGTCGGTGCAAGGGAGAAGGTAGCTATTTCATGGCTTAGGCTTATATCTGCTAGCCCCTGCATGCCAGAAATTGCATTCAAAAGTACCAAAGTAGCGATGAGCAACATATCCCCCTCTGGTGGCCAATCCACGGAGGATAAGAGACGACTACAGCTACTAGCTAACCGAGTTATGCATTGGGAACATGGTAGACACCCAGAATTTGGAGCAAAAGATCCTGGTTCTATCCATGCTGCCCCCATGTGGTACCAGTAGGGCATTACACATGTAGACGATCATTACCGTAGCAGCTCTAGCTTTAATTAGGTTTGCATCGCTTCCTTACCACACCAACGCCAAATGAAAGCTATGTGGCACAAACACTATGCCTCAGATTTCTGGTATTTGGCACCAGACAAAGGTTTTAAAGATCGCTTAACACACTTGGCAGTCACTGCTTCTCCATGTTAAAAAAAAAAAAGCCCTTAAATCTAATTTAACAATGGAAAATACAGATGCTGCTCTCCCTTCCTCCCAAAGAATCAGTTAATTTCATTCGTGTTTTCATTTTAATCTGTTGAAAAGCCCAGTGCCGATAGGATGTTAATAAATAACGATGACGTGACAGCAATAAAGAGGTAAAACGACAGCTCCCAGCCAGGAGAAGCAAAATCGGAAAAACCAGATTCCCGGCTTCTCTTTTTTGGGGAGTATCCCAGATGTTAATTTAAAGCCAGTCTCACATGGACCAGTGTGGTTCCCTGAGAATTATCTTATATTTACCAAGCGATCTGCAGGCAAAAAAAACGGCTAGGAACAGAATTGATCGTTTCCTTTCTGTGCAGCTGGGCTTTCTGGATTGTCTTGGACACACTGCTTTTGACAGCTATTGAACGACTGCTAAATCCCTCATCACACCCACACAGCAAAAGATAACTTTCAAGGGCAAAGTAAATTCTACTGTGCAGTGCAGTGCCCTGGCTAGTCTGTCAGAACAGGCCTTAGAATCACATCCATCTTCTGTCACATCAGCTTGAAGAACCAACACGCTAGTCACTAGCCACATGTGGTTATTTGGCTAGTCGAGCGTGGCTAGTTCTGTAGCAGAACTGATTGGACATCACGGGCTTAAAGTTTCCCGCCATTGCTACCACCGTCTGGCTCTGTCAGGGGAAAGGCTCTAGTCTAAGAAGGACCACAGCATTTTAACTACCACATGCTGACTCAGCCTGCTGTGCATAGGTCTCCACAACACAGGGGGCTGGGAGTCGGTGTACATGGATGCTCTCTCTGGTGCTACAACTGGGGGGAGGGAGGGGAGACTACAGGCAGACGATGGGGGGAGGGGATTTGGGGAAGGCAGTGTAATGTAGGCAGGGCAGAAACTTGGTCTCCCAAGACCTCAAGGTCTTGAAAGGCCTGGCCTAACTGAGGGACTTGTAGTGACAAATTGCTTCTCTCACAAATGCCCACAGGAGCCCTGGTGTAGACAGCGCCCTGGTTCCAGTGTGTGGCCATTAACATGTTCTGCTAATTGTTCTACCTGCTGAACAGGAGTGCCTCTGTGCTGGCCAGATGTTGCTTCAGTCTCCCCAGCAACTGTGCTTGCCGCTCCCCTTAGTGAACTCTCAGCACGGGGCCAGAACGCGGCTCCCAGAAGGCCACGTCCGAACCCCCCCAGGGCAGCCACTTTTGGCCTGACCCAGGCCTCAGGTCTCTGTCTGACAGAGAGCGTCCTTGCCCTGCGCACAATTCTTTGCAGGGCATCAACCGTCAAATACCAGCTCTGGAGAGAGCGCTAACTGCGGAGGCGGTTCTGAGCCAGGCCAGGTATGTGGGGGACAGGCTGAGGGGCTGAGCTTTGCCCTGCGTCACTTGACGGAGTCGTGCTCTCACAGCCACTGACGCTGCCCCCAGCCCCTTTCCCTCACACAGCCATTAACCCTTCTCCCTCCTACCCTACATACACCCCTGTTCACTTCCGTCCCCCTCCCCTCCCGCTCTGCTCTCGCCACAATGGGTGCACCCACCTCTGACCCCCCACACGGGCGCATCCATTCACTCCCTCCCTCTCATCACTCTCTCCCCTGCAAACCTGCCCTCTTCCACTCACAGCCAGCTTTGTGCCCACACCCTCACAGGCCCGACCTGGTATCGCCCGAGACAATCCAGCTTGAGTTGAACCATTATTTCCCCCACAGAGCCTCGTCATTTGTTCTGTTGCAGTGATGCTCAGACCTCGGGGGTTCAGGAGCCAAATGAGCTATCAGCATTCCCCAAAGGGGGCCCCATAGTATGAACTCACTGTCTTGTTTACTAGAGATTCACATTTAAACCGTCTGGCAGGGGAGATATTTAATTGTTTCCGTATCATTCTCTTAGCAAAATGACTGAGCAAGTATTAATATTTTATCAACTACAGCGGGTTAATAACCTAGTCGGAGCACCCGGTTTGGTTAATAACACTGAGTGATTTAATTATTAAGCAGGGTTTTAATAGCATGTGCTGCAAAGAGCCTCGGGAGAGGCATTAGAAAGCCACTTGCAGCTCCCAAACCTCAGTCTGAGTATCACTGTGCTTTTGTGCCCTCTTCCCTCCCTCTAGAGTCTGTGAGGAAGAGCTGTGTCCTCATCCAGTCTCCCTAGAAGGAGGTCAGTCTCCGGGATCTCTTTGGGAAACAGGCTGAGGAGAGCAACGGTGCCAAACCTCCTGCTGTTTCTTGCACCCCGTGCACCGGTCCCTGTTCTGCTGGTTCCTGCCCCAACGGTGACGTGAAGTTGTGGTTTGGATTGTTGCTGTCTAACCCGGTGTTCGAGCTTGTGCTGTTGTGAGGTGCCCTCAGGCTGCTACTAGGGCACGATCACGAAATGAAATGAACACAGTTAATATTGTCCTGATGCAGGCTGCAAACTGACTCTGCCACAGGCAACCCCCGCCGGCTGACTGACACAGCCCCAGATGGCAACACCCCTGTAAGGAGAAGCTGGGTGGATAAAGGTGTATCACCAACTGTGCCCGACAGCTCGGGCAGACAGCTCCGATAGAGAGCACGCAGCAGAGAGGGAAAAACTTTGGGGCCTCACAGCAGGAGAGCCCTGCAGGTTGTAACCACTATAATGGGGCATGTGGGGAGAATACGCAGGTGGACGAAGAGCTGTGCACAGTACGGATGCTGTTGGGGTATTCCAGGGAACGCCTCCCCCAATGTCCACATCATGACAGCTGTGGAGACAGTGAACAAGGAAAAGTTATTTTCTTGTTCCCATTAAGGCTAAGAGGCAGGTAATCCACTAATCATGTAGTCGATAACACTTTTATCGACTACATGATTCGTCGATAAAGGAAGGTTTCCTCAGTCCCGGCTACTCGATTAGTCGGTAAGGGGGGGAACTGCAGAGAGGCAGCAGGGTTAGCTCCTGGCCTGGGAGCTAACCCCACTGTGCATCTGACTTTTAAATGTATTAAGAGTTGCCAGGCTCTTAATATATTTGAAAAGCGGAGCTGCAGCAGGGGAGACCAGGAGCAAGCCAGGACAGCTGATTCCCAGCTTGCACCTGGTCCCTCTCACTGTGCCTCTGCTTTTTAAATAGCTCTTAATACCTTTAAAAAGCAGAGGCGCAGTGTCTGGGACCAGGCGTGAGCTGGGAATCCCCTGCTTCACCTTTGCTTCTTTTGCCCCCTCAAGACAGTGGTGGGGGGAACCGGCTTTTAAGCCATCTCCCCGCCCCCTTGCTGCCTCTCTCTGATAAGAGGCAACAAGGAGGTGATGGTGGAAGCGACTAGTCGAGTCACTATTTGACTACCTGATAAGCATATGCTTATTGGATAGTTGATCAGTCGCTTACATCCCTAGTTTCCATAACATAAGAACTAGGGAACTAAAACTAAGAGCCACCAAATGAAATTAATAGGTAGCAGGTTTAAAACAAACAAAAGGAAGTTTTTCTTCATCCAGTGCACATTCAACCTGTGGAACTCCTTGCCAGAGGATGTTGTGACGACCAGGACTTTAACTGGGTGCAAAAAAGAACTAAGTAAATTAATGGAGAGTGGGTTCATCAATACTTCTTAGCCAGAATGGGTACGGATGGTGTCCCCAGCCTCTCTTTGTCAGGGGATTGAAATGGATGACAGGAGAGTGATCACTTGATTATTACCTGTTTCTGTTCACTCCCTCTGGGGCATCTGGTGCTGGCCACTGTCGGAAGACAGGATACTGGGCTAGATGGACCTTTGGTCTGACCTAGTCTGGCTGTTCTTATGAGACACTGAATGATCCTGGGGGTGGGTGGGTGAGCAGCTGCAGGTGGTGATGAGGATACAATGAGGCTACTCCGCAATCTCTGACGGAGCTGCTCCCCTGTGACAGGAGAATGAGGAATGGCTCTGACCCAGCCTGCCCGGCTCTGCTGCCTTCCTCTCTCTCCATGCACGAGGCCTGAGCCCATTGCTCGCTAGCCCCCCACGCTGCACCCGGCATTGCGCTTTTATTATTGGGATCAAAGGCTTCATCAGTAAAATAAAAACCCTGCTGAAAGAGGAGGCAGCACTTTTCTCTGCACCTAGGACCAGCACTTGGTAGGGTCAGAGCTGGAAGCAGGTGGCTTTATATGGTGTGTGTGTGTGGGGTGGGGGGCAGATTACAAGGTGTAGCTGATCCAATGAAAAGTGTGACCCAAAGGGGAGTGCTGGTATTGGTGGGAGTAGCGCTGGGGGGGGGGGGGGGGGGAGAGGGGCAGGGAGGGTTCCACTTTAGAAATGGGGAAATGCACATTATAAGTCAAGATATCCCTTCTCAGCAGAGGCGCTAGGTTGGAAGCTGAACTCCAGCCACTGGTCCAATGTAGACACAAGTTCTCCCGGCCCCTGGGAACGGGAATTCACCATGGTATTGAATGGGCTCTACACTAAACCAGTCCCACAGTCCTCTCTGAGGCTAAGCAGCCACTGCCGTCACCTGCCACACACACAGGCTCAAACCCATGCCCCAGCCGCAGGAGCAAGCTGCCAGAGTCCTTGCCACACACAGGCTAACAGAAGACAATCACTATCCTGCAGGGACAGGCAGGCGGGCTGTGGGCGGAGGGTCCGGAGCAGGGTTCCCTGTAAGCTGGGTACTTGGGTGGCCACCCCGGAGAGTCTCAAATATTGCCCAGCTGAGTAGCAGAGCACCCACAGAGATTCTATTGGCGGTGCACATAACTCAGTGCATGTAAAATTTATTCCTCACATGGAGGAAAAAAATTAGAGGGAACACTGGAGACTGGCAAATGGATCTGGTGTCTTTCCGCAGCGGGTCAGGGGTCCAGATCTAATCCAGGCCAGTAGGGATGGAAAAGTTGCTTCCACCTTATTGTTACCTGCAGGGTGTTTAGCAGGGTCAGGCCCATCCCCAGCAGATGCTTGTCACAGACACATGCCCTGCAGCTGCAGCCTCAGCAGAGAGCCCAAGGGGCATGTTGACTTCCTATCAGCTCTCAGGCCTGGGCTGTGGTAGCAGAGCCCTGCGGGTCGCCCTGCTGCTGCCTCAGCTGTTCAGACCTGGCTCTGTCCACCCACACGGAGTTCACTTTACATCCCTGCAGAGGAGACTGTGTCATGGAGAATATGGCCCCCAAAAGCTGGGGACTCCCTTCCCAAGCAGGCTGGTCAGAGATCAGACCAACAAGCTGCAGGCCAAAGACAAAACCGATCCCAGCTCTGCCCACAAACCGCACGCCGATGTCTGTATGCGCGCCGGCACACACGCTGCCTGCACAGCACGGTCAGGTCACCCAGCCTGCGAGAGAGAATTCAGCCTCTCTTCTACATGGCAGGCTAGCGCCTGAGAGAACAGCCTCCACCAAACCCTCTGGGACAGATGATTGATGCTGATTTCTCTTGACCCTCACCCAGGAAGCCTTTTGTGCCGTTCAGATAGTTAAAGCTTCTCCGCTTAGTGAGGAGCTGCACGTGTGATCCACTTGGCTACCCGGCCAGTGCCCCCGCTCACTGAGCGTGGGGTCGTGTTCTCAAAGCGCAGACAGGACTTAGGAGCTTGTGTTTCACTTTCCAAAGGTGTCTAGGTGCTCCGGAGCCCGTGTGAAGGAGATGTGGGCTCCTACATGCTTTTTAAGCTCCTAAGTCACTTTTAAATAGGGGCTCATGGCTTCCTGAGTCATTATTACTCCAGTTCTCGACTCTACGGTGTGCAGGACACATTAAGGGGCTCAGACCCTGAAGACACTGGTCCTTTTCATGTTTTAAATTCTTTAAATTTAAAGACTTGACTACACTGAGTGATGGCCCATCTAGTGCATCAGTGCCTGTGACTCATCAAAAAACAGGACTATGTAGCACATCGTCTTTCTATGTGTTAAAAAGAAAGAAAGAGTGTTTCTTCCACTATTTGATCTGAGGAAGTGGGTCTGACCCACGAAAGCTCATCACCTAATAAACCATCTTGTTAGTCTTTAAAGTGCTACATAGTCCTGTTTTTTTGTTTCAGCTACACCAGACTAACGCGGCTACATTTCTATCACTATGATTGATCAGAACAACATACAAACAGAAAAGTCCCTGCCCGCAGGGCTTACAGCTCACGCAGCCAGTGGGATGGGGGCAGAGGTCACCAAGAACCTCCCCTTCGTCAGTACACTAGCACCGTGCGTTCCTCTCCTCTCCCAGCCTGCAACAGCCAGGGGGTGTACTCCACCACCACGGTGGAAGCCCCCCCGCTGGGGAGGGATTTCTCAGGTGCCTGGGGGCTCCCTAGGTCTATTGTATCTGAGCACCAGTGTTCCCTACAAGCTGTGCCCTTGTGCAGCCACTCAGGAGAGATTGCAATGCCCCCAGCTGATTAGCAGAGTGCCCACAGCTCGGTTTTTGTTCTACCGGTGGCACATTTGCACATGCCTCGGCGCACACAGAAAAATTTATTTCGCACATAGAAGGAAAAAATTCACAGGGACTTTTGCTGTGCACCACAACAGTTTTAAATTTATTTTTCTCACAATCCCCCACCCCTAAAGGAGGTTAGGCAGGGCTCCTACCTGAAGCACAGAGACAAAGTGACTTGTGCAAGGTCACAGAGTCTGAGGGGGAGCAAGGAATCAAACCTGGACCCCCTGAACACCAAAGTGGCATCCTAACCCCTGGACCATCTCCTACTCTCAGACATGCCCCCTGCCAGAGAGAGTTTCTTCCACTGCCTCAAACCAGGAGAGTCATTGCTATTGCTTTGTACATGCACCAGCTGGTGGGTAAATACCTAAATTAGAAACCCCCCCAGTGGATTTCCCCCATAACAGATTCATAGAGTCTAAGGCCGGAAGGGACCATGGTTCTGGTATGGCCTCCTGTTCAGAGCAGGCTGTGGAAATTCCAAGATCATTCCTAGAGCATCATGTAGGAAAACATCCCGTTTGGATTTTAAAATGGTCAGTGTTGGAAAATCTACCATGACCCTTGGTCCGTTGTTAGAATAGCTAATTAAACCTCCAGCAAAAATTTACCTCTGATTTCCAGTCAGAATTTCTCTCACTTCAGCTTCCAGCCATTCGGATCACGTTCTGCCTGTCTCTGCTGGACTGATGAGCCAGTTATTAAATATTTGCTCCCTGTGTAGGTACTTACAGATTGTAATCGTGCCACTTTCTCTTTCTAAAGCCAAATAGATCGAGCAGCTTGAGTCTCACTAGAAGGATCTTTTCTAGCCCTTTGATCTCCTGGGTCGTCTCTAATCAGCTATTCGAGTAGTCGATGGAATTTCTATTGACTACTCAGAGAATACTAGGACTGGAAGGGACCAGTCCCCTTCCCACTATCGATTAGTCGATAAGGGGGGAAACTGCAGAGCTGCAGCGGGGGTAGCTCCCGGCCGAGGAGCTAATCCCACTGCAGCTCTGACTTTTAAATGTATTAAGAGGTGCCAGGCTCTTAATACATTTAAAAGGCAGCAGCGTAGCAAGCAGGGGAGGGGAAAGGGGGATGGATGGGTGTAAGCTGGAAATCAACTGACTCCTGGCTTGTGCCGGTCCCGCGCTACACCTTTGGCTCTTTCCTCCCTCTCCCCCCCCCCCCCCCCGAGGTGTAGCAAGGGTGTTATGCGCCCGGGGGTAAAGGAAAAATTTGCAGTCCCCCGCCATGTGGCACGGCCCCGAACCTGGTGCACAGCTGAGGGGAACTTGTATTGCATCTTCCCCCACCCCCTACAGTTTGGGGCCAGGCTCCCGCATGCACTAACCCGCCAGTGGAGATGGAGGAGGGTCGGACTCGGAGCAGAGATGCAGGGAGGAGGCTCCAGCTGCCGGTGGCAGGTGGAATAGGAGCACATGAGTTGAAGGGATAACAGGGGAGCAGAATGGGATTAAATTGGAGCCTCCCTAGCACGGTGCCCAGGGGCAACTGACCCCTCTGGCCCCCTCGCTACGCCACTGCCCCCCCTCCTGCAGATCTATCATCTTATGCACGTGCGAGATCTGCGAGAGCCGTCCCATGAATCTGCAGTTAGTGTCTGTGGCGCCTGCTTCTGGGGGGGGGGTCTCAATACTGCCACATTCACCTCCACAGAGGGGGGTTCCCAAAGCAGGCCCTTGCTGCTGACCCCCAAGTCATCCACAGGTGCAGTCTCCTTTCAATGGGCCCACTTCCCGGGGCTCACTGATCTTGGATCTGGCTTCCATCCCCTCTCCAACCTTTGCAACTGCCCAGAGGTGTCACCTTCCGCTTTATCCATTCCCACCTCATTCACCCCACAGGGACAGTCTCTGCCTCTGTCCTAGGGACTATTCTACCAAGACGTAAAACAAAGTTTCCATGTAAAGGGACTCAATACGAAGCTAAAACCTTCAATGAGAGAATGATTAATACAGAGACGTGTCTACACCTGCTGCAGGGAGACACCTCTGCCTGCCTCCAGCCCTCTCCCCCAGAGTCTACGCCTCATTGCAAAGCAGGGGAGGGGAAGAGAAGAGGCTGAGGCCCATCCAATGGGACTGAAGCAGTCATGAGCAAGCCATGCCTGGGAGCCACTCTCCTGTCCATTGCTGGTGCTGTGTTGCTTCAGGCACGCTGAAATGCAGTCACCTCTAGGGTGGGCTGGACAGCTGTTTAACACCTGCACAAGGTTTCAGGCAGGGAGCAGTGAGGGCTGCCTTCCTGCAGAGCCCCCGTCAGAACTACTGTGCCCTCTGGCTTAGGAAAAGAATAAACAGGAGGATTGGAAATTAACACACCCAGTCTCACGTCCCCTAGGCAGGGACTGAGCCTTCTACATTAGGCCCCAGCTGGAGTATCATGTTCAGTTCTGGGCGCCACATTTCAGGAAATGTGGAGAAACTGGAGAAAGTCCAAAGAAGATCAACACAAATGATGAAAGTTCTAGAGAACATGAGGGTATGAGGCAAGGCTGAAGGAATTGGCCTTGTTTACCTTGGAAAAGAGAAGACTGAAAAGGGACATGAGAGCAGCTTTCAAGTATCTAAAAGAGCATCATAAGGAGGAGGAAGAAAAATTGTTCTTCTTGGCCTCTGAGGTTAGGATGAGAAGCAATGGGCTTAAACTGCAGCAAGGGAGGTTTAGGTTGGACATTAGGAAAAACTTCCTGCCCATCAGGGTGGTTAAACACTGGAATAAATTGCCTAGGGAAATTGCAGAATCTCCATCACTGGAGATATTTAAGACCAGGTTAGACAGACACCTGGCAGGGATGAGCGAGGGCAACTCAACTTTGGAAGCCCCAGGGGCCACACTGATACTTACAGAACATGCTGAGGGCCTCAACTTAAGTGTGGTTGCATATGCAAGCAAATAAATACAAATAGCTTCTCTCACACTGACAGGCATGAATACTAAAATTAAGGCAAGACTACACAACACACAGACCCCATTTAAGTCAGCTCTGCTGATATTAATAAAATGCAATATTGACCCGATTTCTACCCATGTGACAGCACTTTTCCTGAGCAATGACAGTCCAAGAATTTAACTACTAAAACACATTTCAACAGAAGATCATTACACTGACTACTTTTTTGTTTTGGTTCCCACTCGCCAGCCACGTGTTGATCCCCACATAAGCCCAAACTGCCCCGCAGGGCGCAAACAAACTGGCCGTGGGCAGCATACCAAGTTATAAATAAATATTTTTAAACCTTTACCTTTTCTCTCTGCTGCCATGTCTCCTCCCCTTGCTCCATCAGCTCCCCTAATGCCTGCTGCCCCACAACTCCTCACCCTCGTCTCCTGCCCTTCTCACTGCCCTCAGCCCTCCTGCAACCTGCCCCCCTCCACCAGCCCTTCTCTCCCTCCTGTGCCCACTCCTCCAGGTGAGCTACCCCTCCTAACACCTCCCTCTACACACCTGCCCTGCCTCTCTCCTCTGGTGCTGGTCCCTCCCCTGCAGGTGTCTGTCCTTCTGCTTTACCCCAAAACCCTCTGGCACCTGCACCTTCCCTTAGCCCTGCACCCTCCTGGTGCCTCCCCCTTCCCTCACTGCCCCTATCCCCTTTGCCCTCTTTTTCCCTGATGCCCTCCCCCTCACCACCCTCTGCCCCCATTCCACTCCTGCGCCTCTGTGCCCTCACACATGACTTGCTCCATCCCCACCTTTCTCATGCCCACCCCTTCTTTCAAGGCTTCTCCCAGCACCTCCAACTTCCCCCTCTAGACCCTAATGCCCTTCCTCTCTCCTCTCCTCTCCCAGCATCACCCTGTCCCCCCTCCCACTGACACCTCCACTCCTGCCCTTTCCCTCATTGTCTGCACTTGGCCCCCGCCATTTGTATCTTCCCTCTCCCTTCCACCTCCGCACAAGCTCCACCCCACCCCTCCTCTCCACCCAAGCCCCTTCCTCTCCCACTGCTTCCCCCTAGTAATCCCCCTGCCCTGCCCTTCTGTACCTTCTGCCTTCCACTTTGTGGGGACGGAGTCTGCGCTCAGGCCCCAAAAGTCCCCAGACTCCGAACCAGAAGCTAGGCCAGCACCACGCGGCACCGAACACTTTTAAAGTCCCGGACTGTGATGTCACATCATGCCCAGGTGTCACCTGGAAACGCTGTGCAGCGTGCGCGGGCAAGGGGGAGCCGACTGAATGCTGCGCACAGCAGGGATGGCCCGGGGCAGGGCGGGGGACGGCCATATAACTCGCTGCCCATGCCAGGTGAGCCTGCGCAGCGTGCGCTCGCTCTCACCCCGGCCTGGCGCCCCCCTAGCGTGGCGCCCAGGGGCAATTGCCCCTCCCCCGCACCGCCTTCGCTACACCTCTGCCCACCCCCACTCCCGAGAGGGTGGTGGTGGGATCCAGCTTTTAAGCCGGCTCCCCGCAGCATTGGCTCCTGCTCCCCAGCCCTTGCTGCCTCTCTCTGTGCAAGACAGAGGCAGCAAGTGGGGGGCGGGGGGAGTGGGAAGTGACTAGTTGAGTCCCTGCTTGACTACCCCATAAGCTGGGGTAGCTGACCAGTCACTTATATCCTGACTCCGAACCTTTACAGATTATCAGCATCCTCCTTGAATTGTTGGCACCAGGACTTGGCCCGGTACGACCGTGGTGCCAGCGTAACAGAACACGCTCAGCTCTCGTGAACCCCCGGCCGAGCGCGTGGGCCTGCGTTCTGTCGGTCTGTGGTGGCTTTTCAGTGACTCAGCCCTCTGACCGAGTCACACGCAGCTTGTTAAAACAAAACCCTTCCGGGGCACAATTCCAGCAGGGCCTCTCTGAGTGCCCTCTACTGCCTTTTAGCCTGCCCCTGCTCTGAAATACAGCGGTGCCCCGAGCAAGGTGGGAGGGGCGGCTCCACATGACTGGAAGGGGGCAGGGCCAAGAGCAGAAGGGGCGGGGCCAAGAGCAGCCAGTCCTCAGTGCTGCCCAGATCACTCCACCCCCTCCCTCCAGAGCGTGACACCCCCAGCAGCCCTTTGTACTGCTCAGAGTGTGTGGCGCTCCGGAAGGGATTTAAAGGGCCGGGGCGCGGGGCGCAGCTGCTGCTACCGTGGTGGTGGCCTGAGCTCTGGGCCGCTTTGAATTGTCAGGCCTTGGGGCAACTTGAGGCCCTTTGCCCCTCTCCCCCCATCGGCAGGCCTGCCCTGGGCTCCTTTCCTGGAGGCCACGTCTTCGCTCGCTCAGGGCCGTTCTGGCCCCAGCCCGTCAGCAGGAGCACGGCCGTTCAGTTCTCTTGCCTCCCTCCCTGTCCAACCCACTTCCCACATGGCTAACGGGAGTTGGGGGAGGAGCCAGTCCCAGCCCAAGGACCCCGTGGGGAGCAGCTATTTGCTGAAATTCCCTGGGCCGCTGCCCCATGGCTCCAGCCCGGGGCTGAGCAATAAGCAGCAGGGGTAGCCCCCGACGGGCCACCAGGCGCTTGATTTACCTGAGCACACACAGGGACAGCTGCTCGCAGCCCCACTGGCCGTGGTTCGCCGTTCTCGGCCCCTGGGAGCTGCAAGAAGCAGAGGCCTGGCCCGCGGCCAACGGGACTGTGCGCACCCACGCCTGTGAACACAGGCAAATAAAGCGCTTGGCGGCTCGCTAGGGGCTAACCCTGGTGAATCGCATCCGGCCTGTGGGCCACCCCTGCTCTAGCACATTCTTCAACCTTACCTCGTGGCCTCGTTCCAGTGGAGTCCCAGCAGCCGGCCCAGAGCACCAGCTGCTCTCCTCCAGCTCTAGCAAGGAACTGCCCTGGCCCTACGGCTCTTACGCTGACCTGCTGGGCCCTGATTGGCTGTTTCCCACACAGTGGGCTCAGGGTCTAGACCCCCCCCCCCATCACAGCCAGACACACAGATAAAATTCTGCTTCTCCTTGAGATTCCCGCAGGAAGTGCCTGGGAAAAGTCTTTGCCCCCCGGAGCCTGCGGAGATGCCCTTCGGTTGAACCACAGGCTGACCATTGTGCTGTGCTATCCATGTTCTGATTTTCAGGAGTAAAACACTCCCCACCAAGGCCCCCTCCCCCCAGAACTCTCTTTGCCCAGTGGAAAGCATGTGGGTAGGTAGGTAGGTAGAAGCGGAAGGGAGAGGGTTTGCATACACTACAAAGTTACCTTGACTTAATTACAGCCACTGTGGTAATTAAATGGTGGTTCACGTCCATACGATCGTCCTTCTGGCACTGGTGGGCATCTTCACCAGGAGTTCTTGCATCCATTTAAGTGGGGCATAGTAGGGGGCTGACAGCCCGAGTGATCTGCCCCAGGTGGGGGGACCCCAGATATCAAAGACAGCAACAGGTGACGTTAGCGTGGACATTGCATCGAGCTAACTACGCCGACCTACGTGCTGCACCTCTTGTGGCGATGGAATTACAAGGGAGATGTAGAGGGAGATTGACATCGGCTGGAGCAACAACGTAGCATGGCAACTTACAGCATGAGGTCAAGGTAAGCTCTGTCATGTAGACCAGGCCTGAGTGGACAGCTGCTGCAAAGCTGGCCCCCGTACAAACCTGCCCCTCTCCCCCCAACGACACACAAAGGTTATCCCAAGGTAAAGACGGACAAGCTCTCTCTGAGGGCCGTTCAGCAACACGGTGAGTGCTGCCATTATAATCGCAGTGTGAACAAGAGCTTTAGTCTGGAACCGGTCCCTTGGGGCCAGGTAGGGAAGGGGGCATGAGACAGTCACTTTAAGGCTTTTATTTCTTTCACCCTCCCCAAAAGTGCAGCCAGCTGGAGATGGTTCTGTTTCCTCCACTGCTGAGTCCTGGTCACACCTCTCCCCACTGCGAGCTGGGTTTTATGCCACACTTTCACCCTCCTCCACTGCCAGGCAAGGGGCTCTGACTCATGCACCCCCCCCCCCCCCGCAGCCTGGCCTCCTGCACCCCGAATGGAATTATTCCAGCATCAGGACCGATTAGGGCATCCAGCCTCAACCGAGTGCGCTCAGATCCTCGTGGAGCGCCAAGAGCCAGGGCGGCTGCTTAATTGCCTTTAAAAAAAGGTTTAAAACCTTCCCCGACCCCTAGAGCAATAAGATCTCAGACAACATGCCAAGGAAGTGAATTGAAACTGACACACCCGGCAGGCTGACTGAAGCTGTCCAGATGCAGCTGTCCCCTCCTGTCAGAACAAAGCAGAGGGCAAAGACAAAGCAGACAGGTTTGCCTTAAAGAGACGTGCGCTGTTGGGCAAACTTTGGGAAGAGGCGGAGGAGGAGTTAATACTCTTTGAAGAGTTTCAGGTAGAGAGGGGAATCTGGGCTGGAGGACTAGGAGCAGCTTCTTGCATGGCCATGGATTCATAAATCGGCTGCACTTCTAATGGCTTCTTTTGTGCAAGGATCCCCAAGCATATTACACAGAGTGGCACCTTAGTGCCGGGGAGGTGTCACACTGAGTGACAACAGGAAAGGATTGTCCCCATTTTACAGATGAGGGAATAAGGACACAGACCAATTAAGTGTGCATGAAGGGAAATCTTGGACAGAGCAGGGAATCGAACCTAAGACTCCTTATCCCCAGCCATGAGATTTAGTTACAAGACAACCCTTCCCTTCCTTAGCAGCACTTAGCCAGCTGTGGGCTCGGGAAACGGCCCATCCGGTAACTCAAGTCTCTCTGGGTGCACGGGTTTGCTAGGATACCTGGAAGCCAAGCTCAGCCTCCTCAGTGATTTCTTAGTCCACACTGCGGAGGATCATCCGGATGGAAAAGGTGTTTCATTAATGTGCTCCTTACTCCCTTCGGGTAGGTCTGCTCGGCAAGCAGCAGCGATTCTCGGAGCCTGCTCAGCAGACTCGGATTCAGGCAGCGGCACTGAAAATAGCTGGGTAAGCCAGGGAGGGAGGGTGGGTCTTTGGCCAGGAAAGCTTATGCTCCAATACATCTGTTAGTCTATAAGGTGCCCCAGGACTTGTCGTTGTTTATCCAGATTCGGACTAACACGGCTACCCCTCTGATACTTGTCACGTCTACACTGCTGTTAGTCCCTATGCCTTGAGCTCCAGTCAATTGAGCCAGGCTTTGAGCCTCGCTGCTACAGGCTGGGCAGACACACCCTTCCCCATCAGTCACGAAGGCGGACGACCGGAACAAACCCCATGTAGGAGAATCACCCGGCGCAACGCACTGCCAGCCCCAGCCCCCCATGCCAGGCCCCTCTGATTGGATCTTTAAGTACGAGTCTGGGAGGCTGTATCTGATGCTTTTCCGAGATTCCAATCTGCCGCACCGCCCGCGGGCCCTGTGCCTGGGCACTCTGTAATCCTGCCGAACAAAAAACCAATCAGGTATGTCTGGATTTATTCTCTCCACACCCCCCCCCCCCCCGGCGGTGCCTCATCAGGCTCCTGTTTCCTTAGCGATGTCCCCCTCTCGCCGCTTTGTTCAGAAGGCTCCATCTACGCTCAGGTTTTACATCCGCCTGAAAGCCCGTTATTACTTCCCCGCTCAGTTGCAGCAGCCTGCGCTGTAGGGAGGCGGCCTTTAATTCTTCTGCAGGGAGCAGGCGGCCACTTGCCCTCACACTGAGCACAATCAGTGCCCCACTGGGAAGTAGCTGCAAGCACAAGTACCACAGCCCATTACGGCCATCTGGCCAGAGCCTCTCAGAGGACTGCTACAAGCTTAGAAACGCGAGACACTTTCTCTCACCATGGTGCATCAAGTAGAAGGCTTGGGTGAGCCAAATGATGATTTTTACCACACTTCGGGCAGGGGCCCAATAGCTATTTCTAGGCGGCTCTGCTCCTGTGCAGGCCACAGAAAGGGCCGTATCTGGCCTACATTGCTGTGTCAGAGGTAAAACAAAAGCCCCCTCCTGAAGGCTTTGACGATCAGTAGGAGACACAAGCAACCTTGTCTCAAGCAACCGTCCCTGTAATTTCTTCCATCTGCCCATGGATGGAAAACATCACAGGGAACATGGGTGGGTGGTAGGTAGGAATGTAAGCGACTAGTCGACTATCTGATAAGCTTTTGCTTATGGGACAGTCAACACTTGTTGACTTTGCTATCACAAAGAGGTAGCAAGGGGGAGGGAAAGAGGAGAGAGTGCTGGACGGAGTCGGCTTAAGAGCTGGCTCCAGCTCGGTGGGAGAGGGCAAGGGCGCAGCGGCAACCAACTTTGAAATGTACAAGAGTCCCCACTGGGGCTCCTGTACATTTCAAAG
Source organism: Pelodiscus sinensis (assembly GCF_049634645.1). Taxonomy (NCBI): domain Eukaryota; kingdom Metazoa; phylum Chordata; order Testudines; family Trionychidae; genus Pelodiscus; species Pelodiscus sinensis. The sequence goes on from NC_134726.1 coordinate 31,720,089, forward strand.
AGGAAGCGCTGCAAGGAGCCTAGGGCCAGCAGGAATCACAACCAATGGGAGTGGTGGTGGGGGGGGAGGTGCCTGCAAGTACAGGGCAACCCAGAACCACCTGTTCTCCCCATCCAGCCAAACGGGAGCTGGGCCAGGTAAATGCCCCAATCAGCTTCCCCCTCCTACCATCCCTCCTAGAAGCCTAGACTCCACTCCCGTTAGAGAAAAAAAACCTGCCCCCCCCAGTAAAAAAGTTTGGCCAGGCTGCTCTTGCTATAGTGGGCTGCAGTACTCCTCGGGAGAAACCGGCCGCACCCTTCCTGCATACCATTGCCTTTAGAAAAGGGGACCGTGTGAAAAGGGGAAAAACAGCCTTAGACTCTCCCACCCGTCACCTTGGCGTGAGAACTGCGGGGCTTACCTGGTCGCATGAAACCTGCTCAGTTTTGGCCCATCCCCTGGGACACAGACCCCCCACTTGGTGACCGTTGGGCCGTATATGGTAATATGCAAGCACGAGAAAGCGATGTGCAGATTTGGAGATAAATACCCATCTCACAGTCCGCTCGAGGAGGTCTTTGCAACACACGTACCACCGTGCGTGTGCCTTCTCATATACTCCAAAGTGCAGCCAGCCTGATCAACCGACCAGCCACCTCCCCCGACTCTCGGGCGTAACCAAGGCCTTCGCAACCGAACCGATATCTTTGAAATGTTCCGTGTGCTGTGTAAGTTGGTATGTATGATTTGATTTTCTTCGTTGTATAAGCTTAGTGTTGTAGTTGTTTTGGGTAGTACATGGAGTCTGTAGTTATCACTTATTTAATTAGTGTAGCTGGATATTTTTAGAATAGAGACTATTCCCCTTCCCATTCCCATCCTTATATCTGACATTTAACTAGGAATCGTAGAATAAATATAATAAATACTGTAAATTCATTATTAACACGGTCTATTAAAAATCTTAGAATAAATACTATAAATTCATCACTGTCGTACATAAATATCTTTTATTTGCTAAAACTGTCCACCTGGTTTTGTCCTTCCCCCCTTGGGTATGCATCATCGGACCTGTGATTCTCGCGACATCTCCCAACCCCCAGCAGCTTCCTCCCACACACTGAACCCCTTTTTTGTCCCCACCTCAGAGCCCCTGAAGAATTGACCTGGCCCTGTATATAGAATACACACAGCTCTTCCATGCATTCCAGTGCTCCTTCCTACCTCCCCAGTCTGCCGCTGTGCAATTCTCCAGATTCTTGCCTCCTTCCCCTTCCTTCCAACCTCTCTTACATCTGATGGGTACACATTGCCCCCCTCGATTTCACCTCATTGCCCTCCCCTCTTCTCCTCCCCCTCTAATTTCCACTGGCCTTCCCTGTCCCCCTCCCTCACTGTTCTGCTAAACTTTCTGGCCCTGATGTCTCCTCGGACTGAAAGGCATAGAACACACCTTGTGCTCCATTGACAAGCCAACAAGCTCTGGGCCCAGCAAAATCCACCTGGATGTGCATCAAACCAGCCCTGTCGATGAACAACAACATGCAATTATTAGGATGATTGTCCTCTCAAGAGGATTTATTTAATGGCCTTTCCTTCACGTCACGGCCAATTAAGTCATAAATTACTCATCAGCAGGAGCCTGTCCCACTGGGGTCAGTGGGTTGATGCTGCGCCAGTAGAATTACCTGACTCCTTGGCAGCTTTTCAACAGCGGGGAAAATAAATCCGCAACCGGAGCTGAATAAAGGTGGGTGGCAGAACTTAGAGCAGTTCTGGAGCCACCCCGACGCTGCAGCTGCGAGGGTCGTGCTCCTTTCCTGCAGCAAGTGGTGTGAACCTGCACTCTGGACCCAAACACATCCCGGTTTGGAGCCACTACGGCCGGGGTCTCAAACTCATGGGCCATCGACGGCCCAAACAGTTCCACAATCCGGCCCACGCGCAGCTGCTGGCACGAGTCCCTGCAGCCCAGGGGAAATATCAGTATCCTCTCCCCAAACCCAGCTCCTTCTCCGCCCCCAGCCCATCCTCTCTTCCCCGTTGCAGCCCTTCCCGCAAGTCCCCTCTCTTGTGGTGCTCTGCTTCCCCTCGGCTCCTGAGCATGGGGACCGTCTCATCCATATAGGCCGGCCGACGGCGGGAGGGGAGGGCCAAGGGAGCAGTTACCCTGAGGCCGGGTGATTCAAAGGGGCCCGGGACTTTGGCCACTGCCATCACTGCCGCAGTAGCAGCGTCCGGAGCTCCAGGCCCCTTTGAATCACTGCTCTGAGGGCTGGCGGGAGGCACACTGTGGTTCAGGCAGCACTGAGGGCTGGCTGCTCTGACCCCGCCCCTTTGACTCAAGGCCCCGCCCCTTCCGGAGACATGGAACCGGGTCCTCCCCACACCTTGCCTCAGGGCTCAGGGCAGCCACCCCAAACTGTCCTGTGAATGGGACAGTTCAACACACAACTCCCTGGGCCACAGGGACATGCTAGCAGCAGCCAGGGGGGGGCTAGCCGGGCAGCAGCCTGGGGCACCAACCTATGGGGGGCGCCTGATTGAGGTGGTAAGGGGCACTGTGCGCCTGGGGGCGGGGCCACGCATACGCCACACGCCCGCTGTCCAGGGCACAAGTATGGCTCAGTCCAGCACAGGCAGCAGCGGAGACCTCACTGCTGGAAGCTGCCATAGCCTCACTGTGCGGTTCCCAGGGGCGTTTTAAATCTCCTGGGGGTAGCAAGCGGGCCAATGGGATGCGGGGGACGGACATATGGGGGCCAGCATGTGGGACTGGGAGATGTACGGGGCAGGGAGGGGGAATGAGCAGAGATCCTCGCCCCCGGAGGCAGAGGGTTTGAGGACTGGCACTGACCCAAAGGTAAGTTGAGTTTTAGACCCTTGCACTACGGCGCTGATCCCAGCCTGGCAATCAGATTTGGGCATCCTCGGATGCTGAGGACCCCGTCACTCTCAACCAGTGGGGTGACCTCAATGACACGTAGAAACCCTGCAGTTGATGTTTGCATGGCGGGCCCCAGGGGCGATCACGTGGCTGGAAAACAAGAGGCCAAAATACCTCAGTAAGATGATGTTAGGCACAAGTGCCCGTTCCCCAGACAGCTCCTCTCCCACAAGCCAGCCGAGCTCCTGAGCATGCCCCTGGAACCTCTTCATGCCCCCTCCCACCCAATCCAGAAATTGTATTCTGAAAGCAGCAAAAAGCTGCGGAAATGACTGTTCTTCAATCTCTACCTCTGCTTATAGGTGGTGGGGGCCAAGCAGTGAAGGTCTCTGTCATGGGCAGCAGATTGTTGTGGGCTGTCAGTTTTTGAAGCCAAAAGTGCAGCAATTTTTAAGCCAACCTAATAATCCCTTTCAGGAGGTGAACAGAGCCAAATAGGAGAGAAGCCAGGCCCTAGGAAGGCTTTCAAACCCTTCATTTCGAGGCACAGCGGGCCTAACGTGCATATTTCTGCTTCCTACAGAGCTGCTTCTGTTTTGCAGACACATCTTAACATGCTCTATCTGAAGTGCCCTCATAGGCCCTGGTGGGGCCACTTAACGAGCAAGATTGTAAATGAGCACTCAGGGACAAGAAGGCCATTGCAGAGAAACAATGAATTCTTTGCATCGGTCTTCACAGCTGAGGATTTGCAGGAGATTCCCAAACCTGAGCCATTGTTTTTAGGGGACAAATCTGAAGAACGGTCCCAGATTGAGGTGTCATTAGAAGAGGTTTTGGAACTAACTGATGCACTGAACAGTAATAACTCGCCAGGACCAGACGGCATTCAACTAAGAGTTCTGAAGGAACTCAAATGTGAAATTGCAGAACTACTCACTGTAGCATTTAAATCAGCTTCTGTACCCAGTGGCTGGAGGATAGCTAACGTGACACCAATTTTTAAAAAGGGTTCCCAAGGTGATCCTGGCAATTACAGACTGAAAAGCCTGACATCAGTACTGGACAAACTGGTCGAAACTATAGTAAAGAACAATATTGTCAGGCCTCTAGAGAAGCGTAATTATTGGGGAAGAGTCAACATGGTTTTTATAAAGGGAAATCATGCCTCACCCATTTACTAGAATTCTTTGAGGGGGTCTATAAACATGTGAACAAGGGGGACCCACTGGATAGAGTGTACTTGGATTTCCAGAAAGCCTTTGACAAGATCCCTTATCAAAGGCTCGTAAGCAAAGTAAACTGCCATGGGATAAAAGGGAAGATCCTCTTATGGATTGATAACTGGTTAAAAGAAAGGAAACAAAGAGTAGGGAATAAATGGTCAGTTTTCAGTATGGGGAGAAGTAACGGGGGTGTCCTGCAGGGGTCAGTACTGGGACTGATTTTATTCAACGTATTCATAAATGACCTGGAGAAAGGGGTAAACAGCAAGGTGGCAAAATTTGCAAATGATCAAAAACTACTCAAGATATATCAGTCTTAGGTAGACTGACAAGAGCAACAAAAGGATCTCTCAAAAACTGTGCGACTGGGCAACAAAATGGCAGAAACATTATAATGTTGATAAATGCAAAGTAATGCACATGGGAAAACAATCCCAACTATGCATATAAAATGACGGAGTCTAAAAAACCCGGCTATTTACCTCTAGTAACTGTTTTTCTCTGAGATATGTCGCTCATGTCCATTCCATGTAGGTGTGCACGCGCCACATGCACGGATTGCCGGAAGGTTCTTCCCTCGTTGGTAACCGTTGGGCTGGCAAAGGAGCCTCTTAGAGGGGCGCCTGTATATGCACACATATATACCCCTGCAGTCTCCCCTTCCCTCAGTTCCTTCTTGCCAGCAATCTCTGATGACAGGGAGGCGGGTGGGATTTGGAATGGACACAAGCAACATATCTTGCAGAACAGTTTCGAGTAAAGTAACCGTTTTCCCTTCTAGCGATTGTTGATGTCCATGCCATGTAGATGATTCCCAAGCAGAACCTCTTGAGCGGGGGTTGGAGCCTTAGCTTTCAATGGGACTGCCCTACCAGGGCTGCATCATCCCTGGCTTGGTGCTCTAAGGCATAACGGTTAACAAAGGTGTGAACTGAGGACCAGGTGGCCACTCTGCAAACGTCCAGGATAGGCACCTGAGCAATGAAGGTAGCTGAGGAGGCCCGGGCCCTAGTGGAGTGGGCCATGACGGGTGGGGCTGGTCACATCCATTGGCAGAGCTGGTGTGGATGACGGTGCCGAAGGCCAGTGCACATGGGAAAGCACCCAGGCTGGTTCCGAAAGTGTCAGTGCCAAGGGTCCTCTATGGCTTAAATGAGGTTTGGCTGCCTGTACTGGACTTGAGCCAGTGCCGGTAACTCAGTGCAGGTGGCACGGTTATCCTGCCGGTGCGCCGGACCGGAGAGGGAAGCTGGAAGAAGGTCAGCTCTATAAACTCCCTTGCTGCCTTGAATGTGTCTGATGTGGAGGGCCGGTCTACCTTGGCCAAGTCATCCTCCAGTGTTGGGTCCGGGGACGGGATCAACTGGTGCGGACCAGGAGCTGAAGGCCTGGGTGCCGTGGCTGAAGCAGCTGAGTGCCCCACCTGTGGACACACTTTTGGCGTCTGCCACGACAGAGACCTGCCCCTGCTAGGTCTCTGCTTCTTCTGAGGCTCTGGAGATTGGGAGTGGTACTGAGCTGCGTTGCACCACAGCACCGGGGATGCACTGGAAGGTGCGGTGTCTCCTGTGCCAAAGCAGGTGCGCTCTGGGTGCTGCTTCGGTGGTCAGTGCTGGGCGGAGTAAGATCCTCAACCGTGAGTCTACAGGACATCCGCTTAAAGCACTTGGCACAGGGCTTAAAGCCTTGAGGCCCAGGCATGTTCCGTGCAAGAGGCACAGGGACGTGAAGGTGAACCCCTAACTATCGATACTATGAACACTAACTTACTACTAAACAACTAATGACTAACACTACAAAAATTTAGACGGCTACTAAAATGATTTAAAACAGGGACTGCTGAAGAGCACTTGCAGAGAACGTGAGAAACGTTCCAATGACCATCACAGGCAGTAAGGAGGAACCAGCAGGGGTATATATACACACGTATACAGGTGCCACTCCAGGGGCTCCCCGGCCAGCCCAAATGGGTACCACTGAGGGAAAAGCCTTCCGACAATCCGCATATGTGGCGCATGCACACCTTCATGGAACGGACATGAGCCATCTCTTCAAGAAGTGATTACCACTCAAGAGATTTTGGAGTCTCTGTGGATAGTTCTCTGAAAACGTTCACTCGGTGTACAGCAGCAGTCAACAACGCAAACAAGGTCACGAATCATTAATGAATTTATATAACTCCATTGTACGCCCACATCTTGAATACTGTGCGCAGATGTGGTCACCTCGTCTCAAAATATATATCTTGGCATTGGAAAAGTTTCAGAAAAGGACAACAAAAATTATTATGGGGTATGGAATGGCTAGTGTATTAGGAGAAATTAGTAAAACTGGGACCCCTCAGCTTGGAACAGCGATGACTAAGGGAGGATACAATTGAGGTCTATAAAATCATGACTGAAAAAGTAGATAAGGAAGTGCTATTTACTTCTCACGACAGAAGAATTAAGGGTCACCAAATGACATTAATAGGCAGTTGGTTTAAAACCAATAAAATGAAGTATTTCTTCACACAAGTTAACCTGTGGAACTCTTTGCTAGAGGATGTTGTGAAGGCCACGACTATAAGAGGATTTTTAAAAAGAACTAGATAAATTCATGGAGGTTAGGTCCACCAATGGCTATTAGCCAGGATGGGCAGGAATGGTGTCCTTAGACTATTTCCCAGACTAAGAATGAGCCACAGAGATGATTCCCTAGTCTGTTCATTCCCTCTGGGCACCTGGCATTGGCCACTGTTGGCAGACAGGACACTGGGTTAGATGGACCTTTGGTCTGACCCTGTATGGCTGTTTTTCTGTTCTAGGAATCACTGAGGGCAGAGATAAAGAGCTGGAGCACAGGGAATTACTAAGCAGATATATTAAGAGTTAAGGCAGGGCTGTTCCTACAGATATGCAAAATACAGTTACCTAGGGCACCAAATTGCCCTAATTTCGTGGTGCCCCAGGCAATCGCATATCAGTTCCATTGCCCAGTCCTATCCCCTAGTCCCTCCACCACCCCTGTGGGCTGCACCTAGTCACCGTTCACCAGCTGTTTCCCCTTCTGGCGGAAGAGGAATCCTCCGCTCATTGCTCACCACCACCCGCACCTCCCGCTTGCTCCCCCGTCATCACATCAGTCACCCTACCTTGATCCTGCCCCTGCAGCTCTGGGCCTGCCCCCCACAGCTTCTGCCACCATGGCCCTGCAGCCCTTGAGTGCAGCTTTCCCGCCACCCTTTCCAAGAGAGCAGTGCAGTTGCTCCAGCTGTGTCAGGCACCAGAATTGGTAGGGTCAGCCTTGAGTTAATGACAGCCCTGACAAAATTGATGGAAGAGGGAAAGGACTAAGAGCAGGAGCACTTGAAAGTGACCACAGGGATTCCTCTGCTTTGCAAGGTCCTGGGAGTCGGCTGTAGCGCCATCTCTGCCCTCTGAGCGAATGACCGTGCTTTCTGCTGTGGTGGAACAGAAAAAGATCTCTCTCTCCTTTGCTGCAACTTTCCCCTTCCTAAGTCCCCCAGGATTTCTCCAGATCTGCTGCAGACTGATTCAGCTGCATCTCAGTCCAAGACATGCCTTGACCAGAAGCCATCAAGAGGACACATCAGGACTGGCATTAGGAATATTGGTATTTTCAGAGATCAAGACCAAAAGGTACAATTGTAATTGCTGAGGGCGGCTTTGTCTAGATTGCAGATTTCTTTCAGAAGAACCTTTTCCGGAAGAGATCTTCTGAAAAAACTTCTGCCCAAAGGGAGCATCCACACTGCCAAAGTGCATCAAAAAAGCGATCTGCTTTTTCAAAAGATAGCGTCCACACTGAATGAATGCTATCTCGCATTTAAGCTGTGATTACTATAGACGGAGTGGCCACCAGTGCTTTTTCCTCTTTCCTTTTCTTGCGAAAACTCCCTCTTCCCCATCCACACGCGCCTTTTTCCAAAAGAGCTCTTTTGCAAAAAGGCTTCTTCCTCATAGAAAGGGGTTTACCAACGTCGGAAAAACCCCTCTGTTCTTTCAATTTATTTTCCAAAAGAATGCGATTGCAGTGTGGACATAAGTGAAGTTTTTCCGGAAAAACTCTGCAGTGTAGACGTACCCCTAGTCTGACCTACTACATAACACAGGGCACAGAATTTCACCCAGAGATCCCTGGAGCGCAAACATACATTCTGGTTGAACTGGAGTGTATCTTTCAGCAAGACACTCTGGATTTAGATAAGTCTAGTGACAGAGACTCCACCAAATCATTAAGTAAATTGTTCCAATGGTTAATTTGCCTTCCTTAAAAATCTGCACCTTATGTCTAATCTGAATCTGGCTTGGGCTTCCATACACTGGATCTCATTATACTACACTAGAGGACCCTTGACCCAGAAAACTTTCCCCATATAGGCACTTGCAGACTGGGATAATTCACTTCTTAACCCGGAGACATCCTGATCTTTCTGGCCCCATTGAACATCTTTAGCCTTTCACTCACTGGACAAATTTCCAGGCCTCAAATCACTGTTACAGCTCTTTTCTAAACACTCAAAAACATGGACCCTCTGTTGCTGTATTCCAGTAATGCCACATACAGTGGTAATGACTCCCTACTTCTGCTTGATACATTCAGTGATTGCATCTGTTCTCTTAGCCATTACGCTGCCCTGGGAGTTCATGTTCAGGTAGTTTTCAACCATTATCCCTGTGTCTTTTTGAAAGAACAGACCTGCATCCTAGAAGCATCACCTGTGTACTTGTTTCCTACATGTATGACTGTGCCTTCAGCTGTATTAACACACATGATATTCAAGCAAGCCCTTTACATGCATCAGAGTACTCTGTAGCACTGTTCTGTCCTTTCATCATATCACCCATTTTAAAATTTACAAACTTTATCAGCAATCTTCTTTTTCCCCCTTTCTTCCTGATCATCGATAAGCACCTTCATAGCATTCAGTCAAGAACTTAGGGACTGAAGGAGTCCATCCTTTCCCTTTCTTCCTCTCCCATCCTCCTATAGCTTAATTTGACCATTTCCTCCCTTCTTCCAAAGAACAATATTTTGTGGCTGAAAGATTTAAGCAAAAGCCCAATTCACTTCTCTCGCTCACCACCTTTACACTGCTGTTGCTTCCATTGGACTCAGTGTAATTTACTCATTTCCACCAGGGAGTGGAGACTCCGTCCCTAAATAAGTCTTTCAGCATTAGGCTGAAAAGATGGGATCTGTCCATTCTCACTGGGGCAGCCTTAATTGGCCACCACGAAAGTTCACCTAAAGAATTATTTCTCCTGTCTGTTCAGTCATGTGACCGAAATGCCCCATGGCAGTCCTGCTTTTTTTGAAGACAAATCCATTTCAGTGGAATCCTATCCTCACACTCCGCTTTAGCCATGCCTGTTCTTCGCACCTAGACTCAGTCCTCTCCCGTGGGACTTGACCCCCCCCCAAGAGGAGCTAGTAAAAGGAATTAAAGAACATCCACTCAGCAAGACTGAAGCCTATTCCCAGCACACCAATGCTAAGATTAATGGCTGAACAGATTCAACAAGGGGATCATGGAAGAGTTAAATTTCTTTCCATCATCATATGAAATTGTGATGAAACTTGGCACAAATGGACTAAATGTAACTGACAGACTTCCCATAATTTCTCTCTCCTTTTGAAGATCTGCCCATAAAAGAAAAAAAAATGGCCTACAGCTCCCGATAGACCCTGACTTATGAAGGCAGCTGGTTATGTTTAAATGAATTTTTTTTCATCATCAATGAGAGGTTTGGAATGTGTTCGCAGTTGGGGGGTACATGTTGTTGTGATTCCTGTTTGAACAACACAGAGTGACTGCTAACCAGTTTCAAATCTTCAGTAGGTGCCAGTCCCTGGAAAGGTTTAACCCTTTACCCAAGTAGCATGACCAGCAATTCACTAGGCAGTTTGATATCTATTTCAGGAGGTTTAATTTTTAGTGTAATTAGGTATGAACCTTCAAGGATTCTGCTTCTACTGCCACGTGTTTCTTTCCCAGAAACCTTTCATGGCATGTCTTAAGGTAGCATCTATGCTCATCACTATAGTATCTATTTGCATTGGCCATGATTGCTACCTAATGACTAGTAAATTAATTCAAGTGTCCTGCCTAGGTTTGTGGTTGTTCCAAACTTGAGAGAAATGAGCTTTTAAAGAGAGATAGTTCCCCTATGATCTGGGCCAGCTCTGCTGTGAAAAATATGGCACCCTCCCCCAAATCTTTCAAGTTGGTTTTACTTTTTGTAGCTAAAACAAGCTAAGATTTGAAAAGGAATGAGTTAGACACCCAAATCTACTGAATTTTCATAAGAACTGGACACTAGATCTCTCAGGCTCCTATACACATCCCAGCCACAAAATATAGCCAGAGAAAATCTGTCTGGGAGCAGCCTATGTTCTCAGTGTATAGTTCCTAATTTTCCAAAGAACCTACCTCTGGAGATCAGCAGCTTTGTTTAGTTTCCAATCCCAACTCCTTGTGAGTGTCTTCCTTGCAAACCTCTGCCACTGCTGCTAGATGAATGGAAGAAAATTAGTCCAAGCAGGGCTGAAAGACGACATCCAAGACAGACAAGCATTTTATGGACAATCCACCTAGCAAATAACTGCCAGCTAATGCGAGTCAAGAGAGACAAAGGATCATCACAAGTTGCCAGAACAATTAACCCTTCTTAATTGTATAACTGGCAATCCTTAACCATGAATACCTGGGAAAGCCACCCAAAATATGGCTCAGTTGTTGGGTGAACTACTTGCTAAGAAAACACCACCATGACCGTGGCTTCTCTTTGTTCAACACCTTCAAGCCAAATTCCCAATATAACCTCTGGGTCCAGGAGACAGAGCTGCTTAGATGCCACAGCACCCTTTCGATCAGCAGCAGTGACAAGCTCCAGCACCACTCTTAGAAGTCTTGGCAGCAAGAGCTGGCAGAGGAGAAGCAGCAACACAACTTTTTACACTGCTCTGATGTCACCACTGTTTCTGAACTGCTTCTGGCCTTGTGATGAGAGATGTGACAGTGGGGAAACTGAGGGAAGGAAGAGTGAAAGGGGTAACAAATCAGAAATATTTCCACTAAGACTAAGGTTAAGGAATGAGACAAGGTACATTAACAAAAGTGAAATGTATGAATTAAAGATGAGGTAAACTGTAAACAGATTTTCTATTTAGCTGCTCTGGTTGGATGAGTTTTTGATAACTCAGCCTTACAACACTCGAGATTTCTATTTGCTAGATCTCAAAATCGTTTTTCAAAGAGTGTAAGTATCCCCATTTTACAGATAGGGACTGTGAAAGAGGCCTGGATAAAAGGGAAATAAGAGAGGTAGGAGATGTGTAATGAACTAAAGGGATAGGGAAGGGTCAGCTGGGGATCAAAGTATATGATACGTTGTAAAAATGAACTAAAGAATAAATCACAACCTACCTCATGGTTCGTATGCTATAACCCTTTCCTCCACTTCTGTCTTGCTTTTTTAAACTAAGCTCTTCAGGGACAGAGACTGTTTCCCATGTGCTTGTATAGTACCTAGCACACCATAGGCAGCATTGCAAATACATAAACAAGACAATCACCATTATGAAGAACCTTCTTTTCATAGGATGCCTTTTCCACCAGACCAGTTGAAAGGAGGCACAGGAAATGGGAAGCACAAACAGAGATTTACTTTCTGAATTTACTTATAAAAGAGGGTAAGCTGTCCCTTTATTTTCCTTTAGCAGAAACGTTACATTTTTCTGTCCCAACCAAAAGTTTATATAATACGATATAAATCCTATCAATCTCAGTTGCTTTAAAGAAAAAAAATCCAAGAATCTTACTTCAAAAAAATATCAATTAATTGATGCATATAGCCTATTTATAGAGTCAGAAGGAAAAAATAATTTGAAAATACTCTATGATATTGCATACCAAAAGAAGTTCACGGAGACCAGGATTATTTTTCTCCATAGTATTTAATCAAGAAAACACAAGGTAGCACAAATATTTGGCAGAACAGTGAAAAATTGATGGCTTTTCCTGTACCAAACCACCAGCAAAAGTGGTAAATCCCTACTAGCTGGATGAAAAAGAAAAAAAAAACCTTGGATTAAGGCCACAATCATTCACTCATTATCTGTAGATTCACTTATGGTACTATGAAACAGACTCAACAGACAGCAAAAACAGATGAACGACCCTAGTTTAATAACAATATGCATGAAGATCAAACACAGCGCAAGAAAAGCTTTAGACAGGAAAGGCTATGCCACATCACATGCCTCTGTATGGAGCCCAGAACTTCCATTCCCACCTTGGAAATACAGCCAACCAGTGGTCCATGTCACTTCTGCAAAATCAGTTTCTCATTGCCAAAAATCAAACATTAGTAATTAGTAATATGAGACCACCTTTGGCAGTTACTTTTACCCAAGTACCATTAAAATAGAGCATGTTTTTTCCTGAGGGTACAGATTTTGCAGAAGGGAAAGAAGGAGCAGCAAAAAATTATGACAAACCAAAGGAGGGAGGGAAGCAAATTAGGGTGGATAAAATGGCCCAACAAACATTACAGCTTAAGAGATAATGAATGCTAACCAGGAAAGACTATTTTCTTCTGAACTTGTGTTCTCTGTTAAATCTAATGTAGTTCTAGTCTATCTTTCAGAGCGTGTCTGCATTGACATTTTATCAGAATGTTTCTCATAAGTGTCCAGACTAAAATTAGACAATGCTGTGGCAAAAGTTTGCTGTCATCTCTAGAGCTTCCATCATTGCTAGTGCTGCATTAGTGCTAAATCAATGCTAAGAAACTATTGTAAAAACTATTGTAGATGCAGACTGTCAAGCATGTCTTGGTTCTACTGTTTGTCTCTATACTGTAAGCTTTGCTAAATACTTCAATTTAATGGCATTTCAATCCATTTCTTGTAACCTTTTCTACTGTTCTCGTACTATTCCCCCAATATGGACCGATTGATATCACTCTGAGTCACAGTCCTCACAACCTTATCTACAGTTTGATAAACAAAATGGTAGATACCAAGAGTTTAAAGTTGTGAGTTTATTGCATATGTAACAAAAATGAACATGACCTCCTGGGTCCAGCCTACTATACAATCACTGTTTCTTCCAGCTGGTTCCATAACCACATTAAATAGAACTAGTATTTCTTTAAATACTTTGATTTAGACATAAAATGAAACTTTAGTGTACAACTTCCACAAAATAAATCTGCAATAAAAACAGTGGGAAGAATAACAAGGATAGCAGCAATATTAAACAAGACATTACAAAATAATAATAAATTAAAAATACATTATAAAGTGGTCAAGGAACAAAAATTAACCAATTAAAAACAGAATCACATACTGTGTTTCTGGGAGCTTGCTGTGCTACACAGCACTGATCCTGGGCACTGGGTACAGAGTGGGTGATTACAGGGTCTTTAATTTTATGAAATCTGCTAGATTTCCAAACCACCTTAACCTGACTTGAATTAAGAATGTACAGCTGAGCAAACTTTGATTTCGTCATCTGAACCAACAAGCAGCCTTTTAAAGCAGGGCTCTGTCAAACATAATGCCCAAGTTAACGCTAACATTCATAACACAGCCTCATTTCTTCCCCATTTAACGCACAAGCAGAGTGGTGGTTTCCTACATCCCTGAGTGTATAGGACTGGCTGATAAGCAATATCAGGGCAAGTACTGAAAGTTGGTACCACTGGAGCAGTTTCTAAATTTACTTTTAGAATAGATACAAGAAAGAATTCAGAAGATGTCACTTGCGCTTTCTTCAGGTCTGCTCCAAAATTTGTGTACAAGGCAGATGGGTGACGGTGAAATGTGAATGGTAAACTTTGTGTTTTTCTTTGGGCAAGTCTGTAAACAACCAACCAAGTTCAAACACTGTACGTTGTTGCAGGAAACACGTTCTATCTTCTTTCCCCTGTGGTCTGCCAGCATGAAGAACATGCTTTAAAATTCTAGGTGCCAGTGGGGACAGAATAGCCTCAGCAGAAACAATGTTCCCTCCAGCACCCTCCCCTCTCAACTTTCTGCTTGTCTTTCACAATCTCCTGGCCATGAAACCAGATGTGGAATAGTGAGTCTGAGGCAGAACAAGAATAGTTTTAAACCCACTTTGCTAGCTTGTTTATTTTCTCCATCCAGACACAGTTTTAAGGCCTGCCTCGCACATCCATGTACAGAAAGATGCAAAATTAATGCTCTATCATTCCTGTAGTGGCACAAAATTGCAAAGATAATGCAACAGGAGAGGCAATAAAGCTGTTTCAAAGATTCATCACTAAAGTATTTGAAGACAGGTGCCTCTCCCCATTGCTGCCAGCATGGAGAAGGGACGTTTACAAGGCTTTTAAACATACAAAAGCCAACTTTACAAAACAGTAATCCTTGACTATTTTGTACAACCAACGAAGTGTTGATCTAAAAGAGATGTACTATCACATGCTAACTTGCTTGCTAACTTGCAGTGCTTCAGACTAATAAGCCCTCATCCTCACCTGGTTTGGTTTTAGAGAGCCAGCTGTGCTTTGTGTGAAGCTGGTGGGTTCTATTTATTCATTGTTAGCCCTTTCAGTGAAAAAAATACAACATGAGACTGCATACAGTATTTCTGGGCAACAACTGGTTTTGGATTTTTCCTATTTGCCTATAGTATATTGCACATACAAACGCACTGAAAGAGTTAATCACATTCCATTGGCAGTGACTGATTTCATAGCCATTTTCAACAAGCCAAGCAAGACTAGTGGAATTATGTTACCCAATACAAGAATGCACAGATGTTCAGCTGCAGAAAGTTGCATTTTTCTCTTACTGCAAGTATCACTCACACAAATTCTCTTCCATGACCAATAACCCATAATGCAGAAACTGATCCTTAAGTGCCACTAGATTCTAAAGGCCCTCCATACAACTTTCTGAACACGTCTTTCTTACAGAATCCTATCATGTGATCTTCTCTAGCCAAACTGCAAATCTCACAAAATTATACAATTTCATCCCTTAAATGCAATTCTGACACTCCCAACATCAAATCACAAGAATTACAGTGAATGGAAAATAAAACGAAGGGGGAAGATTTCAGGATTTTGATTAGTATATAACTTTTTGTCCTATCACAGTTTAAAGCTATTATCAAATTCAATTAAAAAAGACAAAATAGAAATATTCCAGTAGACATTTTCTAAGAACAATCTTTGACCCACGGCTGAATTCCAATACACTATTCCATAAACGCAACATCTGTTATATGTTTCAGTAATGAATCTCTCTAAAAATCAGGCTTGCTAAAGAAAATCCTATACAAAGCAAGTCTGCTTTACTTACACGTAGACATGTCTGATGGCTATCTGGGTTTTTATGAAGTCATGTTACTTTGTTAAAATACTGTTTTTCTTGGTGTGCAAATTGGAAGAAATGTTATTTGACCCAGGTACTTGATTTGCTTTTGTTTCCCCTTGCACTGGGAATCCATTTTAGCAAATGAATTAGAGTACCAACCTTTAACATTAGCTTCAGATAGCTGAAAAAAAAAAATGCCGCATTTGGCACTCGTGTAATTTCCATCACTACAGAACTAAAAAGATAAAACCTTCCAATAGCTTTAGGTAAAGTTTAGACTTTATTCACTATATAGTTATCCTTTTACTTCTCCCCTCAAAAACACTTTTCACAAGGCCAATGACTTAAGAACAGAACTTTGTTCCATTAGCTTAGCTTTTAGCAATTTCCTCATAAGTCCTAGAATTTCAACTCAAGTGTCTCAGATAAAACAGTGGCACAGAAATCACAGCTTTTGGACTGCTTTGAAATTTGTATCTGTTTGCTTTCTCTTTACTAGCCTTCTTTGCAAAGTACTTAAATTTGGGACAGTCTATGGTAAGTGAATCTGCAGGAGAAATATTTTCCCATGTGCAAAACAATTAAATTTCAGCCAGGACATCCAACAAGAAATAATATACACCACTTAAACTGCCCTGGATTCCTTCATTTTTCTAGATGTAAGCCACTACTTTCACTGAGAGCTTCCTGCTAAGGCAGAACTTCAGTTATGTGTGCATATGGAGTTTTATTTTCTGCTAGAAATTTGTTTTAACAGGTGTTTAAAACGTGCAAATCTGAATTCCAGTGCCAGTCAGATATTCAATAGCTGCTGGACTCTACAAGAGGCTCAAGCTTGCTTTAAGACAAATAGCCAGGTACTCTTACCAGTTGCAAGTCCTCGGCAAACCAAGCTCAGATACTCAACTACAGATTGATACTCCTATAAAAAGACCACAGGTCATTGACCCTATCACAATATGTGTTACAAGTCTAGCAGAATATCTGGTGTAATCAAAGCCAAATGCTGAACTTGGCTGCATTTTTATTTTATGGGGATGGAAGAAGAGGGTGGGGATTATTGTAACAAAGGGGAGAAAATGGCTGGGAACCACCACCAAAAGCCCCCTCCTCCCACCAACAAAGGAGGGGAAACAACCCCATCTCTCTAAGTTGTCTAGTGTTCCAACGCTTCAGACAGCTTAGCAGGAAGTTCACAGCAAGCTTCTTCTAGCTTTTGATCTGGTGGTCCATGAGCTAGTGTCTGTTTCCTTTGGTTGCCTCTTCACTCCACAGCAAATCCACATGTCTCTTCCACAGCTGTCAGTAGCTTCTCATAAAGCTTCTCATATGACTCATAAGGCGGAATGTCAATCCGGTTAAAGCTGAACAAGGTGAAAATAATAGCCTGAATATTGCTGTTTATGACCCAAAACATTGCACTTAAAAAAAAAATCTAGCTCCCCCATGTTTAAAGATGCAATCTACAAAATGAACCGTGGTAGAGATTAAAATGATTCACTGTTTCACGATCAGATTAGACTAGATTATTAGGACTAACTTAGGCGTCTTTTCCTATGGTTCATAAACCTGTACTTGGGAGACTTTGAATTGAGGGAAAGGAATTTTGTTAGCATTTGACCTTGTTTGGCTTCCCCATTCAGTGGTGCTCTTTAGCGATTTTTGTTAAAAATAAATATGGCCTGTAAGATGACTACACTTTTTAAAATAAAAATTTAGCATTCATATGAGAAATGCTTAATAATTTAATAATTTATCATTCTAAAGGTGGAATAAGGTAAAAAGCTTTCAATAAAAATGCAAACATTCCCATGTAATATCTGAACTAAAAACACTTGTAACATGTAAAAGGCACAAGGCTACAGCACCTCTGGCTAGCGTCCGAAGCACTTTAAAGCATTGTCATTGTAACTAACTTTTTCCTCGGGTATTAGTGCATAACTGGGGACAAAGTAACTGAATCCAAAGCATTCAAAGCTACTATTTTCTGAGGGGATGATGGTCCAAAGGAATGGGAGAGAGTGCCCAGAGCGAAGCACTGGGTGTGTACTTTGTCCCAAGAATGACACATATTATTGCAGCAATTAAATGTTTAATTTATGTAAAGTGTTGCTTCAAAGTTAGAGTTTTCCTACATTTTGGTTCTGAATGCCAAATTATTTAGGGTACCTATTAAAATAGCCTCCTGTACATGAGAATGTGAGCAGGTCTCTGAAAAATTTATTATTGGATTTTCTTGACACTCAGTTCTGTATATTATATATTAGCACTTTTTTCCCCCCTCTAATTTTATAGCTAAATATACAGACAAGGACATTACTGTAATGCTACACAAGGAATACACTGAATCACTGCCTTTGAAGATTATTGCTTGTATTGCGTAGCCTTTTATCTGTGAAGACTTTCATTGAACAAACGGAGATAAACATACTCTGAACCAATGCAAGAGGCAGAAGATTTTAATATCTTACCAAGTGTGGGCTTTTGGAAGGTTGTCTGTATTTGCGTCTATCAAATGGATGGTAAATAGCCGGGGTCCTGCAGCGCCTGTAGAACCTTACAGACAGACATTCTAGTTAACGTACTTCAGCAACACAGTCATAATACATAATGAATTTGCTAAATCCAGGAGGTGGAGGAAGAGGGAAGGAATTAATTCCAATTTCAAGCAGGAATGTACCAGAGGTTATCTGTGCACACCAGTCAGTGCAGAGTTGGCCCACAGGTATTGGTGAGGTAGCTAGAGTTAAGAAAAAAAAATAACACCTAAGAGAGCTCTCATAAAACATATGGTTTTTATTTAAGTAAGAGCTTCCCTGTTCTCAAAATGAATGTTAGGGCAAGCAGGATTTAGGAGATGCATGAGTGCTACTGCCATGAGGCTCTATTTATTCTCAGCCAACTTGTGTATGTAATGGGTCCATTCCTAATGTACTTAGGACAAATTCTGTTGCCAATAGGTAATTTCTGGAAATACATTCCAAATCTAATAAAAACACTTACAGCAAAGTTACTGAGTAAAAGTATAAAATCTTCATTTAAGATAAAGTCTTAAATTGTTCATTTTACTAAAATTACACTGCTCCTATCATGAATTTACGTGCATTCTGGGACCCAATAAATTTTCTAAATTTCATGCACTTAGATATACAGTGGTTGTATATATTGTATAAGGATTTTAATTATGCCCATCTAAACAATAGTGTTCTCAGAAGATTGGCACCTACTAATGGTGACACCAGTCGAACCGTTACCTTCATCACTACTGGCAACTGCTAACAGGTCCCTTACTAGCAGAGATGTTGACAAATGAGAACTTCAATTCAAGGTCAGGGTTTCAGTAATTAGATCACTAATTTCTAGTGCCACAAACTGACATACTATTATTGTACAATGAATATGGAACAACTTTTACTGCCTTCTCCAAATATGCATTAACTCAAGCTCCACATCAGTCACCTTGCAAAGCCTTGAAACCTTGAAGAGGGACACGCGTGGACCCAGTCACAAACTGTAACAGCCTCGCCCTTCTTTCCTCATCAAATGTTTCCACAGCTTGCCAGAACCACTTTACGATATTGCTATCTGCCATGCAGTGCTTTAGACGTGTGTTTGACTTCCAGTCATTCAGATCTATCTTATCCAGGCCTCCTATTATTAGCTGTTAAATAATTTTAAAAACACTTTAAAGAAACAAACACTGAAATTACATCTTACACATTAATATATTACCCCGATATGCTTTATAAACTGTAATATACTGCACATACACAAATCATTTTACCCACAATGAAACACTTTCCCAGTACACAGTTTATAGTAATGCTACTAAACAGCTCAGGATAGGAGGTAAATACTCTCTCCAATTGAAATTGCAGGTGGATTTTAGGTAGGTGAATGCAATTACCTAAGCTGGGTTTTGGACAAAAGAAATCACTATACTTTAATTTACTTTAATTATCACTAATTATTTTTAACATGGAACCTGAAAAGCATAGTGAGACTCCTTACACCATACCAGAGCTTCCTATTGCATCATACATACCACTTTTCACAGCACTGCACTTTATCTGGAAGTCTTCCATCCCACTAATGACTACAGTCAAAACTTGCTTAATTTGTGAGATCTTACTACATCACTGCCAAATGTGCCATGACACATACAGCTATACAATGTTCTGTTTATCATTTTGAATTCAGAATACAAATCTGAATGCAATTTGCATCCAAGTCACCTTTTAGAGCCTGTTTTAGATATTACACTATAGGAAATTCCTCAATCTCTTTCATAAGTGAAACTGGAATGCTAATTCATGACAGGCTTTGATCCCAACCAGCTGGAATGGAGAGAAGGAAACAGGGACACAAGATCTAATTGCTTAAAATGAATGATGCGCTTTATTCCAAAGGTTTTCAAAACTGTTTCAGGGAGTGGACCATATTTTTTAAAAGTATTGTCTCATAGATGTTTTTTGTGCCATGATATGTAGACCATTTCCCTCTCATTCACACACATTTAACATGTGGCAATGGCAGCTTTTACTAACATGGAAAATAACAATACATTTTTAATGCATTTTATTTGCATTTGAAGGAAATTTAGAAGACAAACAAGAAAGAGCATTATGTGACTGGGTGGCATGCCACAAATTGCTAGCAAGTGCTTCCAGGTCTGAAAGCAACAAGTTGAGAACAGGTGTTTCACTAGTAAGGGAGCAAACCATTTTCACTGAAAGAATAGAAAACAATAAACATAATATAAATAAAAATATTATTTTCAGTGGCTGCATTTTGAAGTTTAGGTGTACAGTAACAGGCCTAGGTCTTTTCTATATAGTCTATACTTAAATTTTCCGCTTTCATTTTAAAGTGTTCTAAATCTTTTCTCTGTGTAATGTCAATACATGACCTGGACTGTAAACAATTACAAAAGACAAGCTGCTCTGAGGTGGCTAAAACCTAGTCCCTGTCACTGTTTGTGTGATCTGCAGTACAAAATCAGTCTTACTGCTGAAAAAAACCCCAAACGGTCCAACTCCAGCATCAGCCCTTGTTTAGACAACATGTATTTTTAACATCCATTTTAGACACCCTTAGCCGTATTGCTAGTATCTCACGTGTACAAAAAAGCCTGAATAAAATAGTAATGGATTAAAATGTCCCCACATTCTAGCACTGTTCATTATAATCAAAAAGAGCAAAACAATTTTTACAGTAATACTCTGAACCTTTATTCATGGGTCATCTTGACCACAAAATAAAGCCACTCTCAATGAATAAAGCATGTGTACCTCAAGCTCCTTCTGGTCAAAAGGCTTTAGTAAGTGTTGAGGAATAAGTTCATTAAAGCCTTTCTGCAGAGCCAGAAATTGTGCCTCAATTCCTCTCATAAATCGCCAGTTTACATACAACCTGTGGAAGGAGAGGGGGGAAAAGCCCAAAACGGAAAGTTAGGAGCAATATTGCTGGATGGAACCAGGCCTTTTTACATTAGCAGAAAGTGAAAGTTTGTTCAAACACTTATTACAGTTTGGGTAGACATATTGTGTTTATGGGAAAAAAAAACATGTTTTTGTCCATTTCCCTTCACTAATTACTAGTCCCCCCCTCCCTCCCCCACACTCCACCCCCACCACCCCTCTAATTTTTTTAAAAGCTCAATTTATTCCTGTTGGCTCTTTTAGCATGTATACAAATTACATTTATATGCAGGGAAGGTACATAAAGACGACGACGTCATACAAAATCAGGCCAGAAAAGTCAACACTAACTAGGTATTGTGAATAGGTCTCTGGATCTTTTTTGTATCATTCATTACATTTCCCACCAATTCAGAGCATTTGTATTCCCAGCCTAAAGGAGAATGTAAATTAATTGTTGAAATGCCTCAAAAAAGGTATTAATCCTATACTTAGGTGTTGCTGATTTTCTGAAAGAAAATCTTTACAGTTCTGCTTTCATCCATCAGTCTCCTTTTTTATCACTACTTTTAGACACGTCTACTTAAAGGTAAGCTCAGGAGTCTAATCTCAAAATGATTTTAGTCATGTTTTTCAATGTTATCAGAAACAGTACAGAGGTCAATTGAAAGCAGCAATGAATTAATATGTATGATACTATACAAGGGAGAAATATGAACCTACTCTCTATACGTGATATAGGTGTGATCTTGAATTTTCTTTGGATTTTTTCCTAACACCTAGACCTACTTATGCTTCAGAATAGGGTCATTTAATGCCAGCAGAAAATGCTGCCATGCAGAGAACCACAGCTCAGAACAGAATTGGTTCTTCATGCCAATGGCTTTGCAGGAGCTGAAAATGCCAAGGAGTTAATTTCTAGTAACTGTAATTAACTGACTGAAGGAACACTGTTTATTTTCTCAGAGAAAGGTTTTTTTTTCTTAAAGGAAGAGTCATTATGATGAGCACAAGTGATTGTGATGGGCTGGAAATGGGAACTTTAAGGAAAGCAAAGGTTTTTCCAATACACTTTTTCTATGAGAATCTCTTTTCCTTCAAGTCCTAAACAAATACACTTGCACATGTACTTGTTCACTAAAAACAATTTTCAGATCTCCCTCTAAAAGGGTACTTTTCGCTACTTCACTTTTCTGATCCTAAGAGCTGTATACAGAACTCATCTTCTCCAACTTCTTCCCATTATGTTTGGGGCAGCTGGTTCGCTCTATAGTACCTGACATATTCTTTCTTGTTCTCTTCTGTAACAGGAACATTTCTGCCATTTGGTTTGAGCTCATGCTGCAGAATCCGCCCAAAAGCATTGTGTTCCACACAGAAAGTATGGTCCAACACTGGAGTTATATCATTCTCTCTGTCAATTAAAAGGGAAAGGATAAAATTGATATTTTCCCATCTGTTTATGCAAAAAGGAAAACCTGAATTGTTAAAAATGATTTGCCTTATGACCAATGAAACACTGAATTTTAAATACATCTCACTGAATCCAAGAGGATGTGAACATAAAATATATTTAACTTTCAGAAATTACCTTATGTATGTCTAAACAGCAGAACCAAAGGCACACACATTTACTGTTGTTTTCCAAGCAATTGTAACCACCATAGCTGAATTTGAACCTGGGACCTCTGAAGCTTAGTATAGGAGCCTCTATCCTTTGAGCTAAAAGCCAGCTGGCTCTCAGCCCATGATGTAGAGATGTCTTGTTCTTATCTGCTGTGGTGGTCTAAGTGCCACTGCATGGGACAATGAACCACACTAGGTGTGTGGGTTACATAACCACATACAGAATTCATTAGATTTTGATATGAATAATCTCCACAACCAAACATAAGGCAGCTATGGCAAGGTTCTGATTCCACTGAAAGATCCAGCAAGAGCTAAGCTGTGCTTGTATAAAAGCTTACTCTCATAAGTGCCTTCAATTCTTGGATTGGGAAGCAGTGGCCAGGAAATTCCATGTTTTTCCAAGATCATCTTCACTGTGAAGGTTTTATTTAATGCAATATTTTACTACCCCTGAGATCTAGTGTTCTGCATTCTGCAGTTAAGTATTTGGTAAATGAACAGTACTTACAAAATCCAAACTAAACTCTTGTGCAGTTCTGGGTCAACAGATTCCAAATCAGACAGCTGAATGGGTTTCCCTAACAGCTGTTTGTAGAAGGGAACCGTGAAACCCCCATTGATGTAGTGTCCGTGGAACACAGCTAAACCCATTATCCGACCAACAAAATGGAAATAAGACAAATGATCCTGTAGAGAAACAGAAGAAAAAGAATAATTCATTGGGAAAGCAGCCCAATGCTGACACCTTGTGGCTATATTTATGCCAGTAGCAATGACTATTTAAGGATTTTCAATCTGCTGGGCACCAAGGTATGCCTATATTGCTATGTAAGCCTGAGCTCATTCAGGTTTGAGCCTGTTTGCCATTTGATCTATGCACAATACTCTCAGACTCTGGCTCAGACCTAGAGCCCTAGGATCTGGCTGTGTTAGAGGGTTCAAACCCTTCTGCTTTGGAATACAGATACAGCCTCCTGACTAATGTCCTAAAAGTCCACCAAAAGTAAACCACAATCCATTGGGCCAACTTCCTTTGTCCTCTCTATCCCAAGAATTGCAAGCTGATTGTAGAAAAATAGAATCATCTCCCACTGCTTCCCTTGTTATACTGCAGCAGCTTAGTGAGTCAGTGTTTAAACTGCCCATTACTTTCTGACCAATGAGTTGCAAACACACCATCAGAGAGCATTCTGTGTTTGCAACAGAGACTGAATAGAAATAAAGGTCTTTTCCAAAGTGTGCTGCTCTTAGTCATGGGAGCTCAGCCACTTTTTGGTAAATATCTGGCACGAGCCCAGCAAAGCAGTGAACTTTAGTAGGAGTACCAGGAATGAGTATGCATACCAGCAAAGAAAGGCAGTTTTGCAAATTTACAAGACTGGTGACCAGTGCAAGGAGAAGTGGATTAAACGGCTCAAAACCAGAACTGCACATAAGGCAACATGTCTACATTGTGCAGAGTTTGACTGGGTACTCAGTAAGGATGTAAAATCCCATTTAATTGGGATTAAACATTATGTTTAACTGGTTAACCAATTAAAGGGGGGGGTGCAGGTAGGGGGGAGAGGAGGATGCTCCAGCCCCGTGGTTAGCTAATTAACTATGATTTTACATCCTTGGTGGTGGTGCATGAAGATTTGTTTATTTGGGATGGTGACCTGATGACCCAAGAATTCAACATGGAGACTGATGGGAGCTTGTAGCAGGCACTGAGTGAGGCCACAGTGGACCATAAGCTAGTTATTTCAGACCATTTCTCCAGATCACTTTGAATTTTACTCCTGTCCTCCAAAGCACTTGCAACCCCTTCCAACTAGGTACCATCTGCAAATGTTAAAAGTGTACTTTCTATGCTATTATCTAAATCATTTATGAAGATATTAAACAGAACCGGATCCACAACTGATCCCTGTGGGCAGTGTTCCCTGTAAGCCGAGCACTTGGGCTGCCACCCAGGAGATATTCAGGTGCCGGCCAGCTGATTAGCAAAGTGCCCACAGCCAGCAGCATGGTGTGTCTACTGGTGGTGCACATCTGCACATACATTGGCGCACATAGCAAAATGTATTCTGCCCATGGATGGAAAAAATTAGCAGGAACACTGCCCGCAAGACCCTGCTCATTATGCCCTTCCAGCATGACTGAACCATTCATAACTTCTCTCTTGGAATGGTTTTCCAACCAATTATGCACTCATCTGAGAATAGCTCCATCTAGGTTGTATTTTCCTAGCTTGTTTACGAGACGATCATGTGAGACAGTATCAAAAGCTTTACTAAAGTCAAGATTATATCACATCTACGGCTTCCCCCTATCCACAAGACTTGTTACTGTGTTTATGCATGCAAGGATCACATTAGCCCTTTTGGCCAGCTTCAAACTGGGGTCTTATGTTAAACTGATTATTCACATTGATCTCCAAACCTCTCAGTCACTACCTTCCTAGAACAGAAACCTCCATCCTGTGAATAAGGTCTACATTCAGTGTTCTTAGATGTACAACTTTACATTTAGCCATATTAGAGAGGATATCGTTTGTGCCAAGTTTAATCAAGCAATCTTGATCAGTCTGTATCAATGACCTGTTCTGTGTGTTATTTACACTCCCTCAACGTGTGCGCCATCTGCAATCTTTTAGTAGTGATTTTATGTTTTCTTTCAGGTCACTGATAAAATTATATCATACAGGCCAAGAACCAATCCTGGTCTGATCTCACTAGAAACACACCCTTTCAATGACAATCCCTAGTTTATAATTATGTATTGAGATCTATCCATGAGCCACTTTTTAATTCATTTAGTGTGTCATGTTTAATATTGTACTGTTCTAGTTTCTTAATCAAAATGTCATGTGGTACTAAGTCAAAGGTCTTAAATAAGTTTATTACATCCACACTATGATCTTTATCAAGAAAACTTATAATCTCATTACAATCTCAATAAGTTTGACAGGATTTACCTTCCATAAACCCATGGTGATTGACATTAAATGGAGTCTCACGTTGAGTAGTCTGAGAGAAAAATATGTGAAGCCACTTCATTCACTGGTTGGGCATTATTTGAGAAGCAATATTGCTTATATACTTCTCTTCCCTTGTATGTAAGAGTAGCTGCACCCATGCACATGGTCTCACAGGACCAAGTGTTTAATAGTACCAAAGACTGTCACATGACAGTGCACAGCGGTGCTGATATTCCATAAACTATACGCTACTTCCTGATATATCAGTCTAAAATTCAGTATCATATTAGTTCACATCCTATCCCAAAGCTTTAATGTTTACTCTCTTAAAATCAGACACTTATTAACAGATGTAGAATTGTTGTTGAGCTCCCACTGAAGTGTAACATATTTGATTAGTGTCCTTAATGTTCATACTTACAGGATTGATAGAAGAATCTGGATTGATTTGCAGCATGTAAATATTGTCAGTTGAGTATTGGAAGAGTCCATAATAGGGGTTCAACATTTCATGGCACAGTAAATACAACCACTCTCTGTCAAACAAAGCAGGATTTTAGAACAGTGAACATTTCACTGAAATGTCAAATATTTATTATGATTCTGTCAAACAGTCCTGAACGAGCCTAAACCCCATTAACTTTCCGGGAGTATCAGGTTCCTAAACTACTTGAGTGCTTTTGAACATTTTACCCACTGGTGTCTTAATCAGGACTCAATTTTGAATATTAAAGTTATATATGCACACGTGAGAACAAAAACATGAATTCGGAGGAACAGTTTGGTTTTAGGCCAGTGATTTAACTGAAGGGACATCAACCTGAATTAGTCTCTTTCTAAAACAAAAACAAACAAAAAAAGCATTCAGTAGTTTCAGCTACTACATCCACCCCACCAATGGGTTGCATATTTACAATCACATTTCCTATTTAAAAATATGTTCTCCTAATTCCTCTTGCTGTGTGACAACCACCAAAGCTGGAAATCTGGAAGAAAAGTGTGACTATACGAAGTACACCAACTGAAATGAGATTTATTTCAAACCCTATTTCAGTTATAGAAATTGTAGGTACTATTACAAACAATCGTAGGACAAAATTTCAGACTTAAGTGACAGTTTTATGTTGAAAGTATTCCCTTCAAAATGATCTGAAATTCAACTTGTATTTTCCATACTTCCAGTAATAAAACCCAAGAAAAGAGGCAGTGGAAAAACAAATATACAGTAAATATTTTGCATAAATGCTATTGTACAAAAACAAATTATAACTAAATGACTCATAAGAAAAAGCAAGGTTTCAAGGTAATATTTAAAGGGGAAACGATTCAGAAGTCCTGAGGCGCTGGAAGGAAGAGTCACAGACAGCACAGTACAAGTAAAAAAGCTGCTTCCAATTGTTAAGCGTTGATGGGACATGAAAAAGGAGGGGTAAACACAAAAAGAGTGATGCCAACAAGACAAATTACAAGCAGAATTTTGTAGGAAGTTTTTGGAAAGAATATGGAGATGGATAGGATCTTTGTGAAAGTAATAGAGGTTATACTGTTTCACTATCTAGAACAATAGAGTAGTTAGCTGCATAATTATGAAGTCTCTGAATCTGTATGCAGAGATTTGGGCAAATCATAAGGTGGTATGGAAAAGTATCTGTCTAGACAGGAAATTATTAAGAGCTGGAAATTATTAAGAGCTGAATAAACATAGCAGAGGCAATGTCAGGGTAAAGATTAATTCTCATAGCATGTCAGTGGTGGCGACAGGTATAGATCACTAAGACTTTAAAGGCTGTTATACAGTTAAAACATATTCCAGACAAAAAGGATTAAGAAATCCAGGTCTCACCTTGCTACTCCACCATAATCCAAACCTTCTTCTCCTCGAAATTTCACCATCAGTCTCTTTTTCAGGTCCTTTGGCCTCATCTTCATTATTTGACGGTAGGACTCCTATATATAGATATGTACATATTACAAATAGTATAGTTCTTTCCTTTCCATGGTTATAAGTCTACTATAAAAACACTAGACATACATAGGTTGCCATCTGAGTTAAGATTTCCTACGTATAACAAATCAATGCATTTCATGGTTAGTGTCAATGTGAACTCCAATATCATCCCATCAGTATTAGCATTAAATGGGAAAAGATACATTGAGTCTTTCAGTCAGATTTGTTTTCTGTATACAAATCTGACTCAAAGACTTATTGCCCTTATTGTTATTCATTCCTAGAATAATAAGAGGATTCCCCAATTAAAGTAAGTCTTCACAGGACTGAAAAGCACAAACAATAAATGCCCATCAATGATAGAAATGGACTGGAAATACAACTAAAAGTTTCACTAAAAAATAATCAGATGTATTTGTTAAAATCTAATCAAACTGTCACATTTAATTCTTGGCTGCTTGTAATTTGAGATAAAGAGGATAGAGTCTGTTGCAAAGTTGACAAAGAAAAAAAGGTTTCAGTGAGACAAGACAAGCTGCACAATTATGGAAACAGGAAAAAACTTCCTTCTGTACTGCAAATTCTGAAGACATTTTCATATTAATGCAACCTTATATTCAATATTTGACCTCAGCAGTTAACATCTTCCTCAATATTATTCCCTTATATTTTCATATTATGCTACACTACATTTCATGACAGCTTCTGGCCTACCCTCCCCACACTCCTAAATGGGGAAGATACCCCCAAACAAGTTATGGCTCTAACCACAAACAAACTCAGAGGCAGGAAGGTGACAGGATAGGTCTGTTAGCCAGAAATAAAAGTTAAGCAAAAACGAGACACATAATTAAATATGCTCCGAGGTGGTACGTTAACTGCCCTTCTCTAGCTACAAATGTGTAGTCTAAGCTTACATTTTACCACTGCTTTATCTCCCTACCTCTAGCATATATACTTCAGTGTCCATCCTATGATGAATCAGAACCAAAGACAACCAGGAGTCCTGTGGCACTTTAGCCCTGATCTATACTCGGGAGTTACTTCGAAATAACTTTCCTTATTTTGAAATAACAAGTGGAGCATCCACATTACCAAGCCTGTTATTTCAAAATAAGGGGCTGGTTATTTTGAAATAAGTCCTGCTTTCTGCAAGGAACGACACTCATTTTGAAATAACTTCCTAATGTAGACATGCCCTTAGAGACTAAACAGATTTATTACGGCATAAGCTTTCGTGGGTAAAACTACCCACGAAAGCTTACGCCTTGATAAATCTTTGTTAGTCTGTAAGGTGCCATAGAACTCCTTGTTGTCTTTGCAGATACAGACTAGCAAGCCTATCCCATTGAGACGCCTCAGAACCAAAGAGCAATTTTACGTAGGAGCTAACAGCAACATTTGACTCTCACATCTCCTCCGTGGTACACAAATGTACATACCTCAAATATTTCTTCTCTGGATACTTCAATGCGGCAGTGACCAGCTTGTGGTTGCTGAAGAGAGAGTTCATGTCTAAGGACTTTTAATTTCTGTACTAAGTCCCTTTCATATCTTTGTGCAGGCAACTCCTCACCGTCTTCTAAAGACCCCTCATTTGGGACTGGCAAAGGCTGGCTTGGTTCTTTTAGTTGGCATTGATGGCTTTGAAAGAAATTATTTACAATATTTACTCTAAAAGCACAGGAGTAGAAAATATATGGCATAATATGATGCTGCCTCCCCACACCTTTTCATTAATTCTTAGCTGAAGTAGAGTGTGGATTCAGCAGGGCAATTATTGCAGCCCTGCTCCTTTTATTGGAAGCTGTAACAAATTAGGATACATACAGAAGCTGAGAACTCAATTATTCCCAATTCAATGGTTCATGGTAATATTATTAATTAAGAAGTTCTGAAAGGCAATATTTTTCACAGTTTTACAATGCCTATATTGAGTGCTGACTGAACAGTGATGAAAAATTTCACTGCCTTCCAAAACTGTTTGTATTAAAGAGCTTTATAAATAAAATAGCTTTAGACCATATTCACATTGCATTATATTAGGCTCCACACAAGTAAAATAAAAGTAGCACCAAACTTAGGTAGTAAATATTGTATCTATAGTCAGGCTTAAAAAATATGCTAGTCTCAAAAGAGTTACAGCATAATATCTAAATTTATTGATTATGGACAAAGAAAAAGCTAAGCTATTTTTAAAAATTACTTCAAACTACAGAAGCCTAAAATTAAAAGATGAATTCTCTACTGTGTGAAGTTCTTACTTCATGATGTGATGTAATCTTGGGTCTGTGAACTGTGTGGTTCTGTTATTGTGATCTACAAAATATATTCTTCCAGACACTGTACTTCGCACTTCCCAACCTGGTGGCAGAGGTCCTAGTTCATCGCAGTTCACACTGTTAAGGTCCCTAGAGAGAACAGAAGGAACAAAGTTAGAAAGTATTGGTAATTAAAAGAGACAAATTACTCTGAAAAGAAAATGAGTGAACCTGGTGCTCATGAAGGCAAGGAGAGATTGCCATACCAGTGGCCATTCTGTTTTGTCATGCAAGAAACCCAGATATTCAAATAGAAAGGATAGAACTGAAAACCAGGAATACTATAAACACCTTGGAGTGATAGCAGAAAGCAAATTAGACATGAGTTTGCAATACAATAAGGCAGCAAAACAAACAAACCACCAAACAAACCACCAAACCAACCAAACAAACCACCAAACCAAACAAGCAAACCACCAAACCAAACAGTGTAGTTTGGGGCTACTTGTACAGAGACATCACAGAGCAGTGAGATAGTCTATTTGCAAATGCATGTGGAAAATTGCATTAATTTCTGAATACCTCATTAACACAAAGAATAAGAAATTGGGAGGAGTTCACAATACAGCAGTAAAAGAGATTAGGAACCAGAAGGTTAGAACTGAAGAATAATTGAGAACTAAATATGGATACTTGGTTAAGCAATAAAATGTGGAATATTTTTAAATGGTGTAAAAGCCATCAGAGATTTTTCCATGGGAAGATGGCTTTCAATATGAAGGAACTAAAGGAAACTCCTTTAAACACTAACAGGGGCTTCCTCCCAATAAATTACAGCATTAAGAAACCTAAGACTATCAATTAAAGTGTTCAAGATCCCAGCCTGTTAAAAGCTGAGGTGGCTAACTACTTCCCACTATCTTTTTTAAACTGTCAGTGATAAAAATAGGTACAAGCAAGCACTCTAATTAGCAAGTTTGTGACTAATTATATGATTAATAATTTCAATACAACTCATTTATTCAGGGAGGCATTGTTGACAACATTGTCCTTTTTATTCTAGGTAATGTAAAAGACAGTTACCTGTTCTCGTAACTGGTGTTATTCGAGATGTGTTGTACATGTCCATCCCAATACAGGTGAAAACGTGCACAAACGTCAGAAACATTTCCCCTAGCAGCTCCCGTAGGGCCAGTTGTGGAGACCCCTAGAGTGGTGCCGCTATGTCAGTGTATATATACCACTGCCGACCCTCCCCTCCCCTCGGTTCCTTCTTGCCAGCTACTCCGACGGAGGGGAAAGAGGGTGGGTATTGGAATGGACATGAACAACACATCTCGAAGAACACCTGTTACGAAAACAGGTAACTGTCTTTTCTTCTTTGAATGCTTGTTCATGTCGATCTCAATTCAGGTGATTCCCAAGCTGCTACCCAATGGAGGTGGGGTCGGAGTTCGGAATCACAGACTACAGGGACTGCCCTGTCAATTGCTGCGTCCTCCCTGGAGAATTTATCAATTGTGTAATGGACCGTGAACATGTGAATCGAAGACCAGGCAGCTGTCCTGCAGATTACCTGCAAGGGGACATGTGCTACAAAAGCCACAGACGAAGCTTGGGCCCTGGCTGAGTAGCTTATAACTGGAGGGGGAGGGACCCCAGCTGGGTCGTAGAAAGTGCCTATGCATCACATTATCGAGGAAGAGATCCACTATGCGGAGACCAGATCTTCCCTCATCCATTCTGCTATAGCCGTGAACAGCTCAGTGGATTTCCTAAGGGGCCTAGTACAGTCTATGTAGAACGCTAAAACCCTTCTTACATCTAGTGTATTCAATACCAACTGTCTATCACTAGTATGAGGCTTAGGGTAAAAGACTGGGAGGAAGATCTCTTGCAACAGGTGGAAATGGGAGACCACTTTCAGTAGGAAAGCTGGGTGCAGCCTAAGCTGCACTTTGTCCTTGTGGAAGACTGTGTATGGTGGATCTGAGGATAGGGCCCCTAACTTAGACATTCACCTTGCTGATATGATAGCTACCAGGAAAGATACCTTCATAGACACATGTAGCAAAGAACACTGAGCCATCACTTCAAAGGACAGATTCTTTAGCCACGCCCGGCTTCTGCACCGTGTCTCTCTTGGAGGCTTAGTCACTGGCTCCAGGGAAAGATTTTTTGGCCTGAGGGGGTTTTAATGCCGCCTCCATCAGGAGCTGTTGAAGCCTACATTCCCCGTCCTTTCTGGTGCGGGGCTCGAAACTTCAGCAGATTTTGCACTTCTCAGTATGATGTTCTTCATCCAAACAGCGACGGCACATGTTGTGAGGATCGCTGTTGGGCATATGGCGTTTGCAGCTACGCACGCTTTAAAGCCTGGGATGTTAGGCATGTCCCAGTGCCCCAGAGGGCTAAACACTTGGGCACTTGCCCACTGTTCTTTTATTTGCTTAAAGATCTTTATCACGAGAAACAAAGTTGAAGACTAGGAAAACGAGAGCTACTACTGGGGACTAGGCACTTGCTAAGCAAGAGCTAGCTAAGTTGCAACATCACCACGGACAGTAAGAAGGAACTGAGGGAAGGGAGGGTCGACAGTGGAACGCATTGATATAGTGGCACCACTCTAGGGGTCTCCACAGCCGACCCTATAGAAGCGGATAGGGAAAAAGTTTCCGAGATTTGTGCATGCGGCGTGCATACAACTGAATTGGAATCGACGTGAACAAGCACTCAAAGAAGAACTCTTTGTACATGCTTTTGAAGATGGTATACTTACTTTCAGGTAACAGTTTAATTCCACTGACATGATATATTTACACATGTAGAATTGCAAGGGCAAAGGACACCAGCAGCCTAAGTATGTGAACATACTAGCAGTGCAAGAAAGGGATGAGGTATTGAAGACTATTACAGGCAGTCCCCGAGTTACGCGGATCCGACTTATGTCGGACCCGTACTTACGAACGGGGTTTTTCTCGCCCTGGAGGACACGGGTGGCAGGACCGCCCAGATGCGCTGCGGTCCCACTGCCCGCGTCCTCCGGGGCGAGAAAAGCTGCTCTGCATCTCCCTGGTCTGCTGGGGGCCCCTCCCCAGCAGACCAGGGAGACGCGGAGCAAAGCCGTGGAGGACGCGCCGCGGTCCCGCCCGGGTCTGGGCTGTCCCGCCGCCTAGGTCCTCCGCGGCTTTGCTCCGCGTCTCCCTGGTCTGCTGGGGGGCCCCCCCGCCAGCAGACCAGGGAGACACGGAGCAAAGCCGCGAAGGACCCAGGCGGCAGCACCGCGGTGCGTCTCGGTCCCGCCGCCTGCGTCTCCATGGTCTGCGGGGGGGAGGGGGGGGCACAGCTAGGGTGCCCCCCCCTTCCCTCCCCCCAGCAGACCAGGCGTTTTTCGCGGACGCCTGTGGTAGAGCCGCTGGGGCGCTGCCGGTTGGTCCCGCAGCGCCGCTCCTTGGTGCTACTGGACCAACCCAGCAGCACCCCAGCTACTCTGCCACAGACGTCCCCAAGTCAGCCGCTGCTGAAACTGACCAGCAGCCGACTACAGGAAGCCTGAGGCAGAGTTGCTCTGCCCCGGGCTTCCTAGAATCAGCCGCTGATCAGTTTCAGCAGCAGCTGACTTGGGGACACCTGGGGTAGAGCAGCTGGGGTGCTGCTGGGTTGGTCCCCGCAGCGCCGAGGTGCGGCGCTGTGGGGACCTACCCGGCAGCGCCCCAGCTGCTCTGTCCCAGGCGTCCAGATTCAGCTGCTGTTGAAACTGATCAGCGGCTGATTCCAGGAAGCCCAGGGCAGAGAAACTCTGCCTCGGACTTCTTGTAGTCAGCCGCTGGTCAGTTTCAGCAGCGGCTGAATCTAGACGCCAGTTCCAACTTAAGTACAAATTCACCTTAAGTACAAACCTACAGTCCCTATCTTCTACGTAATCCGGTGACTGCCTGTAGTTAGATGAAGCTGCTTTTATTGATAAGCAAAAAATGCACTAGACAGCTGCTATAATGAACATTTTATCTGAGGCTCAATATGCTGCCTCACAGATATTCTGAATGGGAATATCACTAAATATAGGTATACATTATGAACATAACTTAGTGGATCATGAGGAGATGAAGAAGCACAATTATACAGCTAAGCTTCCTTTGTGCATGAAAAAACAGAGAAAAGACAGCCCTTAGGCCAAGTCTATATTAGATCTGGAAGATCGGCTTAAGGTATGCAACTCCAGCTATATAAACATAGATGGAGTCAACATACTTTAAGTCAAGCTTGACTCTGTATCCACAGCAGGACACTGACAGGAGCAAATGCTCCCGTCAGCTTCCTTTATGTCTTGTGAGGAGTACCACCAGAACTGACTGGGGGCATCCTCAACATTCGATTTAGCAGGTCCTTACTAGACCCGCTAAATCAAATGACAATACATTGATTTCTGACATAGCAAGGGGAGATGTGGCCTAAGTCTCTCTAAAAAAATTATGGTCATGGCTGTGTTTAGATCAGCTACGCAGCTGAACCGTAGTTTAGTGATCTCATTACATTCAATTTTTAGTGTACATTTATACCAACTAGCAAGGGCAAGTTTCTGCTCTCATTATCAAGTCTTAGCTTAAAACAGGTACAGAAATAGAGAACAACCTTTGCTAAAAAATAAGGCAATGTTATCGACACTTGTAAGACACTGGGGCCTGTTTACTAAAACTGTTGTTCTTGAAAGCCTCTCTCTGCATGTTGGTGCTTTGCTTCATCTATCCCAGATCTTGCATCACTCCAGTCAGTTATGTAGTCTGCTCAGTGAGTAGAAAGCTTCAGGGGACAGATTGTCTATAGCAAGGATGTGCCGGGGAGGGGGGGAAGGGAACGACAAAACTTCACACACTGTGTGTGAGACAGACTTTGTGACACAGATTGAGTGTGTATGGCACAGAAGAGTGTGTGCAGCAGTGACTGTGTGGCACAGACTGGGAGAGAGTGTAAGAGACACACAGAGTGCGTGTGCAGATTAAGTTTCTGAGAGAAGCCACGTTCTCTGTCTAAGAGAAATCTGTCCTGCTCTGCACTCCTCTGAGTCACATGCTTCAGATTGGAGCAGCTCTATGTCTCAGTCTATGACCCCTGCTCTACAGAGAAGGGGTACAGAGGCAGGGGGACACCCTGACTTCACTATTCCCCTTGTGTTTCTTTCCTCTGCATAGCTAGCAGGAGAATCCTGGGAGCAGCTCAGCTGCAGAATCGAGCAAGGTTGGGGAGGGGAAGCTGAACACATGCTGCTGCGGGCTGTAAATATGCACCTCTGCTAATCAGCTGGGCAGGCTGGAGAGAAATGCTTGGTGGGCCAGATCCAGCCCTCAGGCCTGAGTTTCCCCACCCCTAGCCTATAGGAATATTATTGTGAAGCAAATCTTCTCAGGAAAACTAGCCAGCAATGGATGCAAAGTGACAAAAGACTGAATTAGCACACTAATTCTTTAAAGAGGCTTTGCCAAATTAATTTTTTGGATGATTCATATTTTCCCAGCTGCAATTTGTTGGTCTGAAATAAAGAGAATTTTAAGTAGCTTTTTAAAAATAATTTTCAAGCCCCTGATGTGTGGAATTTGCAAAATACTTCTGCTTCAGCTGCACAAAGACAGCAATACTAAGATTGAAGACATCAACCAACCATTCACGAGTCAGAAAATATCAGTAGTTTAAAGCCAGCAAAATTTAGTTTCTCAGTTGAGCATTCAAACTATTCTGAGCCTCAAACGTTTTATATCAGATTCAGCAAAGCAATTTGCAATTTTGCCAAAAGGATCAAAGTCAAATCAGTGTTTTACCAGTGTGACTTCAGCAAGGGTTACATTATGTTTTTACTTGATTTAAAAGTTGCAGGTAGTTAATATTTAATTACTTATCAAGTGTCCTAAGGGGACTGAATTAAGGTCGCTAAAGAAATCTACAATGATTACTTATTCTGCTGTGTCTCAGAGTAGGAATAACTTCATAGCATCAGCACTTTAATGATCCAGCTAACTGCCATAAGATGGAAATAACTGACTTTGTGTAGCTATGAATACATACCTTGGTATCCTGGGGTCATGCCACGTACTAACTCCAGTCTGTGTGTGCAAAAAATAAACCTGTCCCTGTACCGTTGTCCTTTGTTCTACATAAAGGAAAGAAAATATTCCTTAATTATTCTAAATTATACATTCTTAAAAATCTATAACTAGTTTATTAAAGCTACAAGCATACAGGCAGTCCCCGGGTTACATACAAGATAGGGACTGTAGGTTTGTTCTTAAGTTGAATCTGTATGTAAGTCGGAACTGGCATCAGCCGCTGCTGAAACTGATCAGTTTCAACCGCGGCTGAATCTGGATGCCAGTTCTGACTTACATACAGATTCAACTTAAGAAACCCAGGCGTCCCCAAGTCAGCTGCTGCTGAAACTGATCAGCAGCTGATTCCAGGAAGCCTGGGGCAGAGCAACTCTGCCTCGGGCTTCCTGTAGTCAGCCGCTGGTCAGTTTCAGCAGCGGCTGACTTGGGGACGCCTGGGGCAGAGCAGCTGGGGTGCTGCTGGGTTGCTCCAGTAGCGCGGCTCCTCGGCGCTACTGGAGCAACCCAGCAGCACCCCAACTGCTCTGCCCCAGGCGTCCTGATTCAGCCGCTGCTGAAACTGACCAGCAGCGGCTGAATCAGGACTCCTGGGGCAGAGCAGCTGGGGTGCTGCCGGGTTGGTCCACAGCGGCGCTGTGGGACCAACCCAGCAGCCCCCAGCTGCTCTACCCCAGGGGTAGGCAAGAAAAGCCTGGTCTGCTGGGGGGGGTCCAGCGGCTTTGCTGGACCCCCCCAGCAGACCAGGGAGACCGGGAGAAGCTTTTCTCGCCCCGGAGGACATGGGTGGCGACCCGCCGCCCATGAGCTCCGGGGCGAGAAAAGCCCCGTAAGTGCGGATCCGACGTAAGTCGGGGACTGCCTGTATTCTTTTACAACAGAATCAGGGAGATAATACAGGGTAGATTACTTGAGCCATCTAGTCTGATCTCTTGCACTTCGAATTCAATAATATGTTTCACTGTCCAACTGTTCTTAATATTTCTAATATCTAAGCCTAACTTTTTCTTTCCTAAATTCAGTTCACAATGACGAACTAATGTTCTTTTTATACTGTGGTAATTGTTATTACTAATTTTAAATAAACTAGATAACTCCCTCATTCCCAAATCTGGTGCCCTCTTTCTTCCTACATTAGACTTAATTGTCCCTCTCCTCTTATCTTCTGAGTCTTGATTCTTTGCTGCCTTTACATTTTCCTAGCTTTTTCCTAAACTATGGACCTCTGCACAAAATATGCCATGAGGAAAGCACAATAGCATTATTCCTATAGTTTAAAAGTGTTTTACATTCATTTTCCACTCAAACATTCAAATTTAGCAATAGCTTTTCTGCAATAGCATCAACCACAAACTCATGTTTAGTTTATCATCAGTGATAGGTGTCTCTTGTAATAGCTGATTTCTAAGGCCAGGTCTACACAGGCAGAGAAAATTGAATGCGTAGCTGAAATCGACATACCTTACACTGATTTTCTGGGGCAGCCCCACAGTGGGAGGACGACAGGAGAATTCTCCTGTTGACTTCCCTTACTCCTTGCAACTGCGAAGACTGACATGGTCGATGGGGACAACCTCAATTTTTGATTTAGCAGGTCTTTACTAGAACTGCTAAATCAAACCCTGGAAGATCACCAGAGCGTGGATCCTCTGGTAAGTATAGACAAACCCTAAGCAGCTATTCTTCAGTTTGCATCTGTACTGCTTATCTCATGTCCCTAAATACAGACCATGACAGACACATAGATATTACCTGTACTACAAGTAAAATATGTATTTTATATTAAACTTAAGGGAATGTATATATAAAACTCTCTAAAAGGCTTCTGCAAATGTAAGTTCTAGAAACTCTGTGCTACTACAAGTAAAATATGTATTTTATATTAAACTTAAGGGAATGTATATATAAAACTCTCTAAAAGGCTTCTGCAAATGTAAGTTCTAGAAACTCTTACCATAACCTTCTGGTAAGTCAGGTGACTGATGACCATGTGGTCTATTCTGAGGTGTTTGTACATGACCTCTGACTTCAGGATTTCGAAGTCGCTGTGCTTGAAGCCTCTGATCTTGATTAGGAGATTCCACAAACCTACAATTCCCACCACCAGCAGCACCAGTACTATCGGTATATGGTGCTGGCTCCTCCATAAAACAGCTGAGTGGCCTTCCAGGTCCAGAATCTTCATAAACCGTTCTAAAAGTAGGGAGGCACAAAAAATTAACGAAGTATAGGTTTGTATATAAAAATAGCTAGTTTTCTTCCTTGTTTGATTTGAATGAATTGCAACTTCTATGACACACACTATACTCTACTTTTCTGATGCTTTAGAACAAACACCAAATTAATACAAATCAACTCGTGGGGAAATTGGTAATGAAATTAAATATAATTCATTAAATATAATACAATTAAATGTTTAATCTCATTACCAGTTTCCCCAGCAGTTCAGTTGTGCTGAGAGATTGTGTGTGTGTGTGTTATATCTATCTCAAGACCATTTCTTAATTAAGTTGCACTATAAGAAATAGATTTTTTTTTAGAAAATCATTAAGTATAACACATAGCATGAACAAAAACGCCATTTTCTCTTAAACATATAGAATTAAGTGAAACAAAATACTCAGCAGAATTATGAGATCTGACTCTTACCCTTCGTTCTCCAACAGCCCTCTACAATCTACCACAGAACCTCCTGAGCCTATCCTGTCCCGTGTCTGTAAACTGACTGAAATACAAAAGGGAATATTGAAGACAAATCCAGCCATTCCAAGAGTGCAACAAGTTATCACAACAGTTCACATCTCCCTGTCACAACATTTTAATAAGTGTTTTGATTAAAAAAGGATAGTATCTTGATTTTCCAAATGCAAACCACTAGCATCACAGCTTCAAAAGCCAGGTTGAGTCTTCCCTATCTGTAATCCAAGCTAGAATCTACTTTGTCATAAATATGGATGTTTTTTATTTATCAACCTTCATAAAAGTTCTAACTCTCTCCTGTGAGTACCAAGTTAAGGAATTAGAACTTTATTCACCACTAGATGTCCCCACAATTAAAGTTTTTTACATGTTTCCTCCATTGAAGAAGAGTTGGAAAAAGACAATGGGGACTCAGTTGTATTTTTAACTTGAAGGTACGCTTCAAAATGTTTCAAAAACAAAAGAAGAGAGTAAAATTTGGGATAAATGTTTCAAACAGAGCAAGAAAAACAACTAATTAGATAAACTTTTCCTTCATTTTTAAGTGCTCCACATCACAGATTATCAGTTCAGACTAGGAGATGGCTAGGTAGGCATTCTACCACAATGTCAAAACAATAATTCTCCATCAGGTGGTGTTTTCAGGAAAATGCTTTAAAACTGGTGTTTTACAAAATGTTTATATCCCAGTGTCTTCCTTTAGAGTTGATATCATCACTGAATTCTTTTTATATCTCACCGTGGCCTTACATGTACAAGTGGCTCTCCATGGAGAAAGTTTACCTTAATAGCAGCATTAGAACCACCACCAAAATCCTTCATTCCTATTAATTCATACCAATTACACTTACAATTATCAGATAGAAGAAATCCATTTAGATTATGATGAAACAAAATTAAAATGATCGAACCTAGTCCCTGTTCATTTACAGAAAACAGGGACATCTCATTAATATAAGACTTCAAAGTTTTTCCCTTTTAGAATCCATCTGATGTTTTGATACAAAGAGTCGAAAGTCTGAACTATAACTGCTTCTTCTTATATAGTTAGGAAAGTTCTTACCCACTATTTGGCCTCGTACTGCATCGGTATCTGTGGGGTTCAATTTGCATAGATCCAAACGCTGGTCTGCAAACAAACAATTAAAACAAAAACTCAACCCAAGTAAATAATAAACTGAAGGTAAAAAAAGTTAATATTCACAACTCAAATATACCAAGAACTTTTCACAAAATAAGTTTTAAAAAAATGCATGTAAAACAAATATACTAACATCCTGTATCTTTTAGTCTGCTGATGGCATTGGAAAGAAGGCGAACACACCCCAGGAAGCCAGCTCCCTGTTTCTTGTGTATTTTCTTGTGGTTCCATACACTTATGGTTATAGAATCGGTTTTCCCAACATATCTAGAAAAACATATAATATAAAATAGATTAAGAGACTTGTTCTCTTATTATTCTATAACATTTCCACTTTGTTCCATCCAGATTGAACTTTGATGGTCATGTTACTTGACCATAAATACAGAAACACTTAATTTTACTATGGCATTAGAGAGCGTGGAAACTTTACATGTCATATTAATGTTACAGCACTAGTTAACTACAGACAACCCCATAAAAATGATGTGGTACGTGAATTCATTATGTCCAAAACTTATTTTAGATTTATGTTTTTCATTTTGAAAATATGTTAATCACTGCAACAAGGAGAATATTTGGACATAACTAATGTAGGAATCTAGCCAAGCTTAGAATCAAAGCAATCATGTTGTGTTTGAAACACCTAGATGCTTAAAAATCATGTCTAAATTTTTTAAAAGTGTCCATAAAGAAAAATGAAACATTTCAAACATATTTTAAGAATTAGAAGTGATTTAAAAATCAAGCTTCCTCAAGAAGCGTGGCTCTTTTTGCTAATAGACAAGGGCAAAAATGGATTGCTTACACTTCTATTTTATTATACAGGTTGATTCCTGCATTGGTTTTACAAAATAAGTAACTCACAGATCATAATGCTGGTTCCACTTGGGGTCTAAGGTGTTCTTCACAGTGTCAGTTGAATGGCACTGACCAGATCCATCCACTACTATTTTTGCAAATGGGTCAGGTAGTCCTGTGGAGGGGGGAAAAGTACAATTAGAATCACAGTATGAAATCAGTAATTTATAGAGAGAGCGCACCATTTCTAATGTATCAGCAACTGAAAGAAATAAATCTACCTTTTTGTAATCTTATATAGGGCCAATAAAGTGATGAGAATAATATGACCTTTGCACTGTACTTTTTTTTGGTTCAGTTTTCCTTTTTATCCTAATTCTAAATTTTAATTTTGACCCCATGAGCTTTTTTAAAATTCTTAAAAGGAAAATTTACAGTTATCCTAAAATTATTTTTGTAACTTAAATCCAAACAATTCCAATTCCTAGGATCAGATTTTGTTTGTAACACAGGATCTACTTTAACAATTCCAACTTGCAGCAACATTTTAAATTCTTTAAGGGCAAAACATTAAATATTGCTTAAGTTAAGACAGCTTTTTATGTAAGCAAATACTTTCATTAGTAACTATGTACTTCTATCACTCTTTGGTCTGTTATTTAGGTTCCAGCACTTGCATGGTATTTTATAACCCCAGAATGCTTTAGAAACATTAATTGTTTCCACCTCTTTTGAGATTATTTTTTTTTTATGTAGACACAGAGGTAAGTGACTTGTCCAAGGTCAATTCGGTGGTAGACTCAGGATTAGAATTTAGAAATGATCATACACACACCCCACACTACTGTGCTGAGGCTGCCTGTCTACATCACTAATGTGAACTTAAATGGTAATGGAGTGCTACTGGCAAATGCGGAAGTTATACCTAACTCTCAAAGAGAAACAGACATGCATAGAATTTAGAGTTTAAAAATATAATACCATGAGAACAATACCATAAAGCTATTTATATAGTATTAGAAACTGTCAGTTATACTTACTGAAGAAATCTTTTTTTGCAAGATTCTTGGCACATAATACTGCAAAAAAAATATAAAATTAATATATCCAAAAATGTTTTCTTAAAAAATCTTCAACTCCCATAATGATTAGAGACAATTTTTTTTGCATTCTCGATCTTACTTTAAAACTGATCAAATCAAATATGAACAGTGCTTTCTTTTTTCCCCCCTCAAAATTTGAAATCATCATAGTCTCTGCATGCATTCACCTACAGAGGCAGTTAAATTAAATCCCTATTGCCTTTCCCCTCATATCTCAATGCTAACCACACACACAAAAGAAAGCTAACCACACACACAAAAGAAACTTGGTCTTTATGAACTTTTGGCACAAATTGTTTAATATGACAAAGACAGAATTCAATATCTTTCAAAGTGTGCCAGTCTTGCTGAACTTCTCAATGCAGAAAGCACTCTCTGTATTTCATATTTATATATACAAAAGTGGCTTCTCTTGCCTCAAGGTGCACCCATTCAGATTGCTGGTCACAGCTTTTCAAGCAGTAGTTACTTTACCATTACCTTGTTTAGGACTTGTGCACCTACTCTTCTACTAAACCCCAGATTACTCTACTTCAATCTGCCAGGAAATTACATTCTTGTATACAAAGGTATTTTTGTGTGTAAATTATATAAAACAAGATAATAGAGGAAGAAAAAAGCATACACTGAAATAGCGCTAAAAGAATCTGCAGTACAAAATCTTTGCCCCTAAATATAAGACCCCATCCAAGGTAACAGTCAAAAAAGGCATCAAATTTT
This sequence comes from Pelodiscus sinensis, assembly GCF_049634645.1. NCBI lineage: Eukaryota > Metazoa > Chordata > Testudines > Trionychidae > Pelodiscus > Pelodiscus sinensis. The sequence continues at coordinate 31,762,322 of NC_134726.1, forward strand.
CTATTACGTTTTTGAAGAGCCACAAATCAGAAGTGAGGTAAGAGAAGGAAAGACTTTAGTCTGATTATTTCCACTCCTATATGACCCTCTTCTGTTCAAGAATCCAATCTTACTTCTACTGTTCAATAATACCTTTCCAATATCTACTCTCCAGTTCAAAAGAATTGTCCAATATTCATTAAACTCCTATACCAGGAAAGGAAGCAGAACCACTGATTGTCAAGTATTAATTTAAATTTCTTCAAGAGTTTTAAGTGTTACTTAAGATGTTTGTGCACGTTTATCACTAATCACTTGCTGAGTAGGTCCCCTCTCTATCAGGATGAGACTACTGGATACAAGTAACAGGATGTTTGTATAATGCTTATGCCATCACTCTGCCTAACAACATCACTCCTAATCTATTTCCCACCATGTAGTTAATGGGTTCCCATCCTACCCAAAATCAGCCCTTGAAGTATGGCATCACAGACAGGCACCTTCATCTTGGTAAAGCTAGACTGAGGTGGTAGTGGCAACAAGAGGGTGGGAAAAACAATCTTGGCACACCTCTCCTGGGACACCTTCACCTTCCTTGAAGCAGCTCTGCACTGGGAGCAATGCCACTAGCATCTACCTTCAATTAGAAAGTGGAAGAAGAGGCTGTCAAAGAGCACCAAAACCTGAAAGAAGCCACCACAGACACACCAGTAGTAGTAGTATTGTACTCTCAAGAACACTGATGACACAATTTGAAATAAAATACAATTACAGGATCATAGTTACAACATGAGCACTATAGAGCAAAATTAAATTTTCTTCTACTGCTGTGATTTGAGAAAAAAGGAGGAAATATAAAAAAGTGATTACAGGAAAAGTTAGAAATGCTAGACTGTTGGTTAAATTTCCTAATTTAAAAATCCCTTTAAGGATGGATTTGTTCACTCTCTCATTTTACTTCTTCACACCAATCTGAAAGCTTATTGGAGAGGTGAGGAAAAATTTCCTAGTACAGGTTGGACCTCCCTGGTCTGGCACCCTCAGAACCTGAATGATCCTGAAGGAGGGATTTTGCTGGACCAGGGGAGATCATTTTTCCTTCCTGCCACTGGCCTGCCAGCCTGGCTCTGCTCCTGACCTGGCCTCCCCACGGGCTCCCCATGTGTGACCAGCCCTGCAACCCTAGTCAGTCTCATTGTTATACTAATATTTTCAGAATGACCCAAGTTTTGTGGTGTTTTCTTGCAGTTAACTTCTGTAGAGCTCCTGAATAAAAACCACTGTAGCTCCTGAGCTACTGAAAAATTAGAATACTTGTTTAATGTTTTACCTTTGCCACTTGCTTTTTGTCTACTGTGGTAGAGTACCACTAATTTTAGTATTGCACTCTGTGAAACCCTCAATTTTAGTTAAAAAGCTATTATTCACTCCAGTAATACAAAAATCCTGCCACAAAACAGTCAATGCTCCAAAAACAACCTTGATGAAGCAATCTCAGCAGCCCGTTTCCCTCTGCCTGTGCCCTGGTTTCACTCTACTATTTGCATACTAAACACACTGAAGCAAAAATGCTTTTAATTGCCCTATCAATGAGTTCACTTAAAAGACTCAGATTTCTAAGTCCAAGTAAACAAACAGGTGACAAAGGCAATTGATGGGGTACTGCAACAGGAAGTCGTACTGGTGATTGAATAGATGGCTTTCCTCCTCCAGGCTGTATTTATGCCAGACTTTTTCTTGAAGTGCACTACTACCAGTGAAACTCTTCTGGCAATGTGCACTACGGTAAACTAGTCATTGGCACCGTATTGCCAGAGTGCTACAATATACCACTGTAAACATAAAAATCTCACTGCATTTGCTGCAAAAGTACTGGACATGTTAAACTTGGCAAGCTGGTCATTTGCATTATGCCTTCCAAATATCCCCTGCTCAACTTGTTTCAACAGGATATAGTTTTCTTCAATTTCTATCCTGAATTGTGTAGAATTGAGGAGCATTTGGTTTTATGGAACTACTTGCCAAATCTAGTAGTAGATTCAAAGGCCACGTGAGCCAGATCTGTAAAGCATGACTATAAAAGCATATCTGGCAGGTGTGGAAAGTATATTTTTCTCAGTGTTGGTTCTCATTCTGGGTATATCTTTACTCCAGGATTAACTCAAGTTATCTATTCAAGTCACTTTTCTTAAATCAACAAAGCTTAAGTGGGAGTGCCCCAATTAGAAATAGTACTTGAGCTTCAGTCTCTATCTTGGTGTTATAGTTAGGGCTTGTATTCTTCAGGGCTTATTTTTTGCATGTTGAGTATCACGTAGATGCCAGAAAATAGAGGTATTAAGGCCTCTCTCTTTTGCATATATTGTAATTAATCTTCTTAATGTAATGTTCCCTCATACACTTTTAACACTGTGCAGTTTCAAAGAGCATTATGTTTAAGCACACTATGGAACACTTAATGTGCACTAAAAAGGTTTACATAAGCCAAATAGTGTGCAAAATGTTAGCATACCAAGGGTGTTTTATCTGTATTTAGTAATACTCTCTCTCGTGTGGCTCTAAAAGGCATCTCGGGGCACATACTTCAGTTTTTAGTCCCGAGATATGCAGAAGTACTCGGACCTCATTCTCAGTTAAGAGAACTTGTCAATCCTTTCCGGACACATGAAAGGAGTTGTGGGAAGGTACAGCAGGACCACATCAGAGGCACAATCTGTATTGACTATAGAGTGGTCATGTTAGCAATTGACAAATTATGTTCACTTGGTTTTTAGCCTATACCCCTTCTCAGGCAAGCCAACTTGAATTAAAGGATCATTGCACACAAGTAAAGAGCTTTTTGAGTGGAGGTAGCATTCTAACTAGGAGCAATGCTTGAATTAACTTTTCCATAAAGACAATTCCTCTGCACTCACATCTTCCTGTGCAGAAAGAGAGGAGGTCATATTGGAAGATATCTGCATAGCTGTTTTGGACATCTTTGTGTTTATCATCTGGTTTTTTAGTTAATTACCTTTTTTGTATACATGTACTTTCTATTACAGCATTCCAAGTAGTGTTTAACCCTCCAGATTCTCAGAGACATTAATCCAGACTATTGGACATAAATGCATGGAAGATTTTTTTTAACTGAAAATAGTGACAAATCTGACACCAGTGTTGACTTTCCTTCCTGAAAAAAAAAGAGGAAGAACGGCTCTTGCGCAAGAGGGGTTTTTTGCACAAAAACGGAGCCTCCTTAATTATGCAAATGAGGCGCAGTGATATGCCACACTTTGCCTCATTTGCATATTTCTTGTGCCAAACAGGCACAGTATAGACATAACCTTAGTGTATCTGAGGTGAGGTCTACACTATAACCTTATGCAGGCATAGCTATGTGGTATGGGTAAGACAAGCAATTTATGAGTTCTAACCAATGTAACTACATCAGCAAAAGCCCCAAGCGTAGACATCTATTCTGGCAAAACTCTGCTTTTACTAGTACTTACCGCATCCCACACTAGGAGCACTTTGCCAGTATAACTATACCTGCAAAACACTCCTAATGTAGACTGGTTGAAAACACAGAAAATACACTCCACTAGTGCCTCCAGAGTTCAACTTGCAAACACAGCACTCAGTGGCAATTTATTTATGAAGGAGAATGTTTTTGGCAATATCAGGCAACAGCACAACCGAATGCCTATTTATTAGTTCTATCCTAAGGGCTACTTTCCAAATTGGTGTTTTTCTACCCTTAAAAAAGGCAGTTTAAAAATAAACAATAGCATGGTGTTCTGTTATTCAAAACCAAAATTCGGAAGGGGGGGGAAATCAAACAAGTTTTCTGAGAGGGCAACATAAGAGAACAAAGTATTGTAAGTGTTAAAAATTTGACCGGGGTGGGCAATAATTGTTGATGGGGGACCACTCCAAGATTTTGGAATGTGGTCACACTTCCATGATATTAATGGAGGAGATGTGGGGTCTGGGATGGAGGTCGGGTGCAGATGGAGCTTGGAGTAAGGTATTGGGGTGTAGGAGGGAGACTGGAGTCTGGGAGAGAGTTTGGGTGAAGGAGGTGGTTGTGACCTAGGCAGGCACCTAGGGTGCAGGGATTTTGGATGTGAGCTAGGGTAGAAGTAGATTGTGATCTGAGGCAGGGGACAGGGGTGCCAGATCTGGGAGGGGGTTTGGGTATGTTGAGAGGGAAGGAGCACAGGGTTGGAGCAGGGAGAGTCTGGGGTGCCAAAGGTAGGCTGTGGCTAGGAGATTTACCAGTCAGCAGCCAAATCAGCTTGCCTGCCTGCAGCGCTAAGACTTGCAGAGCTTAAAACGGTTTCCCAGCCAGCCAGCCAGCCTGCCTGGCCATATGCTTCATTGAATAACTGAACTGAGGAGAAGGGACGTGGTTCTTCTTGGCTGCCTGTTATTCAAACAGGCAGCTCACATTGGCTGGTTTCTGGCCAGAAATCAGCCAATAGGATTGTGCTGGAGGCAGGGCGGCTCCTGAAACTTCCCTCCTCCCCTCCAGTTTTGAAACTGAAAGGAAGCCCTGCAGCGACGTTTCTGCACAACACACAGGGCTGTGCGGTAAGCAGGGGAGCCTGCCTGGGGCTTCCTGCTGCCTCTGTGGGCTGGATCCAGTGGCTTGGCGGGCCATATTTTGCCCAGGCCTGAATTAGACTTTAGCAGTCCAACATGTGCTACATTAATCTTTTGCCACAATACTGTGGGATTTAAATACCTTGGCTAAATCTGTTACATGAAAGCTCTACTCTTGCAAATGGTTCACTGAATTGTGTGGAAAATATTCTGAGTACCACCAGCAATCCTACCCATCCTGTCTCTGAGAACGACTCTACTTGCTCTTCCCATTCTGTGTGCATGCCCTTAAAAAGACTTCATGGTGGACAAATGTGTATTTTGATTTCTAATATTAGGTAACATATGAAGATTCTAAGATTTTTTTTTCTCCAGGTTGGCAATCATTTATGTTCGATGGGGTATGGAAGGAGAAATAGTTTAATAGAAAATGAATATTGCTGAAGATACCATGTATGTAAAAAAATAAAAATAAAATAAACCCACACACCAACCACAAGAATTTCTAGGATTAACCATATCATTGTACTAAAATACCAACATTGCACTTGCAATTTGAAGTTAAAGATCAAGGCATCCATTCTATTCTATTTTTGTTATTTTCATCATACTTAATTTAAAAAAAAAAATTAAATTCAGAGACAATGTCAGACAGTTATGTGAATTTAACTTTTCAGTAGCGCTATTGATTAATAACAGTTAACTCGTGATTAACCAAAAACTACTAGTGCAATTAATCACCATTTTTAAAGTCACAGTTAAATTACAGAACACCAGCTGAAATGTATTAAATATTTTGGATATTTTTCTAGAAATCAAGATAACTGAAAATCTAGTACAGGCAGTCCCCGGGTTACGTACAAGATAGGGACTGTAGATTTGTTCTTAAGTTGAATCTGTATGTAAGTCGGAACTGGTGTCAGCCGCTGCTGAAACTGATCAGTTTCAAACGCTGCTGAATCTGGACGCCAGTTCTGACTTACATACAGATTCAACTTAAGAAACCCAGGCGCCCCCAAGTCAGCTGCTGCTGAAACTGATCAGCGGCTGATTCCAGGAAGCCTGGGGCAGAGCAACTCTGCCTCGGGCTTCCTGTAGTCAGCCGCTGGTCAGTTTCAGCAGCGGCTGACTTGGGGACACCTGGGGCAGAGCAGCTGGGGTGCTGCTGGGTTGCTCCAGTAGCGCGGCTCCCCAGCAGCACCCCAGCTGCTCTGCCTCAGGCATCCTGATTCAGCCGCTGCTGAAACTGACCAGCAGCGGCTGAATCAGGACTCCTGGGGCAGAGCAGCTGGGGTGCTGCCGGGTTGGTCCACAGCAGCGCTGTGGGACCAACCCGGCAGCCCCCAGCTGCTCTACCCCAGGGGTAGGCAAGAAAAGCCTGGTCTGCTGGGGGGGGGGGGCACTAGCTGCACCCCCTCCCCCAGCAGACCAGGGAGACGAGGGTGGCGGGACGCCCAAGTCCTCCACGGCTTTGCTCCGTCTCCCTGGTCTGCTGACCTGGGAGACGCGAAGCAAAGCCGCAGAGCATGCGGGCAGCGGGACAGTCCAGGCGCGCCGTGCTGTCCCACTGCTGGCGTGCTCCCAGGCTTTGCTCCCCATCTCCCTGGTCTGCTGGTCAGACCAGGGAGACGGGGAGCAAAGCCGCGGAGCACGCCTGCAGCGGGACAGCCCAGGCGCGCCTGGGCTGTCCCGCCGCCGGCTTCCCCCGAGGCTTTGCCCCGCAGCCCCAGCCCCTCCGCGGCTTTGCAAAGCCTCGGGGGAAGCCGGCGGCGGGACAGCCCAGGCGCGCCTGGGCTGCCCGAGCCCCTCCACGGCTTTGCTCCGCGTCTTCCTGGTCTGCAGACCAGGGAGACGCGGAGCAGGTTTTCTCGCCCCGGAGTACACGGGCGGTGGGACCTCGAGGTCCCGCCGTCCGTGTCCTCCGGGGCGAGAAAAGCCCCGTTCGTAACTGCGGATCCGACATAAGTCGGATCTGCGTAAGTCGGGGACTGCCTGTACTCATACTGTGCTCACTTTATAATTTTTACACTGTAAAATTATAAATAAAATTAATATAAACACAAAACAGTATTTTTCATTTCACCTCATACAAGTACTATAGTATACTCTCCTTATCGTGAAACATAACTTATAAACATAGGGTTTTTTGGGTTACATATGTACTCTCAAAAAACAAACAAAAAAACTTTAGAACCTGAAAGTCCACTAAGTTGTACTTCTTGTTCAGCCAATTGCTAAGACAAACCAGTTTGTTTACACGTAATGCTACCTGCTTCTTATTTACAATGTTATCTGAGAGTAAGGACAGGCATTCATATAGCTCTTTTGTAGCCAGAAATTTTCAGCGGTTACATGATTACATACACACATTTTAACATCCCTAGTAAACAAGAAGTGGAAGCATTATTTCCTGCAAACTGTAACCAAAGCTTATTTGCCTGAGCAACTGGCTGAACAAGAAATAGGACTGAGTTGACTAGTAGGCTCCCAAGCTTTACTTTTTTTTTTTTTAAACATAATTCTACATTTGTAAATTCAACTTTCATAATAAAGAGATTGCATTGCAGTACTTTCATTTAGTTGACTAGAAACACACTGTAAAAAAATAGTTTAAGTATCTAATCAAAAATCAAGACAGCAATATACACTTTGCATTCAGTGTTGTAATTGACATCAATATATTTGAAAATGTAGTAAACACTCAAAAATATTCTATTATTAAATGCATGATTAGTTCTTTTTAAATGCATGACAGCCCTACTGTTCAGTAATAAATATTTGGGTCTCTGATATTTAAAACCTAGAGAACAGAGGTAAACTGTAAACCTGTACAGATGTCCATGAAACAACTAAAAGATTTTACAAACATCACTGCATTAATAATGGAGAATGTGTCGACATTATACCACCAGTTTTCTAGTCAGCAAGGAATAGACGTTAGTGGAAATACAAACCAGATCCTGACACTTCACTCCACCTAAACTAAAACTAGAACTCAAATGGGCTACAATATATCCTTTATATTCCTATGAAGTTCTCTCTTAATTAACTGCCAAAGGAAGAATTGCTAGATGTAAGATATTTAGGTCTTTTTAATGCAGCCCTTTTACATAGGCTGCAGTAAGGTTCAAAGTATTTTTTCTGGGTTGAAACACATTACACACTCATCTACAAAGAGTAGGTACCCCTGAAGAGAATAAAAAACCACACACCCAAAGCGAGTCATTTTTATTAAGCAATAGCTAGCAATTAGAAGTATATTACAAAACTAGATGGAAAAAGTATACCAACAGGTTTGTCCCTCAAGCATAAATAGAGTTCTCTCCATTTATGTTAGTTTCAACCTGACATTACTACAAATAGAACCACACTGTCCCTAGAATTCCTGATACAGGAGACCCTCAGGATCTGCAGAATTGCTATTCATGGTTCCTCATATTCACGGGTGGGGGGGAGGGTGCCTGTCTGGATGTAAGGGGAGGAGGCAGCCAGGAGCCGTGGGGAACTCACCGTGGCTGCTGGGAGCCACAGAGTGAGTTTAGGAGCTGTAGGGAGCTTACCACGGGGGCTGCAAGCCAGAGCTCCCAGTATTTGTGAATTTTGCCCACATGCAGTGCCAGGAATGCATCCACCATAAATAGTGAGGATTTCTCACATTAAAAAAAACACTGTGGCAGTGAACAGCAATAAATGTGATTAAAATCTGCATCTGTGCATCCTGTGTGTATGGAAGAGTTGACTAGATTTCCAAACTTTGGGGCCTTTGTGCACATATGGTGAATTACAGAAATGGGGGAATAGAGAATAAATTGAGGGCATGTGAAAGTTACAAAATTAATTCTGAGAGAGGATGATTAATTTTTATTGAACTAAATCAGTTTATTTACATTTATATAAATTTAATTGTCAGGATATGATAGCAGGTGTGGAATTTTTTTTTAATATTAACTTTCCCATCTATCCCTTGGTACCTGCCCATAATCAGTGTCTGACCAAAAACTTATCTACTAACTTAAGTATTTCTTTAAATGCCCCTACAATCCTAGTTAGTATCTCTCAGGAACCTCTTGTGCCCCAACACAGCAAAGCCATATTCATGCCCTGTGTCCTCCCCTCCATCTCTGTGCCAAGAATCCTCCCACTCACACTGCAAAAGTACTTATTCTAGTGTAAGACTTAATCTACACTTGTAATTGAATGAGTTTTATCATTCATGGGTGCTTAAAAATGAATGACAAAAGTTTTGTCACAGTGGAAGTCTAAATACTGCTTTGTTGCTTGCCTGCAGATAAAGCGAAAGTTGTTCACTCATGGATGCTAGAAGTATTTTGACAGTAAAGTGCCGACAAACAGCATTTACACGTGGAAAAACTTGAACAACCAAGTCTAGCAGCACCTTAAAGATTAACAAAACATGCAGATGTTAACAGGAGCTTTCATGGGCACAACCCATTTCTTCAGAGGACGAGTTATTAAAGGTCCAGTTCCAAACTTTAGTGACAGGTCTGTGTCAACACAGGCCTGTGGCTAGGGATGTGAATGTGTATTTCTCTGATAGGATAACAAGTCTTATGGATACAGGAGCAGTGGTGGACATGGTATACCTAGACTTTAGTAAGACATTTGATACGGTCTTGCATGATCTTATCAATAAACTAGGCAAATACAACTTAGAGAGGGCTACTATCCAATGGGTGCATAACTGGATGGATAACCGTTCTCAGAGTGGTTATTAATGGTTCACACTCATGCTGGAAGGGCATAACAAGTGGGATTCCGCAGAAGTCTGTTTTGGGACCGGTACTGTTCAATATCTTTATTAACTATTTAGATATTGGCATAGAGAGGATGCTTAATACGTTAGAAGATGATAACAAGCTGGGAGGGGTTGCAACTGCTTTGGAAGATAGGGTCATAATTCAGAATGATCTGTTCCTCCGCCCCTAGACCAATCAGAGCATGGGTGCGGGGGAGTGCATGAAGCTTCCTCCACCCTGCCCCTGCCCTGTGAGGAACACAGAGCACTTTCAAGTGCTGCACACTCCCCACAGGGTGGAGGAAACTTTGTGCGCTTCCCCCACCCCAAGACCTTAATTGGCCTGGGGATGGGGAAGCGTGCGAAGCCTCTTCCCGCCCTGCCAGGGGCATGGGTGCTTAGGGGCATGGAAAGGGGGGGCAAAGGGGCTCCCCTACCCCCAAACCAATCATGGTCTGTGGGTGGGGAAGCTTGGAAGCATCTTGGCTCCGCTCCTTCCGTCTTGGTCAGTGCAGCCCATGCCTGCTCCCAGGGCAGTGGGGTGCCCTCCCTTTAAATGGTTAACCATTAAACAGAATTTTTCATCCCTAATCTAAACTATTTATCTTACTCAGTCACCTTTTTATCTATATGTTACTCCTCTTAACAATATCCTGGCCTCACAAAAATAATAAAGACAATGGATATCTTTAATAGCAATTTTTAACCACAGATTTCAAAGCACTTTTCAGACATACCAGTATTCCGATTTTACAGAAAAGGTAAAAGGCAGAGCAACAAACTGCCCCTAGAATTCTTACCTCAATGCCATACTTATTGGACTACACTGCTTCCCTGGACATTCCAGGGGAATAAAGCCACATATTCCCATTGCATGGTATCAATCCATCGCAATCTCTTCCTCATCTCAATCACTTCCTAAGTAATGCATCCTCCAGAACCACAACAAAAGTTCCAACAAATTAAGTCAAATTTTTCTTTCCTCTTTTCTAACAAATGTTTCCAACAAATCTGAGCAAGTGAATTCTTTTTGAAATGCCATAAATTATCTTTCAACTATTTGAGAACACATGTTCTCATTATCCCCACTGTATTCCATCTGAATATGGGTATAATGTATATCACTGCCCTGCCCTTAGGGCAATCAGGGCCTGGGAGCGGGAGAAGCATGTGAAGTCTCTCGCTCCCCGCTCCTGTCCTGATTGGTGTGGGGGCAGGGAAGCATGCGAAGTCTCCTCCTGACCTGCAAGGGGCACGCAGCGCTTTCACTTTAAGTGCCATGAGCCCCTTGCAGGATGGGGGCAGAGAGCGAGACTCTGTGTGCTCCTCCCACCTCCAGGCCCTGACTGGCCTGGGGTTGGGGGGGAGGGATCTCATGAAGACTCCTCCTGCTGTGCAAGGGGATGGATGCCTAGAGGGAACTGCCAGCTGTTCAGAACAGCTAACTATTATCTCTAGGCAGGGGTGGATGAGGGCAAAGACTTCATGTGCTCTCCCACCCCCAGGCTAACCAGAGTCTGCGGGACGGAGAAGCAGGAAGTGCCCTGACCACACCCCTTTCCGGGGCAGCCTAGGGCTACTTGAAAAATTAGTGAAGTGGCCTCCCATCTAAAATTATTGCCCACCTCTGGGTTAGAATATGGCTTAGGGGAGAAGGGAGTTAAACATTGTATATCCAGGGATTAGAGTTCAGAAAATATAGTGCAAAAATCCTAAATGCAACTTTTATAGTTGAGAAATTAAACAAAAATCAGGAAATTCAAAGCTACAATTCCAACAAGAGCTATAACATAATTCCCTTCCATATGAGAAGTGATAGGCTGTTAATTGTATGCTTAATGTAGAAGCAACGCAGCCAAATTACAGTTGCTATGGTAACCACAATTTTGTATTTCTTGTGAGTTTTATTTCTTAACCCATAACATTATATCATTTCCATTCAATATTTTTAACAGAAAAATTATATGTTGACTAGCAATGTTTATCTGAATAGTTTACATATATCTGATCTTACTCTGAAATGGATATTGACGAGCAGAGTCAGACCTCTATCATTGACATAAAATTAAAATATTGTTGGAAGATGAATTGTTGCACATATGGCAGCACATTATTTTTTTCAAATTACATCAACGTTTTTGAGAAATAAATTCATGAAGTTTTCAAATTAGCTGTTTTAGTTATATTTAAGCACTAAAAAAGTTCGTAAAGCATGAAAATATGTTCCTCCTTCACCGTGAACTCGTAACTCAGTTTCCAAACTGAATTTTACCAAATTTAAAAAAAATGCCTTTTTAACATTTGGCTATGTCTACACTGCCCAGTCTTGCACAAGAACATATGCAAATGAGCCATGGAGACGGATATCGCTGCACCTCATTTGCATACTTAATGAGCTCCCATTTTGCACAAGGAGCTTTTGAGCAAGAGCTGTTCTGCCTGAAAATAAGCTGCAGAATGGCTCTTGCGTAAGAAGTAGTGTAGACTGCTCCTCCTTGCTCAAAAGCCCCATGCGCAAAATGGCAAATCATTAAGTATGCAAATGAGGCACGGCAATATTCATCACTGTGCCTTATTTGCATATGTTCTTGCGCAAGACTGGGCAGTGTAGACGTGGCCCTAGTGCTTATAGAGCATCTTAATGTTGTACAAACATCCATATACAACAAACACTCCTGAATAAGCTATGTGCCTTGCCCAAGACTAAGGTAGAACTCGTAATCGAACTCAGGAATTCAAATTCTAGCTGATATCTTCTTATATTATGCCATCTTTGCTGAGCAGCAAAAAAATTGTGGAGTCTTAAAAGCATCCGACAGCAGCATATTTAATCAATTGCACCAAAATGGATTCGATTTTTACCAGATACCAGAGGTGCCCCAGTGAATGGCTAATTCAACACAAAATCTGAAATCTAAATACAGTAAAGATATTGATTTTTAACTATTAAAATAGCCTTTAAGTTCAATCTCTGAATGTAGTTCTTTAATATTTATGAAAAGACTGAAGTTAAATGTTAAATGACATTGGGATCCTGTGTGTATTTGGACTGGGACAGAACAATGACAACAATGCAAAGGCCATTTATATGTTTGTACTAGCTTTTATTATTAGGAAGGGGGGATTATTTGGTATCTTTTAAAAATTATGGAAATACTCAGGTATATTATACCAAGGTACTTTAATTTCCCCATCTCTTAATGCTAGCAGTATTCATTTAAATTGTTTAAGATTTTTGGCTGAGTACAGAATGCCCTAATCAAAACTCAGCCAACTGCAAACAGCATTCATTTTGTAACACAAATCCGCAAGAATATTTAGGCAAAACATTCTTAATTACTGAATATGTGGATGGGAGTCTGGACTTTCCCTTCCCCTATAATTTATCAGGAAATCAATCATTCTACAAACTCTAGCCTTAATCTACTCAGCCACTTATAAATGCAGATTACAAGTAAAACTGTACAGTGAAATTCATGCAGGATATTAATGAGTTACTTTTTAAGGACACAAGAAGCAGAAAAACAAACCACAAGTAAACACCCAAAAATCTTTCTTCCAAAATTATTTTGGAATTTTCTTGAACATATTTAAGCAGGAAAGTGTTTACAGAATACTCATATAATTTAGACATATTTACTGGTACAATGAATTCAAGACTATATTCAACCTTCTCTTTCACAAGTTTGTAAACTCTTCAAACTTTTCAAAACTGATTTTCTTGAAAGCTATATATATATTTTTATAAAACTTGGGTGAAATAGATTCAAATATGTAAGGGTCTTCTGAAAAACTATATAGTACAGGTTGAATCTTTCTAGTCCAGAACCCTCAGGACCTGACTGGTTCCAAATGAGAGCATTTTCTGGACCACAGGAGGTCAATATTGTCTAGCAGCATTACCAACACTTTCACTGCTTACTGTGCTGTTAGAGAACATTTATGGGTAAATTAGAGCTAAACAACAGTACAGAACACTGAGAGCTAGGACTGGTGGCTATAAACAAACTTTATAGGACCACGGGAAACTTGGCCACACCCATAAAACACATACATGCTGAGAGTGATTCCAGCTACATGTAATTCTATACATTTTAGGATACCTTACTACATTTGAGCAGGAGGAGGGAAGATCAGCCAAACTGATTAAAGAGACAAAATTGGGGGAAAGGGATACACTGCTCACAGACAAAATAGATTTGAAATGGTGACAGAAAGAGAACCGTGTGCTAGCTTATATAGCTCTGGCAAGGGTAAAACATGGTTAGCTATTATATTTATTACCAAGTACTATCTGTGGCCCTGTTTACACACACACAGTTAGGCTCCAAATAACTTAAACCATCAGTAAAAGTATAGCAAAAACCTGACTGGTCAAAGACTTCAAGAATCCTGTAATGGAAATCAGAGTCCTCTGCATTGAAGCTGTTGAGAAAACTTACTTAAATATAACAAGGCAACAGCCCAACAATGACATATTATTCTCAAATGGTCAAAACTCTAAAACATCCATCCAAATAGTAAGCATTTTTTTGCTATTTCAATCCTGAATCTTCATATAAAAACATTTTTTATCTCAGCCAAATAATTATTTGGATTTATAGCCTCTCACAAAGACTACACTAATCTCCAAAGACTACTTCCAATGTTAAATGCTATTTAATTTACTTCAAGATCAGACCAAAGGAGACAAGCATATGCTTCGGCATTCCATATATATTAAAATAAAATTGTATTTTTTAAATAAATACAAGACAATAAAAAAGAGGTATTGATTCCACATCGATTTATTTTCATTTAAAACACTTTTCTATCTTATCTGGACTTTTATGGACAAAAGCATTTTTGGTGCAGATTAGTGTCTGGTTTTCATCAAATGCTCAACAGGAATGTTTGCAAGAGTTTAAAAATAATGTTATTTCAAAAATGTATACATTTAATCCATGTGTAAGCTGTAAACTATGCAAACTGTTCAGTCCATGAGAGTTAAAATGTGTAACTATGAAAGATTTTAGTTAAACAATGTGAATGGAACATTGTTTTAAAATAAAAACACAGGCGTGACTTCAGTCAAAGCTTGGCACTCAACTGAGCAGACCTAACAAAAGCTGATATATGGCCACGTCTACACTACACGAAGAGGGCAAATTTATTAAGGCTGATTTCTTGCCACCTGATTTTGCAAAGTCCAAGGTCCATATCCCCACTGTGCGTAAGAATTCAGGCCTAACGTACTATAAAAAGGTGGTGAGCAATTGGATTCTGATAAAACTAGTATAAAAAACTAGTATCAATTCAAATGGAATCACGAGACACCAAAAAGGAAAAAAAGCTTTTGTAAGAACAACATTTTACTGGGGTAAGCAAAGAGTAAACTTAATTCTGCTAAAAGAAACAACTATAAAATAATCAATTTGCTTATTTAAACGCTGAGAGGAATAAACTGTCCCAGCAGCAAGTGAAAGTATGTAGAAGATCTATTTAACTAGACTGAAACCAATACACACTCCAGCAGGCTGGAGCCCCCATCCCCATTTAATCAGTTAACTGGTTAAACATTAATTTAACTAATTAAACAGGATTTTACATTCCTAATTTACACACACTTCTCTCATAGAGGTAGCCATGTTAGTCTGTAACTTTAAAAACAACAAGTAGTCCTATGGCACCTTAAAGGCTAAAAAATATATATAGTGTCATGAGCTTTTGTAGGTTAAACCCACTTCATCAGATGAGCTGAAGTGAAAATAACAAGAACCCAGAATTTATAACAGAAAGAGAGAGGAGAGGAGAAAGATACCTGTCAATTGTAGGACTGGTGCTAACGAAGTGGGATGGAAGTGTTCCATACTTAGCTTTTGATTTAAATGAGGTATTAAATGCAGAGAAGGCTGGCTTTATAATGTGACATCCAGTTAGTGTCTTTGTTCAGGCCCACAGAAACAGTGTCAAATTTGCAGATGAATGTCGATTCCACACACACAGTAAGTGGCTGGTGAAATTCCTTTGTAGGATAGCTACTTTTAAATTAATTAGTGAGTACCCAGGCAGGTTAAAATGCCCTCCTACAGGTTTGTGTGTTTTACCATTTCTGATGTCTGACTTGTGTCAGATCCAGGCCATGGAGGGCCCTTTGCCCACCTGTGCATTAGAGGATATGCAGTTGTATGAGCCCCTGATGCTGGGGCTTATGTAGTTAGGTCCTGTGAGGGTATTGCTTGTATAGATGTATCGACAGAGTTGGCAACAGGGTTTGTTGCAGGGGTAGGTTCCTGGATGAGTGTGTTTGAGGTGTTGTGTGTGGCTGCTGGAAAGGATTTGATCAGGTTAGGGGGTTGTCTGTAGGCAAGGACTGACCGGTCTCCTAAGGCCTGTCATTTTCCAGGATAGGTTGTAGATTGTCAATGATGCACTGGAGGGGTATAAGCTGGGGGCTCTAGATGATGACTAGTGGTATTCTGTTATTTTCGTTGGTGAGCCTGTCTTGAAGAAGCAGATTCCTATGTACTCATCTGGCTCTGTCAATCTGTTTCTTCACTTCCCCCAGGTGGGTATAAGTTTTAAGAATGCCCGATAGAGATCCTATAGGTGTTTGTCTCTGTCTGTGGGACTGGAGCAAATCCGGTTGTATCTTAGGGTTTAGCTGTAAACAGTCAATCGTGTGATGGAAACTAGAGGCACGTAGGAAAGAACACCTGTACATTCCATAAATGACCTATCCCCAACAGAGATATTCAAACTTTAAATTATAAATTCTTTTTATGCCTGCTAGCACTACCTATAAATAACTATCATAATCACAGTATTCGAGCACCCCACTTTCCCCTGAGTTCTTTGAAATAACTAAATCCATTCAGAAGAAGGATTTCCAATACAAGACATCAATTTAGTCATTCTGTAAAATATCAGGGAAAAGTTTTAAGGCCAGAGTTTGACTATATCTAAACAGAAAATAGTCACTCACTATTTTACACTGCCAGCAGTTAATCTTACACCAAAAGATTACTGAAGTAAGGGTTATTCTTTGAAGTAAAATTATAAAAATGAAATCTCTTAAATTAATCTGATATTACTACTGGGACAGCCTCTAAGTAAATACATGCTAAAGTACTTTTTAAGAAATCCACATTCCATGTTTTACTTTTTATTAACCTATAGTTTATGTGTAGATATTAATACTACAACTTCTATTTTGATATTGAGTACCTTAAGCAACTGGTGGTCTGGGATTTCCCCCCATTTCCTAGAGTTGACGAGAATTTTATATTTTAGTAAGAAAGCTATCGTGAAAAGATGGCTTACACATTTCCAGCAAAATGTACTAATTGTGTCAATTTCTTGTGACAGGGAGAATTCCAAAGCTATGAGCCTCACTGCCAAGGAAAAACTGCTTCCAAAAAATTTACCCTTGCTATCTAAAGTTCCATTGCTCCCGATAGATAGAACTGTCTGCATAAGCAAAACAACAAGGGGGATAATTTGAGATAGCCTTCAAGTGGCTGGCACTAGGTTATCAATAACAAGATCAGGACATTAAAACGTGTATTCAATGGGAAGCTAAGGGTGTCCAAAAGACAAGGGTGATGTATTCATATTGATCTGTGTTGCTCAGCAGGTGGACAGACATTAGTTAAACTAGCTAGAGCTTTTTCACCAATATTATTTTCATTCCTTCGAACAGTGTGTTGCCATAGTCAAGCTAAGGGTAACAAATATGTGGATGACCATGATTAGGTTTGACTCCTAAAGACAGTGGAAGACAGAAGAAGTTATTTTTAGCAATCCAGTGTTCTTGAAGAATCCAAAAGGAACCTAAAGCTACATACCACCATCAAAAGCTGAGAGTTATGTCATGGGGCTGGCTAGTTCTTCAAAGCATTCCCTTTCCCCCATCCTTCTAATTTTTTTCCAGGTGCAGTTTCTGATAGCTGGTTTTCAAGACACTGTTACTGCTTAGACCAGGGCTGGGCAAGATGTGGCCCAGGAGCTAGATCCGGCCCACCTAACATTTTGATCCAGCCCATGGACTGTTTCTGATTGCTTTCTACTTATATCCTGCTGCCCATGCTACTGAATTTCCAGGCAGCGGCTCAGGCAGCAGGAGCCTATTTAAATGGCTCACAGCTCCTGGTTGCGGCTCTACCCCAGTAGGGCCTAGAGCAGTGAACCTTTTAAATAGTACCAGCAACCCTGGGCAGCTGCCAGGCAACACAGTAGTAGCAGGGCTGGGAGCCTCAAGCTCATAGCTGTATTTTTACTTCAAAGCCTCCAGCCCCAGACAACTCTGAAGGGAGGCTACTTCCCAGCCCCACCCCTTCTGGAGGTTGGAGATGGCCTGAGACCATCTACCAAAATTTGTTAAGTGGCCCTCCTGCAAAAATTATTGCCCACCCCAGCTTAGACAATGTAACAGCTAGAGAGGGGTACTGTTAATTTTAATGATGGATAAAATATTCATACTGGATACACATTTAAGTTATTTCCTATTAATATAATTTCATTTCACAACTATATGAAAGGTTAGCCTTAAATTCTTGTAATATTTTTGAGTTGACAGAAAGAATTCCCCCAAATTAGTAATACATTTTTTTTTTTAAACCTAGGACCATATCAAGGTGGTGTTAATCTTTTTCACATTTAAGACTTTCATGTAGAAGATCTGCCTATTAGCTAGATTAGTTTAAAAAGATTTTTCTATCATTCTAAAATCTATAATTATATTTTTTGATGCACAGCTGGTTACTATACATGAGATCCTGATGAACAGTTTCAGCTCCTGCTGATACTGAAAGGTCAACTTCTTTGCACGGATATATTTTCTTCTCTGCTATGTAGCCTATTCTAAAACAGAGCCAAGCAAAGTGAGCTTGTCACATGAAGTTATTGCAGCACAAATACCCTAAAGTCATTCTAGACATCATATGGATATCTTCTTGTAGGAAAATAAGTACTAAAGATGGAGAAATCCATTTTCATTCATTACCAACATTTGACCATTTCTACATCAAGAAGGAAGCTGTGTCTGAAATCCAGTTTCAATCATTGCTCCCTCTGGGAACCTCCCATATGTGGTTGCCCACAGTTTAACCATTTGTGCAATGGACATAGCCAAACCCTATTTAGTTCTGGATCTAGGAACTGTGATACTCTTCTATAATCACATTACCTATGCAGCTAGACAGAGAGGCATACAGCATTAAAACACTAATTCTATATATTGGCGCTATAATCTAAAGTATCAGATTAGTGGTCAAACATCTATCAATCAGCTTTTGTATTTAACACCCCTTTACAGCTACTTCTTACCAGGTATACAAAATAGGGATGTTAATCAGTTACCCAGTAAGCATCCTCCTTACCGACTGGAGCAGTGGCCTGCCCATGACACAGTACAGTGAACCCTGCCTGGCCTGGCCAGAGCAGCACCCTGCCAAGGGTGCGTCAGGCTGAAACCGGCAGCCCTGCAATCAACCGTGTAACCAACAGAATTTTGATCAGTTACACAGTTAATATTTTCATACATCCTAATAGCAAACAAGGCATAATTTTCTTAAGCAATTCTCAGAAGATTATAGGACAGGCACAGCCAAATCTGAAGACTAAGGCCTATATTTTCACACATGTCTAAGGTCACACATCAAAACCTATTTTTAAGTAATTGCTCTGATTTTCAGAAATACTTCTGGCCCTTTTAATTCCTGTCTTTTTCAACAAAAGCTACAGGCACATTAGGCCAATTACTTAAGCACCAAAATACTGATTTGGGTGCTTAATGTTAGGAACTCAAGTTTGGAAGTTTAGGCATAAGGTTGAATAATATCTCAAATCTGGGGAGGTAAGGAGATTCTTGGCACAAGCTCCAATTTTAAATACACAAAGTCTCCTCTTAATTAGAATATCTAATATATAAAGGAGAATGTTTGTAAGTTTGAGCGCTAATAACTTGGACACCATAAGAGCTACCGCAACCAAACTTTGCATGGGATAATCTTTCATCCAGGAGAAGGTTTTAAGGTACTTTTGGGCCCAATCAGGATCCCGCCCTACCCCCTGTGGCACCTGCAGCCCCAAGTGGAAGGAATCTGTGTGCCTGCTGCAGCACAGGGCGGAGGGGCTGGGTTAAACCCTCAATGTGTTACACTGCTGTGAAGCCAGCCAGCTGCTCTTCAGACTGTGAGGCTATGTCTAGACTGCAAGCGTCTTTCGAAAGAGGCTTTTTCGAAAGATACTTTCGAAAAAGCCTCTTTTGAAAAAGAGCATCTAGACTGCAAGCAGTACTTTCGAAAAAGCAAGCCGCTTTTTCGAAAGAGCACCCAGGCAGTCTGGATGCTCTCTTTCGAAAAAGCCCTGTTTGCATTCAAGAACGCCTTTTTTTGAAAGAGCACTTTTGAAAAAAGGCGTTCTTCCTCGTGAAATGAGATTTTCCGCCATCAAAAGAAAAGCCGCGTTCTTTCGATTTAATTTCGAAAGAATGCGGCTGTAGTCTAAACGCAGGTGAAGTTTTTTTTTTGTTTTTTTTTTAAAGGCTACTTTTTTCGAAAAAACCCTTGAGTCTGGACACAGCCTCAGTGGGGCTCTTCTGTGTCTGGTTCCAGCCATTGGGGCTAGACGTGAGCGCTGAGCTTTTGCTTGCCAAGGCAGGGCGGTGGATCCCTGAGCCAACCTTGCAAAGAGAAGTCCCCTTGCTATTGCCCGCATGACTGTGTACTGTTCTCCTGGGGGCTGGCTGCTCGGTCCTGGGGGGAGGAGGGTCCTGCTGCTCTCAGAGGGTCAGGTGTGGGCCAGGAGCCATCAGGCCCCAGGGTCTGTGTCTCTGGGAGTCCCCTGGCTCAGGGTCCCCTCCTTTCCTAAATTTTGTTCCTCCAGTTTCCTGAGCAACGCTGGGTAAGTCCAGCTAGTTATTCATAACTGAATCATTAAAAAGTTTCACCTGTAGAAATTTCAGAATTTCTGACTGTCAAACTATAATAACTCCTCTCCATTTATCTGTCCAAATTACTGTAGTTCAGTACAAAGTGCTTAAAATGTGTATGCCCATTACTATTTGGACGTCTACAGTAGGGATGTAAAGGGTTAATCGGTTACCCAGTAAACATCACCCTCACTGGGTGATGCTTACAGGGAAGCCAGTAGGGATGTTTGAATGTAAATGACTAACTGTTTAACCAATAAGCAGATGTTTATTGGTTAATGGTGTCAGTTACATTCAGCAAAGCCACCTCCCGGACAGCCAGATGAGCAAGGGCTGCCAGCTCTGCTCCTGGAGAGGGGGCTTTTCTGGCTTCGCTAGCAGAGCCAGGTGGGCAAGGGCTAGAAGCCCAGCTCCTTAGCTAAACTAAGCTTTGTACTGCAGAGTCCACAGCACAGGTAACCATGTAACTGCTGAGATTTTCAGCGGTTACATAGTTATACTATTACATGACGTTTAACATCCCTGGTAATCAGTTAACTGGCAGCCCAGTCCGGAGCAGCCTTCATGCCAGCAGGCCCAGCCTGGCTGAAGCAGTCCCCAACCTCTGTCGCGCTGTAGGTCAGGGGCTCTTCCTTCCCAGCTGGGCTCCCCCAACCACAGCATGCCGATTAATCCGGTAAATGTAAAGTCTAACCAGTTAACTTTTTATATGGGATTTTACATCCCTTATCTGCAGTTTTCTAAAGACCTCCACTTAGGCCTTCTTGCTTAGAATTGAAAATGCACAGAAAATATGGAACTAATTGTTTATAAATTTAGAAGAAATACAGATTTTTAATTTCTCTCTCGATTCCTGATCCTTTTGCAGTCTATTAACCCTAACATAAAAATCACTGTTCTCTATTAGATGACAGAAGCTAACCCATTGTAGGAAATACCCCTACACAGTGCCATTTCAATGGATTAATATAAAAGTATCTATGTTTGGTAAACCATTTAAACACTTCTGGCTTGGAAGTAAGCAATTTTTTTACTTAGCTATTATATGAATAAGGTAGTAGTCTGCACGCAGAAAATTGTGTTTTCTTGATAACAAAAATTACGGTATTCATGCTGAGGAAGCATACATATATACTTTCTACAATCTATCTAATCACATATTAGTCATCCAAAGGGTAAATCATATAAATGCTTGATGAACCAAGTTGCATCAATGCTTGTGTGGTTTCCTAACAGTAAGTGAGACGCATTTCCTGGTGTGGAAGACACACGTGACTATTTTTGTGCCTGAGGAAACGTGGATCGATAAGCATGCATCCTACTGCTGAATTTGCAGACTCTCTAGAGACTAGCAACAATGTGACTCAGGAACACTAGACTGTCTACAGGAACATACTGTACACATATTAATGAGATTACCACGACTCTCTGCCAATGCTGTTCACACTACACTAGTATATCTAGCACGCATTTGTAATAGATATTCAAGGAATCCAACATGTGTATCAAAAAATACTTTGTATAGCTGATTTCACATTCAGTTGTGCTAAGCAGTATCTAGGAAATACAAATGTTATAGAAGACTGACAAGCATACCATAAACAGAGAGCCACTGGAAAAAAAAGCTTACAACTGGTAAATATTATCTCTTTTCCACATTTGAATATAACAAATAAAAACTATGATGTTCATTCCTTTCAAAAAAGGAGAGGTGAAAGGTAAGTTGTGTGCAAACAAGGTTTTGTGGGCAGATGTGGCAAGCTGATAAATTTTGGATGAAGGACTAAGGATCTGGAGCCAGAAAGTGATAAGCCACTCTTCCCCAAATATTTTCATTTGTCCACCCAAAAAATTATGATAGCATGAAATTAACTACTCATTTACCTCACAGAACACCTTAGTGATGATTTCCTCAATGAATGATTTTACAAATAGCATCAAAAGCTTTACAGCAGGGCTGGGGAACCTAAGGCCCAGGGTCCAGATGCGGTCCCTGGCTTGCCTGGATCCAGTCCCCGAAGCTCAGAGCTCCTCCTCATCATCGAGAAGCCCACACAGGCACTTCAGCCCCAGCTGCCCCTTCCCGACTGATTTCTCTGTGGGTTAGCGACCCCTGACGCAAAAAAGGTTCCCCACCCGCTTTACAGTCTCACATCATATCAATACCACGTCAATTCTTCATTTACATGCACAAAACTATTACCCTTGCTTTATTTTAAATACATTGTTTTAATACTTTTAAAAAATTACAGTGCAAACTAAATATACAAAACAAAACAAAGCTGAATAGTACCCAATTAAGACTTTGTGAAAAGAAGGTTTTTATTCAGATTAAAGCCGTATCAGCCAGTGTTACTCTCTTGTTCTACTAATTATATAGGACAGCATCTATTTAAACAGCCAAGTTAATGACTTCAAATTTGATCAATAGTCCTTGTTTATACAGTGTAGCACTACTGACAGTCACCAGGGCTTAAAACAAAAAAACTGGTTACACCAAATCTACAGCAAAATATAATGGGAATAAGAGCATTGTATTCAGAATAAGAAGCAGATCACGAATTCCATGTGCGCAGCTACAAAGATCCCTGCTCAGCTCTCATTTTAGAAGAATTATCAAGATTATCCCATTGTCTATAAACGTTACAGAACTGACACAAACTATGTCTCTTGTATGTAAAAAATATTTATCCCTATTATTCTGCTCACAACCTGCTTGAGAATTTAGTGAACTCAAGCAATTTACAGAAATGGATACAGAATGATATCAATCTGCATCTTCTATATGTCACATCGCTATATTAAATATTTAAGTTTGTTTTCAGCTCATACTCTGCAGAACATGACAATTCCTTGGCAACAGAGATCTACAGTAATCAAGAGGTGGGCAAACTACAGCCTGTGGGTTGCATCTAGCTCATCGGACCTTTTAATTTGGTCCCTGAGCTTCCACTAGTGGGGCTCAGAGCCTGTCTTGCTCCATGTTCCAGCAGAAGAGCAGAGTCGGGGGCTTGCCTTGGCACACTCTGCTCATGTATATGGGTGTGTCTAAACTACACCCCTCTGTCGGCAGAGGGATATTAATTACACACATCGAAAGTGCAAATGAAGCCGGGATTTAAATATCCCATGCTTCATGTGCATAATGGCGGCCGCTGCTTTTTTCAAAAATGGGGCTTTTTAAAAAACCAGCAGTTTAGACGAGGCATTTTCGACAAATGCCCCGTTTCGAAAGATCCTGTACTCCTGCACCCTCCCGCGACCTCCTTCCCCAGCACTGATTCCCCCCCCACTCTCAAAATCCTTCGATCCCAGTCCAGCACACCCACTTACACCCAAACTACTAACCTCCAGCTCAATCCCAGAGCCTGCATGCTCTGCCAGAGCCCTCATTCCCACACCCCTGTACACCCCAATCCCATGTCCCAGCCATGAGCCCTTTCTCATCCTCTGAACCCTTCAGTCCCAGCCTGGAACACCCTCCCACACTTTGAACTTCTCTTTTCTGGTCCCATACCATAGCCTACACCCTCAGTCAGAACCCTCACCTCCCTCCTGCATCCCAACCCTGAATTTTGAGAGCATTCATGACGCACCATATAATTTCCATACTAAGATGTGGCCTTTAGACCAAAAGAGTTTACCCATCTCACATCAGCCTTTGGACCATAAGCATTAGGCTGTCCTTCTCTTTTATGAGCCAACTGTGAAATGCTACTTAAAATTAATAGGATACATACTGGAATAGAATCTGGAAAGACTGAAGAATCCTTAGAGAAGCAGAAGGAAAAGGAAAAGGAAAAAGGAAAAGTGTCATTGCCTAAACTTTCCATCAAAAGATGCTAGACACCGTTTACCTAAAGAACAATGTTCCCTCTAATTTTTTCCATCCATGTGCAAAATAAATTGTATTATGTGCACGCAGGCATGTACAGATGTGCACCACTAATAGAAACACAGGCTGCCAGCTGTGGAAGGCTTTGGGTGCACTGCTAATAAGCTGGGTGGCATATGAATCTCTCCTGGACAGCCGCCAAAACACTCAGCTTACAGGGAATACTGACAAAAAATCAAAAAACAAAATGACAACCCAGGTCAGGATGTAAACAATAGATTTTCATAGTAATATATACAAAGCTTTTTAGCCAAAATCTTTTCAACCTATGCCATAATTATTTTTAACTGCAAAACTAATTTATTAGCTTACTTTTTCATATGCAGAAGTATTAAAATATGACTTTCAGGGTACATGTTAGGAATGTTAAGTAACAGTTAATTAGCTAGTCAAGTAGATGATGGAATTTCTATCAATAACTCGATTAGTCAATAAGGGGGTTGGTGCTCGCTACCACCACTGCAGCTCTGCATTTTACAAGTGTTTTTATTTGTACCCTGGACTCCTTAATTCCATTAATCTGAAGAAGTAGGTTGTGCCCACTAAAGCTCATACCACCATCTACATTTTTTGTTGGTCTCTAAGATGCTGCAGGACTATTCATTGTTTTTTAAGTTTTTTCAGTTATAGCAGGGTGGGCAATAATTTTTGATGGGGAGCCACTCTAAGAATTTAGAAAGTGGTCGAAGGCCGCACTCTTCCATTATATTAATGGAGGTGTGGTGTCTGAGATGGAGGTTAGGTGCAGAAGGGAGCTTGGGGTAAAAGAACTGGGGTGCAGCAGTTGGGTTGTGACCAAGGGCAGGGAATTGGGGTACAGGAGGGGGTGCAGTGGATTAGGGTACAAGGGTTTTGGTTGTGAGCTAGGGCAGGAGGGGATTGTGATCTGGGGCAGGAGACTGGGGTACTGGGGGGGTAAGAGGGTCAGAGAAGGGAGGGGCTACAGTGCCAGAGGTAGGCTCTGGCCATGAGATTTACCAGTCAGCAGCCCAGCAGTTTCTCAGGCAGGCAGGCAAGGAGGCTGACCTGCCCCAGCACAGG
This sequence comes from Pelodiscus sinensis, assembly GCF_049634645.1. Taxonomy (NCBI): domain Eukaryota; kingdom Metazoa; phylum Chordata; order Testudines; family Trionychidae; genus Pelodiscus; species Pelodiscus sinensis. The sequence continues at coordinate 31,787,492 of NC_134726.1, forward strand.
ATGCAGCCATGTGCTCTGTGAATAACTATAAGCTCAGGAGGGGAAGGGGCATGTTGCTTCATGGCGGTCTGTTATTCAGTTTCTGGCCAGAAACCAGCCAATGAGATTGTGCTGGGGGTAGAAACAGCATTTGAAGCCTTCCTCCTCCTATCTGGGCTCAAAAGCTTTTAAAGAAAAACCACCCCGCAGCTGTGATTCTGACCAGTATGTGGGTAGGGCGAGGCAATCAAGGAGCAGCTCCCCACAGCGTCCACGGGCCGGATCCAATGGCTTTGGTGGGCCAAAGCCCATGGTGGGCTTGGTGGGCCAGCCCGTGGTCTGTATTTTGCCCAGGCCTGAGTTACAGACCAACACGGTTACCCCCTGAAACTTAAAAAACCACAAGCTATCCTAAACTACCTGCAGAATGGTAGAAACTGTATGCTTTATTTCAAATGTGAACTAGTGAGATCTTTGTAGAGCTCTTGCACATGTAAAAAAAAAAAATCACACTTTGAACGTAGTGAGAAAAATTAAATAATAGTCTTCCAAGACAACAAAGTGGAGTGTCAAATGCCATGTCAAATCTGTTCACCTGAAGTAAACAGAATTTTTCCTAGTGACTGCTATCAATTTCTGCAAAATCAAAGCTTACATTTAAATAATTAAGTTTTTATCCTTTACAGTTGTGAACATAGCATTTAGGCTGCCCTCTAAAGTTTGCAGAAAGATAGTTCTAGAACACTTTTGTTCTTGCTTACACCATTGCCAAACTGAGGAAGAGTGCAATCTGACCAGAACTGCCTTTTCACTGCTACTGTACAGAACAGTGAGGGGCCACCAAGGCTAGAGAGTGGGCCGCATGAGTTGTCCTCTTATCTCAGAGGGCCACAATATTGAAATTGGGCATGTACATTAACCATGACCCCTAGAATAAGATTAAATACATTGCACGATTCTCCTTTATTAGGCCTTTTCAACACAAAGTGATCCATTATTAGAGGCAAATTAAACTACTGGCAAACGTAACAAAGCAGCAGAGTGAGTACACAGCTCTCACACTGCTGTGTGCAATCAGCAAACACCTCACAAATGTCCTTGCTTTAAAGGCACAACACTTCTCATATTGCCAGGGTCTGCTCAACCTTTGCCTTTGCTCCAGGCCCCGCCCCACCCCACCCCTTTCATCAACCTCCCCCGCAGCCTCTTTCTTCCCTCCTCCCCCAAAAGCCTTAGTCCTTCTCCTCCCTTTCCCTCCCAGCATGATCTGATTTGCGCTCTGTCCCCGTTTCCCCTTCCCTCACAGAGCTTGAACACCACAAACCAGCCAATTTGAGGCATTCAAGCTCTAGAAGGGATAGGGCACAAATCAGCCAATTTACAATGTTCCAGAAGTGCTCGGAGGGAGGGGGAGAAGAAGCTAAGTACAGAGTTCCCAGTGCGAGAGCGTGGGGGAAGAGAGCTAGGGGGAGTGCACAGGCCACACACAGAATCTTGATGGGTCTCATGTAGACCACAGGCTGGAGGTTGCCCACCACTGGTACAGACCTAATGAATCCCTATAAAAGTGACAGGTATCAGCTACTGGTTCTCTGAACTAGTCATGCTGTCCAAAAGTCTTGTAATAAAGCGTCTACTGACTCTCTGCACCACTTTTTCCAGACTCCTATAGCTAGACTCCATACACCTAAAAAGAGCCATGACAAGATGCGGGACCTCCAACACAAGTCTTTCCATTGCTACAAGCGTAAAAAGCACCTGAAAGCATAACTGTCTTATTAACAATTAACTGTTACCTGCTGATTTACAACTGCATGAATGCAGAAAAATTCCAGGAAACAAGTCATTTTGGTTTTACTTGGTATGCAAATTAGTAGAGTGAAGCTGATCTGTCATATAGAGTCTTTGATCAATCAAACTCAAAAACAAGTATTCCAATTGCATTTATATCATCGTTCTATCCCTTTCCAAATTAATAGCAATTCTTCCCTTCAGTCTCCCAAAAATCTGAAGCTTTTTCTGTATACATCTGTATACTTAGCAGCTTGAAATAATACTAAAAAAAGTGATAGTACTTTATCTGAAATTGTTTTAGTCCTTCCTTTTTACCCCATACCCAATCAGCTAGGAATAAATTCTGAAATTTGCTCTAGTTCAACTTAGAAGTAGAGTTCATGGCTTGATAAGCATGCAGAACAGGAAATGCTTTGGATTGCAGACTACTTAGAACACTTATTTTCCCAAGCAAGTTTTTACAAATTCAGTTTGGTGGGTGGTTTCATAACTTTTAATTTCCACTAAAGCATATCAAAACGCTATGGCTAGACGAGTCAGAGGAATGAGAATCACTTTGGTGGAACTGCAACTAAAGATGTTAAACAGCAGTTATTCAGCTAATCGTGTAGTCAATTTGTATCGACTACGTGATTAGTTGAACAGTGGGCTGCTCTGCAGAGCTGCAGCAGGGGTAGCTCCCAGAGCCATCGTGAGCCGGGATTGAGCAGTCCTGGCCCAGGCTGTCTCCGGGACAGCTGCATCTCTGCATTTTAAATGTAAGTGCTAGGTGGCTCTTACTACATTTAAAATGCAGAGGCACAGTGGCCCCAGACTCACGCTGGGTCCAGCAGCCCCCGTTCACAGCAGCCAGAGCTAGCTGCAGAAAGGGGCTGGTTAGTGGGACCCCCGTGGACACGAGCTGATGATGGACCTTGCCCCGCCACAGACAGAGGCAAGCAGCCTCTCCTACCTGGCCCACCCTGATAGAGGCAGCGGGATTGGCGGTACCATGAAGACAATGTTGGGGGGCACCAGCTTTTAAACAGGCGACCCCCAGCACCAACTCCTGTTTCCCCACTCCTCCTCTTGCTGCTTCTGATACAGTACAGTCAAGTACTAGACTACTTGCTCACATCCCTAACTGCAATACTGTGAATTTCAAACAAACCAGTTACAGGGAAAGCAAAACTTGCTCTGTAGGTGGATCTTTGGTATTGAAGGAAGGCCTCTGAGAGGCATTTAATTTTCAAACTAAAAAATGAAGAGTTTTTACATATTTACATATTCATTTTGTTTCCAAAAGTACTGCAATAGATGAGGCAAGAATGTGACTACCAGCAGATGGAGACAGGAGAATTACAACAAATGACTATGTTACCCCAATATATGTGCACGCGTGCACACATATACCATAAAACACAGATTGAAAGAATACTTAAATAAAAAGTATTATGTTGCTACAACATTCAGGTTTTAAATTTAATCTTGAAGTTAAAAAAATGAAAAACAAGCTTCTTAATGTAACATTAATTTGACTGCATTAAGGGATGTTAGATAGCGTGTTACTGAATAGCCATGTAACCACATGAAATTTTAGTGGTTACACTCCAATTCAACAGTCCCCGGAAGTGGGGCCAGCAGCCAGTGCATTCCCAGCCCCATTACCGGGAGCCTCCTGCCACCCTGCACTGATGCCTCTCTATCAGCTTATCGGTTAATCTATCAGAGGCAGCAGCAGGGGGTGGCAGGTGGGAGCAGGTCCGTGAGGTCCCATCTGCCACCCCCCTGCTGCTGCCTCTAATCTAGAGGCAGCAGCGCAGGATGACAGCAGCCACAGTCAGCTCGGGCACCCCAAGGAGAGGGACTGATGCTGTCGAGCAGCCTCTGTCTGTGGTTGCCCAGGCTCATCACAGACAGAGACTGCTCCATGGGATGCTGGAACAGTGTCTGTCCACGGGTAACTCGTACCCCCCGTGGCCAGAGGCTGCTCCACAGCAGCTTCCCATGCCCTCTCGCCCATGCTGCTGCCTCTGATAGAGATGCTCCCCCCAGCACCAGCTCCTGCCCCCACACACTCTGTATGATATCTGTAGGAGGCAGCGGAGGAGGGGGAAGCAGACAGGCGAGTCCACAGAGCATATTGGCTCCTGACTGACTCCTTCAACCTCCATGCTGCTGCCTCTGTATCAGAGGCAGTAGTGTGTGGGGGAGAGGAGAGGCGGATCCACTGTTCATGGGGAGCCAGCATTTAAAGCCAGTTCCTCAGGGCACCTACTCCTGCTCCCCCCATATTGCTGCCTCCAACTCATGTATGTAGTCGACAGGATTAACCAATAAGCTTAGGCTTATTGGTTAATTGTGTAGTCATCTACACCTTGATATCCCTAACCATATATATTACCATACCGCTTTAAATGACTTGTTAAATGTCTACATCACTACACAGAATGCCTATTTCACTACACAGGATGCATGTGTACATTAATCTTTTAATAAATATTTTCATTTTCAGAGTGCTTTTGAATATGAAAACTTAAACAAATGTAGGTTGAACTTCACTGGTCTGGCACCCTTGGGATCTGATCGGTCCTAAGGGAGGGAGTTTGCCAGACCAGTGGAGTTCGACCTCGATGCTGATGGACTTCAGGCTTTCCGAAAGTCTGTCAGCAGATTACTGGGGCTCCATGGCTAGCCCTGGGGCTGCTGGGGCTCTGTGAGCCCGAGTCAGGGCTCTCTGGTCCAGCAACATCCGTGGTTTGGCAAAGAGTCCTGGACCAGAGACATTCAAACTCTCTACATTTACCAAATTTTCCCATAATGATTACCTTTGGGCTGAGAAGCAAACGGAAGTTTCAACCCAAAGTACACTGATCACTGTAAAGCAAATAAATTACATAGCTGGATTAACTACTACTGAACATTTCTGATTATGCCTATAAAACTGATATTGACTTTAATAAATGTAGCACAAGCTTTTTGGGTAGTATTTGCTATTGGGTTAGTAATAGATATTATAATATTGATCAAAGGGACAGAGTTTTCAGCCCACCATCATTATGAGCATGGCACATACACTGGATGCAAGCCAGGCATCATTCAACATCTGTAAAAACATCAATTCAGCTTTATATTAACAGTCAATTTGAGTACAAAGTGAATCAAATGCCAGCTGTCTAATATACATTACATTTGCAGATGATACCAAACTGGGTGGGGTTGCGACTTCTTTGGAGGATAGGGACATAATTCAAAATGACCTTAGCAAGTTAGAGAAATGGTCAGAGGTAAACAGGATGAGGTTTAATAAAGAGAAATGCAAAGTGCTCCACTTAGGAAGGAACAATCAGTTCCATACATACAAGATGGGAAGCGACTGTCTAGGAAGGAGCATGGCAGAAAGGGATCTAGGGGTCATAGTGGACCACAAGTTGAATATGAGTCAACAGTGTGATGCTGTTGCAAAAAAAGCAAATATGATTCTAGGTTGTATCAACAGGTGTGTTGTAAGCAAAACTCGTGAAGTCATTCTGCCGCTCTACTCTGCACTAGTTAGGCCTCAGCTGGAGTACTGTGTCCAGTTCTGGGCGCCACATTTCAAGAAAGATGTGGAGAAATTGGAAAGGGTGCAGAGAAGAGCGACAAGAATGATTAAAGGTTTAGAGAACATGACCTATGAAGCCAGGCTTCATGAACTGGGCTTGTTTAGTTTGGAAAAAAGAAGATTAAGGGGGGACATGATAGCGATTTTCAAATATCTAAAAGGGTGTCACAAGGAGGAAGGAGAAAATTTGTTCCTCTTGGTTTCTGAGGACAGGACAAGGAGTAATGGGCTTAAAGTGCAGCAGGGGAGGTTTAGATTGGACATTAGGAAAAAATTCCTAACTGTCAGGGTGGTCAAATATTGGAATAAATTGCCAAGGGAGGTGGTAGAATCTCCCTCTCTGGAGATATTTAAGAACAGGTTGGATAGACATCTGTCAGGGATGGTGTAGACGGAGTTTGGTCCTGCCTTGAGGGCGGGGGGCTGGACTCGATGACCTCTTGAGGTCCCTTCCAGTCCTATTATTCTATGATTCTATGATTTATTTCTTTATCTAGATCTTAAAGAGACTGATCAAGTCTGGAGATTTATTGTAATATACTCCACACACTGAAGACCAAAAGTTTACTATTCAAACAAAATGTATTGCCTCTTTCATCAACATAAGCGGATTTATCTTGCCATTTAGTAAAGGAAACAAGAGATGCAAATTTTCAGATAGTAGTATGCTGAACAAGCTTCAGATCAGTGCTGCATTTATTTTAATCTAATAATCTGAGTGAAACTATAATCAGATGTAGAAGACTGAAGCACAATGATACAAAAAGCACAAAGAACATTCTATACTTTTCTCTGAGTACAATAACCCCCCCTTATTGAAAGATGCCAAATAGTGTGTGTGTGTGTGTGTGTGTGTGTGTGTGTGTGTGTGTGTGTGTAAATTTTGCTATAAAGTTTTTTTTTTTTTAAATCATTCATTGTGATTTAACCTAGTATTACTGGTAAGAGCTAAAGGTTAGGGAACATTATCTTTCACTTTTCAGATTACTTTTTGTACATTTCATTCTCCTGCAGAGTCAGTCTCCCTTGTTTACGTAGATCTTTTGCTTTGAGAGGAGGAAGAAAAAATCTAAAAATTTGGTAAATAGGAGTAAGACCATAAACACTGGCAAGGAAACTTAATGACACATACTATATCTGAAATCATTTTTAAAATTGAAAATTTCAAACTGACAGTGTTCCTTTAAACTTGTATTGTTTATAGCACACTATTGGGTATTAAAATTAAAGAATAAAATAAAAAACTTATTATAATATATGTGCCTAGCTTACATTGCAAAAGCAAGAGTCAAATACATGATCTTAAAACATTTAAATTGTTTCATCATGCCACAGCCAGCCTAAACAGTTTGTGTTCACTGATACATGATGTTACAGACATTCCTCGGCCAATTAAAATTCCTTTCAGCTGCAGTGAAGGTGAACACAGCTGGAATTACTGGAGTAGCTTGCAGTAGCGATGTGAACATCTAGTTTACTATTCGATAAGCAAATGCTTACCGGATAGTTGACACACTAGTGGACTAGTCACTTCCCATCTTTACTGCCTCTATTAGACAGGGGAGGGGAAGAGCAGGGAGTGCTTCAAAGCCGCAGTACCAGACCCTGGGCTCCATGCGTCGCTGCCACTTTGAAACATTGTATGCAGCCTGGGGCCAGCTGGGGGCTGCACACAGCGTTTCAAAGCAGCAGCACCACGTGGAACCGAGGGTCAGCTGGGGGCTCCTGCTGATCCCAGGCTCCATGCAGTGCTGCCACTTTGAAACGCCATGGGGAGCACAGGGTCGCAGGAGACTGCTTGAGTCCTTGGGGCTGTTACAACGTTTAAAAGTCAGAGGCGCCCTTACTAATTTAATAGTCGATGCAAATTGCATTGACTATTCGATTACCCAATTAATCTAAATTTAACATCCCTAGCTTGCATCACCACATACTCATTCAGTAGGCATTATTTTAACATTATTCTGAAACAGCTGATTGGTTTACCTACAGATGGATAAACTCTCCAATTAAATACTTAAGTTTGTTAAACTGCATTACTACACAAATTTAACATCTTTAAAAAAAAACCTCTTGCTTTTTTGTTTTAATCTTGCTCAGCCTACTCTACCCAATTATATTCTGAGTTAGTTGGCCGTAGGGATTTTTGTCTCCTTTGCTTACAGTGACCTTGACAACAAGCCAGTCTGAATTTTGGCCTTTAACTTGACAAAAATCATTTGCTGAAGAGGAAGGCAACAAGCTATTTATACCCCTTTGTGATTTTTTTCTTCACAGAATACAGCCCTACTTTGCTATATAAACCTCAAGTTAGAGCGATGAATGCAAGACATCCAAATGTAAGACATCCAAAAAATATCCCCAGGATGTGTCTCTAAAGACAAGAATAACTCACATACACCCCACAGAAGAGTGGAGGAGATTCAAAATGTTGTCTTTGAGGTCTACTCAAAGAAATTATGGGGACATAAGAGGCAGAACATATTCCCTGATTTCTCATTCAGAAATTACTAACATCCTATTATAATTTTCGTTTATCAAACTGTCTTGAATTGCAATATACAAACATATACTCTACAAAACAGGTTTATGGAATAGCAGCTTTTCCTTTCTAAAAAGGAAAGCTCGAGTATAATTAAATTTTTTACATTCAAGTTTTTTCTATCAGATTCACTGGTGAAAATCTTCCACCAACTATCAATACTAGCAACAGCGGGAACACTAATATGAGACCGTGTCTTTAACAATGTGTCTTCTACACTCTGTTCTAAATAAGTTTAGATAACATGGCAGCAAAAAAGCTGGTTCTCAGTCAACACTAGCACTCATCATTGTTAGTGCAGGGGAAGGTGTCAAACAACTATGGAAAATTTTCAGAAAGACCACAGTGCAGACCACAACAATTCACATCAAACTCTAGTCTAAATTCTATCTACAAGAATAAATGTGTTTATCAGTAAGCGTACGTCTACACTGCACTTGTAGCTTGAAATAAGCTATGCAATTTGAGCTTCGTAGCTTATTTTCGAGTCAATTTCAAAATATCTTATTCTGAAATTTGGCACTGTCTATACAATCAATTGCTATTTTGAAATGTTCCTTACTCTTTGTGGAATGTAGTTTACAAGGATGTCGCAACAGTGAGCCCATGATATTTTGAAATAATGGGTATTCTCAAAAGACATGTAATAGCTATTTCAGGATACCTCCGGTAATCTGAAATGGTGCTGCAGCGTAGACATAGCCCAAGAGACATTCTGGACCAATCTATTCTATATTTTAGACAATGTGTCCATCTGTCTGCCCATTTGTTCAAGAACTCCTAAACAGTAAGAGTTAGGACTGCCAAATTCAGTACACAGTTTCCTCTTACCATAAGATAAAGCAAGGTAAGGATTTGGTTGTGCCAGATAAATGGTACGTGCCTGAAATGGGATTGCTTTTCATAAAATCATACAGGAGAGAGAGAGATTCACCGGGAAGGTAAAATGGGGCACTACCTCAGCCCCAAGCCTTCCACCCCGATTTGTATAGAAACACTGCTGGCTGTTCCCCTTCATCAGGGCATGAGGAGAAAGTCCACAGTTTGCTGCATTCCTCATTCTGGTTGGTGAGTGCCGTAGGCAGATTAACCTGGACCTGCCCCCAGCCAGGGGACATATACTCCTCTCCCCATTGTGCCCACTGGAGCTGTAGTGGCCTTGGAGAGGCTTTTCTCACCTGGCACCAATCTGCTGTGGTGAAAAAGGGCTGGGGTAGTTCTCTCTCCCTGTGGCAGCCTGCATACTGAGTCCCTCATACCCAGCCCTGCCCCAAAGCAATAATTGAAATGAAGCATGTACATTTCCATTTTACTTGAATTAAGGCAAACTCAAGCAACACCAGGTACATCTTCTAGTCTTCTATAAAGTTTAATTACCAGCCTAAAAAGAGACAAACGATCATCATCAGCAAAATAGCAGTTGCCTTGTCCATATTAGGAAGCTGGACTGTTGCTAAGAAAAGTCCTCCGTTCCCCCAAGATGAAAATTGCATATGGTTAAAGTGCTAGTACAGACAAAAGTTTTCAGCAGCATTCCAGAATTTTGTCCAGTCTACAGGAGTACTTAAAATATTTAGAGTATTGGTTCCAATGGAACCATTGTTGAGAACCATATTCAGCAAAGAAAGAGAAGAGAACTCACTATTTTATATTTTCATCTGATTTATTTTTATACCCAGGAATGTTAAATGAACTACATGATATGCACATGCCTAAATTAACCACGTTATTGAACTGGTATAGCCTTCATCCTTCTTCTATTCCCATCTTTGCTAGTCAGCCCCAATTACTGTGGCCCCCATCCCGCAAAGGATTTATATGTTTAACTTTAGGCCCATGAGTTTTCCCACTTGAGAGAGCGATTACTTATGTACTTAAGGGTAAAATACATGCTTAAGTGCCATACTGAATCAGGATCCAAGTCCAGGCTAAACTGCATATTGTAATTTCTCTGGGGCAGAGTTTGCCTTTGTATTCTGTGAAGCACCTAGTACCAAGTAAGGATGTTAAATGTTGACTAATTGAATAGTCGATGCATTTTGCAGCCCTAGGGCAGTTGCTACACTTCAAAGGCAAAAGCACGGTGTGGATCCTGGGCTCCGCATGGTGCTGCCGCTTTGAAACGCCACATGCAGTCTAACACTGGGCTCCCCATGGCATTTCAAAGCAGCAGCACCGCATGCAGCCCGGGGTCAGCAAGGGAGTCCCTAGCTAATCCAGAGCTCCTTGTGTGCTGCCATTTTGAAACACCGCATGCAGCCTCGGGACACCCCAGCTGGCCCCAGGCTGCACGCAGCATTTCAACGCAGCAGCGCCACATAGAGCCCGAGGTCTGGCTCCAGGCTTCAAGCGGCGCTGCCACTTTGGAGTATCCCCTCCTCTTCTCCCCCCACTTGCTGCCTCTATAGACTAAGATGTCGACTAGTCCTTCACATCCCTAGTACCAAGTTCAGTATGCTATTTAGAACCACCATCACTCTATGCTGAAAACTTGATTCACATACAACAGTTAAATTTGTCAATTTCCTTGTATAAATGGGGCAGAGAATAAAACTTAGTCCCCTCTATACTATAAAATTGAAATTACTACAAAATAGTTTTCAGAAGAATGTCCCACTCCACCCAAAATCAGAAATGAAAGTGATTTATGTACAAATACATAATCTTTAATGCTGTTTCAGAAAACATGACTAAATTACCAAATCTCTCAGTCTCTGTATCTGAAATAATGATGATGTTTTATCTGCTCCATGTAAGCCATTTCAATAGTGGTTCACTGCTGAACCAATTTTTCAGTAATAGTTTAACTTCTTTGCAGAGACAAAAAAAGGTATTTAGAACAACTAGCGGGCTGCATCCTGTGGTCGCTATGCTTACCTGACCCTCCTTCTCTAGAGCGTAAGAGTATGATATCATTCTGTTATGCATCAGGAAAAACTTAGATATGTATGTATGTAGGGAGAGAGAGATTTTAGAAATACTTAAATACAAGATGAAAGACCAATGAAAGGAATGGGTGAAAAAAGAATATTTCTGAGTCTGGTGGATAAAAAAAAGAAAAAGTAGTAACTAAATAATTCTACAACAGTATTCCAAATTACACTCTTTATATGAAGAGTCCGAGTTTGAGAAAAGAAAGTTTTGAGTTAGGAACAACAGCGACTTTATTCCTACTTCCCCCACCCGAGGGGGATGCTGAAGCAAACTCTTTGAGGAAGATTTAATTTCCTTCCAGCAGAACAATGATTTGGGGATGATTTAGACTTGCATGTCGGAAAAAAAGAAATGTGTTACCCACCAGCCTGCCCATAGGAAAAGGGTGTTTTCAGGATTCCCACCCTGGTAGCTCAATTAAGATACCAGCTGGCCTATTACAAAGGCTACATTTTAGATTCTTAACCAAACAAAAAAATTGAGTTTTTCTCTCTAGTTATATGCCTCTCCTTCCATATCACCATACTATGAGTGTTTCACACACACATGAATTTATCCTCTCAGTAGTATTCTCTGCACTGTACAGAGATTAAGTGACTTGTTCAAGGTCACAGAGGAAGTTGTGGTAAAGCCAGAACTGAATTCAGTCCAGTTCTCCAACCACAAAGCCACCTGACTTCCTGAAGAGCGTCTGTGGTAAAGAATGAGTAGTCTTGTGGCACCTTGGATAATCATTATAGGACAGAAACTGAGGTAAAAATAAAGTAAGAAAGTTTTTGTCACATAATTTGATGAAATCCCATGCTATTATCCAGAGTTTGCACTGATTCAACTGGTATTCTGTGCCCTTCCCTATCACCATACTGTGTACAACCAAATCATTTCCTTATCCACAGGGTGTAACATACTGAGCTTATTAACCAGCCATTTCAATTTTCACCCCTGGATCATAACAGTCATACCAGTACCAGGACAATACTTTTCTACAACCAATACACTACATTTTGTATGAAAATGTGAGGAAAAACAGCTATCTACAATGTATTAAGTACTTAATACTTCTGATAAACAGAGACAGACATGTAGTTCTATTCAACATTTCTGAAAATGAGACAAAAGGTCACCAATCTCAGTGTTGCTATTGATCAGTCTGTTAACTTTGCTGCAAGCAATATTACATTAATAATGACGCCAAAGCAAGACAATATAATACATTTGTGATAAGTGCTTTTCAATTTTGTCTTTTTTACTAATTGTAAGAGTAGTCTACCTAAAATATAAGTAAAATATTTTACTTGGAACTAGGGATGTTGACTAGCAAATGCTTATCGGCCAGTCGACAGGGCAGATAGAGGCAGCAAGGGGGCAAAGAAGGGGGTACTTCAAAGTAGCAGTGCCCCAAGGGAGCCTGGGCTCCACCTAGCACTTCCGCTTTGAAACGCTGCTGCAGCATTTCAAAGGGACAGCACCGCAGGGAGTCTGGGGGCAGCTTGGGACTCCCCAGCTGACCCAGGCTCCGTGCAAAGCTAAGCCTGGGATCAGCTGTGCGGCACTGCCCCTTTGTTTCAAGGGCTCTCCACATCCATGAAATCAAGTTACTTTCAAGGCCCTTCTCAACACTGTCATTTCCAATTTATCCATTCAAGTTTTATCACACTGCTCCTCTCCATTCTAGCTCTCTTTCTTTTCTGTCAATCAGAATGACCTCTGCTACTAATTTGTCCATTCATCTCATAAATATCCTTGCATTTTCTTTCACTTAGATTCTTATGCATGAATCCCTTTCCCCAGAGCGGATCGATCCATAGGTCTATTAACTACCCTTTCTTTCTTTATTGCTTCTCAACTCCCTATACTGGCACCAAAGCATCTACAATCAACCTTGAAATCCTAAACCAAGAAACAGTAGGACCCCTTCTGCCTATGCCCCCTCCCCAACCAGAGGCCCCAGACCTTTCTATCCAGAGAGGCACAGAGTGTCTCCCCCTCAGCCAGAGGAGCTCCAGGCTGGTGGAAGTCCAGAGTACATTCCCCCCCACCCCACACACACAGCCCCATAGAAAAGCTACCAGCTTGCTGCAGCTGCACCTCCCCAATGCAAACCAAAGCTGCCCTGGGGAAAATCATCTCTTCAGAGATGGTTTTGCTATACACTGTAATACCAGTGGAGGCTATTATCCTTTCTGCCCATGCTCTGTCCTCTCCCGTCCCCTAGTCTTCAGAATGCAATCCCCTTCTGAAAATCTGATCTTTAGCACAACCCATTCAGCACTTTGCTGCACTAGCTTTTGTTTTGTTGAGAGAGATCTTTTGCTCTTACATTACCACTGATAGCACTACTATACACATTTTCACACTTTTGTCCAGAGTTGCTCTGAAAATGAAAGGACAACATGAAGGTAAAAACCTGTGCATGCCTTACCTCCATGAGAACTTCCACAAGAAGCAAGACCTTATTTGCTCAGGCTTGGGGGAAGGCTAGAGTATGAGGGGGGATCAGAGTGCTTGATATCTTTAAAAGGTGGGGTCATTATTCTACTCTGTGGATTGGTGTTTTGTTTAAATGAAGGGGAGGGATTTGCAATTCTTTGGATAGTATTTAGGGATGTAGATGGACAATCAGCAGTTGAGCCCCACAGTTAACTGTGTAACTGATAGAATTTTAATCAGTTACATGGTTAATATTTGTTTACACTTTTTACATCCCTCATAGTATTGTGGCAGTGCTCACAGAATTTGATCCTGTCCACAAGCTTTTGTATTTTTAATCACTGTCAAAGTGTCTAGAACCTCAAATAAATAAAAATAAAATGTTTCTGTTACTGCAAGTATTTGTGTGTGTACAAGAACAAAGTTCATTTCTTTAATCACATGAAGGAGTCTACCAAGGTTCACATTTCATTTATGAAGTGATCCTTGAAGGCATCTTCTACGAAAGAGGTGTTTACATAGTAATTTTCAGTTGATGTAAAACAAAACAGTAGTTCATAATCATAGGAAAACAAATTGCAAGTCACAAAGCAACATGATGTAAACAGATGTCCTTTTTGTTTTGATTCAGCTCAAGTATCTCAACAACAAAGTAGAATATAGTAACAAAAGGCATAATAGCTATAGTTATAGTTATTCAAATCTGATGCATCCACAAACAAGTTTCAAATGAAACAAGTAGTAACATGTTTGTTAATAGTACTGAAGAGACAAAGCTCCAAAAGTAATTTTTAGAATAAAACCCACACATTTTAACCCACTGTCTGGGTTATTTATTAATAAAACTGAAAGTATTATTGACCAGGTGGGAAATTCCCTCCATATAGTTTAAAGGGTTTTACACTCAAACAAGTCACAGAAGTTATTCTATTAACAAAACATGTAGCATCCCTCCAAATGCTTTGAATTATGAAGGTCAATTCATGCAAGTTACAAGCTACTTGATACAGTATTTGTTTAAAAAATGCAAAATTCATAATATCTGCTCAGAATAATTTTTACTGAGATTATGGACAGTATTGTGTGTCTTACACAACAATCCTCAGCTCCTTCTGAAATCAATAGAAATATTCCACATTTGTTTTTAGAAACAATCATTAATAAATCTGTGAGCATGTATTTATCATATACACATATAAAACTATCAAATACTTATGTATTTTAAACATTTTAAACTTTTCTTTAGTTTCATGAAAGCTTATTTTATCTTTCTTAAAAAACTCACAAAGCCTAAATTCTAAACTACTAGGAGAGGAGATCCAAAAAAACCCCTAAACTATATATATTTCCCCTCTGAAACATATATTTGATCACCCTGTTTCCTAGAATTATTATTTGAGATCAGCTAGCTCTGCACTAGGGACATACATGGGTAACCAGTTACCCAGTAAGAATTATCCTTTGGAATGCAGTAATTATTGGGTGATGCTGGCCAGTAACCCGTTAACTGGTGCCTAGCTGAGCTGGAGTGGGTCTGGCTGGGCCCACTGTGCTGTGGGGCTAGGAGCCAGTTACTCCATGGTTAACCGTGTAACCAATAGAATTTTGATCTGTCACACATTTTGTGGGGGTTTTTTTTTTCATCTTTTTACATCCCCTCTCTGCACTTTATAAAAGAAAATGAGTTTTAATGCTGGCTGACTGCAGGTTTTTATGATTGATTGCATTGTAACTAAGAACCAAATTAGGTTTATCATTAAAATTTACCTAGTGCTATATTCTTATCAATCTATGATATTTTATATCCCAGCAAAAAAAATTATGTTAAATTCATGCAGTACAATAGCATTATGGTTGTTTCAGTCTAAGAGAGCCTATAGTGGATACACCTGTTGCCTTTCACAACCTGGACTAGACCTTATTCATCAGTAGGTCATGATGTAATTTTAGAAATAGAAATCACATATTTCTCTTAAAGAAAAGATGCCAATGCCTTTATAAAATATTTAATTCAGCTCCTTAAGGGTATAACAATATTTAACGTGTAAGGGTATAATATACCCACCACATCTTGTGACCAAACAAATTTTAAAGTGCACTATGTGATTTACTTAAGGAAAGCACATTAGATGACAGTGCCTGAAAGAGATCAAACAGGTAGTTGATTTATTTCCTTATGTATATTTTCCAGCAAGTGAACCTTGCCATTGCAGAAAAAAGCAAATTCATTATTAATCAGGGCTAACAAAATATAAACTATTAAGACAGGGACAGATTTACCACTAGAAAAACTGACATGCAGAAAACATAAATTCTCTAAATAGATCTAGCAAAACCAGACTTTTTTAAGGGGGGAGCGGAGAGGAAAGATGCTATGAACGGGCAGGACATTTGGAGACTGCCAAAGAGGGATACTCCCTAGCAGGAGCTGTCCATTGCCCTATGGCATGCATACACCAGGACACTCATATGCATGGGTTAAGGGACCAATAACGTGCAAATGCAAAACACAATGGGAGACACGTAAAGCTGATTTAAGAAAAATGCCAAAAAAGCAGTTCAGTGGTGTCTGGACTTCTGACTTCATGTACCACCCATTTGACAACCCCAACTGGGAAAAAAAAACAACAGGAACAGGAGAAAGAAGCTTAAGAAATACAAATGCTAGATTGTGGGGTAAGGAAATCTGCAGGAGGAAGTGGTGAGAATTGAAGGACGATTGCTAAGAAACAGGGTCTGGATAGAAATAAAGCGGAAGAGAAAAAGGAAAGAAAAATTCTCAACTTTACCCAGCTCTCTCTAACTCAGCCCCTAGAATTACTGTGGATTTCAACAAGCTGCAGCCTCCTCAAAAACGACACCACAGAGATAAAAGCCTTTAACCCAGCCGCAATGTTTCCCCCTGGGGGAAGGCAGAAGACCCTCTACAGCCTCGCGCCCCCAGGACCTCGGTCCCAGCTGCAGCCCGAGAAGAGAATCACCTTGGCGGAGCCTCCCATGGGCTGCGGAGTTGGGAGCCCCCACCGAGCCCCCAAACACTCTCCCCGCCCCCCCACTAGGGAAGGGAGACAAACCCAGCCCCCCCCTCGGGCTCTGATCCCCATCTCCTTCCGGGCCCCCGCCCCCAGGAGCGCCGACCCTTGGCCAGCCCCCCAGATCCTACGCCCCCCCCCCCCGCCCCTGCGCTCCCCACCGGTCCCGCGCACCCCGCAGGGGGCGGGGGGCCTGGCCCCTCTCTCGTGCCCACCCAGCCCCTCTCTGCCGTGCGCAGCGCCTCAACCCCCCCCCCCCCCCCCGCCCAGGCGTGGGCGCGCGCGGGGGGAAAGCCCCGCCCCCCTCCGCTACCTGTGAGCCGGATTTTGATGCTGGAGCCGTTTCTTCGGGTCCCTGGATTCGACATCGCTCCCCGCGAAGAAGGGCGGGGGGGAGGGGAGAGAAATCAGCCGCCCTCCACAGTCACCCCCATCCGGGCCCTGCCCCTCCCCGCCCCGGCCTGGGCTGCCCCGCTCCTGCCGCCGCCCCACACAGCGGCCCCGCCACAGCGTCTCAGCCGCCGCCGCTCGCGAGCTCGACGCCCAGCCCGACCCGGACGAGGACTGCGCGCACGCGCCGCCCCCAACCGCAGGCTCGCGCCTCCCTGCGCGAGAAGACGGCGTGACGCAAAGCGCGGCGGCCTGAGTCCGCCGCCATCTTGGGGAGGTCGCCGGGCGGCGCCCGGCCCGGGACGGGCAGCGCCCCCTCGCGGAGGGCATGAATAGTGCAGCCAGAGGCGAGCAGGTTGGTTCTTCCCCGGGATGAAACTTCAGGGTGGCCACAGGGAAACTGAGGCCTGCGCTGCGCCCTGCCCGCTGTGGCTGCGCAGCAAGTGCCCCATCCTCCTGTCCCCGGCCCTGCACCCCCATGGTCACACATCATGGGTCCTCTGGCATTGAGCCACATTGTACTGTTCATGGCATTGTCACCTGGGACTGAGTCGCTGGACTCCATGTGTCCCTCCCTCCATTGCCTAGGGCTTAGTTTGAGGTAGGGCTCAGTGGTTAGAGCAGGGACTATGTAAAGCAAAGGCTATGGGTTCAATGTTCACTGGGCCCCCTGTAGTCATCTTTAGCTGGGCTTGTTGTCCTTCAGTGAAGAGGTGCTTGGCTGTTACCTCTGATATAGATCGTTTAATAGGCAGCTGGTATAAAACAAGCGAAAGGGAGTATTTTTAAGGGTGAATTGCTGGCCTACAGGTATGATTCTTGCTTCCTCACCATGGATCATCACCTTGTAGTGGTGGAGATGCTTGCATGTTCCAGTGACCCCCCGAAAGTGACCCTGCCTGGAGTCATGTACTCCCTTAGGATCACCCATGACAGAAAGAACAAGGTTCCAGACAACATGTGAGCCAAGATGTCTTCAACGGCAGAGGTGACGGAGGATAACTGCACAATGGAGTTGAAACTGTTGTGTAATGTTACAGCGGCTGGGTAGGTGGATGAAGGCAGCAGCAGATAGAAGACCTCCAAAAGGTGGTCTCCGTGCCATTGTTTTCAAGACCTCTCCCTGTCAAGGAAAGTGTGATGACTGTTGTGCACCAGTCTCCCCACTTTAAAAAAAAGTCCCACACTGGCATCTTCCAGTTTGTGGGAAAACAACACCTGCACCAAGTCAAAAGTCCAGTGGCGATCAGCGAATGGCGATCAGAACAGGACAGTGAGATCCAGAAGTTCCTAGTCACAGATCGACACACAGGCGGTGGGTGTGCGACTCTGTCCTCTTGCTCGAGGACAGAGGCAAGTTGAGCATTTTGGCAGCTGCACCTATGACTGAGCAGTCCTCTTTAAGACTCATTCTGCTCACCCCACATAGGGAGAGGGCTAGAAAAGTGCACTAAAAATAGTCTTGCCTTTTTCCCTCCTGACTGGATAGCTGCAGGATTACCACTCTAGTGGTCAAAAATATAAGAAACTTTTCAATTTTGGAACCCTGGTGGACAACTCAGACAGTGCACCGACTAGAGCAACATACAGCTATCATTGCTTGTGAATTTAATCCGTTTAACATCGATATTGCTGCCTTTTCCAAAATTATAAGAGCTGGTGAAGGACAGGCGAGGGAGGAGAAAGAATACATCTACTTCTGGAGGGAAAATATTTAGCTGAACCTCAATTGCATGGAGTAGGCTTTGCTATAAAAACCAAGCTTGTAAGATGCATCTCTGAGCTGCCAGTAGGCATCAATGAGGAGCTTATGACAGTCTAACTGAGGGCTCACCAAAAACCAACAGGTAACTATTGTGAGCACCTATGTTTCAACAATGGATGCTGATGAGGATGTAAAGGAAGATTTCTACTCTCAACAGGAAACATTTTATCAGAGACCCCCTAAAGAAGGTAAGATCATTCTCCCAGGGGATTTTAATGCACATGTTGGACGAGACTCAGACCTGTGGAAAGGAACAACCGGGAAAGAAGTTGGCAAAAAGAACTCAAATGGAATCCTGCTCCTGACCAAGTGTGCAGAACACGAATTTATCATCACAAATATCCTTTTTTGACAAAAGGACAAGTTCAAAACAGTTTGGAGACACCCACATTCAAAGCTCTGGCATTTTCTGAACTATGTCTTACTTTGTGCTCAGGATCACAGTAACGTACTTCTCACAAGAGCAATGACAAATGCTAATGACTGCTGAACTGATCATCGCCTCATTTGATCCACAATGAAAATTAAGATCGTCCCCAAACAGAGACTGCAAAAGAAGCAGATGAGGCACAAGCTGAAGATTCAAGATCTGAAGGACCCCATTAAGCGTGACCACTTCCAAGCAGTCTAAGAAGAAAAGCTTCCATCAGAGTTTCTGAAAGAAACTGAGGAACATTAGAGCCAGCTGAAAGCAGCAATCATCAATAGCTGTGCAGAAACCATAGGCAACCACACCAGACAGCATCAGGACTGGTTTGATGAGAATGATGTTGAAATCGAGCAACTCATCAATGAGAAGAGAATGATATAAATTGCAGTTCAAGAGAGAAGCCCATGCTAAGATGAGGGAGGAAGTCCAATGTAAAATCAGAGACCTCAAGAACAAATGGCGGACTGAGAAAATGCAAGAATTCCAACATACACGTGGTTTCTTTACACTGAGGGTATGTCTACACTACCCTCCTAGTTCGAACTAGGAGGGTAATGTATGCATACCGCACTTGCTAATGAAGCCCGGGATTTGAATTTCCCGGGCTTCATTAGCATAAGCGGGGAGCCGCCATTTTTAAATCCCCGCTGCTTCGAACCCCGTGTAGCGCGGCTACACGGGGCTCGAACTAGGTAGTTCGGACTAGGGTGCCTATTCCGAACTACCGGTACACCTCGTTTCATGAGGAGTACCGGTAGTTCGGAATAGGACCCTAGTCCGAACTACCTAGTTCGAGCCCCGTGTAGCCGCGCTACACGGGGTTCGAAGCAGCGGGGATTTAAAAATGGCGGCTCCCCGCTTATGCTAATGAAGCCCGGGAAATTCAAATCCCGGGCTTCATTAGCAAGTGCGGTATGCATACATTACCCCGCTAGTTCGAACTAGCGGGGTAGTGTAGACATACCCTAAGGCTGTTTATGGGCCAGCTTGTCATGACATGAATCCCCTTCTCTTTAAGAATGGAACCGCACTTTTGCAGGACAATGAAGTCATTAATTTTCATTGGAAAGAACATTTTGAAGATCTTCTTAATCGTAACTCCATGGTTTCAGATCAAGTTCTTGAGCAAATCCCCCAACTACGTTCTAGGAATGAGCTCAGAGACCCTCCCAGTTTGTATGAGGTATATAATGCCATCAAGCAAATGAAGAACAACAAGGCAGCAGGTGCAGATGGCTGATCCCTGCCGAAATCTTTAAAGACAGTGGACCAGAGTTAATTCGGCATCTTAGCCAGCTTATCCTTAAAATCTGGATAAAAGAAGTGATATCCAGTGAAATGAGTGATGCCTTGATTGTTACCCTCTTTAAGAAAGGGAATAGTATGCACTGTGGAAACTCTTGTGGTATCTTTCTCCTTGCTGTTGCAGGCAAAATTCTGGCATGGGTCCTTGCAACCTGTCAGAAGAAATTTTATCAGAGTCATAGAGTGGTTTCTGACTGAGTCGCAGAACTGCAGATATAATCTTCATTGCATGGCAGCTGCAAAAAAAGTATTGGAAGCAAAACATTGCTTTTATTGCTCTTACTAAAGCCTTTGACTCAGTGATTCGCCATGCGTTTTGGACTGTACTTTCAAAGACTGGATGTCCTGATAAATACATCCATGTTCTAAAGTTTCTTCGTAAAAGTGACTGTTCTAAGCAGCACTGGCTCCCAGAGTGAATCTTTCAAAGTACAAACAGGAGTCAAACAGGTCTTTATTGCTGTCATTTTTTCCTAATTGCTGGGAAGCTCCCAGCTGCCATTAAAATCATCTACAGAATTGATGAAAAGCTGTTTAGGCTTAGCAGGCTGAAAAAAAGAGTAAAATTGCCACCACGTCTATTGTGGAACTTCAGTATGCTGATGACCAGGGCTCAAGAAACTGCTGATTCTACTTGCCCTGTGGTGAGTAAATTTCAACTGGTTGCTCTGTGCGCCCCATTTACTGACACCGCACGCACGCGCAGTGAGGGGCTGGCAAGTAGCTCTCGCCGTGGTTTGTCAAGCCCTGCTGATGACAATGCAGTTTTTGCCCCCTCTGAGAAAGATCTCCGCTATCTTGAGCATGTTTGCTGATGCTTATGCATGTCTTGGTCTTGCCTTCAACATCAAGAAGACCAAAGTGCTCCATCAGCCCTCTTCAAATGAGGTACCCTCTGCCCTATCTATTAAAATCAATGGAGAGGCACTGGAGAATGTTGATCATTTTCTCTGCCTTGGAAGTTATCTTTCATTCAAGGAAGATATTGGTGTAGAAATTCAACATCGTCTGAGCTATGCCAGTGTAGCCTTTGCTCATTTATGGCACAGGGTTTTTGAAGATCACGATATTCAAACAAGACACCAAACTTCTTGTCTATCAAGCCATCATTTTGCCAACACTATGGTATGGGTCAAAAACCTGGACAAGGTACACTTGTAAGTCCTTAAGAGGTATCACCAATGCTGCCTCTACAAGAGCTTGAAGATCAAATGGGAAAACAGGTGCACTAACATCAGTGTTCTGTAAGAGGCAAAGACTACCTGTATCAAAACAATGATCATCCGTCAGCAACTTCACTGGACTAGTCACGTTCAGATGCCAGAGCATTGCCTCCCAAAACAGGTCCTGTTTTCTCAGCTGAAAGAAGGATACCATAACGAGGGAGGACATGAAAGTGTTATAAGGACTTGCTAAAGGATAACTTAAAGAATTGCAACATTGACATTGACACTTGGGAGACACTGGCCCAGGATCGCTCAAAATGGAGAGAAGTCCAATGGCTCCCTGCATTTTGAATTTGCCCACCAACAAGCTGAGGAAGAGAAGAGGTACAGGAGAAAGGAGAGACTGGCTTCTAGTCATGGTCAACAGCCTTACATAAGAACATAAGAACATAAGAACGGCCGTACTGGGTCAGACCAAAGGTCCATCTAGCCCAGTATCCTGTCTACCGACAGTGGCCAGCACCAGGTGCCCCAGAGAGGGTGGACCGAAGACAATGATCAAGCGATTTGTCTCCTGCCAGCCCTCTCCAGCCTCTGACAAACAGAGGCCAAGGACACCATTTTATCCCCTGGCTAATAGCCTTTTATGGACCTAACCTCCATGAATTTATCCAGCTTCTCTTTAAACTCTATTATAGTCCTAGCCTTCACAGCCTCCTCTGGCAAGGAGTTCCACAGCTTGACTGCACGCTGTGTGAAGAAGAACTTTCTTTTATTAGTTTTAAACCTGCTACCCATTAATTTCATTTGGTGTCCTCTAGTTCTTCTATTATGGGAACTAATAAATAACTTTTATTTATCAGCCCTCTCCACACCACTCATGATTTTATAGACCTCTATCATATCCCCCCTCAGTCTCCTCTTTTCTAAACTGAAAAGTCCCAGTCGCTTTAACCTCTCCTCATATGGGACCCGTTCCAAACCCCTAATCATTTTAGTTGCCCTTTTCTGAACCCTTTCCAAGGCCAAAATATCTTTTTGGAGGTGAGGAGACCACATCTGAACACAGTATTCAAGATGTGGGCGTACCATAGTTTTATACAGGGGCAGTAAGATATTCTGGGTCTTATTTTCTATCCCTTTCTTAATAATTCCCAGCATCCTATTTGCCTTTTTGACCGCCGCTGCACACTGCGTGGAAGTTTTCAGAGAACTGTCCACGATAACTCCAAGATCCCTTTCCTGATTTGTCGTAGCCAAATTAGCCCCCATCATACTGTACGTATAGTTGGGGTTATTTTTCCCGATGTGCATTACTTTACATTTATCCACATTAAATTTCATTTGCCATTTTGTTGCCCAATCACTCAGTTTGGTGAGATCTTCTTGGAGTCCCTCACAGTCTGCTTCTGTCGTGACTATCCTAAACAGTTTTGTATCATCTGCAAACTTTACCACCTCACTGCTTACCCCTTTCTCCAGATCATTTATGAATAAGTTGAAAAGGATTGGTCCCAGGACTGACCCTTGAGGTACACCACTAGTTACCCCTCTCCAATCTGAAAATTTACCATTTACAGCCTTCTGCTGTATCTGGAAATATCTGTCTTCGTTGTAATAGAACTTGTAGTTCAAGGATTGGCCTTATCAGCTACCTGAGAGTCCACAAACACAATGGAAGATGTTCATACTCAGCAACAAGTGCTCTCCCATCATCATGATTATTGCTTATTGTGTGAGAAGTCCTGGGTTTAAGTCCTGGCCTTGTTTCCTCTGCTGTTTTATTTAAAATTCAGGGGGCTAGTCTTTATTCTATGATTCTACCTACATTTCCTAGGGATGGTGTGGAGTCTCCATCACTGGAGATAGTTAAGAGCAGGTTAGATAGACAGCTATCGGGGATGATCTAGATGCTGCTTGGTCCTGCAAGGAGGGGAGCAGACTGGACTAGATGACCTCTCAAAGTCCCTTCCAGTTCCATGATTCTATAAATGGGGGGGGGGGGAAATCCTGGAACCTTGATATTTCTTTCATTCAAAATGAAGCATTGTCATCAGCCCTCTGCCACTGAGCCATGCTGGACTCCCTGCATCTTCTCCTGGGAGGCTGAGACCCAGCCATAGTAGGCCACTCACTCTTAATCTCAATGACTGCAATTTGCTGTATTGTCGGAACGAAGCTGCACACCCTGAAAAGCTCCAACTAGTACCAAATGCAGCAGCCTTTCTTGATCCGTCTCACTAGCTGCTGTGCACTCTTCATGCTAGTGCTCTGCAGGCTGTGTAATGCTGACATGTGGAACCCAACCTGGGACCTCTGGACCTTAGTGTATGAACCTCTCATGCTTGAACCTCACCCAACTGGCTCTCAGTTTAAGACCACTTAGCACATTCATTTTTTTCTCTCTGTGGTACGTCTATACAGCAACATTATTTCAAAATGAAAAGCATTATTTTGAAATAATGTCAAAATACTGTCAAGCTGGAGGACTTTTTGCTCTGACTCCTGTAACCCTGATTGTATGAGGAGTAAGGGAAGTCAGAGGAAAAGTGCTCTTTTTCAAAATAAGTGGTGTGTAGACACTCCCAATTTCGAAACAAGCTATTTTGAAATAAGCTATGCAATTGACATAGCTCAATTTGCATAGCTTATTTCAAGTTAAGCCTCGCTGTGTAGACCCACCCTGTAAGTGGTCTAAATGCCATCACACCCAGCAGGTGGGTGGGTTACATACTTCCCCTCACTGAGGAAGCATGTCCCGAGCTTCAGGGTGTGTCTAGACTACATTCAATAGAGGAATGTAAATTAGGCACTTCGAAATTGCAAATGAAGCTGGGATTTGAATTTCCTGTGCTTCATTTGCATAATTTCATCTTTTGAAAAAGTGCTATTTTGAAATTGAAACCATAGTCTAGGCACAGTTCTTTCGAAAAGAGAAGCCTTTTTCTACCTCAAATGAGGTTTACAGGATCTTTCGAAAAAGGCTTCTCTTTTCGAAAGAACCGCATCTAGACTGCGGTTTCAATTCCAAAATAGCGCTTTTAAAGAGCGCCATGATGCGATTATGCAAATGTAGCATGGGAAATTCAAATCCCGGCTTCATTTGCCATATCGATGTGCCTAATTTACATCCCTCTGTCGAAAGAGGGATGTAGTCTAGACACACTCTCAGAGACATCCCAGTTGAAATCCTGGATGAGCCCCCACTTATAACGCC
Source organism: Pelodiscus sinensis (assembly GCF_049634645.1). NCBI lineage: Eukaryota > Metazoa > Chordata > Testudines > Trionychidae > Pelodiscus > Pelodiscus sinensis. The sequence continues at coordinate 31,812,059 of NC_134726.1, forward strand.
AACAGGTGGAACTGAACCTGGGACTTCTGGAGTTTAGTGTAGGAGCCTCTACTTCCGTGTTCACCAACCAGTAGATCGTGAGCTACCGGTAGATCTCAGGGGCTTTAAGAGTAGCTCTTGAGCCCTCTCTGAACTGCGCAGTACATTTACATTAGATTTCCTCATTTGAGGAGCAGCTACTCACTGAGCAACAACACAGGTGAGTAGCTGCGAGGAATGGTGGGAGCTGGGAGGTCGGGAGAGCTGAAACACCCCAGCCAGCTGACTGTGGCTTTCACAGCTGGAGCTAGGCGCAGCCTCCCTGGGGATAGCAAGTGATGGAGAGGAGGAGAATAGAGAGGGCGGGGCTTCAAGGAAGGGGCGGGGCGGTAGATCTTGGCTTGGTCTGTCATTTAAAAAGTGATCTTGGGTGTAAAAAGGTTGGACACCACTGCTCTACTACATGAGCTAAAAGCCAGCTGGCACTCAGCTAAGGCTGTAGAGCACACTCATTCTTTCTCTCTGTAAGTAATCTAAATGGCACTACATGGGACAGCGAACCACACCCAATAGATGAGTGGGCTACATCTGCATTGGCTCTCTATTTAGCATAGGAGAGTGCAAAATCTCCATCATGATAGGCAAAGCCCTCTTTGGGATTGATTCAAACTACCTGGACGATACTTGCTTCCTTTACTACCATGATCACCCCTACCAATTCCATTTCTCTGGAACAATATAGAATTATCATATATAGTGAATCAGACCCCAGTCCATCTAACACAGTAGTCTGTCTCCAACCATGGCCAGCACCAGATTCTTCGGAGGAAGGTGCAAGAAATCCCTTAGTACACATATGTGCGATAATCTTCTCTTCAAGAAAATCTAATCCTAATTCCTAATGGTAAGAGAAAATGTTAAATCCTGAACATATCTCTTTTTAGCATTATTTAACCTAACTTTGGATATTTTTGTGATCCATCTCAATATCTAGTTCCTCTTTGAACCTTGCTAAATCCTTGAGCTCATCGTCATCATGTGGCAATGAATTCCACAGATTAAACATTGTGTGGGAATAGTATGTCCTTTTCTCAGTTATGAATTTGCTGCCTTCCAAAGTCAAAAAGTGTGTTTTTGTACTTGTGGTACAAGAGAGAAAGAACCTGGAACTCCTGGCCATGAGAGCTAAGAATGGCCATCAGAACTAAATGCAAAGCTCATTACTTCAGTCTAACTGTGGTTCTCAAACTCTGGGTCAAGACTCCTAAGTGAGTTGCAACCCGATTTTAGCAGGGGCATAGCACAGTGGCACAAGGGGGCTCATGCCCGCCCCAATGCCATGGGTGGGAGGGTCAAGAGGCCGGCCAGCAGCTGGCAGGGCCAGAGTCCCTGGGCATCTGTGGGGACTAGCAGGTGCCCACTTCTGCCCCCTACCGCGCATTCACCGGCAGAGGAGGGGAAAGCAAACCAATAAGGCCCCAGTTGGTTCTGCTCTCCTGGCACATCGCTTGGGGGAGGAGGTGGGACTGTCCCCGCACTCACTGCAGGATGTGGAGCAATGCAACCGGGGGAGCAAGCAATTTGGGGCTGTGTTGCCCTAATTCTCTGAGCCACATCCCTCAGGGAAAGAGGCAGGGTGGGGACGGAGCAAAGGCAGGGAAGAGGAAGGGAGAGGGTGGAGCAAGGGGGGAGCAGAACGAGGAGAGGCAGGGCATGAGGTGGAAGGGGTTGTTCCTGTCCTTCCCCGGGCTGGAGGGGTCATGTGGCCAAAGCCCAAGGTCAAGTCATGTGGCTTTAGGTAACATGTCTCTCTTGCCTGGGGCTGAAGTGGTGACAAACTACAGCCCGGAGATTGGATCTGGCCCCGGCTACCCTTGATCAGTCTATGGCAAAACTCAGGGCTTCCCTCCCCCACTCTGCTCCCCACAGTGGGGCAAGCCAATGCTAGCGCTCCAGCCCTGCTGCAAGTCTGCCTGCCTTGGTGCCCCCCTCACCGTCTGCAGGGGTGGAAGGCTAGTACAGGCTTGCCCCATGGTGGGGCGGGGGAAGCCCTAGGTCTCAATACAGGCCAAATCAAAGGAAGCCGTGGGCAGGATTCAACCCCACGGGGCTGGAGCAAGAGAGAGCCTGGGCACCCTGAGTGTGTCTCTGGGTTGTTTGTCAGGGGCCTGGCCAGCGAGGTTTGTTTCTTTTTGTTTGTTTTTGGTTTTGTTTGCTTCTCACTGATGTGCGGCCCCTGAATGATTTTTTTTGGGGGGTCAATGGCCTCTAACCTAAAAAAAGTTCCCCACCCTGCCCCGGGACTTCACCTTTGGCCCCGCCCCTGCCTGAGACAGTGGGGCGTGGGTAAGCTCAGATTTTGTTCCCCCCTCCTGGGGTTGTGTAGTAATTTTTTTGCTATCAGAAGGGGGTCGCAGTGCAATGACATTTGAGAACCTCTGCTAGCGCTTCCTCAGTAATTTCTTCACTCACGTACGTGTAATGAATACCCCCAAAATGTATAAAACAAAACTAATCAAGCTACTTCTCCTACTTGCTAGGAAGGGAGAGAGACAGAGAATGGTTACTGATATTTCTATTCGTCATATGTCAGAGGCATTCAGATAGTATGGTGCTGGAATCACATACATGTCTAAAGAGACAGGTACGGCATGAAACTATCAAGACAACAAGCATTTTGGCACATTGTGGCACATTCCCATGCCACAGTATGACATTGCCTGCTGAAGTTCCCACACCATGATGTCTCAGTTGTGTGCATCATCATGCCTATATTCCTCTGCCACATCATCACATCGCATACTCATGTTTCCGGATCTCTACGTTATGCTAAATCACACTGGTGCTCTCATGCCAGCGTGTGACAATTCCCATTGTTCCGCATCTTTTCTTAATTTTTTTAAACCGGTCTAACTAAGGATCTCAAAGTGCTTGACAAATATTAACTAATCCTCTCAACAATTATCTTGTACTGCAAGCAGTTACCTTCCAGGTACCTTGAACCAATCCCAAAGAGGGCTTTCTTGTATCATGATGGGGATACAGAGGGATATAATGATTTATCCAAGGTCGCATGGCAAATTGGAGCAAGGAACAGGACCTAAGGGGTATTGATACCCAGTCTTCTGCTATAACTACCACTATTACTCCCCCATCCAACACAAGTCTTGAAATGGCCTGTGTCTGCAGATACAGAATATCAGATAGGATAAAAATTGCATAGATATACAATTTTAACTTACAACGCTAGGATAGCATCATTGTATTTATTAGGATTGTGAAAGTGTGTGCAGTTAATTGATGAGCTTGGGCTTCACAGTTACACGCAGGCTCCTGGAAATTTTCAGTGGTTACACAGTTAGGCTACAGTTACACTATAGCCTTTTTCCGGAAAGCATATGCAAATGAAGCGTGGCATGGACTATCGCTGCACTTCATTTGCATAATTAATTAGCAGCTGCTTTTGCGCAAGAGGCTTTGCACAAAAAGAAGCTGTGTAGATGACTCCTTTTTGTGCAAAAACCCCCTCTTGTGCAAGAGCTGTTCTTCCTGAAAAAATGAGGAAGAACGGCTCTTGCGAAGGGGGGGGAGGTTTGCGCAAAAGAGGCTGTTTATTAATTATGCAAATGAAGCATGGCGATATTCCACGCTGCGCTTCATTTGCATAAGCTTTTCCAGAAGAAGGCTATAGTGTAGCTGTAGCCTTAGGGTGCTTCTACACTGCACCCTTACCTTGAAATAAGCTACACAATTTGCACTATGCAAATTACATAGCTTATTTTGAAAAAAAAAGCACTATTCCAATAAGTCCCTTAACCCTCATGGAATGAGGGTTACAGGGACGCCAGAATAGTGTGTCCATTATTTTAAAATATATTTTGAAATAACGGGTGTGTTTAAAGACGCGGAATAGCTATTTCAGGATACTTCCGGTATCCCGAAATAGCGCCACTGTCTAGACACGGTCTTACTTAATTAAATGCATTTTAACATCCCTCGTATTTATAAAGAGCAAACCTGTCCTAGCTCAGGGGGTTATACAATGCTATCAGCAAAATAAAAAAAACAATCATGAACATTTTAACAATAAATACAACATAATCCCTTCCCTCCCCCCGAAAAGGTGGATTTAATCTCCCCAGACTGTTCTTGTCTTCTTCACATTCAATCTATATCTGCCTGGCTTATTTTTATACTCTTTGGGAGGGATAAAATGGGCATGTCCTGGTTATTTCTTTGCATGTGGTGCCCTGTGTCTCAGACAAGCACATGCTAGGTTGAACATGCTACTGGAGGAGGCTAGATGAGGTTATGCATAGCCAGACAGAAGGAATAAACATGAGTGTGTGGCAAATGTTAGCATTTTTTTTTCTCCCGGCAAGGAGATGACCTAGTTCCCCACTCCAGCTGATTTATTGAACTGGAAGCTGGAATCAGGATGATATTCACTTGGGTTTTTCTTTGCTTCTGAGTGTATTTAAGTAGAAATCATCATCTGCTGCTGCTGGATGAAAGTGGCATGGCTGGCTCCTTCCACAGGCTAGAGAGCATCGTTTCTAATCTTCCCTTCTTTGGGTGGAAAAGAAATTGAAGTCCGGGCAGATGAATGAGATGAAGATTTCTGGAGCATGAAGGGGTGGGGTAGTGGCTGAGCAGTTATATATGAACCCCCTTCCCATTTAAAAAAAATCAGAATTGTGAAGTATTGTGTAGGGGCAAAGATGATCTATAATTATAAGCTGCAGCCCCGTAACTTAGCCTCCCCCCTCCCCATTTCCAGTGATTTTTAAGTATATAGCATGAAGGGCCAAACCCTCAGTTGAAAAATCTGACTCTTAACGTTGTCCAAATGTGCTTGTTGACTCCTAGCTTAGTGAGGAACTGCGCAGCCCGAAATATATTTTCAGTCCAGAAGTCCCACTGGCTTGAACCAAACCCAAAGAGGATAAATTCCATAGAAGAGAGCTTTGTCCTTTAAATAGTCCTTTTTTTTGTATCGTGATGCGGGCACGGAGGGATATAATAGTGATTCATCCAAAGCCTCACAGCAGTTGGAACAAGGATCAGAACTACTGCTACTCCCACTACTTTAAATATTTTCAGAAATTAGGACAGAGAAAGAAGGCAAAGGTATTAAAACTAACCTCTACATGCCTCTTTGATTTTCAGAATGCGGATGGCTAATGCCCTATCTCCCAGCGCAGACGTGCCTTGCTGTTTGTTTCCCTACCCACGTTATTGTTTTAGGAACAACAGTTGCAATCTGTTTGCTGAGAAAGATCTGTGATGCCTTAACTCAACATAGCATCAGTTCCACTGGGAAGTTCTTTACATGGGATTCCGTTGCGGTAAAGGGGGAAACTGCTTCATAAATTCCATTGTTGTCTGCAGTGCCCTTGTAGCTTATTTTGGTCTCAGGGTCTGATATAGACAAGAGGGGGGAGATCATCTCTTTTACTAGAACAACTTCTGTAGGCGAAAGACACAAGCTTTTGCACTCCACAGAAGAAGAGCGCCACGAAGCTCAACAGCATGTCTGTTTCACCAGTAGAATTTGGGCCAATAAAAGCAGGGCTGGATTAAGGGGTGGGCTAGCCGGGCAGCTGCCCAGGGCACCAACCTGATTCAGGGGCGTCACGTGGTGCTGCTGGGCTAGGCGGGGGTGGGGCTGCGCCTGCAGATGATTCCGGCGGCTGCTCGGGGCGTTGCAGGAGCGGCTGCCCAAGCCCTCGAGCACCCCCTCCCCCAGGCGAAAGCGTTCCTGCCCAGGGTGCAAGAATGGCTTGTGCCGGCACTGAATAAAAGATACTACCTTCACCCACCTTGTCTTTCTTAAGGCTTGTCTCCACTACACCAGGAATTGATGCAGCAGCAATCAATCCACCGGCCATCGATTTATTGTACCTGCTTAGATGCAATAAATCAATCTCCAAGTGCTCTCCCATCAACACAGTTCTCCAGCAGGACAAGAAGCGTAACTGGTGTTGATGGGAGAGCAGCCCCAACCCACCTTACTGCACACAAAATGCTGGGGTAAGTATGCCGAATTCAGCTATGCTATTTGCATAGATTGACAATGGTGGTTACTGTAGACAAGGCCTTATACATTCCAGGAAGAATATAGAACATAGATGACAAAAGAGAGGAAAACTTTTGGTCACTTTGGATTGTGCAGCTGAATAAAATGTTTGGGTGTGATGGGTGAAGTGGAGAGATTTTCTTCAGTCAGATCCTTCCTTAAAACACTCAATCCCAGTCTTTCAACATTGGGCAATCACATACATTGTGGATTTGAATTAAACTGCGGTGCTTGAAGCTGGTCCTTCACCATAAGCTTTGTGTATCTGATCTCCACTCCATGCTTATGTAGCATTGCAAACTTCTCAGAGGAGAGATCAGATTCATACAAGGTTGAGAATTAGGTAGGCAAGCAAATAACTATAATACATTTGTAATAACAATCGTAGTTGTTAGGGGCGTCCCGAGTCAGGCTGCCGGCAGCTGGCGCCCCAGGCGGAATGAGCGATCGGCACCCCCACCTCCACAGCCCTCAATAGTGTGACATCATCATTGGGCGCCCCATTTAACGCAGCGCCCTCGGCGACAGCCGAGTCGGCCTATATGCACGGGCCGCCTCTGGTAGTTGTAGTTCAGGTGACTGGCTGTTAATATGGACTAGGGCAGTGTTTCTCAACCAGTGGTACAAATACCCTAAGGCTACGTCTACATTGGCATGATCTTGCGCAAATACTCTTTAATGCAAGAGCATCTAAACTGGCATGTGCCTTTGTGCAAGAGATGTGCTTTTGTGCAAGAGCATCCGTGCCAGTGTAGACACTCTCTTGCGCAAGAAAGCTCCGAAGGCCATTTTAACCATCGGGCTTTCTTGCACAAGAAATTCATGTTGCCTGTCTACACTGGCCTCTTGCGCAAGAACAGTTGCACAAGAGGGCTTATTCCCGAGCGGGAGCATCATAGTTCTTGCACAAGAAGCACTGATTTCACACATTAGGACATCAGTGTTCTTGCGCAAGAACTCCCTGCCAGTGTAGACAGGCAGCATGTTTTTGCGCAAAAGCGGCTGCTTTGGCACAAGATCGCGCCAATGTAGACACAGCTCTAGGGATACTTGAGAGAAGTTGGGGGGGTATGTCAACACAACTGAAATTTGGAGAAAACTGAATTTTTGTTTTAAGTTTTACAGAACTGTATTATTGTTGTACTTTTTACACCCACAAATTTAATTGCCTGCCCAGCTACAATTAAGTTGTTTAAACAAATGTATTGCAATGGTAGAAAAAAATGGTGTGTCTGAAAACTGTAGATACTGAGGGTACTTACAACTTTAAAAAAAAAGGGGGGGGTACTTTATAAAAAAGGTTGAGAAACCCTGGACTAGGATGGAGGATAAATGCCATAGGAGAGAGCCTTGCCCTTTAAATAGTCCTTTGTCTCATTGCTGAGAGGAGCCAGAGAATACATCACCACAGCTGCCTGCAATGGAAACTGAAAAGGCAGGGAGGGCCTAGAGGTTGACTCACCCCTCGCCTGCCAGTCTTTTTCTGCCATTTGAGATGGGTTGCCTTTTAATTAGAAAAGCCCAAGGAGACTGCAGCCCATTTGGGGAAGCGTACAACAACGGTCTCCCTCCCAGCCTGCACGGATACATTGCATCTCTGGATTCTTTTTAGCAGCAATGGTGGCTGTGGCACCAACAGAGAAATCTCCCACAACCTAACCTCACCGAGGAGTAAAAGAGGTTGGCCCTGGCAGATTTTAAACACTTTGGCTACGTCTACACTGGCATGAATTTCCGAAAATGCTTTTAACGGAAAAGTTTTCGGAAAAGCGCGTCTAGATTGGCAAGATGCTTTTCCGCAGTGTAGACACAGCCATTGGGGCTATCTGGTCTTGACTTAGATTGGAGGCAAGACTCCATTTTGTATTGAAGAGAGGAATGAATGTTAAAGTCTGAGAAAGTACTAGCAACCTGCCATCATTTACCTTCATGATACTGCATCCCTTCCCGAGAAAGCTTTCTCCTTCCTTCTAATTAGTCCTTTGCCCTACAAAGCTTCCAGTTGAGTTTTTAGCCCTAGCCCTGCATGGCAACCAAAGAATCTACCGTTGCATAGTTAAGACAGGCAGAGTTACACTCGCGACAGACTGGTGCTTTCCTCAGTGATAGAGAAGACAGGGAATTCAAGCCCCCCTCTCTCCTAAGCTCACATACACACCCCAAACTAAAACAAAAGTGAAAATTGCCACCTCACACTCAGGCTATGTCTACACTACAGGGTTTTGCGGGCAGAGAGTATGCTAACGAAGCGCTCATTAGCCTTTGTCGCACTGTCATTAGCATATTCTCTGCTTGAGGCTTTTTGCACAAGAGGTTTTTGTGCAAAAACAAGCAGTGTAGGTGGGTCCGTTTTGTGCAAAAACTCCCTTTGTCTCAAAAAAGGAGGTATACAGATCTTGCGCAAAAGGGAAGCAGATTCCAGTAGGTAGTGAACTCCCCCGTTAAGAGACAAGGGGAGACACTTTATTCATGTAGCTACCCCAATGCTCCGGTCACTTGTACAAGAATATGCTAGCTCTGCCAGTCCCAGTTAAATCAGCTCCCAGTGTATAACATCCTACCCCTCCTCAGCCAACAGCCCCACAACAAAAGCCAAAGAAACGAAAGGAGTGTTTCAAGCGTACATTCACACGTGCTCTTTATGGCAGGGAGTCTGGCTTTGGGAGTTTTTTATGGCAGGGTTCCCCTGCTGCTTTTTGTGGTACTTCGGTGTTACTGCAATAATAAGAGAGCCCAGAATGGGCTGCACAAGGAGTGCAGAAGAAGAGCTGGAATGTATCTGGGAGTGGGACACGTTGTAAGAACATCCAAAAGTAGGCTGCCCAGACAAGGGTTTCTTTGGCAGCCCTAAGCCAAGAGATGACACAGTGAGCTGAAGGCACACTCTGCAGCCCAGGAATGGCCGAAGCAGCATTATTACATCTGGATATAAGACAGCTGGAAAAACAAACCCTCGATAAGGGTGATGGTGCCATTTGATTTCTGCCATATGCACTTGATGGTACAGGAAGAATGCTGCTCCTGCAATACAAATATTACCATCAGCCCAAAGGGAATGGGCTGGAAAGGGAAGGACCCTAGAACCAGCCCCTACTCCTTTGAACCTGGCAGCGATAGCTCAAGTTTCTCCACTCCAGAGGCCATCTCTCGCCTAGCCAGGTCCCAAGCATAACTCCTCCAACTCCTCCCTGAAACTGAAGGAAGCCTGTGCAGACTCCAGAGCATCAGTGAAATGTTCTGTCTGAAAAAGACACTGCTTGGTTATTGGGCAGTGTTCTCTGTAAACTGGGCGCTTGTGCAGTCACTCAGGAGAGATTGAAATGCCGCCCGGATGACTAGCAGAGCACCCACAGCTAGGTTGTTTTGTTTCTACTGGTGGTGCATATTCATACATGCCGCAGTGCACATAAAATTATTCTGCACATGGATGGAAAAGGGGGAACATTTTACTGGGCAGCTGAGGCTCTGCGTCTCAAGAACCTGGGCTACTCTGAGCATCTTTCAAAATTTCCCCTATCACAGTAGATCTAGTTTAGACCAGTCCCATGGGACAGTTCATCTGGCATTGGTGTCAGGCTAAATGGCATGCTGGTTCAAATGCCAGAGGACAGTCTGCACTGGTGTGCTCACCACTGCTGCTAGACTACTAGGGAGAGACTAGTCAAAAGTTCAGCACAGCCCCAGCCACACAGAGCACTTTACAGTAATCCAATCTCCAGGCCACCAAGTCACAGGGTAGCCTAGCAAGGCCCACCTCAGTGCTACATATCAATTTACAATGAGGCATCTGTCTCCGATTCTTTTTACCTGGTGAAATACAATATTTTCCAGCTGCATCATCTATCTCTGCGGCAATGCTGTACCAGAAGGAGCAGGCAGCTGAGCTAAAAAGCCCTTTTTACATTAACCCACTGGCCCAGACAAAAGATTTAATAGTTTAAATTACATGTTTGAGCTACGCTCCTTTGTCCCAGTTTTGAATATAAAGTATCAGGTCTAAGAAATAAAATAATAATAAAGGATCACTTTGTCAGTCAGCAGCTCTGGCATTTTAATATTAAAGAGAGTCTCCCACAAGATTAAAACTGCATGCAACTCACTAGGGCAGATGGACTGTGCATGCAGACTCTTGACCCTATTAACGCTTCAGATAAACTGGGCAAATAAAAGGAGGAAGTAGGTTCAGTTCTGCTTCCGGACTGAATTAACTTGAATGGGTAGAGATTCTCTTTTTTCCAAAACCAGATTTTCCTAATACAGGCAGTCCCCGGGTTACGTACAAGATAGGGACTGTAGGTTTGTTCTTAAGTTGAATTTGTATGTAAGTCAGAACTGGCGTCCAGATTCAGCCACTGCTGAAACTGACCAGCGGCTGACTACAGGAAGCCCGAGGCAGAGTTGCTCTGCCCCGGGCTTCCTGGAATCAGCCACTGATCAGTTTCAACAGCGGCTGAATCTGGAGGCCTGGGACAGAGCAGCTGGGGTGCTACCAGGTAGGTCCCCGCAGCGCCGCACCTCGGCGCTGCAGGGACCAATCCGGCAGCACTCCAGCTGCTCTACCCCAGGTGTCCCCAAGTCAGCTGCTGCTGAAACTGATCAGAGGCTGATTCCAGGAAGCCCGGGGCAGAGCAACTCTGTAGTCAGCCGCTGGTCAGTTTCAGCAGCGACTGACTTGGGGACGCCTGGGGCAGAGCAGCTGGGGTGCTGCTGGGTTGGTCCAGTAGCGCCGCACCTCGGCGCTGTGGGACCAACCCGGCAGCGCCCCAGCTGCTCTACCCCAGGCGTCGGCAAGAAAAGCCTGGTCTGCTGGGGGGAGGGGGGGGCGCACCATGCCTCATTCAGGTGTCCCTTTGACTGACACACACATACACACACACACATACACACACACACACACACAGAGCCTCATTCTTCTTTAGGCATTTGCATCCCATGTTGCAGTGTACAGGCAGTCCCCGGGTTATGTGGGTCGGATCCCTACATACGAACGGGGCTTTTCTCGCCGCGGAGGACGTGGGTGGCGGGACCGCTCAGATGCGCTGCGGTCCCACCGCCCACGTCCTCCGCGGCGAGAAAAGCCGCTCCGCGTCTCCCTGCTCTGCTGTGGAGGGCCCCCCAGCAGACCAGGGAGATGCGGAGCAAAGCCGCGGAGGACACGGGCGGCGGGACCGCCCGCGTCCTCCGCGGCAAGAAAAGCCTGGTCTGCTGGGGGGGGGGCACACTATCTGCGCCTCCCCCCCCCCGCAGCAGAGCAGGAAGACGCGGAGCAGCTTTTCTCGCCGCAGAGGACGTGGGCGGCGGGACCGCAGCGCATCTGAGCGGTCCCGCCACCCGCGTCCTCCGCGGCGAGGAAAGCCCCGTTCGTATGTAGGGATCCGACCCACGTAACCCGGGGACTGCCTGTACAGTGCAACATGGGATGCAAATGCCTAAAGAAGAATGAGGCTCTGTGTGTGTGTGTGTGTGTGTCAGTCAAAGGGACACCTGAATGAGGCATGGAATCATAAGTTATGGTAGATTTTTGAGAGGGGAGAGATCAGGTGGAATTTATATCTCCAAGAACACTTTATGCATTTCTCCCCACATAGCAGGGCTGGGCGGGATTCGGCCCACCTAACTTTGATCCGGCTAACGGATTGCATCTGGCTGCTTACTATTTATGTCCTGCTGCCAGTGCCACAGAATTTCCCTGAGTTCCTCCGGCAGCAGGACCTTATTTAAAGGGCTTGCAGCTCCTGGTTGCTGGCGAGCCTTTTAATCAGAGCTGCAAGACTTTTAATCAGCCACCACAACCCCAGGCAGCTTCCAGGCAACATGGTAGCAGTGAAGCCGGGAGCCACAGCTTTTTATAGACCAGCAATTTAATGGGCTCATGGTTCCCAGCCCCGCTGCTACTGCATTGCCTGTCAGCCGCCTGTGATTGCCGTGGCTATTTAAAAGGCTTGCAGCTCTTGCCCCTGCTGGGGTAGCCAGCAATCAGGAGGTGTGAGCCCTTTAAATAGCCTCAGCAACCTCAGGTGGCTGCCAGGAAATGCAGTAGCAGCAGGGGCCAGGAGCTGCAAGCCCTTTGGTGCTTTTCTAATTCAAAGTGTCCCAGCCAGACAATGCTGGGGGTGGCTAGCCTCTAGCTCCAACCCTTTCCTCCTGATGCCCCACTGCTGGCCCGTGACCACGTACCAAAATTCACAAAGTGCTCCCCCCCAGCAAAAATTATTGCCCAGCCCTGCTATATAGCTATTTACACCAAGCATGAGTGAGTGATCCAAGGCTTAATTTTTGTCAGACCCTGGCAAAAGATCACTCCTGCACACCTGTTTTGGAGTCTCAGTTGTATGTGTAGCTCTACGTCAAGCCAATTCATCACCTGTGTATTCATCTGCCCTCCAACTCGGTCCAGTTCTGGTTTGGGTGTCTCCTGCAATACTTAAATGTCCCTTGTGCGTTATATAGGGGCAGTGCAAGTTCCCCTGGCAACAGGCCCTAGCTTTAAGATGGAAGCAATAGCCTCAACAGTGAGGTTGCAGCAGCCTCCTTTCCCTCATTATTGCAGTAGCTTGAGCAGGTTGTGGCAAACCCTCGGCCCCAGGATGGAGATAGTCGCATTTTGTACCTAAACTCGAGTTAACGAGCAAGGGTTTTATTGATAACTGTTCTGGGTTACAGCCAATGAGTTAGCTGGAGGTTACTTAGCCCAGCAACTAAGCTGGAGAAGCATTTCTCAGGCTTAGCTGTGGGGCCACCTAAACCAAACTTGCTTTCTACTACAGTAAAACCTGTGTTATCCAGCACGCTCGGGGATTAGGGCGTTCCAGTTATCTAAAAATTCCGGTTATCTGAGGGGCCCATCAACCTAGGAAAAACCCATGGACAATAATAGTAAAACTCAAGTTTTTAATATTGGTCGTTTTGTAGTGTGAGGCAGTTGGTCTCACATTTCTATTTTGAGTTAAAGATGATTAGTACTTCTTAAATAAAAAAATATTAAGCCAATCATGATAAACCAAGCCAGGCCTGTGCGCCTGAAGATGTGACAGTCTTGTGGCTGGGGGCAATGCTGGTTAACAAAGTTTTCGAGTTAACAGAGAGCCAGATAACAAAGATTTCACTGTAAAAGGAGGCCAAGGGCATTAAGTGATGGGACACAGCACATAGGAATGAATAGGCAGGTTCTTTCAGACAGGCTCCTAGACCAGCTTTGCAAGAGGGTCTCTAAGCAAGTGTTTAATTAGGAGAGAGTGCGTAGGAGGAAGGAGCTGTGATGTATTTTTCATGTGGACACCACAGGCAGTCTAATAATTAGACACAGGAAGTGTCTGCAAATAGCAAGGTTCAGATGCCCTCTGCCCAGCCTGTTCCTTTTTCACCACCACCTCAGGGCCTGAGGCAGAATCTACTTGATGGGAGATAAACAGGGAGCAGAAGCATCAAAGCATCAGGCACCTCCTAACTGAAGTCTGCAGCCACAGCTAGGGCCCGTTATGGCCTCAGCTTTTCACTCCTGAAGTGGGCTGTTCTTTTGAAGGATAAAGTTCATTTGCATCCCCTGAACAGTGCCGCCTTCTTGTTAGAGACTCATGCCAGCCCTGGAATGAAGTTCTGTGAAGGATCGAGAGCTCTATCGCCCTCAAACAATTGAGGGCACCTCTTGTACCACTAACTGCAGCTCCTTGTGCGGTGTGAAACCATCGAGAGGGTAGGAATGCGGAAACCTACAGGTCATCCTTGAAGAGGAGACATTGTTTGAAATGGACTTCAGAGAGGTGGGCCAGGTCATAGACCAGAGGCGGGGAACTTTTTTGGGTCAGGGGCTGCTGACCCACAGAAAAATCAGTCAAGGGCCACACACAAGGGAGAAGCAAAAACCAAACCAAACCCTCACGGATATAGGCTCCTGGCCCAAAAAAGAGCCCTGAGGGAGGGGAGTGTGCCCAGGCTAGTAGATTTGTGCTCCAGGATCACAGTAGGATAGTAGGGGGGCTGCAGCACCCAAACAGACCCCGCACCCCAATGCCAGAAGGGATCCCTGCGTCTCAGGAGCCAGATCCAGGGAAGCCACATCCCAGACCCTGGGGTTTAGGTTCCCCACCCCTGTCAGACAGTCCAGTGGACTGCTTTATCCATCTATTTGCCAGAGGGAAGTGGTCTATATAATGTTCCAGCAGCTCAGTGGCGGATGTAGGGCAGGGCGAGTGGGGCGGCTGTCCCAGGCCCTGTGCTCAGGGGCAGACTGGCCTGGCGTGATACCACACTTTAAATTCCCTAGGACCGCGCGCCGCATGGTGGAGGAGCGCATGCGCGGCGTGCTGAAACGCCACGCAACACAGGTGAGAGAGGAGATGCCCGGTGAGAGGGGCCCCATGAAACTGTGCTGCTCTGGACCCCGCAAAACTCTCACCCTCCTCTGCAGCAGCTAGTCACTGCTAAAAGCAGTATTAGAAAACATTTAATGTCGTTTCAATAGCTATACTGTTACTAGCAAGCAGGTAATGTGTAGGCCACTCCGAGTAGCACTGGTTTAGAGACTGATCAGACATCTGCATTGTGGCATTACTATGAGGAGAACAAAGGCTTCAGAAATTGGTTGCTATAGCAAGATGATGTTTAATTCAAGGTGATAATTAGGGAAGAGATCTTAATTGTCCCAGCTCCCCTCTGACAGAGGGATCCTAGTCAGGCAGCTCACACTCTGAGCAGAGTAACAGTTTAAAGAATTTGTGACTTAGGGTGCATCTATACAGTAGGGTTTAACTCAAAATAAGCTATGCAAATTGAGCTACGTCAATTGCGTAGCTTATTTTGAAATAGCTTATTTCGAAATTGGGACCATCTACGCAGCACTTATTTTGAAATCGAGCACTCTTCCTCTGACTTCCCTTATTCATACAATGAGGGTTACATGGGTCGGAGAAAGAAGTCCTCCAGCTTGACAGTGTTTCGACATCATTTCGAAATAACTATCTGCTGTGTAGACGCGGACTAAGTTATTTCAAAATAATGCTAGTTATTCTGAAATAATGTTGCTGTGTAGATGTACCCTTAGGAAGAAGCCTTACTCTGAGTCACTTTATACAGTCAAGGAGCCTCTTTTATGCAGCTGCTTCTCAGACTAGCAAGAAAGAAATAGTAAAGTTCATGTTAAGAGAAGATAAGACTTAGGGAGTGTCTACACTACAGAGTTTTTTTCAGAAAAAACGGCCGTTTTTCCAAAAAAACGTCAATGCCGTCCACAATGTAGTCACATTCTTCCAAAAGAAAATACAGGTTTTTCCAGCATTGGTAATCCTCTTTCTACGAGGAAGAAGCGTTTTTCCAAAAGAGCTCTTTCGCAAAAAGGCATGTGTGGACGGGGAAGAGGGAGTTCTTTCGAAAGAAAAGGAAAGAGGAAAAAGCACAGGTGCCCGGGTGGCCACTCCATTCATAGTAATCACAGCTGAAATGCAAGAGAGCGTCCATTCAGAGTGGATGCTATCTTTCGAAAAAGCAGATCGCTTTTTTGATGTGCTTTTGCAGTGTGGACGCTCTTCCAAAAGAAGCCTGCAGTCTAGACACAGCCTTAGTGAAATAGGTAATGCCTTCAGGCTGCACATAATGAAATGCATAATTGCTATGTAGAGAGATCTGTGAAAAGCAGCCTTGGTATGAACTTATCTTTAATCAAGCTAAGTATCTTTATGATATAAGTCATCCCTTCTATAAGTTGCCCCGCTATACATCCATTCCACATCAAAGTCGTTGATGCTTGTAGGAACTGATGCATAGTAAGTCCTCCCATTCTCCACTCTTAAATCATGCAACTCCCCCCCCCCCAAAAAAAAATGTGTGCAAATGCATGTCAGCCATGGGGGTGGGAGGCGGGAATCCCCAGTTTAAGTTGTTTTGCTATAAGTCCAAATTTTTTGGAACGTATCTTGGACTTCTAGCAATGACAGCCTGTCTAGGTACAAGTTAGATTGGCTCATGAAGCCAGTTTTAAAGCTGTGTACAGTGAAGTATATTCTCACCCTAGCCTGTACACCTCATGCTCTGCCTGCATGGAATTCAGCCAAAATGAAAATACTAAAGAGCTTAATACAAGACTTTCCTCCTGATCTTCCAATGGAAATGCAACCTCCATTAACATGGCCTAAATTCAGTTGCCATTACTAAGTAGGGTTGCCAGATGATTGAAACAAAAATACCAACCCTCCCCCCCAAAAAAACACTGGGAAAAAATTGTGTTGAAGGAAAAATAAAAGGGGGGGGAGGAGACCAAAGTTGTTGAGCAAAAATAAAAAAAGGACTCCAAGACTTATTACGCAAAAAACAAACAAACAAAAATTTTTAAATAAAACAGCATGGGTATGTCTACACTACCCCCCTAGTTCGAACTAGGGGGGTAATGTATGCATACCGAACTTGCTAATGAAGCCCCGGATTTGAATTTCCCGGGCTTCATTAGCATAAAGCCGGCGCCGCCATTTTTAAAAGCCGGCTAGTGCGAACCCCGTGCAGTGCGGCTACACGCGGCACGGACTAGATAGTTCGGATTAGGCTTCCACGAGGCGTACAGATAGTTCGGATTAGAAGCCTAATCCGAACTATCTAGTCCGTGCCGCGTGTAGCCGCGCGGCACGGGGTTCGCACTAGCCGGCTTTTAAAAATGGCGGCGCCGGCTTTATGCTAATGAAGCCCGGGAAATTCAAATCCTGGGCTTCATTAGCAAGTTCGGTATGCATACATTACCCCCCTAGTTCGAACTAGGGGGGTAGTGTAGACATACCCCATGTCCCCTTTAAGAGTGAGTGCAGGGATAGGCTATGGGGAGCGGTTGAGCACTAAGACCGAGAGAAAGCCCTTGGTCAGCAGCCATTTTGTGCCGGCAGCCTTGCGGAACCAGGTAAGCATGGGGGCTGGGATCGGGGGGCTGGGGATGTTGGGAGCTGGGGGGGCCAGGCTCTGAGTGTTTGTAGGGGTGCCAGGTGCTCGGCATTTTTGCGTCCTGGCTGGGGAAAAAATCAGAAAATTCCAGACATTTTAGGTGTCCGGTATTCTCTGAATTTTTTTACCGGACTGTCCAGGTGAATACCGGACACCTGGCAACCCTATAAGGAAATATGAGCATGAGCCCTCATCTGTACCACTAGAGCCAGCCAGTGGTGTAGATGTGCTGACTACCTTGAGCCATAGTGTGTCTGCAGTCGCTATTTCGGCCAAGGTCAAATCTTAATTCAGTTTCTACTTTTTAGGGCCTAATTTTAGGCAATCAGCAATTGAGGCCTGTTTTAGAACAGAGTCCTTTGGCAGATGCTTAGGTCAGCCAGGAAAGAAAACCCTTAGTTCCCTTCTGGCAGGATCTGGTTGTTTTGACTATGAAATGGAAGCTCTTTAAATAACTTATTTTAAAGCTAAGAATCTTTCAGCCACATCCAGGCTTACCTGAAAATATCATGTGGCACAAAGTTTGCTTTAACACCCCGCTGCTTAGAACAGAAGTGGGCCATAAGCAGCCTACAGGCTGGACATGGTTCACCATGGTTAGCCCCTGGCAGGCCGCCAGACACTTTATTTACCTGCATATCTGCAGGCATGGCTGCTTGGAGCTGCCGTTGGCTGCCGTTAGCTGTTCCTGGCCAATGGGAGTTGCAGAAGTGCTGAGGGCCAGGCTACTGCTCCCTGCAGTTCCCACTGGCTGGGAACAGTGAACTGTGACCAAGAAGAGCTCTGAGTGGCTGACCAGTGGATGTGCAGGTAAAGTGTCCAGCAGCCTGCTTAGTCCCACCCCTAGCGTAGAGGGTCATCTTACAAAGCCTTCTGAGTATAACTGAGTTCAGAACAAAATGACACCCCTCCGAGCGAGGTGGACTGCATTTTCTTTCCCTTAAGCATAGTTTTGTTGGTTTGAGATGAGGACAGATCCCGTCAAAGACATTCACAACAGCAGTTTGGAAGGAGGCTTCCAAAGCGTGTCGTACAAACCCAGAAAGTGCAATTTGTCAGATTTCAGAAATACAAAAAACCTCAACATCTCTGTTCCTCTGGACTGGCTCAGCAGCCAGACAGGAGACCATGACCAGCCCTGCTTCCCGTTGGCCCCCCCATTTTCCAGGCCTCCCCCACTTCCCAGCCAGCACCGCTCCCTTCCTGGCCGGTCCCTCACCCCATCCATGAAGCATGTCCGGTGTCCTCCCCTTTCCCCTGTTTTTCTTCTCTCAACAAATTTTTTTCCCAGTGGTTTTATTTTGGGGGAGAGGGTGTTGGTATTTTTGTTTCAGCCATCTGGCAACCCTACATGTTGCTGACCCCGTAGCCAGAACTTCATTAGTGCACAACTCTGGGGTCTTAAAAGTTAGACAACTCCTGCTTTCCAGGGAAGCTGGCTTACTACACTTTTATGGTTGCACGACATAAGAGGGTTGACTTGGAGCAGTAGCAAAGCTACTTTTGCAGTCTAGGGCGCAAGATGATCCTTTCATTGTGGACAAGGATACATTTGGTTCTCTCCTGCCTCCAGCGTGCTTCTGATTCCAGTCCTAGAAGGCAGGAGGCTTGTTTTTTAGGTTTTCGTCAATAGCACTGAGTTGTGCCATCACAGAGGAGTGAGGTGCATAAAAGAACGTGAGTGTGCCTTGCCGTAGGCTAAGTGCTTTACCTACCATAACACTTAGCTCTGGACTGGCCATGAGTTTTACCAGCCTTGCGAGAATCCCAGTCTCCCCCACCACCTGGATGTGATCATTGGACCCATCAGACCGGTAGGACACAGCCCAGCGGGCATCAGAGAGGCTGTCCTTATCTTTGTTTTGCAGGAGGCGAACGAGCACTGGCAGGATCTCCTTCACAGCCTCCAGGGGAGGATATGGGTTCTTGTTCCTGCAGAGGTTTGACAGCGTCCACGTGATATTTCACAGGAAACCAACCTGAAACCACAAGGGTGGATTGTGACGGATTTACGGGTGCGAGCACCTCGCGCCCCCTCTTTTCGGCTCGGCGTATAGCCGGGGGCGGGGCTCCGCGGACCCACCGCCTTCTTTATTCTCCTTGTCCCCAGCCCCCTGGGCTTGTTGACAGGGCCGCCCAGGAAAGGGGTGCGATCACCTCTCGACCAGGGATGGCCGAGAGGGTTCAGCGAACCCCGAGTTCAGGCCCCCTTCTCCAGCCGGGGGGGGGGGGGTGTCCGTGGTGTCTCTGGGGGTGGGGGTTGGGGACCTGACCCGGGCCAGCTTCTGCGGCGGGCACCGCCTGCCTTGCTTCCGGCTCTTGAGGGTTGTAGGAAGGGTGGGGGAGTGGGGGACCCGGGCCCGCCCTCACCACCGGGTCCCAGCCCGAGGCCCTAAGTGGAGTTGGCGTCTACGCGTCGCCCTCCACGGCGGATGGGGCGGCAGCCCCCGACTCCTCCGCCCACGGGCGCCAAAAGGGCCCTGCCTCGGGCTCCTTCCACTCCCTGCTTGTCCGCCCTGGCGATGGGGCTGATTGGGGTGCACTCACCGCGCCGAAGTCTCCGGGTGCGTCCCAGCGCGAGTCGCCAGCTGCTGACTCCTTCCTTCTTGGTCGCCCCGGGGGCCGAGCCCTTGGTGCCCCTGGAAGCCAGGGTCGCTGCCTCCTCGCTCCTGCCCCCTCTCCCGTCTGCCCGGCCGCCATCTTTATGGGCGCCGGGGAGTGACGTCCGGGCGTTCCGCCCTGTCCGTGCGCCGCCGCCGCCCCCGCCCTTTCCCCAGCGTGGGTCCGTGCCCTGTTTAACGCCGCCCGCCGAGGCGGGCGGGCTGGCTGCTTCCGCGCGGCCCGCCCCCTCCCCCGCTCCCGGCGGGGTGCCCTGGGTTGGGCTTGCCGCGGCCCCAACTCTGGGGCTGCGATGCCGGTCGGCGCGCCGCTTGCGGCGCGCGGTTTCTCCAGAGGGGGGGGGGAGTCCCGCTCCCTCCTCTAGTGCGGACCCCGCCGGGTCCGTCACACACCTCCCCCCCTTGGAGAGGCGCGCCCCGGGTGGAGACTGTTCCCCGATTCGGGAAAAAAAGTCTGCGTTCTGGTGGGTCGCCCCCGGCCGATGCACCACCTCAAAACAGTACGGCTGCAAGGCCAGGTACCACCGCATTATACGGGCGTTCGTCTCTTTCATAGAGTTCAACCAAACCAAGGGTGCGTGATCAGTCACCAACTTAAATTTATTCCCCCACAAATAATACCGTAAAGTGTCAATCGCCCATTTCACCGCAAGTGCCTCTTTCTCTATCGTGGCGTATGCCCTCTCTCGTGGCAGCAGTTTTCGACTGAGGTAGAGGACCGGCTGGTCCGCGCCTTGTTCCTCTTGGGCTAGTACCGCCCCGAGTCCCACCTCCGAGGCATCTGTATAAAGGATAAATGGTTTGTCAAAGTTTGGCTGCCTCAGCACTGGGGCGGAGGCTAGTTTGTCTTTTAAGGCCCGGAAAGCGAGCTCTGCCTGTGGGTTCCACCTCACCCTGGTCGGTTCTGTATTCCTTATCAGTTCCGTTAATGGGGCTGCCAGCGAGGCGAATTGGGGCACAAACCGCCGATAGTACCCGGCCAGTCCCAGGAACTGGCGGATCTGTTTTTTGGTTGTTGGGATGGGGTAGTCTTTCAGGGCTTGAACCTTGCTGTAAATTGGTTTCAACTTCCCCCGTCCTACTGCATACCCCAGGTAAGAAACCTCCCGTTGGGCGAAGTGGCATTTACGGGGGTTGGCCGTGAGGCCCGCCTTACCCAGGGCTGTCAGTACAGCATCGACGTGCTTTAAGTGTTCTCCCCATGTGGGACTATAGATGACAATGTCGTCGATGTATGCGGCAGCGTATTCCTGGTGGGGTGTCAGTACCCGGTCCATCACCCTTTGGAATGTCGCTGCCGCCCCGTGGAGACCGAAAGGCATGGTCCGAAACTGGAACAATCCGAATGGTGTCGAGAAGGCTGTCTTTTCCCGTGCCGCGGGGTCCAGGGGGATCTGCCAGTAGCCCTTTGACAAATCTAGGGTTGTTATGTAGGCCGCCTGCCCGAGTCGCTCCAACAGTTCGTCCACCCTCGGCATCGGGTAAGCGTCGAACCGGGACACGGAGTTTACCTTTCTGAAGTCTATACAAAATCGGGTGGCGCCGTCGGGTTTGGGGACCAAGACGATGGGGCTGCGCCATTCGCTGGTCGATTCCTCGATCACCCCCCACTGTCTCATCTGCTGCAGCTCCTGTTTGACCGTATCCCACATTTTTCGGGGTAGAGGGCGTATGGGCTCCCGCACCGTCCGGCCTTCTTCGGTTATAATCCGGTGTAGCCCCAGCATCGTACAGCCCGGCCTGGTCGTCAGGGTCGCTTGGTGTCCCCGGAGCATTTCTTTCAGCTGTCCCTGTTGGGGAGGTGTCAGCTCCGGATCCCACGAGAGCTCGGTCTTTTCGCCTTCCTGCCCCCCCCCAGGGCCCCAGGTCCTCTCCTTCGGAGGGGGGTGCGATTAGCAGGGCCTCTCGGGGTATCCATTTCTTTAGCAGGTTGACGTGGAAGAGCTGCGTTCCTTGCCGGCGGCCGGTTAGTCGCACTTCATAATCCACCTCCCCCACTCTCTTAACCACTTCGAAGGGTCCCTGCCACTGCGCTAGCAGTTTGGATTCTGTTGTGGGGAGGAGCAGCATGACTCGGTCCCCCGGGTGAAAAACCCGCTGGCGGGCGTGGGCATCGTAATATTTTACTTGGCGCCTCTGGCTGTTCTCGAGGTTTAACCGGGCGTATTCGCCCAACCGGCTTAACTTCTCCCTCAGTTGGGTGATGTAATGGACCGTCCCCCGCCCTGACCCCGTCGGTTGCTCCCAGCCCTCCCTCAGGAGATCGAGGATCCCACGGGGCCGCCGGCCGTATAGCAACTCGAACGGAGAGAAGCCGGTCGACGCCTGGGGGACCTCCCGCACCGCAAATAGGAGGCTCGGGAGCATTAGGTCCCAGCCCCGAGGGTCTTCTTGCGCGAACCGCCGCAGCATACCTTTGAGCGTCTGGTTAAAACGCTCTACTAAACCGTCCGTCTGCGGGTGGTAGACTGATGTTTGCAGTCGTTTGATCTTCAGCAGTGCGCACAGCTCTTTCATCAGCCGGGAGGTGACGTTAGGTCCTTGATCCGTGAGGATCGCCTGTGGCAGCCCCACTCGGGAAAAAATCCGCAAGAGTTCCCGGGCCAGGGTCGGGGCCTTTGTATTTCTCAGTGGGACTGCCTCCGGGTATCGGGTGGCGTAGTCTATTACTACCATAATAAAACGGTGCCCCCTCCCTGATGGCTCCAAGGGTCCCACCAAGTCCATGGCCACCCGCTCGAACGGAGTCCCTACTACGGGGAGGGGCACCAGGGGGGCCTTCGGCACCCGCGCGGGGGCAGTCCTCTGGCACTCGGGGCACGATGCGCAAAAATCCTGCACCGCCCGAAAGACCCCCGGCCAGTAGAATCGCTGTAAGACCCGTTCTAACGTTTTCTCGCGTCCGAGGTGGCCCGCCCAGGGGTTCGCATGCCCCAGTTCCAGTACTTCCCGGCGGAATCGGGTGGGAACTACCAGCTGTTTTTGCATTTCCCCCCTTTTTCCCTCTGAAACCCGGTATAAGCGGTCCTCCCATACCTGGAATCGGGGTCCTTGCTGCGGCCCCTCCGGGCCTTGTTCTGGATCCTCCGGCACCCCGGCTTGGTCCCAGGCATTTTGTAGGGTGGGGTCCATCCTCTGCTCCGTCATGAAGTCTGGGGCTGCCTCTATCTCCAAGCAGGCGGCCTTGCCGCGGAGTCCCTCGTCGCGGCACAACCCCCGGGGTTCCGTGGCTCCCCCCCGGCCCATGGGGACAACCGGGCCCTGAAGCAAGGCTCCAAACCCGGGCCAGTCTCGTCCTATGAGGAGGGGGTATGGCAAGGTCTGGGCCTTCCCCACCCGCCACAGCCGGTCCTGCCCACCCCCACTCAGGTGGACCTGGACGGTGGGGTAGGCGTGGGTGTCCCCGTGGACACATCTCATCCAGACTGGCTCCCCTTCCGGCCGTTGGGGGGGGATGAGGTCAGCCCGGACGAGCGTTACCGATGACCCAGAGTCCACCAGGGCTCTGACCGGCTGCCCTTCCACCATCATGTCTCGCACGACTCGGTTTCCCTCGTCGGCCTGGTCCCCTGCCGGGCTGGCTCCCTCCCCTTGGTTCAGCGTACAGTCCATTAAGGTGCATTCTCGCTTAAAGTGGCCCATCTGTCCGCACTGAAAGCAGGGGCCGCGGGTCCCGGCCCGGGCCTCTCTTGGCACCTTCTCCGGCGGCTCCTCCCCGCTAGTTCTCTCCGGGGGCGGGTGCGACCACACCGGGGCTAGGCGGGGGATATGGTCCCGCGCACGGCGTGGCTCCGGGGCCGGTTCTTTCCCTATGGGCTTCCCCCCGATCCGGGGCCCCCCTACCTTCGAGCCGGGTAACGCCTCTCGTCTGACGCCTCCCTCCTCTTGCTCCGCTAGGAGGTGTGCCTCCATTAGGTTCACGGCCTCCTGTAGGGTCGTGGGTCGGTTCCGCCGGACCCATCGCTGCCCTTCTCGGGGTAAGATGTGTATGAATTGTTCCATTACAATCATCTCGGTGACTTGTAGGCCCGTCTTCTGTTCGGGCTCCAGCCACCGATTGGCCCATTCCCGCAGGCGCTGGGCCACTGCCCGCGGTCTGTCTCCCGCCTTGAACCCCTCCTGCCGGAACCGCTGCCGGCAGGTCTCCGGTGAGTGTCCCAGCTGGTCTAATATTGCCTCTCGGACCTTGTAGTAGCTCAAGGCATCGGTGACCGCCAGGCTGCGGTAGGCCAGTTGGGCGGGCCCGCTCAAGTAGGGGGCCAGCAGGGTGGCCCATTGTTCCGGCGGCCAGCGGGCCGCTGTTGCCACTCGTTCAAAGGTTGTGAGGAAGGCTTCGGGGTCATCCTGTGGGCCCAACTTGCTGAGCCGCAGGGGTAGGTTGGGTCCTTCTCCCGCCCCATTGGGTCCTCCCCCCGTTGCCCCCCATCTTCTCTCTACGGTTTGTCGCCACTGGTTTTGCTGAGCGGCGAGTTCCTGAACTAGTTGCCGCTGGTGCTCTTGGAACTGGCTTGTCAGCTGTTGGATCAACTGAGTCTGTTGTTCCTGCTGAGCCTGGTTCTGCAATCGTTGGTTCCCTTCGAACCACTCCAGGAATTGGCGGGGTTCCATCGCTTCTTCCGGTTCCCCCGCGTCTTCTGAATCGGGGATAGCCCGATGCTCTCGACCTCGTTCGTCTGTGGGCGATACTAGTTAACAGATACCCACATTCTCCACCAGTGTGACGGATTTACGGGTGCGAGCACCTCGCGCCCCCTCTTTTCGGCTCGGCGTATAGCCGGGGGCGGGGCTCCGCGGACCCACCGCCTTCTTTATTCTCCTTGTCCCCAGCCCCCTGGGCTTGTTGACAGGGCCGCCCAGGAAAGGGGTGCGATCACCTCTCGACCAGGGATGGCCGAGAGGGTTCAGCGAACCCCGAGTTCAGGCCCCCTTCTCCAGCCGGGGGGGGGGGGGGTGTCCGTGGTGTCTCTGGGGGTGGGGGTTGGGGACCTGACCCGGGCCAGCTTCTGCGGCGGGCACCGCCTGCCTTGCTTCCGGCTCTTGAGGGTTGTAGGAAGGGTGGGGGAGTGGGGGACCCGGGCCCGCCCTCACCACCGGGTCCCAGCCCGAGGCCCTAAGTGGAGTTGGCGTCTACGCGTCGCCCTCCACGGCGGATGGGGCGGCAGCCCCCGACTCCTCCGCCCACGGGCGCCAAAAGGGCCCTGCCTCGGGCTCCTTCCACTCCCTGCTTGTCCGCCCTGGCGATGGGGCTGATTGGGGTGCACTCACCGCGCCGAAGTCTCCGGGTGCGTCCCAGCGCGAGTCGCCAGCTGCTGACTCCTTCCTTCTTGGTCGCCCCGGGGGCCGAGCCCTTGGTGCCCCTGGAAGCCAGGGTCGCTGCCTCCTCGCTCCTGCCCCCTCTCCCGTCTGCCCGGCCGCCATCTTTATGGGCGCCGGGGAGTGACGTCCGGGCGTTCCGCCCTGTCCGTGCGCCGCCGCCGCCCCCGCCCTTTCCCCAGCGTGGGTCCGTGCCCTGTTTAACGCCGCCAGCCGAGGCGGGCGGGCTGGCTGCTTCCGCGCGGCCCGCCCCCTCCCCCGCTCCCGGCGGGGTGCCCTGGGTTGGGCTTGCCGCGGCCCCAACTCTGGGGCTGCGATGCCGGTCGGCGCGCCGCTTGCGGCGCGCGGTTTCTCCAGAGGGGGGGGGAGTCCCGCTCCCTCCTCTAGTGCGGACCCCGCCGGGTCCGTCACATGGATGTTCTCATACAGGACTGAATGCTTGCAAAGCCAAGGCCAGGGGAAGGAAGCACTAGAAATGGTGCATTTGCCCTATTTAATATCATTTCCTCAGGTATATACATCTTGGAGTCTGTATTTTAACTCCAACACATCTGATGAAGTGGGTTTTACCCACGAAAGCTTATGATTCTATACAGATGT
Source organism: Pelodiscus sinensis (assembly GCF_049634645.1). Classification (NCBI taxonomy): domain Eukaryota; kingdom Metazoa; phylum Chordata; order Testudines; family Trionychidae; genus Pelodiscus; species Pelodiscus sinensis. The sequence goes on from NC_134726.1 coordinate 31,837,565, forward strand.
GGACCCCAGCTTGCCTGGATCCAGCCCAAGGCTCAGGGCACTCCTCAGCATTGGGGAGCCCAGCTGGTGCTCTAGACCCCACACTGCCCTACTGTGGGGCTCTAGTGTGTGAGGGGAATGTGAGAAGTGTTTGTCTCCTCAGTAAGGATATGTCTACACTGCAGAGTTTTTCCAGAAAAACTACACTTACATCCACACTGCTATTGCATTCTTTTGACAAAGTCGAAAGAACAGAGGGATTTTTCTGACAGCGGTAAACCTCTTTCTACAAGGAAGAAGCCTTTTTCCAAAAAAAAAAACACCTTTTCTGGAAAAAGGCATATGTGGACACGGAAGAGAGTGTTTTCTCAAAAGAAGAGGCCTCCAGGAAAAAGCACAGGTGCCCTGGTGGCCACTCCATCCACAATAATCACAACTGAAATGCAAGATAGTGTCCACATTAATTGGACACTATCTTTCAAAAAAGCAGATTGCTTTTTCGTTGCGCTTTTGTTCTGTGGACACTCTTTTGAAAAAAGTATTTTTGGAAGATCTCTTCCAGAAAAACTTCTTCTGAAAGAAGCTTGCAGTCTAGAAGTAGCCTAAGTGACCACATCAGCGAGGGGTTTTGTGGTTTTTATGGCTTCTCACTTGTTTATGCCCCCCCAACTGATTTTTCTGTGGGTCAGTGACCCCCCCTCCCCAACCCAAAAAAGGTTCCCCTCCCCTAAGGTGCCACAGGACTACTCGTTTTTAAAGTTACAGACTAACACGGCTATCCCTTTGAGATTTCCTCAGGAGTTAGAGGGGAACAGCAAAGATAATGTAAGGAATCCTACAAAACCAGTGACATATTCTTGTGACGTTTAAGGCAAGGAGAGAGGGAGAAGAGGTAAGAAGGGAGGACAGTTAATAGCAGGCCTTTCAGGTGGGGAGGGAGAGCAAGTCCAAGGCAGCAAGTTACATTGGCGCTTTAACAGCACTGCAAGCCAGGCTACAGTGCCGGGAGCTGCACTCCTGGTGCGGCTAGCTACTCCCCTGGAGGAGGTGGTTTACTTAGAGCAGCTGGTGCCATGACCACACTGCCACAACTGCACTTTACATATCCAACTGTAGACAAAGGCCAAGATGCTCTGTGGAAAATGGTGATGTTGGGCTGGGCCTAGTGACGTGCATGAGGCCTAGGGCAGGATATCTGTAGGGCACTGATGTGCTACATTGTCCTTTCCTTTGGGGACTGAGTCAAGAATTCATCTCTCCACTTTCAGTGGTGAGTAACTGTCAGAACTAGATAGAGTGTTGGCCAAGTGGAGAGGTTTAAAAAGACGACCCAGACTAGAAAAGCTCCTTAGATCTAGGTTCAGCTTGGTGCTTCCAGACAGTCAAATAAGCATCCGACAGGTGAAAGTTGTTAGATATTTCTATCCAGTGGGAGCTTTCAGTTAGCCAATCATAGTACAGGACAAGATATCCTTTTCCTGCCCCTCTTCCCCAATAGTTTTATCCCACAAAGAGCCCATCTGACCTTTGACACAAACTGGTTAACATTTGGCTTTGTTACAAGTGATTAGAAATCACAGTTCAGCTATTAGTGGAGTGATAAACAGCCACTAATTCAGGGAGTTTGAATACTTATGGGAGTAGAAGGTGTCACCAGAGCCAACAGAGGAGGAATCACATTGTTGTGGATAAGGGAGTCTCTGTACAGATATTAGACAGGATCACAAAGAAAAAACAGTTTCTTGCCATTTCAACCAGAAAGGACATTGTCTCAATGACTTGATTACCTGCATCCTGCTTCAAAGGCCTTTTAAGACTACACTTGAAAGAGAATCCTCTGAACTGTCATTCATGCTTAAATTCGACACTTTACACCTAAGTTTGAATAAAGACGCTAATTATCTTACCCATTACAAAGATAGCTTCCCCAATTATCACCTCTAATATCATTAGCTCACAGACATTTACCTCCCCCCCCCATCTCCCTTCTGTTCTGAAATTTGATTTGTCCTTTTCATATGTGTTCATTTTTTTTATTGTATCCTTTGGTATATGTGGTTGTGACAATTTTCTTCCGCTATTTGATCTGAGGAAGAGGGTCTGGCCCACGAAAGCTCATCACCTAATAAACCATCTTGTTAGTCTTTAAAGAGCTACATAGTCCTGTTTTTTGTTTCTGTCCATGGGGCCATTATCTATGTGGTGAGGAGAAAAATGGTTTGTTACAGTTGTCTTATCTAGCAGCCAGACTCCTTCCTGATGCAGTTGACAGTAGGTGATAAGGTGGCTTATATTTGGTAGGCAAACTTAGTGCCATAGAGCATTGCTTGTTTTCAAATGGGTGATGATTCTGGTGGCCAGTTTTCTCCCTAGCACTAAAACTGAATTTTAAGGGGAAAAAAAATCAAAACCATGCTCTTAGGAGGCACGGGGAAAAAATGAGTCTGAGTACTCTGTATTCATTATAAAATGAATGTAAGGTGTTAGAGTTGTTGGCTAGTATCTGTATGCCTACACCACAACAAGGTTGAGTAGATGGATTTTTTTGGTCTTTATCTCAGGCCTTATTGTGAGCTATCTGCATATCCAATTCCCATTACAGCTAGAAGGAAGGAGATTATTGCCAAGCAAAATCTGGAGGTGACCCAAATGGGGGCTCTTGCACATCGTCAATTTGTGAAAGCTAGAAAGGGCATCTTACCTGCGATGTTACCGGCGCCCACACAGACCGTTCGCTGATATGCATGTGCGAAGAAGACATGAGGGCAATGAAGGCTGGGACAGCACCTGCCTCCACAACAATTCTCGTGTGGTCCGAAGTGCCAGAAACAATGTTAGTCAGCGCCCATGCAGCTTCGAACTGCAAGTGAATGTTATCATGTTGTTTAGTTTGGAAAAAAGAAGATTAAGAGGGGACATGATAGCGGTTTTCAAATATCTAAAAGGGTGTCACAAGGAGGAAGGAGAAAATTTGTTCCTCTTGGTTTCTGAGGACAGGACAAGGAGTAATGGGCTTAAAGTGCAGCAGGGGAGGTTTAGATTGGACATTAGGAAAAAATTCCTAACTGTCAGGGTGGTCAAATATTGGAATAAATTGCCAAGGGAGGTGGTGGAATCTCCCTCTCTGGAGATATTTAAGAACAGGTTAGATAGACATCTGTCAGGGATGGTGTAGACGGAGCTTGGTCCTGCCTTGAGGGCGGGGGGCTGGACTCGATGACCTCTTGAGGTCCCTTCCAGTCCTATTATTCTATGATTCTATGATTACGGCTCAAGAATTCCACCAGTTCGGGAATAATCCCTGCTTCAATAATCTGATTTAGAGGTGGGTTCCTCTGTCTGGAAGGCATTCTCCTGTTGGAGACAGAGACAGGAAATGGCACCTCTGGGTTGTTCAGTAAGTTGGCTTCTTTCACTCACTGGGAAACATGATGAACCACCTCCCATAGTTCAGATTCAGATAGCAAGATTGCCCACTCCTCGTGGGAAACATTCCAGTGGGAAACATTCCAGTGTCTAATTCCAGCCCTTAGGTCTGCAGGTTTACCTGGCAGGATGCCCCTGTTATATTTAGCTGCGCCTGCACAGATATTGGGTCTTGTTGGCCACCAATTGTCATCTGTGGCTAATGGGAGTGGTGGGAAGTGCAGCCATGGCAGTGGGGTCATAGCATCCCTCCCAGAGCTTTAGGTAAACCACCTTCACAAGGGGAGTAGCTAACAGTGCCGAGAGCCTGTTTACACTGCCACTTTACAACGCTGTAAGTGTGGGAGTGTATTGTAAACCCCTGAGCGAGACTATTACAGCGCAATAAAATGGCAGTGTAGGCAAGCCTCAAGACTGGCCTTTCTCTTCCTTGAAAGGGTCAGTCTCGTCTTGAGACCAGTGGGGGATACATTTCTCACTTGTGAAGCAAATGCACTTGAACCGGTCTCTAGAGGAGCAACATTACTGCACTGCCCATTTTACCACCATGGGGCCTGCTCGTGCCAGGTGACTCAGGCTCGCAGGGTTCTGGCTAAAGAGTTGTAACCACAGATGTTCAGAAGTTTGCTGCAGCCAGAACTTTGGGATCCTCCCACCATGGGCTCAGGCTTCTGGGACCTAGGGATGTGAATGAGAAAGAGGCAGCAGGGGAGAGGGGGAAAGACGGGGTGTGACGGACCGGGCTGGGTCTGGGCATAGCTGAGGGCGTCTGCTCAGGGCGAATTGCTCAAATTCGGGGTCCTCTATAGCCCCCAGACTGGAGACCTTCCCAAATAGGCCATAAACCAGTCCCACAGAGCGCTTCAGCTGCCTGCCTGGCCAGCCGGAAGCCTCACGAGCAAAACCCCTCCAACACCCCAGCAATATCCGTGCCCCAGATGGCCCCGGGCCTCATACACAGGTGAAGGGTTTTAGAACCCAATCTCACTGTCCCTGAACAAGTTCTGTCCAGTTCCAAGAAACCAGCCACAGATCCCAGGTCAATTTACCCTCTGGATCTTACCCACAAGATAACGCTCGGCCAGTCTTTTAGAATCTAAAATCTAAAGGTTTATTACTAAGAGAAAGAAAAGCGTGAGAGTAAGGTTGTTAAAGTATCATACATTACATGCATCGAATCTCCCAGTTCTCGATGCAGGCTCTCAGCAGAGATGTTATAACTGCTGGCTTAAAAGTCCTTGGTGTACATCCTATGTCAGGATGGGTCCACAGTTCTTCCTGGCTTGTGATTCCCTGCGAGGCCGCATCTGGGGTCAGGAGCACATCTGAATACAAAATGGATGCTGCTACATGGCATCTTTATACCTCCTTCCTGGTCTCTTCTTGACTGCAGCAGGTCACCTGGCCTGTGGCCTATCCCTGTGTTCCCTGCTGGTAGCCCTTAGATATCAGTCACCATTCTTGAGGTGTGTCCTTGGCCTATAGAGGGCTATTGTTCCATGGAGACTTGCTCATTAGCATGTCCATAGGCTGAGCATTCTTCGTCTACTGCTCAATCCCATACAGAGAAACTTCCAGTATTAACACAGAGTACATATTCATAATTCCACACACAGACATTATACAGATATATGAAGAGCGTATACAGAGTCAGTAGAAGGCAAGCTTTCGTTTGACACCTTACATGGCCCCCTTTGAACCACTTTTGGGGCAAACACCCCCCCCCCCATGGGTACAGCAGCGAGCTGGCTGCTCCCCTCAAAATCCAGTAATGACACAGGGTGTTTCAAAGCAGCAGCGCCACGTGGAGTCCCCGGGCTCCATGCAGCATTGCTGCTTTGAAATGCCCCGGGGAGCATGGGGCCAGCAGGGGACTGCTTGAGTCCCCTGCTGGCCCTATGCTCCCCACAGCGCTTTTGCCTTTGAAGTGTAGCAACAGCCCCAAGGCCGTTGCTACACTTCAAAGGCAGAGGTGCCATTATTGACTAATCAAATAGTTGATGCAGTTTGCATTGACTATTTGATTAGCCAGTTAATCAAAATTGTACATCCCTATTGTGAACATCTGCCCTGCAATTAAAAACAGCTTCTTAGCCTGAGCTGTGAGGGCCCAATCAGCTAGCACAAGCCAGCCTCAGGTTTAACGTCAGAGTCAATGGGCTCCCAAGTCTTCCTGGCGAACATATCAAAAACCTTTGTCTAGGGAGTAGTCAGCAGAAGCCTTCAGTCAGTGGGCAGGTGGTGGTGGCCAATCAATCTCTCTGGAGATCACTATATGGCCTGACTGAAGAATAGCACCTCCTTCCCTTCCCTTCCCTTCCCCACCCCTGCTCTAGCAGCTATCATGGTTTTTGCACAGCGGTGCCCTGTACTCATTGCATTCTTTTTCTCTTCTTTTGGAGAAAGACTCTCTTCTGTCATGGAGGAGAAGGAAATGTTCCTTCCTTTTAGGATCTGTTCATCTTTCTAGGCCTTCCGAAAGGCCACATTAACCACAATCTGCTGGCGTCTCAGCTCCTATGGGGAAAAAGCACCATATGCTACAAGCAGGTTTGTGAGCACTGATGAGCACAAGACTTAGCACAGCACACATCAGTGTTCCCTCTCATCGTTTCCATCCACATGTGAAATGCATTATGTGCACAGAGGCACGTGCAGATGTGCAGCACAAATAGAAACAAACAACCTAGCTGTGGCAGCATTTGAATCGCTTCTGGGCAGCTGCACAAGTGCACAGCTTACAGGGAATGCTGGCACAGATATATGACTTCTCTAGGAAGAGGTCTGACTTCTCTCTCGAGCTGAGCCTTCTAAGTAGTCTGCCCAGATTTCCTGTCCTACTTAAACTTCATCACCATATTTGAGAAGCTACAGGTTTGTCTTACATTTGACAGATTAGCACCAACAATTGTTATAAGGAGCAGTGGATTGTGTCAAGTTTTGAGTTATGCTGCAAGCTCAACAAAATCCCCATGTTTAATTATCTGCCCTTAGACATGAAGCTACTTTTAAAACTGCTCTGTTGATTAGGAGAGTAGGTAATTTTTCCAGGAGAGCATTAATTCTTTTACAGGTTGGGAAAATTTGCCAATCCACGGGAGGTCAATATTGTCTAGTAGCATTACCAGCACTTCCACTGCTTACTGGGCTCTTTGAAGATATTTAGGGGTATATTAGCATACAACAGCACAGAACAAAGAGTCAGGACTAAAGGCTGTAAACAAACTGTATGGGACCATTGAAAATTTAGCCAGATGTCCACTAATCGTGGGTGCGGCTAACGAAAATCATGCTGGACCACAGATGTTGCTGAATCAAAGTGCGGGACTAGAGAGGTTCAGCTTGTACCAGATGAGGCAGAATAATCAAGGTAAGCCATCAGATTCATTGACTGCAAGGCCAGAAAGGACTATTTCATTCATCTGTCTCTCCTGTATAACAAAGTTTGGAAAGATTACACAAGCCAGTGAAAAGATATCTTCAATTATTAATGAAAGTAAGATAGGCAAAGAGAGAAAAGCGCTAACCGAGAAATTCTAGTTTTATTTTGACATGTGATGCAGATAGTTTGTGGTTAACTCCTGCACCAATAATTGACTAATAGTCCCCAACATCTCCTGAAAATGAATAGTTAGAATCAATAAAATTGCTTAAAAAACAAACAGCATTATTCTGTCAAAATTATAAAAGGGATGAAGAATAAGTTCTGCGAGGTTCGTGTATAACCCAGGACATAGAATTTCTTCAAAATACTTCCTGGAGCACACATCCTTGGCTACGTCTACACTGGCCCCTCTTCCGGAAGGGGCATGTAAATTTCACTAGTCGTCGTAGGGAAATCCGCGGGGGATTTAAATATCCCCCGCGGCATTTAAATAAAAATGTCCGCCGCTTTTTTCCGGCTTTTAAAAAAGCCGGAAAAGAGCATCTAGACTGGCCCCGATCCTCCGGAAAAAGTGCCCTTTTCCGGAGGCTCTTATTCTTACTTTGAAGGGCACTTTTTCCGGAGGATCGGGGCCAGTCTAGACGCTCTTTCCGGCTTTTTTAAAAGCCGGAAAAAAGCAGCGGACATTTTTATTTAAATGCCGCGGGGGATATTTAAATCCCCCGCGGATTTCCCTACGACGACTAGTGAAATTTACATGCCCCTTCCGGAAGAGGGGCCAGTGTAGACGTAGCCCTTTAGAAAAATCATCCAACATGATTTCTAAGTTGCCAGCAGTGGGGTATTCATCCATCCATCACCCTTGGAAATTTGTTCCAATGGTTAATTACCCTCACAGTTAAAGTTACTATTTCCAGTCTGAATTGGTCTAGCTTCAACTTCCAGCCATTGGGTCACGTTAAACATTTCTCTGCTAGACTGAAGAGCCCATTATTAAATATTGGCTCCCCATGTAGGTGCTTCAAAATCTAATCAAGTCACTCCCATAACCTTCTTTCTGTTAAATTAAAAAGACAGGGCTCCTTGAGTCCATAAGGGAGGTTCTCTAATCATTGAACTGTTTGCATGGCTGTTCTCCGAGTCCTCTGCAATTTATCAACATCCTTCTTGAATTAAGACCAGACGTGGACACAGTATTCCAGTGGCTAGACCAGTGCTTAATACAACAGTAAAATAATCTTTCTCCCAGGGAGGTTAGTGTGTACTCGTTTAGCCTGGGCTTATCAGTTACTCTTAATGGTTACATGCTTATGCTTATCAGATAGTGGACCAGCTGCTTACATCCCTACCCCCCTTGATGCTCCTCAAAGGCAGCAGGGTTGGGGAGACAGTCAGGAGCCAGTGCTCGTGGGGAACCGGCTTAAAAGCCAGCTCCCCACAAACTAGAAGGCTGTGTCTAGACTGGCAAGTTTTTCCACAAAATCATCTGCTTTTGCGGAAAAACTTGCCAGCTGTCTACACTGGCCGCTTGAATTTCCGCAAAAGCACTGACGATCTCATGTCAGATTGTCAGTGCTTTTGTGGAAATCCTATGCTGCTCCTGTTCGGGCAAAAGTCTTTTTCCGAAAAACTTTTGCGCAAAAGGGCCAGTGTAGACAGCAGAGATTTGTTTTCCGCAAAAAAGCCCCGATCGCAAAAATGGCGATCGGGGCTTTTTTGCGGAAAAGTGCGTCTAGATTGGCACGGACGCTTTTCCACAAAAAGTACTTTTGCGGAAAAGCGTCCTGCCAATCTAGACGCACTTTTCCGAAAATGCTTTTAGCGGAAAACTTTTCCGTTAAAAGCATTTCCGGAAAATCATGCCAGTGTAGACGTAGCCGAAGTGTTAGATAGCAGGTAATGGAATAGTTGAATAACCACATGAATTCTTATCGGTTACTTGTGTAGTCCCCTTACTAAAGGGGCCTCTGTTTTATTCTGAAAAGACCCTGTGTGCTGCAATCCAGACTACAATTCCCATGAACCCTTGGGAAAAAACAGGCAGGGAGGACTCTAGGGGGAGAGAGGGGTGCTCTCTCCATGTGCTTGAAGAAAGAGGTCTCGCAGTCTGGGACTCTGCCTTGGAGTTTGGAACCAGAGGGGGAGCCAGGCTGCTGCCAAGGACATTGACCCAGTGCAGGGGCTGTTGGAGTGCAGCTACTGGATGCCTGTTGGATCTGGGAGTTAGCAGGCTGCTTCCTATAGGCCCAGCACGAGGCAATAAGTTTGGGCCTTGCTGGAAGAGTGCTGCCTGGGACAGAGCTGCTGTTTAGCCTGGACCAAATCCTCACTACAGCTGCAACATCAGCGCGCCCACGCAAGCGTCTGGGGCTGAATCTAGGGGGGTGCACACTCTGGGGTGGGGTCACTGGTAGTACAAATGGTAGCTGCATAAGCTTCAATTATTGTTATGTGTTTTGTTAATGCTATTCATTTCTAATTCTGTTAATCCCTGTTGTTTATTTTAAAGTGTTCTATTAGATGTACAGGCAGTCCCCGGGTTACGTACAAGATAGGGACTGTAGGTTTGTTCTTAAGTTGAATTTGCATGTAAGTCGGAACTGGTACATATTGTAGGGGAAACTCTAGCCAAACATTTCTCCAGAGCTCAGTTTTATTCTCCCACACCTCACTTCCCTCAGTCCTTTATTCTCAAGCTGAGGTGTCTGCTGAGAAAAGCCGCTCCGCGTCTCCCTGGTCTGCTGGGGGGGGGGTGCTAGCTTCGTGTCTCCCTGGTCTGCTGGGGGGAAGCAGCTAGTGCGGGGTTGCCTCACCCCGTTTGTAAGTAGGGATCTGATGTAAGTCGGATCCATGTAACCCAGGGACTGCCTGTATATGATTTGTAGTTGTTCTGGAATTAGATCCAGTTTTATGTTGGAATGACTGTGTTCCTGGAGGCTCTCAAGGCACACCAGTGTGTGTACAAGGCCAGCCAGGTGGAGGCACCGCCATTTTACATTCATTGCCAGCAAGGGACTGCAGCAAGGGGGTGGATAGGGCTTTCCCCAACTAAACACCATCACCACTGGGGTGCTCAGGATCGCTTTTAGGTTAAAACATCAGGCGCCCAGGCACACCTGTGAGTGTGACCTGCTCCCCAGTAACCCGGGGAGGAAAAAGGGGGTTACACTTGATTATTCTATAACCCCGGGGGTGGGGCTGGCAGCCCATGTGCTCTGGCCCCACTCCCAGGGAGCCTCCTGCCACTCTACACTTCTGCCTCTGTATCATAGAAAACCAGCTCCCCTCGTGGACCAGCTGCCTGCCGTCCTGCGCTGCTGCCTCTGATACTGAGGTGGTGGCAGCAGCCCCTGTTTGTTGGGTCCAAGCTCCCCACAGACAGAGGCTGCTGAGGGGAATGGGAGGAGGAAGAGGCTGTTGCAAAACAGCCTCTGTCTGTGGTGGCCCGAGCTATCTGTGGGCAGAGAGTGGGGAGGGTCTGTCTGCGGAGAGCCTGGGCCCACCATAGACAGAGGCTGGTTTGGCTGCAGCCTGTCTGCAGGGGACCCCAGCTCTCCATGGACAGAGGCTGCTACAGCCTCCGTCTGTGGGGAGCTCAGACCCCCTGCTGACGGGCTGCTGCCGGGGACCAACCTCTGACTATGGCAGGCCCAGGCTCTCCGCAGACAGAGGTTGCTTCATGGGAGGCAGAGCAGCTTGGGCCTGCTGTGGGCAGAGGCTGCTTCACAGCCACCTTTCCTGCCTCTGCCCCCTGCTGCTGCCTCAGAGGCAGCAGTGGGGGTTAGGGGGGGAGGCTGCACCACAGAGCTGGTGCTGGGGGGGAACCGGCTTTTAAACCAGTATAGGCTCTTGCTCCCCCCTCCCCTTGCCTCTGCTACAGAGGCAGCAAGAGCGGGGGGAGGGAGGGGAGATGGGAATAGTGGAGAAGATTAACAGATAAGCCTCAGCTTCTCAGTAATTGTATATGCAACTACTCATTTACATCCCTACTGTAAACACTGGCTCCCACCTGCCCCCAGGGCTGGCTCGAGCCATTCCTGCGCCCCGGGCAGCGGGCGCATGGCGCATGCGCGGCCCCGCCCCCCAGCGCACTGCACACCTTACAGCTGCAATCGGGCGTGTGTCACCTGATGGCAGCTCTAAGGGGTGCCACGTGGCACCCATTGCAGCTGCCATCAGGCGCCCCCCATAGGTTGGCGCCCTGGGCAGCTGCCCAGCTAGCACCCCCCCTCCTTAATCCGGCCCTGTCTCCCCCCCCTTCATGTAAATTTGTAACCACTAAAAATTCCAGCAATTACACAACTACACAAATTTTAACATCCCTACTTACAATTACTCACAATGCCACTATTTATGCACCCAAAGTTAGCCATCTTGATGACAGCATCAAACTGGGAACTCACCTTTAGTTGATTATCCACCACAACCTCCACATTTTTTTCCAATGTCATTGCTTCAGGATCAACTCCACCCCCCTGCCCTCCAAACATCTACCATTTGTTCCTAGATGTATAACTGTATTAAAGTTATTGTTGGCTTGTGTCCAGTTTACCAAGCAATCTAGACAACCTTCAGAAATCTGCTCTCCATTATTTGAGGACAGCTTTCAACTTGCATCCTTACACATGCTAAAGAGGAAGGGCGGTTTCATTTATACAGGTGAGAAATAGCTAGTCAATTGCCTTGGAGTTGCTCTAGGACAGTGCTTCCCAATTGGTGCTCTGCAGAACCCTGGGGTTCCGCGAAGTGAAAGTAAGGGTTCCGTGAGAATGCGGCACTCCCCTGCCCCCTCTTAAAGAGACAGAGTCTATTTCGCAGCTTTTTATTTATTTTTTTATTTATTTTTTTGCTTGACCAATTCTGGTGGGTCCTTTTTTTTTTTTTTTTTTTTTAAGATTTTACCCTGGCAACTCTAGGGGTTCCTTGAGATTCTTTTAAGTGGAAAAGGGCTCTGTGGCCAAATAAAATTGGGAAACACTGCTCTAGGAAACTCCAGACTGAAACGTGTAGGACGACTCATTCTTACATTGCCCCTCTCTCCAGGCTGCCAGCACTGTTGACACCTCCCATCAGTAAGGTTTCAGAAAGCTAGCCCCACTCCTCCCTCGCCCAGGACATTCCTGACTCAGACTTCTCTGGTGCACGTTCAACACTAATCACAATGCAATGATCCTCTCTAGGGGAAGCGTCATTGCAGCTATATACAAGGGCTTGGCTCCATTATTTCAGATTGCCTTTGAGTCTCAATCAGGTATAGCTACTCCAAAAGCAGTGGGTGCAGACCGCTTTGTTATGCTGCTGTAACAGAACTTCTCTTTAGAATCAGAGGCTGCACATCACTGTGCTTTTTCAAAGGACGTGCAGAGCATTCTTGGTAGATGTCCCATGGTACAGTGTTCCAGTATCCGGCTTCTCAATTCTGGTATTTCTCACTGTGTTGTGGGAACACCTACTGCAAACCATTCGAATCTCAGGACTGTCAAAGCAATTCCCATGATTCCTCTCCTGTCATCCCACATGGGAGCTATAGTCTGCATATGACTGCATGTGAAAGCACACACCAAAGGAGGGCATACTTGGCTGCATACCAGCATTTAATCAGGAAAATGACACCTGGTCAAGAGGACCCAGGAGCACTACCAGGCACTCAGGCTGTGTCTAGACTACATCCCTTTTCTCGAAAGAGGGATGTAAATTAGACACTTCGAAAAAGCCCGGATTTAAATTTCCCATGCTTCATTTGCATAATGGCAGCAGCAGCTTTATCGAAACGGGGCTTTGATAGTTTAGACGGGGATCTTTCGAAAATAAAACCCTTTTTTGAAAGATCCTGTAAACCTAATTTTTTTGAGGAGTATAGGATCTTTCGAAAAAGGGTTTTATTTTCGAAAGATCCCCATCTAAACTGCCGGTTTTCTATTGAAAAGCCCCATTTAAAAAAACCTGCGGCCGCCATTATGCATTTAAATCCCATTTGCAATTTCGAAGTGTTTAAATTACATCTCTTTTTCGAGAAAAGGGATGTAGTCTAGACACAGCCTCAGGCTATGTCTATACCAGGCATATCAATATTTTGCGGCCCATCAGTACATTTTTATAAAGGAATAAAGTGCTGGCCGCTCAGAGCACGTGGCCGAGTGCAGATCACAGCCAGCCAGGCCTCTCTGTGCCACAGCGACTGCTCACAGTCAGGGCCACTCTGCACACTGCACCCAGCACGCGCTCACAGCCAGCCGGGCCGCTGTGCGCTGGGCACTCACAGGTGGCCGCTGTGCTCACACCGCCCCAGCGCACTTGAGGAAGAAATGTGTGGCAGGGGCAATGGTGACTCCGAGACCCAGGTATTCGGTTAGGGGAGGCTGGGAGTGCCTAGCTGTGGGGGACGGGAGGAGGCATTAGGTGGGGGTGCCTGGCTCTGGGGGAGCAGAGGGATATTGGGTTAGAATGGGGGTATGGGAGTGCCTGGTTCTGGGGGAAAGGAGGGGGTTATTTTGTTAATATTTATTTATTTATTTATTTATTCCCAAATAAAATCACAAAATGTATATTAATTTTATATCAAATATATGTCAATTTTTTGCAATTGCAAGAATATATGTTTATGAAAAATCTCAAACTCACAAAGTATCTGAAATTTTCACAGATGCATGTTCTATTTGATTAACCATGATCTATACTTTTTATTTCAACAAAACAAGTTATGTATCATATAAGTACCTTAAATTTATATTTAAATTAAAAATTTTATATGAACAAACAATAATTTTACACAAATTATTGTATTATATTAAAACAAGACCTGAAAAAATATTATAAAATATACCTAAAACATAATCTATAATAATAAATAATTACACACTTCTGATAAAGTACATTTTCTTTGGTGGCCCTGAAAGCTATCAGTTTTCATTTGTGCAGCCCTAAGTAGGCTTTGAGTTTTACATGCCTGGTCTACGCTGCAGGCTTTTGCCTGCAGAGAGTATGCAAATTAAGTGCTCGTTAGCAGTTATCACACTGTCATTTGCATATTCTCTGCTATGCTTTTTGCGCAAAAACAAGCAGTTTAGACAGGTCCATTTTGCGTAAAACAGACCCGTCTATACTCTTTGTTTTTGCACAAAAACCTCCTGCGCAAAAAGCATCGGCAGAGAATATGCAAATGACAGTGCAACAACTGCTAATGAGCGCTTCATTAGCTTTCTGCCAGCAAAAGCCTGCAGTGTAGACATAGCCACAAGTAGAAAGTTCCACCAGGTGTGCATGAATGCAGTGTGGGATCACAGTGGGAGGACTGGCAGAAGCAGAATAACTAATTCAAAATGGGGATGCACTCACACCACCTTTATTCCATGTCAACTTCTTTCAAATGAGAGTCTATTTGCATCCGAAACAGATTCCTTAATGCAGAATGGGATGTTGTAGTTAAACATGTGAATGCAAGGCCGTGGCTCCTAAAGCAATTCAGGGTAATCTAAGATGCTTTCATGTTGAGACAAGCCCTATAAATATTTTCCTTAACCCAGGATGTTTTACTATAAGAGAGACAGGACATTGTCATTTTGCGATATTGCCAGCTGGAAAAAGTTGTCAGTTTTGAAAATTGCCCCCATATCAGTTTGCATTTTCCCTATTTTTTAAAGAGGTTTCCTCAGCTTTGGTACAGAGGAAGTGCTACAGAACACTTGTGCCAGCTGAATAAACCCCATCTCTCAAGTTCTATATTATAGGTAATCTTTTCAAAGTCTTGTCCCCCATACAGATGCCTGAGGCAAATGAGGCAACCGGAGTTGCAAATGAAGCTCGGGATTTAAATATCCCGGGCTTTATTTTCATGTTCCCGTCTGGTCGCCATTTTGAAATTTCACTAGCCCAAACTCACTGCCGCACGGCTACACGTGGCAGTGAAATGTTAATTCGAACTAAGTCCTTAGTTCAAATTAACTGTTACTCCTCATTCCACGAGTATGGAGAGAGAAGGACTTCGTTCGAATTAACATTTCACTGCTGCATGTAGCCACGCGGCAGTGAGTTCGGGCCAGTGAAATTTCAAAATGGCAACCGGATGGGAACATGCAAATAAAGCCGGGGATATTTAAATCCCGGGCTTCATTTGCAACTCCAGCCGCCTCATTTGCCTACCTAGCTCAAATTAATGAGATAGTGTAGACATGCCCTTAGTTACTATTTTGAGGCCTGTGTATAACTCAGTGCCTGCTGTAAGTAGCTAATTTTGTGCCTGAGGCAAGGATATAAAATTGCACCCCCTCATGTGTATATATTCATAGTAGCTATTTCGTAGAAAAAGGGAAAATACAAAAACAACAACAACAATAATACCATGTTTATTTACTATAGTTATGAGCAGGGCTGGCCAAGCCATGGCGAGCTCTGCTCGCCAGCCGCACGGTTCAGCACGCTGCGCATGGCAAGTAGATTACCTAAATTGTCGAGCCCTGGTTATGAGAACTGCATAAACAATCACTACATATAATTATAAAATATCACCATGTCAGGTATTATTAGATATTTGATTATAATTGTACTTCACATGCTTTTAATGAGGCAAACTCATCAATAATTGCATTGACATTAATATTATTCGCTACTTCGTGTTCTATTGATGAGATGGACATATATGATACTCATATTGTGAAGAACACAGCCCTCAAAGCTACGACATGCAGTGGGGTTGGACAATGCCTTGGTCAGTCAGGGAGGCATAATAGCCAGCTTTAATAGCCAGCTGGTCACAGCCCTTTGTTACCATCCCCATCAAACCTACCTTGTGCTCCCTCTGCTTGGTGCAGGAGCAGCAAACAAAGGCAATGCCCAATGCTGGGCAAAGGTGACAGCCAACTATGAGGCAGGGGGTTGTGACAGACAAAGGACATTCATGTTCAGGGGGCAAAAAGGCCAGTGTTTGCTAAATGGGGAGGGGACTCCGCTGAGAGTTTAAAATAGAGGATTCCAACCTACTTTTAAATGATGTAACATTGTTTGTTGGGAAAGAGAAGTTCACAATGCACCGTGGAACTGGAGCGGTGTTCATCCCAGGATATGAGACACAAGGTGGGTGAGGTAATATCTGGTGTTGGATTCAGGCCTGTAAATGAGGGGGAGGCAGAGGGCAAAGGGAGCTACTGCCCCAGGGCCCAGTGATGCAAAAGACCCAGGGCTTCTAGCTGCTGCTACTGTGGCAGTGGCCAGAGCACTGGGCCCTTTAAATCACCGCCAGAGCCCCTTGTGGTGTGCTTGGGCAGCACTGAGGGCTGTCTGGAGGAGGTTAGTGCCAGCCCCGCCCCTTCCACCCGAGGCTCCACCCCTTCTGGGGTTGTGGTCTGGCAAGCCTGTTGGCCCTACTGGTTGAACTAAAGTTTATTGGGCAAACTTTCAGGCTACAGAGCAGGGGTGCTAGAACCATTTGTATCATGTAGGTGCTTATTGCCTAGAGCCCTTGAACCAAACCATAAATCTTGCTATATAATGGAAACCTCTTCAGCATTCCCTGCTCACCTTGTTCCAGCACCTATCTACATGGAGCTCTTCTTACTTAGTAAGTTGGACAGGCTGCCTGAGGCTTGTTCCCAGAAAACTAGATCCGATGAGATGGTGCCAGCAGTAACCTCCTGGGAGTAAATGTGTTGGGGTGTGCACAGGTGTAACTGGGAATAGAATTTGGTCCTATATGTCCAGGTAATTGCATATACTGAGAGCCTTATAAGGAAAATGTCTGTAAACTGTGGTGAATACCTATGTGCTCAAGCACAGCATGTTAAGACTACCTGGAATCACAGGTCCTTATCCCAGGAAGGGTCATTTTAGATTTTAGCCATCCCTCCCCTGGCAGATTAAGTGTGATCTAAGCAGGTGAGTGTGGGGGGGGGGCTTTCTGATGGAAGCCTGCTCTTTGTGGATATTAAAGATCCCATGGCAGTTTCCATAACCTAAGTGGCTGCATTCTATCCTCCCATTGGCCAGGGCTACATGAGACAATAGCACCAATGTAACTGAAATTGGGTTTCAATTGGATTTAATCAAACAGGTGTAGAAGACAGTTCTGGTTTCAGAGTGGCTCGTCATGATTTTGCTTCAGTCAATTCCTAACTAGCACAAGCTAAATCTGAAATACGTTTGGTTTACATTGAAATAGAAGTGTCCACACAACCTTTTCCAGTAGTTTAACACAATGTCTGTGTCTACACTGGCCGCTTGAATTTCCGCAAGAACACTGACGATTTCATGTAAGATCGTCAGTGTTCTTGCGGAAATACTGTGCTGCTCCCGTTCGGGCAAAAGCCCTCTTGCGCAAATCATTTGTGCAAGAGGGCCAGTGTAAACAGCACAGTACTGTTTTGCGCAAAAAAGCCCCAATGGCTAAAATGGCGATCGGGGCTTTTTTGCGCAAAACCGGGTCTAGATTGGCCATGGACGCTTTTCCGCAAAAAGTGCTTTTGCGGAAAAGTGTCCTGCCAATCTAGACACGATTTTCCGAAAATGCTTTTAACGGAAAAGTTTTCCGTTAAAAGCATTTCCGGAAAATCATGCCAGTCTAGACGTAGGCAATGGGCTTAAACTCACACTCGAAGTTAAACTAATGCGACTTTCTCATGACAGATAGCAGAGGTGGGTATTGGGAAATGTCTCCTTTATCCTTGAAGACTCTGTCCCTCTCTCTGCCCCAGCAGGATATGATGCATTAGAATGTGAGTAAGTCAAGAAGCTGTGAGGAAGTTTATTGTTATGCTATGCTCCTCTTTCTCCTTGTGCCTTTCCTTTTCCTGCCCACCTGCCAAGCTCAATCAGACCCATCCTGTTGTGTTTAGTGCTCTGTGGCTGCCAGCACAGAGAACCAGAGCGAGAGACACTGCATGCCCAAGTTCACTAACTAGCCCCCTCTCCCCGAGTTTTGCTTAATTCTCGGATGGCATCATTGCTAACAGTGTTGAACGTCAAGCCCAAAAGCAGGACCAAAAAGAGCCGTGTTAATTTCAGCCTCTGAGGAGATCAATATTTGCCAATGGGAAAGGGCAAGATCGACAGAGATGTTTTATTTTCAAGCTTCATAAGAGGGTCTCGCAACTAATGCAGAGTAAGAAAGATGAAGCCATAAATCTACAAGACAGTGTCCTTTTAGCTCAGTCATGTGTGCTCATGCTGAAAACCTGGATCTTGACAGGTACGCAGAAGCATTAACTCTACCCTGATGCCCGGGTTTCTGTTTCCAAGCAGGTGGATCTGATCAGATGGAACAGAGACTATATATATTCAGTAGGTTTTTTCCCCCCTGCCAGCTTTTTGTCAGACATTCAGATTGGTTACATCACCACTGACAATAGCTCTGAAATATCGTCTTTAAGCCTAAAGATAAAAGTCCTGTTCTCCTCTTTCCTCCATCTTTTCAAGTCCTTTTAATAGGCTTCCTTTTAATAGGCTGCATGCACTGAAAGATGGTACTGGAGGAAGGCATCCACATGCAGGATCCCTGCGGTGGGCTTGTACAAGTCATGCAATTATAGCCCTGGCGGCAGCATGTGAGGATGTTCTCTGTGGCAGCTGTTCAGAGCCCTCCTTCTGCAAAATGAAACCTTACCTGGTGAAGAGAGAGACAAAGGAATCCTACAAATCTAGCCATCCTCTGCATTTGAACTGCGTATATTTGAACTGCGTATCATGCACTAGATTTTAATCCAGTCCATTCAGTTAACAGCAGAAGTTTCATTATTATTATTATTACTACTACTACTACTAATAATAATTAATAATTACATTAGCACCTAGCATCCTCAAGATTGGAGCTGGCCATTTGCTTAAGCCATGCTGGAGATCGATCTTCTGGCATTTGATTTAGTGGGTCTAGTTAAGACCTGTTAAATCAAACATTGAGGGCACCTTCGGTCAGCACTGGTACTATGCGCAGCCATGAGGAGTGAGGGAAGCTGACAGGAGCGTTTGCTCCCATCAACCTCTGTGAAGATGGCGCCAAGCTTGACTTAAGTTGCATACCTTAAGCCAACCTTCTGGTTCTAGTGTAGACCTGGCTGTAGGAAGCAGAGTCCTAAAAGGTCCCCACCATTTGCCAGGCAGCGTGACTGTGCTTGTGAGGGAAGGCATTTATTCAGCTCTTGCTGACATGGGCATATGCAGAGGAAGTCATTGAGTGCAATGGGTCCCCTTGGTACGGATGACACACTCAGGGCCCCAAGCCAAGAGCTATGTCAGAGTGCTTTGATGTTGGGACAGCTGCAATCACATTTCAGCTCTGTTGCTAGGGAGGACAGGGGAAACTATGAGCCCTATTCACCACTTTTACTCACACGAGTAGACCCGTTGGCACCAGTTGGGCTGCGGGTGAGAGTCAGGGTGGCAGGATCAGGACTGTAAATTGAGCGCATTGTGTGTGGCTTTTGGTTGAAATTGGTATCAATAAAACTGATTTGTTTAACAATGCCAATTTACTAGTCCCTACTAACTCCCCATTCAGCCTAGGGTCACACAGAGGGTGGCCTTCATACCCCCAGCCTTCAAATTAATTTAAACTACTATTATTATTTCTGTAGCATCTAGTGTCAGGTGACTGGGATATGGGCAGTCTAGCCTAGTGGTCAGTGCAAGCATCAGGTATGACAAGGGTCAGAGAAGGCATCCGGAATGGAGCATCAGAAACCGGGGGCTACTGTGTCTGAGCTGGAGGCTGGAGTCAGGCATTGAGTACCACAGCCAATGGTCAAGCTGGAGTCCCCTAGTGCAGGAGTCTCAGACTCCCAGGCCAGATTGTGGACCTCAGACACCCCGGCCTGCACATGGCTGCTGCCATGTGAGTCCCTGCGGCCTGGAGGGAGGTGTCTGTACTCTTCCCCCAAGTCCAGCCCCTGTGCAACTCCCACCTCGCCTCTCCCCACCCCTGCTCCACCTTCTCCCATCACCCCCCTTCCATCAAGCCCCCTCCCTTGAGGGACACGGCCATAGGGAATACTAGGGGACCTGGCGCAGCAGGTGTTGGGCCATGTGCGTGCACCTCAGTGGCAGGAGCTGCGGAGAAGCAGAGTGACAGCAGCCTTGGCTCTGCTCTGCTGCCATCTCCCAGGCCAGCCTGGTCTCTCCCCTTCAGCACGGTGGCAGGAAGAGGAGTGCCCCAGCCCCAGCGTGGGCTGGCTGGAGAGATGGAGACAGAGAAGAGCAGGTTGCGGTGTAGCTCTGCTTCCCTGCGGCTCCTGCCACCGCACCGAGTACAGGGGATCCCAGCCCCTGCTGTCGGCCCCCAGCCCGTCCAGGGCCTCGTGGGCTAATGTGAGTGGAGGGGACCATCCCGTCTATGGGGTGGCTATGCCAAACTGTCCTATGGACGGGATGGCTCTGCACACACCTCCCCTGGTGGCGCAAAGCTAGCAGCGGGAAGCCGCTCCAGCCCTGCTGCACTACCGCTAGTGGCGTCGGGGCTCCCTGGGGGGGGAGGGTGTTTAATCACCCAGGGGCGACAGGCAGGGCCAGGAGACCTGAGGAGGAGGAACGTGTGGAAACACCCCCTCCTGGAGCCCTCCCGGGGGGGGTCGGCTGCTGGCCCATTAGGTGGATTTGAGGACTGGCACTGGCCCTGAGGTAAACGGAGTTTGAGAGCCTTGCCCTAGAGCAAGCAGGAAAACAGGTGAGGTGGGGTCTCTGGTGGGGAGGAGAGTTGTGGCAATGATGTGCCCAAACAGCAAAGAGACAGCAAACTGTTGCCCCCCCCCCACCCCCCCAACCACACACAGCTGATTAGGCAGCTGCCACAGGCAGTGGGGCAAGAAAACAAAAATTCTTACCCCTATGGGAGGGGCGAGGGCACACCAGCTAAGGGAGGGGCATGCAACTGGTCCTTGTGGGGGAAGCGGGTACTGGGGGGCCACCCAGAGGAACAAGGAGGGGGCATCGGAACAATTGAAATCTTGGTGAGGACACAGGCCACCACGGGTCACCCAGGGCCATGTGAGACCTCCCCACATGACCCCCCACTTGACTGCCCCATTCCCAGCTCGGGACCCCCTCGCTCTTCCCCTTCCCATCCCCTGTTAAGCTGGGAGGAAAGGGAATGGGAGAAGTACAGTTGCCAGCAGTTTAGCTGCTTTCTTGGTTGTCCCTCTCACCTCTGTGTACAGGGCTGGGAGTTCTGTTCTTTTTCCCTGCTGGGAGGGGCTGTGGGGAAAGGAGCAGAACATGGGGTAGTATTTCCAGCCCACCTCCCTGCCCCCGATACACAAAGACACAACGGAGGGGCTGGGGCTAGCCAGCAGGGACAGGGAGTCTTTCTAGTGCACCTTACCAGCCGAAAAATAACTTTCCAATATGGCGTACCATACCGCCCCAGCTCATTTTCACCACTGGCTGCAGTCCAGCTACACCCAGAGATTTCCTGGACAGTAGGCCTTGATTTCTAACACCTACAACCCCATTGTGTTAAGCCCCATACAGACACCTAGGAACAGGCAGCCCTGGCTGCAGACAGCTTGCCATTTATGTAAACATGACAGAGGAAAGGCAGAAGAAAGGAAATGCTGTTATCCCCATTTTACCAGTGGGGGATTGAGGCACTAGGAAAATTAAGAGACTTGTCCAAGGTCACTCAGGGAATCTGTGGCAGAGCTGACCATTGAATCCCAATTTCCTGAGTCCAGAGCCTCAGTCACAATACTGTCTTTCCCCTCCCATTGAGCTCTCTTTGGTGTCAGGCCATGGGGTTGGGCACAAAAGGGGGGGGGGGACTTTTTATCATCATGGTTATAGACTTAAACTCTCTTCCCAAACAATTTGGGCAATAAATCTTCCAACCTGAAAGCCCTCACTACAAAGGAGCAGATTTTATTTATTTAAATATTTTTACCCCGCCTTCCTATTTAAAATATTCAAGGCGGCAGATGAAACTAAAGTTGTATGAAAAAAAATTCTTCACTCAGTGCACAGTCAACCTGTGGAACTCCTTGCAAGAAGAAGTTGTGAAGACTAGGACTTTAACAGGGTTCAGAAACAAGCCAGATAGAATCATGGAGGTTAGGTCCATTAATGGCTATTAACTAGGATGGGTAGGAATAGTGTCCCTAGCCTCTGTTTGTCTGCAAATGGGTGAAAGAGGAAGGGTCACGTGATGATTACCTGTTGTGTTCCCTCCTTCTGGGACATCTGGCATTGCCACTCTCAGCAGACAGGATACTAGGCTAGATGGATCTCTGGTCTACACCCAGTATGGTCATTCTTATGTTCTAATCTCCAGTGGTATTTGTCTGATTATGTTACAATTAGTGAATACCAAGAAATTTACATGATCAGATGTCAGCCTGTGTGATATCGCTTTTATTCTTCATCCCAGAATATCTTAGCCGAAGCTGACTCAGGACTCTCAGTGCAGCTGATAAATATAATAATGCACATCATAATATAATTAGTAACAACAAGTTACACAAGACTATGTGAACAGGAGAATCTGTTCCTTTGTGGGGGGTTTTCAAGGCATGGGGCTTTAGGCCAACTGTCTTTAACAGTCTCTTCTCTGCCAAGAATGGGAGTATTCACTCAGAAATGTAGGAGTTTGAATGTTTCATTGATATTATACAATGGGACCTATATTTATTGGTGAGGAGAAACAGCAGAGTTGTGAATTTTGTGATCTTCACTGAGAAGGGAATTGCTCCACTGGCAAACAGACAGCTCAGGTCGGATCCAAAAGTCTCAAGCCATTTTGGAGTCTCTTGGTTTTTGTTAACACTGGGGGCATGGTTATCCCGTCAGTCACACACGCTAAAGCCAAGGGGAGCTGCAGGCATGACACCGACAAAGTAATTGAGCCCCAGAAGTTCCAACGCCAGCACTGCTTGAATGGAACTGGTGGGAGTCCTTTAGCACTTGCCAAATGCAGCTGCTAATGTCCGTTAGCCAGGCAATAGAAGTGCACATCTTAGAAAGCCTGCTCAGTCCTAGAGGAATTGTAACGCCACACTAGACGGAACATTAAGGAACTAATTTTATCCTCTTAAACTTCATCCTTTCCTCCATCTCTGAGGGTATCATATTCAGTTTGGTATATTGTTATTTAAAGGTAGCTCTAGTAATTAGTCATATCTGATGCTATTGCAGGAGGCTGAGGGTACGTCTACACAGCAGTGTTATTTTGGAATAACTGATATTATTCTGAAACAACATAGTGCGCATCTAAACAACAAGACTTTGTTTCGAAATAATGTTGAGCTGGAGGACTTCTTACTCTGACTCCTAGTAACCCTCATTTAATGAGGAATAAGGGAAGTTGAAGGAAGAGTGTTCTTCCTTCGACTTCCTGCTGTGTAGACCACGCCAAAAGCAGAGTTAAGCTATTTTGACTTCAGCTACACAATTGACGTAGCTGAATTATGTAGCTTAATTTGACTTTAGCCCTGCCGTGTAGATGTGCCCTAATTTGCGGAAGTAGAATAACTGAACTCCTTGATTCTTAACAGATTTTGTTTTCTAAAGGAATAAAACAGCAGGATTCAGTAATATTAATCTGTAGTTTGGTCTCAGGATCTTGTCTGTGCCACAGATATTTGGATGTGTTCAAACAGGCAGAACAGCTGACAGGAAAAGCAAAACACTGCAATGGGCTGTCTCAGAATTCAAGAGGAATCCCATACATGGGGAATTGGGGGGAGGAACTATTTAAACATCTGAACATCCCACGCAACTTTCCCCCCTCAAAACATTACCATTCCGGGGGAATAAATCACTCATTAAAAGAAAGGGGAAATGGTCAATTCAAATGGGAGGGGGAAACACAGGAAAATATCAGAAAACATCCCAAAGCATGGATTGCAGAACTTTGGCAGCCTAAAAAAAGCCCTGCAGATGCCATTTTGCTGTCAGGGGTTCAGTGTGCAATTTCAGTAGATGCCCATGAACTCCTCATCCTCTTCCACTGCCTAAATACAGATTAAAGTGCTACATAGTCCTCTTTTTTGTTTTAAATACGGATAGTGTTCGTATAGATGGGGCAGTCCAGCCATGAAGACTCCTTCTCTTTGGAGGAGCGGGTGGCAGGTTGCAGCCTTGCACAAAGTTTTGGCCTGTGCTAGGAACACAGTGCTGTGCGCAGGGCCCAGTCTTGAACCACTGAAGTCAGTGGGAGTTTTGACATAACCTTCACAGGGAGAAGAAGCAGGGTTGCTACCATGTCATGCTGGCAGTGAGGCGAAACTGTTGCACTAGTTCACAACTGGTTTGATGAGGCAGGCATGAGAGATCCAGGGCCAAATGGTGTGCCAACACCCTGTAAAAACCCTCTTCCTTCAGGGATAGAGTGGATCCACCCTCACCCGCCCTCCGCTGCCTCTGAGAGGCAGCAGAGAGGGGTGCATGTAACCATTAGGATTAACCAATGAGCCCAGGCTAACTGGTTAATTGTGGAAACGGGTACATGCTAACATCATTACAGGCAGTCCCCGGGTTACGTACAAGATAGGGACTGTAGGTTTGTTCTTAAGTTGAATTTGTATGTAAGTCGGAACTGGTACATATTGTAGGGGAAACTCTAGCCAAACATATCTCCAGAGCTCAGTTTTATTCTCCCACACCTCACTTCCCTCAGTCCTTTATTCTCAAGCTGAGGTGTCTGCTGAGAAAAGCCGCTCCACGTCTCCCTGGTCTGCTGGGAGGAGTGCTAGCTTTGCGTCTCCCTGATCTGCTGGGGGGAAGCAGCTGGTGCGGGGTTGCCTCACCCCGTTTGTAAGTAGGGATCCGATGTAAGTCGGATCCATGTAACCCGGGGACTGCCTGTACTTTGGATGCTGCTATAATCTAAATATCAAGTACGAACAAGGATTTTCAAAGGGGCCTGAAAGTCAATGGGAACGTACCTCCCTTAGGAGTTTTCGAAAATTGCAACCAAGGCTAGGAAGTTATTGGGGGTGAGTGGGAAGAGATTTCTTATGGTTAGCATTTATATTCAAGAAGTGCTGCAAACTCTCCCAGGCCTTCTAAAAAGGCACCAACAGAAGACTGGAAATATCGCTCCTCCCCCTGTTCCTAGCTGCTCTTGGCTAACACTAATTCTGCGCTAAGCCTGAGGATACTACCCATGTCTGTTTCAGCATTTCCAATCTCATACACACTGATTTAGTAATGAGGTTCCGGGCAACAGTAATTACATTCCTTGTGCTGTATCCACACTGTCACTTCACTGCTCAGATGTCTCTTCAGATTTGGATAGGATCTCTGATGTGCATGACGTGCTGAGCCTCTTTGGATGAGCTAATTGAATAGTTCTTCACACCCGAATAGCCCTTGGGCACCACCACCTTGCCACTTGCTGGAAGAGCATCTCAGCTAAGTATCCAGCCAGGCCACACTCATTCACAGCTAATTGATTTTAAACAGCGCTTTTGTGTTCATTGGTTTACTAATTCTCAGATTTGTTTCTAGCATGGAGTGAACCAAAGGATATGAGTGTGGATTCTCCCTCCTTCACCCCATCAGCTCCAACCAAAGCTTGGGTTACACTCGCAGCTATAAGCTCTGTAGCTAAGCCGATTGATTTAATTCAGCTTCCCTGGATCCAGACCCCGAGACTCGGGGCTCCCCCTCAGCATTGGGGAGCCTGTGTTGGTGCTTCAGCTCCACCGCTATTCCCCCGTAGGGCTGGAGCACAAAAAATCTACTAGCCTGGGCCCGCCTAAGCTCTGGTGTGCAAGGGAAATGCAGTAGCGTCTTTGTCCTTCTCAGTCGGGGGCCAGGAAAGTAAAGGGCTTTTTTCTGTTTTTTTTTGCTTCGTGCTTGTGTGCAGCCCTCAACTGATTTGTCTGTGGGTCAGTGGCTCCCAGCCCAAAAAAAGATCATAGCGTCATAGGGTTGGAAGAGACCACAGGAGGTCATCGAGTCCAACCCCCTGCTAAAAGCAGGAAACTGGAAGCCAGGAACCCGCAAGATCACCCAGCATGTCAGTGGCAGAGCTGGGAATAGAATCCCAGCTTTCCTGCGTCCCAGTCCAGTGCCCTATCTCTTACGCCAAACTGCCTCGCAAATTTCTGCGACTCCTAGTTCTCCATCCTGGATTTAATGAAGCGATTTCCAGTGAGTAGGGGTAGCTATGTTGGTGGGAGAAGCTCTCCTGCCTATAAAGTGCTATCCACACTGCTGCTTCGGTTGGTGTAACTTACGTTGCTCAGGCTATGTCTGCACTACAAGGTGTTTGCACAAGGAAATCGGCAGAACAGAGGGCTTTTTGCGGTGTAGGTATACCTCCTTCTACAAGGCATAACTCCTTTTTGCCCTACAGCTCTTGCGCAAAAAGGCATGTGTGGACACGCCACTGGGGTTTCTTGCGCAAAAAGAGCCTATCAGAAAAAGCACAGGTGCTCTGATGGCCATTCACAGAACGGCTATCAGAGCTTTCTTGTACAAGAGCATCCATGCAACGTGGATGCTCTCTTGCGCAAAAGCACATCACAAAAGGTGTGGATGCGCTTTTGCACAGGAAGTTTTTGCGCAAGAACTCTCCAGCAGGTGGAACACACCGCACAGCACGGGGCAGCTGGACTCGGGTTGGCGGCATGCATGCTAAGCGACAGATTGGGGTTCTTCCTCTTTTGCTTCTGCTCTGAAAACACGTGTTAAATTTCCATTAATCAGCTAATTGAGTAGTTGATGGAATTTCCATTGACTATTCGATTAGTCAATAAGGGGGGTGCTTTCTATCCCACTGCGCTGCTGCCTTTGACATGTACAAGAGCTGCCTGCGGCTCTTGTACATTTGAAAGGAAGAGGCACAGCAGTCAGGACCCCATGGCTGCTCCACTACGTATGATGAAGTGGGCAATACTTTTTGCCCGGGGGCCACTTCAGAAATTTCAAAAGGTGCGGGGAAAGGACACTGGCGTGCTTCCCCACCCACAGACCCTGATTGGTCTGTTCCTGATTGGTCTGGGGGTGGGAGAAGCGCACAAAGTCTTTGCCCCCAGTAAACTGCTTTTAGGTACCCATGCCCCTGATTGGCCTAGGGGTGGGAGGAGCATGCAAAGTCTCCTCCCACCCTGCCCCCATCCTGCAAGGAGTGTGTGGCACTTAGAAGCACCGCACCCCTCACAGGGTGGGAGGAGACTTCTTGCACACACACACACACACCCAGGCCAATCAGGGCTTTGGGGCAAGGGGAGTTCATGAAGTCTCCTCCTGCCCTGCCACAAGCGTACAGTGCTTAGAAGCACCGCATACCCCTTGCAGGGCAGGGGCAGTGTTGGAGTAAGAGTTTTATATCTTTTTATAATTGCATTTTAGATTTAATAGTGTAGTCATGTAATGTAACACACTGAACATTTTATCAATGAAGTCCGTTAGTTAAATATACATTTCTTTGTTTTAAAGTTTAGTAAGTAAAGAGACAGGGTTTTGGTATTGTGTCTCTGTTAATGAGATTAGAAATACTGAAGGCCCAGGCCTTCAATATGAATTGTTTTGATTATGGTTTAATTTACAATGCATTTTGCTTTTTATAAGCACTGCTATTTGCATACCTTTGAAGGTCTCTGTGAGAAAGACTGTTTGTGTGAATGAGAAATGTATCATCATAAAGATAAGGTGTGAAGGTCGGTGTCGGAGCCAGATGGCCAGGAAAGGAGGGAGTACTCGGGTGAAGACAGACTGTAAAGATAGACTCATCAGTGTCAGAAGAGCCATCAGTGCGTACCCATGGTCAGGGATTGGCAGAACTGATGGCTTTAAAGGTGAAGGGTGGGCACCCCAAAAAAAACCTGATTAAATCCAGGACAGGATGATTTTCTCGGAGATGTTTGGAACGTCCATATCAAAAGATAACAGTGACCGGTCACAGACTGACACAGGAAAATCCATAGAGGAAAGGATTATAAAAGCACGGTGCTTTGCCATGGAACTTTGGGTTCGTCTTGCCACCAACTCCAGGAGAGCATTGGATCGCTACCGACAAAGCCCAGCTCCCTCTCTGTGATCGATCTGGTTGGCCACTAGATTGATCCAGACTCTGGACTGGTAACTATAGCATTGTCTGGCGGGACTGTGTGGCTGTGTCTAGCCTGGCCAGTTTTTCCAGAAAATCAGCCGCTTTTCTGGAAAAACTTGCCAGCTGTCTACACTGGCCGCTTGAATTTCCGCAAAAGCACTGACTTCCTACTGTGAGAAATCAGTGCTTCTTGCAGAAATACTATTCTGCTCCCGTTCAGGCAAAAGTCCCTTTTGCGCAAAAGGGCTGGTGTAGACAGCTCAGATTTGTTTTCCGCAAAAAAGCACCGTTCGCGAAAATGGCGATTGGGGCTTTTTTGCGGAAAAGCGTGTCTAGATTGGCACGGACGCTTTTCCGCAAAAAGTGCTTTTGCAGAAAAGCGTCCATGCCAATCTAGACACTGTTCCGAAAATGCTTTTAACGGAAAACTTTTCCATTAAAAGCTTTTCCGGAAAATCATGCCAATCTAGATGCAGCCTGTGTATATGGTGTTTGTGTGCAAGTGAGTGACTGAAAAGCATATGCTACAGTTGTATTCTCAATAAATGCAGTGTACTGCCTTTTCCCCTATAAAAGATCTCCTGTGCTTTGTTTAAGCATAACAGCAGGGCGGGAGGAGATTTCGCTCACTTCCCTCCCATCCCCAGACCCTGATTGGGCTGGGAGCGGGACTGGGGGAGCATGCAAAGACTCTCACTCCCTGCCCTCTGGTGCGCAGTGCTTAGAATCAACTGCCAGGGCTGACTAAGTGCTTGTCACAGGGTCACACGCTCCGCACCCCCTTTGGGAGGGGAAATATGGCCAGCGGCCAAGTCTGTATCACCCTGTTTGGGGTGTAACAGTGGCCTCAGAGTCAAGTCTGTGCTGCCCCCTGGCTGAGGATAAGCGTGGCCCAGCAGCCGCGCCTTTACTGCCCCTGCCCAGGAGTAAATATGGCCTAGTGGCTGAGTTGATATTGCATCCACATGGCTCTCCACTAGGGGTATCAGGGTATGGGGGCCCAGGCCCTCCCTCTCCACCAGGCCCCAGCCCAAAGCCGGTGCCTTCTCCTACGCTCCAACCCCCTGTCTCCCCCCCATACTCTGGGACTCTCGGCTCCTCCCCAAGTCCAGAACTCCTCTCTTGTGCCCCAAACCCCTCATCCCTGCCCCCAACCCAGAGCCTGCACCCCCAGCTGGAGCCTTCACCCCCTGAGCCAGCCTGGTGAAAATGAGGGAGCAAGTGGGGGGCAGTGGGGTGGAGTGAGTGGGGGCAGGGCTTGGTTAAAGGGTGGGGCCTGGGTGAGGGGGGATGGGCTGTGGGTGCGACAAAGGGGTCTGGTTCTGTGTGAGGAGAAAAGTGGCAATGCTATTTTGGGCACTGCACAGGCACCAGGCTAGGACAGAGCCAGCTTTGGGCCCTGGGCAGGCCTAGAGCTGACTGGGGTCCTGGACTAGAGTTAGGATTGTGGCCTGCAGAGGGTCCAACCCAGGGTAAGGGTTAGACCCCTAATTGCCCCCGTAGTGGGATTTGAAAGTGCTCAGCACCATGCAGGATCAGACCCAGGGTGCCAGGCAAAGACGTCTTTGCCCTTGTTTGGTTAGAGTCGTGGCTGGCTGCCTCCTCAGCGCAGGCCCTACCCTACCATCCTCATGGGAAGACAGCAATCCTCCTCAAGGCAGCCAACGGACAACAGCTGAGAATGAAGCTAACACATTTAGCTGGAGGATCAGCATTATTTTTTTTAAATGATTAATAAATGCAAAAAACATCCTAGCATCTCTCGGGGCTGCTCTTAATATAACCGTGGGCTGCAAACACATCCCCCTCTCATCCCATGCTCCCAAAGCAGCAGCCACCATAGGTCAGTTTGCTGAACCCCAGTGAATGTAACAGCCAGCATCTGAAAGGGAGCTCCCATCTACCTCAGGGCTTGTCTTTTTGGCCTATTTGGGCTTGCTGTTATGCTATCTTCTCTTCTGCCTTACTCTTTATGGGCTGGATTCTCCAGGAAGAAGTAGTCTAAATTATATGGCTTTGTACCCCGGGAATATGTCTGCGCTGTAAAAAACCCACCATATCAATAAGTCTCTGAGCCTGGGTTAACTGACTTGGATACATGCTACAAGGAAAAACCAGCAGTGGAGACATTCCCGTTTGGGTCGGAGCCTGGGCTCTGAAATCCAGCGAGGGGGTGGGTCTCTGGGCTCGGATGGGAACATCTGCCCCAGTGTTCCCTGTAAGCTGTATGCTTGTGCTCAGGAGAGATTCAAATGCCACCCAGCTGATAAACAGAGCATTCATGGCTAGGTTTTTGTTTCTACTGGTGGAGTATATTTGCACATGCCTGAGTGCACAGGAAAAAATTATTCTGCACATGGATGGAAAAGATTAGAGAGAATGTTGATCTGCAATGCTGCTTTTAGCTCCCGAATGCAAATCCAAGTCAGCTGACCTGAGCTCTGGGATTCACTGTCACTGCTTATGTCCCCATCACCCAAATATCTGGGCATCTCTCCAGCACCAATGCACACAGCCTCACAACTGCCTGGGGAGGCAGGGCACTCGAACCACTGTCCCTCGTGTCTAAGATGAGGACTCTCACTACTGGACAGTTTTCCTCTCTCCCGTGTGGCTTCAGCATCTCTCAGGTGGGGCTACCTAACACCCTCCTCCAAAGGCAACCATTTTGCCACAGAGTGATCCAGGCAGGGCCTAGATCTTTTATGTTCTGTAAAGAATCGTCAAAACCAGTTTTCTATAATATATAAATAGAGGATGGGGAGTGCAGGAGCCAGATCATGGGGTGGTGCGTGTAGTAGTCAGGGCAGGAGTGGGGTGGGCTCAGGGCAGGAGGTTGGGTATGAGGTGGGCTTAGGGCAGGATGTGGATGGGCTGCCAGGGGCACCTGGAGCCACCTGAGACCGCACTGTCTGCCCAGTGGTGGCTCCCTGGGGTCACCCACAGTGGCAGAGGCCACAATGCCTGGACAGCAGTAGCTCCCTGGGGCTGACAGGGGTCACGCTGGTTGGCCAGAACCAGAGGCTGTGGTGCCTGCCTGGAAGCAGCTCCCTAGTCACCCTCCATGGTGGCAGGGGCTGTGGTGTCCAGCCAGCGGCAGCTCCCTAGAGCTTTGGTAACAGCATTTTGGATCTTTGGTAATGTTATCACATGCCTGCAACATCACAGGCTCCTTTCCCGCAGACTCCTGTTGGCTCGGGAGGAGGATGAGCCTGTGTCCAGGTGCATTTGGCCTGTTGACTGAATCCCTTGGTCATTTCTAGTCAATCTCATCCAGACCAACAGGGAGTTTGTAATTTGCTGGGAAAAGCAGAGGAATAAGGACTTGTAGGAAGGTCTGTAGATATAATTGACCATCCTTGCCATCCTTCCTCACGGTGCAACCAAGGGCATTTCAATCTGGGCTCTTTCCAAGTACGTGGCTAGCAGGGATAAAAGTCACCTCTGGCTGGGGAGGCTTTGGAAGCACTCTTAGGGTACGTCTAAACTACATGCCTCCGTCGACGGAGGCATGTAGATTAGACAGATCGGCAGAGGGAAATGAAGCCGCGATTAAAATAATCGCGGCTTCATTTAAATTTAAATGGCTGCCCCGCTCTGCCGATCAGCTGTTTGTCGGTAGATTGGGGCAGTCTGGACGCGCCGCGTTGACAAAGAAGCCTTTCTTGATCAGCACAGGTTTGCCTCGTGAAACCAGGTTTACCTGTGCCGATCAAGAAAGGCTTCTTTGTCGACACGGCACGTCCAGACTGCCCCGATCTGCTGACAAACAGCTAATCGGCAGAGCGGGGCAGCCATTTAAATTTAAATGAAGCCGCGATTATTTTAATCGCGGCTTCATTTCCCTCTGCCGATCTGTCTAATCTACATGCCTCCGTCGACGGAGGCAGGTAGTCTAGACACACCCAGAGAGAGGCACAAACCTTGGAAGTGAGGAACATCCCGCATCTCCCTTTGAATTCCAACCATGCAATTGCTAAAGATTGTGCAGTGTGTGCTGCTGTCTCTAGGGTTGCCAGGTGTCCAGTTTTGAACCGGACAGTCCAGTATTTGAGCTTTCTGTTCGGGAAACAAATTGAGAAAATAGAAATGTCCGGTCATTTCTAAATAAGATGGAATGTAGAATGTAGATTGTGATGTAATGGAATGAGATGGAATGTAGAATGTAGATTGTGATGTAATGGAATGAGATGGAATGTAGATTGTGATGTAATGTCAAGTGTGTCCGGTATTTTTGTTGAAATCATCTGGCAACTCTAGCTGTCTCTCAGCCTGGTCTTGAGCAGCCTCAACTCCCACTAGCTTTGAGGCAGGGCTGGATTACCCAATAGGCAGACTAAGCACTGTACGAGGTTCCCCTCGTCCCCTAGTACTCCTCTCCCGGTTTCCCTGGAACAAACCCACTTAGTCTGATCAGTGTCTATAAGTTTATTACACTTAAGTCGCGTTATAGACGCGCCGGGGCGAATTATCCCCTGCCCCGATTAGCGTCGACTGATATGCCGGCCCACTGGAGGGGGAAAGGGGGTTCGGGCCCGCCCTCGCTCCGAACCCCGGCCCAGGGCCCTAAGGTTTGGACCTTGGTCCGAACTATCGGAGGGGGTCGGAAAACCCCTAAACTCCCCCGCTCTCGGGGTCCACTCCCCCGCCCTGGGCCACTTCTTCCCCCCTGTGTTTCCTACCGGGGGTCAGAGGACCCCGGGGTTATGCCTCACCCCAAGGCCTCCAAAGTTTCTGGCCTCCTTGCCGCCGACTCCCTTTGCCGTTCGCCCGGGAGCCTCCCCCCCTGGCTGGCCCGGCTCCTTCATTTGAATCGCCCGCCCGGATGACGTCCCCTCCGACGTCATCTCCTCGCGCCCCTTCCGGGTCGCCTGGGGGTGACATCCCTGGTGACGTCACTACCCCAGGCCCCTGGCCACTCCGGCGTTGTCCTTCTGCCCTGCCACCCATTACCGGCCCCGGCGCTCCCTGCCCGAGACTCTCCGCAGCGACCTGTGCCCGTGCCGCCCCGCCCCCGTCCTCCGAACACAGCGGGGACCACGGGGCTTCCGGAGGGGGCGGGTCCAACCCGCCACAAGTACGTGTTTAGGGCACCAGCAAAGCAGGGGAACCAAAAAAAAAATAGAGAGATTTTACAGTATAGTATTGTTCTTATTTTGAATTACATATGGGGGGGCACCATAATCTTTTCAGTGCTTAGGGCCTCTAAAGATCTTAATCCGGCCCTGCTTTGAGGGAACCATGAGCCCCTTCCACAGCAGGGCCTGTATTCCTGAAAAAACAGTCTGCGGGTAAGTCCCTCTCATTAGAGGGAAACATTCTGCCGACATCGTGGGAGTTACATTTGGCCCCCAAATGTCTGCTGATTCTTGGTTGGATGAATTTGTGCCTGTTTATGATTAACCAGCTTGGCTTAAAACCTCCCTTTCTAGCCATATTGTTCAGGCGTCTCCTGTGATTTCTGCTCTTTGATTCAGCGTTTGATATTATTCACCAAACACGCTCAGTCACTCTCTGTAGTTCAGAGAAGATTTTCATCACAAATGTACGGACTAAAAACGGTTTTCAAGAGGAGGCTTCATGCTGTCAAAACCGATAGCACCGTTTGAGAAGGAGCAGCGTGACTGGCACCCCAGGTACCTTTCAGCCGGACACACCTGCTTCACACCGATCACTTACCCACGCTGGCGAAATGCTTGCCCGTCACCAGGCAGGAAAGACATGGCTGAAGTTGTGCCTTTGAAAGAAAAAGTCATTAGGCAGCCGTTCTATTTCAGCACTGGGTCCCTGGGCTCATGCACTTGAGTTGGTAAGATGCCCTATAAGGACAAGAAAGGGAAGGAGAATTCCCTAAGAAACAGGGCATGAATTGATCTCTCCTGAGGGACATGAGCTTTGGCCAATCAGGTTTGCAATAATGTGGCCAGCTGAGCTTGTGTCTCATCCATGCGCTGTTATTTTTTTGTAAAAGGAAATGCTGGCTCAGGCCCTTTGGATGGGTATAAGAGAAGCTGGCCAGCCCCTTGTAGACACGCAACGTCTTCCAGCACTGTCTGTGGTAGGTACTTGCCGTGTGTGACTGTCGGGGAGAGAAATATTGTGGAGATTTGCTGTGATTCATGCAGCTGTACAGGGCAGGAATTGGAAGTGGAGGCAGGGCAGGGGAGGGGGGTGGACTGCCAGGCTATGAGAAGAAATAGCTACCCCTCTAACATAGCCAGCATGGGTTTGTTTTCATTGTGTTTTATGCCGGAGGGACTTGAACTCACAGCTAGTTTTCTATTATACTTGTTAAATCAACTGAAGCCTTGGACAAGCAAACCTCAGAATTTTAACAAGTGAGAGCCTGCTCTGAAGACTGATTGATGATAACAGATTCCTTTGGATCAGGTCTTTAGAGAGGCAGTTTGAGACAGTCAAAGTAACCTCCTTGACATTGTACTTGTTTTTTAATGATTGACTTAATTTTATACATCACCCAATGAGACATGTTATACACTAGCTAGACCAGAGAGGGGTGTATCTGGGCATCTGGGATGGCTGTACTACGTGTGACTTTTGGCAAGAATTTTGTGCATTCTTTCAAAAATGTCCCCAGCTTCTGGATGCCTCCATTTTGGGGGTCCCCAAATAAGAACAGCCAGACTGGGTCAGACCAACAGTCCATCTAACCCAGTATCCTGTGTGCCAACAGTGGCTAATGCCAGATGCCCCAGAGGGAGGGAACACAACTGGTAATCCTCACATGATCCCTCTCCTGTCACAGATATTCAGACACACAGAGGCTAGGGACACCGTTCCTACCCATCCTGGCTAATAGCCATTGATGGATCTAACCTCCACAAATCTATCTAACTCCTTTTTGAACCCTGTTAAAGTCCTAGCCTTCACCACATCCTCTGGCAAGGAGTTCCACAGGTTGACTGTGTGCTGAGTGAAGAAAAAATTCCTTTTATTTTAAACCTGCGTTTACTCTTGTTTAACATTATCTCAGTTCACAAGTGAGTCTGTTGATTTCAGTAGGATCTCTGGTGGAATAAGGTGCAGTTTTTGGGGGACAATGGGGAGCAAAATCTGGCTTTAGATAACAATTTTGAATCTGTCAATAAAAGCTATCGAAATTCAGCAAGATCTTCAGATTTAGCTGCATACTGTGCAAAGGAAAATGTTGAGCTATACTCCCTTGCTGAACCTCTTCCACTCCTTTGTCTCTGATGGCTTGACCAGCCGCTGAAATACACAGAGGAAAATGCTCCCTTCAGGCTTTGTGGGTGAAAGTCATCTGTTGAAGTCAGTGGCATTACATCAGGGACTTGTTTGCACCCCCTTCCCCCCCTGCACTCCCACCCAGAGCCTTCCTTCTAGCTTCCAGCGACTGGAGAAGCAGTATGGCCACATCGGTGCGCTTGTCGGAGTTTTTTTAGACCCTTCAGATCTTGAGTGAGCATTGGGGAAATTGAGATCCCCAATGGGACCCCAACCAGGATCTCTCTCCGTGTAGCGCCGATCTATTCTGAGAGAGCAACAGGCTGCAGCCCAAGCAGCATCTTCTAAATGCAGCAACAGCTGGCAGACAGAGTCAGCTGCCTTTCGCCTTGGGGTTCCCTCTGTCCCCCTCCT
Organism: Pelodiscus sinensis; assembly: GCF_049634645.1. Classification (NCBI taxonomy): domain Eukaryota; kingdom Metazoa; phylum Chordata; order Testudines; family Trionychidae; genus Pelodiscus; species Pelodiscus sinensis. The sequence continues at coordinate 31,872,943 of NC_134726.1, forward strand.
CCCTGCACCCCATCTTAGCAGCTACTTCTGCTGCCACCCCATGGCTCAATCACACAGTGAAACACTGCTCTGGGTTATGCACCTGCTGCCCCCACAGCGTCAAGGAGGCTGCAGAGATGGCACAGAGAGCAGCGCTTGGCTCTTAGTCCTTAATGACAAGAGCATCAGGGGACGGGTCCAGGATGTCTCCCGGGGGAAGAGCCCAGAAGGCATGGCCAACCTTTAAGCCACCCTCACACTGGGCTGTGCTGCTCGGTCTGGTGTATCCCCTGCAGGAGAAGCTCTGAAGTCCAGAGCCCACCCTGAATCTCCACAGTATTCAGCAATGCCTGCCCCCAGATGTGCCCCTACATGCCACCAGATTTGGGGCTCGCAAGTACTCTAAGTAGTCCCATGCTCTGCCTGCACCAGAGTGTTCTCCCCTTGCCACAGGACAGGGACTCTTGGAGGACATCTACAACGGTCCCTCAAATTTTTTCCATCCACGTGCAGAATAAATTTTGTTATATGCACCAAGGCATGTACAAATGTGCACCACCAATAGAAACACATGTTGCCAGCTGTGGGAGGCTGTAGGCACTCTGCTAATCAACTGGGAGGTCTCTGAATCTCTCTTGGGCAGCTGCCCAAGCACTCAGTTGAAAGGGAGTACTGGTCATCTACTTCCAGGGCTCAGGCTAAGGGGCTGTTGCATTGCAGAGCAGATGTTTGGGCTCAGGCTACCGCTCAAGCTCTGGGATCCTCCCACCACACAGGGCTCTAGAACCTGGGCTGCAGCCCAGGAAGGAACATCTACCCCACCATTAAACAGCCCCTTCACTCGGGAGCCAGTCAATGAGCACAGGCCCGCTGCAGGATGTTAACAGCTGTGCAGACATTCCCCTGGGGCTTACAGCAATTTGGGTGTGCAGGAGAATTCACCTGTCTAACCTTGGTAACAATCCTCTGGAGCATCATCGTCTCTCGCTGTGTGCTGAGGCGGGGCCCCATTGGATTTAATGGGAGTTACGGAAGCCTGCAGGGGACAGAATAGGGCCCTAGGATTCCCCGCGGTGCTCCTTTCCCCCGACTCTCGATTCTCCCCTCTTTCACAGCCTTGCAGGAAGCCTGCTCCCCACTTCTTTTCCTGTCAGTGTCACCCTCTGCTTGACTCGACACCAAAATGCCTGGTGGCTATAAAGGCGAATGTGGGGACGACATCGATCCCATGCCGTTCCTGAATCCTCCCGAGAAAGAGCGGATAGAGGCCATGAACAAGCCCTATGACATCAAGAAGTCGTGCTGGGTCAAGGACGAGAAGGAGGGCTTCGTTGCCGGGGAGATCCAGTCTGACAAGGGCGACCAAATCGTTGTGAAGACTGTGACCAACCAGGTACCGTCAGCTCTGTGAGCTGGGTGTGAGAATGACAGTAGCTCCCACAGGGCCCCTGTCCTAACATGGCAGCTGCATCACCAGGGTGAACCCCCAGATATGGGCTACAGCAAGCGTGGGCAATAAGCAGCTTGTGGACCACATGTGGTTCACACGGGTTATCCCCTGGCAGGCTGCTGGACACTTTATTTACCTGTGCATCCATAGGTACGGCTGCTTGCAGTGCCCATTGGCCATGGATCGCCGTTCCTGGCCAATAGGAGCTGAGGAAAATGGTGTCCCGGTCTGCGCTGCTTCCTGCAGCTCCCATTGGCCAGAATGGTGATCCCTAGGCAATAGGAGTTGTGAGCAGCCATATCTGCAGCTATGCAGGTAAATAAAGCATCTGGCAGCCCGCCAAGGGCTAACCCTTGCGAACCATGTCCAGCCTGTGTGCCACTTATTGCTCACCCCAGGGCGAGAGGCTGAAATCAATGGAAATCCACTGTAGCCTTTGGCGAGAGGGGGAAAGAGCCAGGCCCAGGAGTTAACTGGCTACATAAGATTAGCCCTGAAGCCAAGCGGGCTACTGGGGCGAGTAAAGATTACCCATGTGTGTAAAGCTTTGCCGGATCAACACGTTGTTAGCCTGAAGCCTCTAGCCTCTGGCAGGCCAACAGGCAGCTCCGCCTGAAAGTGGCATTGGCTGCCTGGCTGGGCTTGAAGCAGAGCTTTGCCGTTGGCTTTGCAGCTCTCGCTGCCTGTAGTTTGGTGGGAAGGGGGCTCATTAACAGTCCGACAACGTTCCACAAGGAAGCCTCTGGGGGCTGGTTCTGATTAGTGTCCCAGGGCTGGATTGGCCACCTGGGCACGAGGCCTGCTATTCCCAGAGCAGATCCAGCCTGGCGAGCAGCAATCCAAGCACCCACCTCCCTGTTCTGCTGACATGCCTGCAGCCGGATCCCAGCTTGGCTGGAAGGCCAGTTTCTATGGGCCATTCCGTCCTGGGCCCTCTGTGCAGAACCTGCCAACAAGGTTCTGTTGACTCTGTGTGTGTGTGTGTTTTGCAAGAGGCCGGATTGATTCCAAGGACCAAATGGCCTCTTCATCCCATTTACCACTTCCCCATAGCTCTGGGTCAGCTATGCTGTTGGAGACAGGACGCAGAACGGCCACACTTACATACTGCTTCCCTCACCCCACAGACCCTCACCATGAAGAAGGATGATGTCCAGCAGATGAACCCGCCTAAGTTCTACCAGGTCAGCGACATGGCCAACATGACCTTCCTGAATGAGGCCAGCGTCTTGGACAACCTGCGCCAGCGGTACAGCCACATGAGGATCTATGTAAGTGGAAGGAGAAGAGGGGACAGCTGAGTAGCATGTGGCAATTAATATGCCCGTGCCAGGCACGTGTGGGTCAGCAATAGTAGCTGATGCCCCTTCGGAGACCCAGAGTCAGAACTGAGTCACAAAACGGAAATCTGGAGGCACTTTCTCCTTTCTGAGTTCCACCCAATTTAAACTCTCCTCCAGGCCTGCTTGGCTCTCACTTGGTTAAAGCAGATTCTGGGGTGCCAGGCAGCCTAGATGCTCACCTCGCCCTCCCTCTGTCTCACCAAATGAAATCAGTCAAGCCACGTCACTGCTCCGTGCCTCAGTTTCCCCACTGGTAAAACAGGACCCTGAATGATGCTTCCCTACAGGTGTTGTGAACACTAGATCATGCCTGTAAAGCCCTTTGAGATCTCTGAGTGCACGGTGCTAGAGGAGCGGCTAGTATGATCAGGCTCTAGAGCAGGGCTGAGCAAGAAGCGGCCCGGGGGCTGGTTCCAGCCCACCTAGCACTTTGATCCAGACTGTGGACTGAATCTGTCTGCTTTCTATTTATATTCTGCTGCCTGTGCCACTGAATTTCCAGGCGGTGGCTCAGGCAGTCGGATCTTATTTAAATGGCTCATGGCTCCCAACGGAGGTGCTACCCCAGCAGGGGCTGGAGCTGCGAGCCCTTTGCTGTGTTTTTAATTTAAAGCCTCTGGCCCCAGACAATTTTGGAAGGAGGCTAGTCCTCAGCCCCGCCCCTTCTTCTCCAGGCCCCGCCTCTTCCGGGAGTGGAGCCAGCCTGTGACCATGTACCAACATTCTTTAAATATCCCCCCCAGTAAAAATTATTGCCCACTCCTGCCCTATGGAGACCTGAAGGATCATCTGAGGCAGAAGCCTCACAATAAACTAGCTCTGTGCTTCCATTTGTGCCCCAAGAAACATCCCTCAAGGAAAAAATGAGTCTTCTCTGAAGAATTATATTGAAAAGATCTCACCTAGAACCAGCGTGAAAGCCCATGCAAGCATCCATTTTTGCCTGAGGCGGGAACCTTGTTTCCTTTCCTCATGGTGGGGAGGCAGGTGCTCAGCAGGGCCTGGCCAAAAGGCACTGGGAGAAGGTCCTGGTGTGGGGTTTTACTCTGATTTGCAAGAAGCTCCTGCTAATGGTTTTTCTCACACTGGCTGATTTGTCTTCTCTGTCTCACCTTCCAGACGTACTCTGGTTTGTTCTGCGTAACCATCAACCCTTACAAGTGGCTGCCAATCTATGGAGCCCGAGTGGCCCAGATGTACAAGGGCAGGAAGCGTACCGAGATGCCTCCTCATCTCTTCTCCATCTCTGACAATGCCTACCATGACATGCTCCAGGGTGAGTGCTAAAGGCAAACTGGCTCCTTCCCTTCTCCCATCTCTGCTCCTCTCCTGACACCACCTGTCTCATGCTGCCCTCCATGCTCTTCTCACATGCAGAGCCCCATCGACAAAACCCCCTCTTCTCTCACAACCTTCCCTTCACACATCCCACTGCAGACCCAGCTTCACCCCTGCTTCCCTTGAGCCTCTACCCTTGTTCATCCCAACCATGGCTGCTTCTGGAGCAATGTTCCCGCTAATCTTTTCCGTCCATGTGTGGAATACATTTTTGTGTGCACCGAGGCACGTGCAAATGTGCACCACCAGGAGAAACGCAAACCTAGCTGTGCATGCGCTGCTAATCAGCTGGGCAGCATTTCAGTCTCTACTGGGTGGCCACACAAGTGCCCAGCTTACAGGGAACACTGCCCAGGAGATCCCTCTGGGGCAGGCTAAAGTTCCCAGCAATGCAAAGTGGGGCTTCACAAGAGTTTTTGGGAGGGGAGAGACTAACCAGATCCCCCCCTCCATATCCAAGTCTCTGGAACACCAGGGAACCCCCCCTCACCAAGGATTGGTTCCTGCACTTGCCCCTTCCTTGCCAACTTCCAGGGTTTAGGCTTTCCTGTGCTGCTGGTGGAAGAAGTGCATGTCGGGGGGCAGAGGGCAGGGAGCAAGGTGCCGCCCCCGAGCCCAGAGTGTGCAGGCCCTGCAAAGCTGGTCCTTTGTTCCCAGGGGATTCTCATTAATCCTCGCTTTCTCCTGTTTGTTGCTCCCCCACAGACCGCGAGAACCAGTCCATGCTGATTACGTGAGTATTCCTTGGGCGTCTTCGGCCAGCCCTCCCCGCTGAGCGAGAGAGGAACAGGGCGCTGTGACAGCAAGTGGAATTAGACTTGGGAGGGACGCTTGTCCAGGGGTTAGAGCAAGGGCTGGCAGTCAGGGAACACTGGTTCTGCTCTTGACCATCCATGACAAAGGCCCAGATTGTCCTCGGGTGGGTGGGGAGCATGGGAGTAGGAGTTTTTCCCCACACTTGCATGCCCTGTGCAAGGACCGGCTGCAGATGCCATCCTTGGGCTTGGGAGGGTGGAGAGTGATGCGGGGGCTGTTCCCCCTGCGGGGCTCTGTTAATTTTTCTGCTGATCCTCTGCAGGTTTAGTGGAGCTAAGTGACATAGCCCCGTTCCCCCCCACACCTCAGTCTGTCTCCTTCCCATGCATGGCTTGGGATGCTCAGAGTCTCTCTGCAGTGCCCAGGGTACCATGCAGCAAACTGGGATGATCCCCACATTGCCAGCATGGACCCTGCACCCAGATTGCCCCTCATGGCCTGTGCCCTGCAGGCACCCTGCCTCAGCCAGCCACATGAACATGTGCACACACGTGCACACACACATGCAGCTCCTCCTCAACTGGGCTTGCTGCCTTCCTTTAAGTCCCTCACCCAGTCAAATAATCAGCCTCTTGATAACTGGGACTAAAAACCCCAAATCCCCGTCTGTGAGGGTATGTCTACACTACCCTCCTAGTTCGAACTAGGAGGGTAATGTATGCATACCGCACTTGCTAATGAAGCCCGGGATTTGAATTTCCCGGGCTTCATTAGCATAAGCGGGGAGCCGCCATTTTTAAATCCCCGCTGCTTCGAACCCCGTGTAGCGTGGCTACACGGGGCTCGAACTAGGTAGTTCGGACTAGGGTGCCTATTCCGAACTACCGGTACACCTCGTTTCACGAGGAGTACCGGTAGTTCGGAATAGGACCCTAGTCCGAACTACCTAGTTCGAGCCCCGTGTAGCCGCGCTACACGGGGTTCGAAGCAGCGGGGATTTAAAAATGGCGGCTCCCCGCTTATGCTAATGAAGCCCGGGAAATTCAAATCCCGGGCTTCATTAGCAAGTGCGGTATGCATACATTACCCCGCTAGTTCGAACTAGCGGGGTAGTGTAGACATACCCTGAGAGAGGGGAGCTTTGCCCCTCCCCCCAATTTTTCTCAGACCCTTAAAGGGACAGTGGTCTATGGCCCTATATCTTTCCCCTGCCTGTCAAGCTACTTCCCCTGGCCATAAATGTCAGAATCCCCTTAAAGACACAGGCTGCTGCTAGCGCACTGTGTGGACCACATGTTGTAAAACTGCAGGGCCATGATGCCAATTCTGCATAATAGTAAAACTCTTGATGATACTGCTGGAAGAATTAACTGCGGGCCTGATTCTCCTCTCATTCACCTACAGTGTTGCACCCCTCCCCTATTCTTGACTTGAATTAAGTTACTCCAATTTTGCCCTGGTGCAAATGAGAGCAAAATCAGCCCTAGTGAGCTGTGTAAGCAACAGGCCATGTCACAGATGCCTTCAGCCTTTCCCTGTGAAAGCCTGGAAGAGTCTGTCCCAGATGGGCTTATGTCTGCAAACTCAGGCAGTGGAAGTGACGTTATTTCTCTCCTGACACAGACCGATCATTTCTTAGCTTTCGCTTGTTTATTTTTACCAACACCTTGTTTCTCTTTTGTTTTATGTAGCGGAGAATCCGGTGCCGGCAAGACTGAGAATACAAAAAAGGTCATTCAGTACTTTGCCAATATCGGCAGCACTGGCAAGCAGGCTGCTGATGGGAAGGTAAGATGCAGGAATGTGGGCATACTGTCGCAACAATAGTTCAGCCACTCTGGCAGCTCCTTAGGCCAGGTCTACAATAGACCCAGCAGCTTGGCTTAAGATATGCAACTCCAGCTCCATAGAACTCTTAGCTGGAGTTGGCTTATCTTCAGTCGAGCTTGGTGGCATCCCAAAGGCGGGAGGCTGACAGGAGCAAACCCATTCTGAGTTTGATTTTGCAGGTCTTAACTAGACATGCTAAATAGAACTCTGGAACATTGATCACAACATTATGTTTAACTGGTTAACCAATTAAATGGGGCAAGCAACCCCCACCTGCTGCAGCTGGGTTGGAGCACCCCTGCCTGCAGCACACTAGGCCAGGCCCACCTCAGGCCCCAAGGGGCTAGAGCAGCCTCTGCCTGTGGCGAGCAGGAGGCTGCCCCAGCCCTACTGTTTGACTGTAGCCAGTAAGCATCACCCGTTAAGGTGATGCTTACTGGTTAACCAGTTAACCTTTCACATCCCTAGAAGAAACTGTTCTTTAAAGAGCTGCAGGAAACATTTGCAATTCAACTCTTTTGTATTTACTTTTCTAGTCAGCGATCCCAGGCTAGAAGGGGGCATTGTGATCATCCTGTCTGACTTCTTGTGTAACAGGCCAGAGAACTGTCCCCAAGTCATTTGTTTTTCTTGTGCAGGGATCCCTGGAAGATCAAATCATCCAGGCTAACCCTGTCCTGGAGGCCTTTGGAAATGCCAAAACTACCAGGAACAACAATTCCTCGCGTTTTGTAAGTACCAAACTCTCTCCTGACTTCAGGTTTATTGGAGGGCTGGGGGAAGGGGCAATTCAATGATTCAAACTGAAAGTGTTGACATAGAAAAAATTCTCTCTAGGAGTAATGCTAATAAAGATAAGCAGAGGGAGGTATATAGCACTTTGCATTTCGGGAGACCATGCGAGCATTAATTACTTGGTGTTGGCTAACATTCCAAATCAAGCTTCATTGCATCCAAGTTCACTAAAACAAGCACAAGAATAGAAAATCAAACGTGGCCAGAAGCTGGGAATGAGCAAAGGGGAGGATCACTTGATGATTTCCTGGTTTGTTCATTCCATTTGAAGCATCTGGCACTGTTGAAAGACAGGACACTGTGTTAGATGGACCATGGGTCTGAGCCATACGGGTGTTCTTATGTATGGTAAGAAATACACACTCATATTAATGATCCATTGTATTAGTGACCCTTAGTGGTCCTAGATCAAATTCAAAATGTGTTACAAATGTTAGCAAATGAACCTGTAGAACATCCCTGTGAAGGGAGTATCATTAACCCTTTCTAAACTGATTGGGCAATTGAGACACCGATTTTTTGATTCAGGAAATCATTGAAGAGCATCATTAAGTGCCCTTGAAAGTCAATGGAGTAGATCTCTGGTGTCCAACCATTTTCTGAAGCAATAGCCGCTATACGGGTTATTCCTATAGCGAACTCACCACACTCAGCCTGCCAAAGAGCCGCATGTGGCTAGTGGCTAGCATGCTGGATACCACAGGGCTGTGTCTAGACTGGCCAGTGTTTCCGCAAAAGCAGCTGCTTTTGCGGAAAAACTTGCCAGCTGTCTACACTGGCCGCTTGAATTTCCGCAAGAACACTGACGATCTCATGTAAAAAATCAGTGCTTCTTGTGGAAATACTATGCTGCTCCCGTTCGGGCAAAAGTCCTTTTGCACAAAAGCTTTTGCGCAAAAGGGCCAGTGTAGACAGCTCAGTTTTGTTTTGCACAAAAAAGCCCCGATTGCGAAAATGGCAATTGGGGCTTTTTTACGTAAAAGTGCATCTAGATTGGTCACGGATGCTTTTGTGCAAAAGTGCTTTTGCTGAAAAGCGTCCGTGCCAATCTAGATGCTCTTTTCCGCAAATGCTTTTAACGGAAAACTTTTCCGTTAAAAACATTTGCGGAAAATCATGCCAGTCTAGACGTAGCCCAGGAATATATGCTAATGTACTTTCCTGAACCAAGGACAAAGAACTTTGTCAAGTGAGAAAGTTCCTAGCTCCCTTTCTTCTGCTCTCCTCAGCATTAGCTTACTTTGGAACTAGAGGAAGGTTCTGTGAAGGTATACTAAGCTATGCAAAAACAAAGGGGTTTTTATAGATTTGATCGAGGAAGTGACTAATTGCCTCTTACTGACTTGTAAATTTGCCTCTGCAGGCTCCTCTGCATGTCCCCTATGATTCCTCAGAGTCTTTCAGCTATTCTCTGTTTTTAGACAGATATCACAATGAATGGCCTCCTCTTTCATTTTCTTATCTAGGGCAAGTTTATCCGAATCCACTTTGGCACCACAGGCAAACTGGCTGGCGCCGACATAGAGAGCTGTAAGTAACCACAATAATTTTGTCCTTTACTTCCTTCCTGATCTGATCCAAAGGCCATGAAAATGAATGGAATCATTCATAGAATCATAGAACACTAGAACTGGAAGGGACCTTGAGAGGTCATCGCGTCCAGTCCCCTGCCCTCATGGCAGGACCAGTACCATTTAGACCATCCCTGATAGATGTCTATCTAATCTGCTCTTAAATATCTCCAGAGATGGAGATTCCACAACCTCCCTAGGCAACTTATTCCAGTGTTTAACCAGCCTGACAGTTAGGAAGTTTTTCCTGGTGTCCAATCTAAACCTCCCTTGCTGCAGTTTAAGCCCATTGCTTCTTGTCCTATCATCAGAGGCTCAGGAGAACAATTTTTCTATTTCCTCCTTGTGACGCTCTTTTAGATATCTGAAAACTGCTATCATATCCCCTCTTAGTCTTCTCCTTTCCAAACTAAACAAGCCCAATTCTTTCAGTCTTCCTTCATAGGTCCTGTTCTCTAGACCTTTAATCATTCTTGTTGTCTTCTCTGGACCTTCGCCAATTTCTCCACAGCTTTCTTGAAATGTGGTGCCCAGAACTGGACACAATACTCCAACTGAGGCCTAAGCAGAAGAACAACTTCTCATGTCTTGTTCACAACACACCTGTTAATGCATCCTAGAATCATGTTTGCTCTTTTTGCAACAGCGTCACACTGTTGATTCATATTTAGCATGTGGTCCACTATGACCCCTATATCCTTTTCTGCTGTACTCCTTCCAAGACAGTCGCTTCCCATTCTGTATGTGTGAAATTGATTGTTCCTTCCTAAGCAGAGCACTTTGCATTTGTGCTTATTAAACTTCATCCTGTTTACCTCAGACCATTTGTCCAGATCATTTTGAATTATGACCCTGTCCTCCAAAGCAGTTGTAACCCCTCCCTGACATCTTTCACTGACATCAGTGGCCTGAATTGTATATGGTTATCTTCTGCACCAGGGCAAAGCTAAGATTAATTCCATTAATTTGATTGATTTGCTCTGCTGTCAATGAAACCAGAATCTGGTCCTATGTCTCAGGTGAAAGTAACCATACCAGTCAATGCTATAGTTACTTGTATTCATCATTAATCATCATCATCATCAGTGCAATGGCATGACTGTGATATACTTCAGGATCCTAAAAATAACTTTATAAGAAATGTGCATTGTTCTTTGCACATGTGCATTTAACTGCACATCCCACTTCTCAATGAATAGAGACCATGGCATGTTTCCTGGCTAGGGATTTTCACGAGGAAGAAGAAAGAGAGAGGAAACATACGGACTGTTGTGTTTTTTCCTGGGGGAGTCTCTATGTCTGTTGCTTTTTACTGGTCCCTGCTTTGCTGCCCACACTGCAGGTCTTTTGTTGCATTCACCTCTTTTTGGACAAGGAGGTGTAGATTTTTTCTAAGTCAGTCAGGACTACAGCTCTACTAGCTGCTGAACAATGGAAGGTGCTTCTTCCTCTAACTACTTCTTTGTGAATGGCTGAATTTCCTGCCTCTGCATCATTTGTAAATTTCAACCTCAGTTGGTATGCCCAAGAGAATGAGACTAGGAATCAAACTTAAATCTCTGCCTGCCTTTCCCCAGCACTGCTGTCTCAGGTACCCTCTCTAGGGCTACGTTTACACAGCAACATTATTTTGAAATAACTTAGCCTGCGTCTACACAGCAGGCCGTTATTTTGAAATAGTATCGAAATACTGCCAAGCTGGAGGACTTCTTACTTCGGCTCCTGTAACCCTTGTTATATGAGGAGTAGGGGAAGTTGGAGGAAGAGTGCTCTGTTTTGAAATAAGTGCCGTGGAGACGCTCCCAATTTCAAAATAAACTATGCAATCGATGTCGCTCAATTTGCGTAGCTTATTTCAGGTTAAGCCCTGCTGTGTAGACACACCCTCGCTTACCCAAGCAGCCAGTTTCTTCCCATTCAACAGCTGGAGCAAGAGTGCCTCCCTAAGCTTAGCAGCCAATTATACTTCCCCAGCCAGGCCTTGATTGGCTACAGTCTGCTCTCTCCCCATCCTCTTGCAGGGCTAAGTTTAACCTTTATTTCACTAGAGAGGGGAGACCAGCTGCCCCAGTGCCCTTTATAGCAGTGAGAAACAGCATCATAGGACCACTGCACATGGGCATAGGACAAGACTACAAGGCATAGGGAATCTTTTCTGTGGGTATGTCTAGACTGCATCCCTCTGTCAACAGAGGGATGCAGATTAGGCAGGTCGACATTGCAAATGAGGCAGGGTTTTAAATATCCCGTGCCTAATTCGCATAAAAATAGCCACTGCGTTTTGCCAACTCAGCACTTTGTCGGCAAAAAAGCGGCAGTCTACAGGGGGATCTGGTGAGAAAGAAAGCCTTTTTTGACAGATCCTGTAAACCTCCTTGAAGGAGGCATAAGGAATCTGTCAAAAAAGGCTTTCTTTCTCTACAGATCCCCCTCTAGACTGCCTCTTTTTTGCCGACAAAGTGCTAAGTCGGCAAAACACGGTGGCCATGTTTATGCAAATTAGGCACGGGATATTTAAATCCCTGCCTCATTTGCAATGTCGACTTGCCTAATCTGCATCTCTCTGCCGACAGAGGGATGCAGTCTAGACATACCCTATGTCTTTTTTTTAGAGAGGAAGAGCATCTCAGAGATGATTAGTAGTTTAATCATATATATTGAATTTCCATAGCATCCTTTGAAATTGTAAGAGCTTGGGGACAGTTGTGTATCTACAGATAAGAGCAGGGATCTGGGAATCAGAAATCTTGGACCCACCACTGATCTATGATGACCGTGGATACGTGGCTGCATTTCTTGCCTCTCTTCCACCTCTCTGCAAAATAATTATAGTAAAGCTGATCTGACCGGGAATGTTGTGAAGTTTATAAAGTTCTTTGAGGTCCTTGGGTCAAGGATGGTCCAAGAGTGCAAAATCCAGATTGAACCTCTCTAGTCTGGCACCTTTGGAGCATGATTGGTTCTGAATGAGAGAATTTTATGGTCCATAGGAGGTCAATATTGTCTAACAGCATTACCAACCCTTCCACTGCTTACTGGGCTGTTAGAGGACATTTAGGGTACATGAGAGCTAAAACCAGCACAGAACCCCGAGAGCCTGGACTGGTGGCTGTAAACAAACTTTGTGGGACTGTGGGGGAACTTGGCCACACTCATGAAAAGTGAATATCTGGCTCACTAAAATCATGCCGGACAATGAATATTTCTGGACCAGAGTTCTGGACTACAGAGGTTCACCCTGTATTACACTTATTGTTACAGTAATGGTGGATACAGGGAATGGAAAAGGAATTTGCTTCCAAAGGACAATTACTATCCATGAAATTCTGATTCCATTGACATCAATGAAGTCAGGATTTTCCTATGCTTTTCCCCCTGGCTGCAGTCTTAACATGGGCTTGGATTCACCAATGGTCCCCTTCATATTTCAGATCTCCTCGAGAAATCTCGCGTCATTTCCCAGCAGGCAGCTGAGAGAAGCTATCACATCTTCTATCAGATCCTCTCTAAGAAGAAACCAGAAATCATTGGTATGACACTTCTGTGTATATTCACTCCAAGGGTACGTCTAGACTACCGCGTTTTGTCGACGGAAGTTTTGTCGACAGATACTGTCGACAAAACTTCCGTCGACAATTTGCGTCCAGACACATGGAGTTCTGTCGACAAAGCAAGCCGCTTTGTCGACAGAACTCCGTAGTCTGGACGCAACGTTACAGGCAATAACACCTTCTGTCGACAGAACTCTGTCGACAGAAGGTGTTTTGCCTCGTAAAATGAGGTATACCAGCGTCGACAAAACCGCGGAGTTCTGTCGACGTTATGTCGACAGAACTCCGCGGTAGTGTAGACGCTGGTATTGTTTTGTCGACAAAACTAGGTAGTCTAGACACACCCTTAGTTCGGACTTCCCTGAGATGGACTCTGTTTCCAGGATGAGAAATCTATTCACCAAAGCTGTTTATCTGTGGTTAAAGTAGGTTTATTCAAGAAGGAGCAAGGAGGAGGAGGAACACTGAGGAAGACCAGGCCAGTGAGTGGAGGGGAAGTTGTACTTCCCCTTCTTTAACCCCTGCTGCTGACTGGTCTAAGGTCAGCTGTTCTGATCAGGTTTGGTGCTAAGGTGATGCACATCAGGTGCATCTTAAATCTGTGGATTACTAGAGCACAGAGATTGCTTACTTCCCTAGACATGGGAAAACACCGAGGCTGAGGTTTTCAATGTTGCATAAGAGATTTGGATGTCCAGTTCCCATTCATTTTAATGGGAATGGGGTGTCCACATCCCTAGGTGATCTGAAAATCTCAGCCCTAAAGGAAGTCTTTTGGAAAGCGCTCTATTAGAATTGTATTCTAAGGAAATGAAACTCCCAGTTCTCCTCCCCATCTAAAGAGTTTTCCTTCTCCACCCATAGGTCCGGTGCAGGGACAGCTTTGTAACGGCATTGCTCTCAGAGGGTATGTCTAGACTACATCCCTCTGTCGGCAGAGGGATGCAGATTAGGCAGGTCGACATTGCAAATGGGGCAGGGATTTAAATATCCCATGCCTAATTTGCATAAAATGGCCACTACGTTTTGCCGATTCAGCACTTTGTCAGCAAAAAGCGGCAGTCTAGAGGAGGATCTGTCGAGAAAGAAAGCCTTTTTCGACAGATCCCTTATGCCTCCTGCAAGTGTAATCTCTTCTTGATTTGCCTCCATCTGCAGAAACTTTGCTTCTGGTTTCTGATCCCAAGCATTACCACTGGATAAGTCAGGGTGTAACTACAGTGGACAACATGGACGATGGGGAAGAGCTGCTTGTCACAGATGTAAGTATGAAAACATGAAGTGGGGGGAAAAAAGAGTCTCGCTAAACACGATGTTCCTCCATGATTTCAATTCTCTCTAGAAATAAGGGAGTAACTTCTTAATCGTGAGAGTGATTAACCATTGCAGCAACTTACCTAGGGATGTGATGGATTCTCCATCGCTGGGTTAGCTTAACCAGAAGTTCTGGGCTTGATACAGGACATCCTGGGTGAAATTCTATGTTATTCTAGACATCAACCCAGATTAATTATCATGGTCTTTTCTAGCCATAACAGCTATGAGTCCATAAACTTTGGTGCACATGGATTCAAGCCCACTTACCTCACTCACATTCAGAATTTCATTTGAGTTCTTGTATATGGAAAAGAAGCAGGTTTTGAGCCTGGGTAGGTTCTTTGACAAAGGGCAATCTGGCTTTGGAAAGAGCTTATTAGATATCCTTGCTCCTGATGTTACTATTGCAAGCTACACAGTACAAACGGTCTTCAGCTGCCGATGTTATAGTGTTGCATGTCCCTGTAGAAGAGCTAGCATTGTAAATTAGATGCTAGCGAGAACAATCGCTTTAGGCGCAGAATAGTCCTCAGAAACACTGAAATCTCCCATTTGACATCTTTCTACGGGCTATTTTAAATTCAGTTTTGTTATGGACTCACACCACAGAGATGGGAAAAGGCCAAGTAGATCGCCTACTCCCTTCCCTTTCTGTTTGTTATTGCAGAACTGTTTCCTACAGTTAAATCGTCAGTGTTTTGGTCAGGCTAGTTTCAGGTGCCTTGAAGATGGTATTTGGTGACCTGCATTTCAGGAAATATTGATAAAGGTCCCAAAAGGCAGAGTATTACTGAGCCACGTTTCTCTCCGGTGCGATTCTATCAGAGCCAGTGAGGTTAGAGAAGAGATGGAAGCAGCTCTTTCTGTCTTCCATCAAGTGCATTGTGCACACCAGAGGCAGGTTCCAGCCCATTGTGGGAATCCACGCAGCCCTTTCCATGGGAGAGAATGATAAAAAATGAACCTGAATCTGAAAATGACCTTTTTTTTTAAAGAGGTGCCTGGTGTTTCACTGGCTCGCGGCCTTGAAAATGAATGGATTGAAATAAAACAGCTGAGGTTCTCAGAGCCCTCTGAAGGGCTCTCGATACCTTACTCCTAAGAGTCTAGAAAGGGGGTTGTGGCAATTTCAGCAAATGTGCTGGATTTAACGCCTTACGTCATGAGATTGTTCCAGTGATGTTGGGGGAGGGGGGCAGACCCTGAGCTGGCATTACATGGTGGATGAAAGGCAAGCAGGCTACACTGATGTCTACCAGCTGAGGAACCATCGAAATGACTTCCCTGGAACGCTATCCAGAGCCAGTTTAACGGGATCTCACTGGGATGGTCTTGAAGGGCTGTGAAATGACTTTAGGGCTGTGTCTAGACTGCATCCCTTTTCCATAAAAGGGATGCAAATTAGACACATCGCAATTGCAAATGAAGTGGGGATTTAAATCCCCCCCCACTTCATTTGCATAAACATGGCTGCTGCTTTTTTCTGGCTCGGAGCTTTGCCGGAAAAAAGCACCAGTCTAGACGGGGATCTTTCGGAAAATAAAGCCTTTTCTGAAAGATCCCTTATTCCTTATTTTAAGAGGAATAAGGGATCTTTTGGAAAAGGCTTTATTTTCCAAAAGATCCCCATCTAGACTGGCACTTTTTTCCGGCAAAGCTCTGAGCCGGAAAAAAGCGGCAACCATGTTTATGCAAATGAAGCGGGGGGGATTTAAATCCCCACTTCATTTGCAATTGTGATGTGTCTAATTTGCATCCCTTTTCCGTAAAAGGGATGCAGTCTAGACACAGCCTAGGTGTTTGCAGTAAGGAGAAGTCCTCCTATTTAAGGTCCAGATAAGTATTTCCCTGTTCTGTGTGTCTCTTTCTCCTCGGCCAGGTGGCCTTTGATGTTCTAGGCTTCTTGCCGGAAGAGAAGCTTGGAATTTACAAGCTGACAGGAGGCATCATGCACTTTGGCAACATGAAGTTCAAGCAGAAGTCAAGAGAAGAGCAGGCTGATGTAGAGACCACTGAGGGTAGGTTGGGGTCACCACTTTGGGTCAAAGTACATCAAGGGGATCGACAGCTGACACGAGAATGGATTGTTTTACTCAGCCAATTCACTCACGTCCCTGAAAAGCTGCCCAAACCAGAGCATGTCTCCAAAGGATAAAAATGACTTTAAACAACCAATTGTTGGAAAACATAATCCCAACTATACATACAAATTGATGGGAACTAATTTAGCTACAACGACTCAAGAGAGAGATCTTGGAGTCATTGTGGATATTTCTCTGAAAACATCCACTCAGTGTGCAGCGGCAGTCAAAAAAGCAAATAGAATGTTAGGAATCATTAAAAATGGATAGAGAATTAGACAGAGAATATCTTATTGCCACTATATAAATCCATGGTACACCCATATCTTGAATACTGTGTACAGATGTGGTTGCCTCATCTCAAAAAAGATACCTTGGCATTAGAAAAGGTTCAGAAAGGGGCAGCAAACAGGATTAGGGGTTTGGAACAACTGCCATATGAAGAGAGATTTAAAAGACTGGGAAGTTTCAGCTTAGAAAAGAGGAGACTCCGGGGATATGGTAGAGGTCTATACAATCATGACTGGTGTGGAGAAAGTAAATAAGGAAAAGTTATTTACTTATTCCCATAATGTAAGAGCCAGGGGTCACCACATGAAATTAATAGGTTGCAAGTTTAAAACAAACAATAGGAAGTATTTCTTCATACAACACACAGTCAACCTGTGGAACTTCTTGTTAGAGGATGTTGAAGACCGGGACTTTAACAGGGTTCAAAAAAAGAGCTAGTTAAATTCATGGAAGATAGAGCCATCAATGGCTATTAGCCAGGATGGGTAGGAATGGTGTCCCTGGCCTCTGTTTGTCAGGGGCTGGGAAAGGGTGACAGGGGAGGGATCTCTTGATTATCTGTTCTATTCATTCCCTGTGGGGGCTTCTAGCATTGGCCACTGTCGGCAGCCAGGACACTGGGCTAAATGGACCTTTGGTCTG
This sequence comes from Pelodiscus sinensis, assembly GCF_049634645.1. NCBI lineage: Eukaryota > Metazoa > Chordata > Testudines > Trionychidae > Pelodiscus > Pelodiscus sinensis. The sequence continues at coordinate 31,889,887 of NC_134726.1, forward strand.
ACCCAGTATGACCATTCTTATGGTCTCCATCTGGATATTCTTAGGCTAGGTCTAACTCTTTCGGCAGAGGGATGTAAATAAAGCACATTGGAAGTGCAAATGAAGCGAGGATTTAAACATCCCACACTTCATTTGCATAATCACGTTCGGGCGCTGCTTCGAACAAACGCCATTTTGAAACTGAAACTGTAGCTTAGACACAGTTCTGCCGACAGCGGGGTGATTTATCTACAGATCGCGATTATGCAAATGAAGCACGGGATATTTAAATCCCCACTTCATTTGCACTTCCGATGTGTCTGATTTACATCCCTCTGCCGACAGAGGGGTGTCGTTTAGAAACGGCCAAAGCGAGCAGACGCGCTACCGGGAGCTGCCATTCACCAAAGGCATGTCAGGCCTAGACATGTGATTGAGCATTCAGCAAAGGGCTTGACTGTTCCTCAGAGACATCACACTGCATTGTGGGTAGGATGGAGTCCTGGTGGAGTGGGCGGACAGAATGTCTCTGGGAGCTCACAGATGCACAGAGGCAGAGCACTTCCTGCTGCATCTCTTTATTGCCCATTCACTACCCCCCCAACTCCAGTATGGATGACCAGCTATGCTGGCCAGTGTGAATGAGGGGACAAAACTAGGGCCCTGTCTCTCCCTACCCCTTGTGGAATGCCAGACCAAACAGGAGACCAAGCCACATTCTTCCTCCCTTTAAGATTAACCAGGTTCCTCTTGTCCTTCAACAGTGGCTGACAAAGTTGCCCACCTCATGGGTCTCAACTCAGGGGAGCTGCAGAAGGGCATCACCAGGCCCCGGGTGAAAGTGGGCAATGAGTTTGTGCAGAAAGGGCAGAACATGGAGCAGTGCCAGAACTCCATCGGCGCCCTGGGCAAGGCCGTCTATGACAAGATGTTCAAGTGGATGGTGGTCAGAATCAACAAGACCTTAGACACCAAGATGCAGAGACAATTCTTCATCGGGGTGCTGGACATCGCTGGCTTTGAGATCTTTGATGTACGCAAAGCAAGAGACCCTCTCTCCGCAGTGGGACCCCTCTTCGTTTGGGAAAATATTTACTTATCGTCCTTCCCCGCTCCAAAACGTTAGCTTCCGTATCAGTGGCCGTGCCAGTGTAATCAGTCACTCAGTCAAGGGCATCAAACAGAGGTTGATATCCTGGCAGAAAACAACCATAGAGCATGGGGGTAAACTAATGAACAAATGACCACACTGGATCTCACAGCTGCAGGAACCTGGCGATCAGGCGGCTTTGCTGTAGGGAAAGAAAGATGCATCTTGTTTGGATATTTAATTACATTGGTACATCATCCACTTCCTGACAAGAATGGGCAGCGGGTGAAAGCCCCATTGGGGAAGGCACGCCGAAGCCCTGCCCTTTCCACCCAAAGCCACATCCCTTCCCCTGAGACCAGGCCCCTTCAACATCCTCCGCCCCTCCAGCTTTCCCCGGCCGCCGAGCTGCTGGGTTGCTACATGGCATGGCCTCAGCCCTCCCTAGATGCCGGGCTGCCATGTGGCACAGCCCGAGGCCATCGCAGGCAGCTGGGCAGGTTAGGCAGTTTTGGGAAGGCAATGCCTTCCCTTGCCTGCATTACCAGCCACCCACCTTGACAAGCATCTGCCCATGAGGGGGATCTTCAGTGGTGAAATATCTGGAGGGGACATCACGGCCAACAAACAAATAGCTCAGAAACATTGGCAAATTTACCTGAAGCCCAAGTCTGATCTCATTTACATCACAGAGGGGATCGGAAATAACTCTGAAGTTAGCAGGGTGGCTTTCAACTGGCACTGGACTAGTGGAGATCAGAACTTGTCCCCTAGAGTGGATAATCTGCTTCTTGTGAGGAGCTGTGTTGCATCTGCAGCTGGGGGTGGGGAGGCATTTCAAAGGCCACGGAGTAACTGCATTGCTTATCTCCTTCTCTCTGCAGTTCAACAGCTTTGAGCAGCTGTGCATCAACTTCACCAATGAGAAGCTGCAGCAGTTCTTCAACCACCACATGTTTGTGCTGGAGCAGGAGGAGTACAAGAGAGAGGGCATTGACTGGGAGTTCATTGACTTTGGCCTGGATCTGCAGGCTTGCATTGATCTCCTGGAAAAGGTAACTTTCCCTGCCCTGAGGGAAAGGAGTGTGGTGAGTGATCTAGGACAGTTGTAGAGAAGGGCTGTAAGGATGGTTAGAGGACTGGAGAACGACCTCTCTGACAGGTGGCTTGTTTAGCCTAACCAAAGACGGGAGCTATGCCTGCTCTCTGTCACTATATTGGAGGAATACACACTAGGAAGGAAGAAGCATTATTTAAGTTAAGGGCCCAATGTTGGCAAAAGAACAAATGGATATAAACTGGCCACCCACAAGTTTAGGTTTGAAATTAAAGGCAGGTTTTGAAGTATCAGAAAAGTGAAGTTCTGGAATAACCAGCCCCGGGGAAGACACCTTCCAAGGCTGATCTTGATAAGTTACGGAGGGGACAGCATGATGAGACAGCTTACAATAGCACACGGCCCCTCTGTGATTGATAGCGAATATCTCCACGGGTCAGAGATGGACACTAGATGGAGAGGGACCTGAATTCTTTGCAGGTGTCTGCAGGTGGATTTCACAAACATGCTCACAGTCTAACAGCTCTCCAAATTTGAGGTCGGGAAGGAATTTTCCCCCAGATCAGATTGGCAGACTGGGGTTTTTTTTCCATCTTCCTCTGCAATCTGGGGCACGGGCCACTTGATGGTTTGAACTAGAGTAAATGGTGGATTCTCTGTAGACTGAAGTCTGTAAATCAGTCAATTACTTTTTGTCAGGTCAAGGTCCTAATTTCTTGGTCAAGTTACAGTCAAGATCTAGACACCAGAGAAAGTAATAAATAATAAATAATAATAATAAACAACAGCTATAGAGAAAGGTTTAGGAGGCTATTCAAAAGTGACTAGTGGTCTGGATTTGGCCTGCGGTCTGCCTACTGACTAAACCCAGCTTTCAGTCATGATTTGAGGATTTCAGTAACTCCACCGGAGGTTACGGGATTATTTTGGGACTGGATGGGTGAGGTTCTATAGTCTGCAATGTGCAGGAGCTCAGACTGAAGGACCGCAAGCCTACTCAGCTTCACATAAATAAGGGTATGTCTACACTACCCCGCTAGTTCGAACTAGCGGGGTAATGTAGGCATACCGCACTTGCAAATGAAGCCCAGGATTTGAATTTCCCGGGCTTCATTTGCATAAACTGGGCACCGCCATTTTTAAATCCCTGCTCGTTCGAACCCCGTGCCGCACGGCTACACGCGGCACGAACTAGGTAGTTCGGACTAGGCTTCCTAGTCCGAACTACCGTTACTCCTCATTCCACGAGGAGTAACGGTAGTTCGGACTAGGAAGCCTAGTCCGAACTACCTAGTTCGTGCCGCGTGTAGCCGCGCGGCACGGGGTTCGAACGAGCAGGGATTTAAAAATGGCGGCGCCCAGTTTATGCAAATGACCCGGGAAATTCAAATCCCGGGCTTCATTTGCAAGTGCAGTATGCCTACATTACCCCGCTAGTTCGAACTAGGAGGGTAGTGTAGACATACCCTAAATGACTAGATGATAATCTAATAGTGAATGACAAATCACAGGTGAAGCTGCCTTAGCTCACCCTACGGAAGGCAGCAGTGAGCTTCTCTCATCTGCTTCTCCCTTGTGGTCCTCTTTCTCTCCCCAGCCCATGGGCATCTTCTCCATCTTAGAAGAGCAGTGCGTGTTCCCGAAGGCCACAGATGCTACTTTCAAGGCTGCTCTGTATGACAACCACCTAGGAAAATCATCCAACTTCCTGAAACCCAAGGGAGGCAAGGGCAAAGGGCCCGAGGCCCACTTTGAGCTTGTGCACTATGCTGGCACGGTACGTACAGAACAACGTTATTGCCGTTGGCATCTCATTTATATAGATCTGGCTACCCACGTGGGCCTGACCCTGCGCTCACTGATGTTAATGATGAAACACCCCCTGACTTCAGTGGAAACAGATCTAGGACTGCCTTGCAAACCCAGGGCTGCTGGACACATGCCTGGGTGCTCAGTGCTTCCAAGCCCATGTTTCAGCTTTCACAAGACCCTGGGTCATGCGTTCAAGGCCTTTATTAGTCATATTCCCTGTTGGAGTAAACTGGTAGAGTTCTGATGACTTCAACAGGGCAGCACCAATTTACCCCAGCAAGGAATTGACTCCAGCAGGGTCTCATTGAAATGTATCTCAGAATGCTTAATAACAACAACACATGAGATAAATCACAACCTAAACCTGCAACTGGACTAATGTCTGATCAATAACTCAATAGCAGCACGCTTTCGTGAATTGTGAGTAGCAAGTCAATTGCATGAGCGAAACATGTCAGGGTTGGTCTACATATAATTGGTCCTACCTCAGTGTGGGTGGGATGGCCTAGGTGACCTCTCCAGGCCCCTTCTAACTCTGCATTTCTGTGATTTCGGATGGACCCATGTCTATCCCACCTATGCTGAGGTAAAGCCAAGTACATGTAGACCAACCCTGACAGATGTTTCACTCATGCAGTGGACTTACTTCAGTGAGTAAGTTAATGCGGATTGAGAGTTTTCAGGCAGTGGATTTCTCCTCCCTCTTCAGGGAGTCGTCAGGGCCAGTGGTCAGCGGAGAAGCATCTTCTTCTTTATATCATGTTGCAGCAATGTTCTCTTTCACAATCTGGAGTGTTCACAGTTCTCTCCCTTCTCTAGGTGGGTTACAATATTACTGGATGGCTGGAGAAAAACAAGGACCCCCTGAATGAAACAGTGGTGGGCTTGTTCCAGAAGTCCGGCATGGCACTGCTTGGCAACCTCTTTAAAGAGGAGGAGGCGGCAGGTAGGGTCAACGTTACATAATGCAGCCAATGCAACGGGGTTGAAAGCAGATGTGATCATGTCTAGGGTTTCCACACTATTCTCTGTGGGCAAGATAAGGCCCGGGGTTGTAGTGCCCTCTGCAGACAGGTAACAAACCATGCCCTGCTCTGTGATAAAACCTCTTCCATGCTGAAAGACCAACTAGCACTGTCCTTGAAAACTATGCCCCCATAGTGCACTCCAATCAGCTCACCTAGTTGGAGTGCACATTGCTGCTGGCACACACTTGTGTCTGCATGAAGCGAGGATGCAATGTGGAGTTAATGATAAACTATGGAATTCCCTCCTGGCAGTGAATGGCCTTCTGTGACCAGACAAATGTCAGGTTTCTATCAACCAGAAAACTTGCTGCCTCATCGGATTGTTGCCAGCCCAGCCTGGGGCTCTGGAATTCAAAAGATGAATGGGAAAGCTGTTTATGACAAAGGCTTTTCAAGGGTACGTCTAGACTACATGCTTCTGTCATCAGAGGCATGTAGATTAGGCTATCAGACATAGGAAAATGAAGCGGCGATTTGAATAATTGCTGCTTCATTTAAATTTACATGGCTGCCGCGCTGAGCCGACAAACAGCTGATTAGCTGTTTGTCAGCTCAGCGCGATAGTCTGGACCCGCGGGTGTCGACATCAAAGGTATTTGTCGACCACCCAGGTAAACCTCATTCCAGGAGGCATACCTGGGTGGTCGACAAATACCTTTGATGTCGCCACCCGCGCGTCCAGACTATCGCGCTGAGCCGACAAACAGCTGATCAGCTGTTTGTCGGCTCAGCGCGGCAGCCATGTAAATTTAAATGAAGCGGCGATTATTTAAATCGCTGCTTCATTTTCCTATGTCTGGTAGCCTAATCTACATGCCTCTGGCGACAGAGGCATGTAGTCTAGATGTACCCCAAGTCTCAACTTATTAGCACATGGGGTCAAATTCTCCTCTGAGGGTACATCTAGACTACACGACTTTTCTACAGGTATCCTGGAAAAGCTCTGCCACGTCCAAGGAACGTGTCCGCTTTTCCGAAATTTTTTTTGGAAAAAGCAGACGTGGTTTTTTGGCATCCCCTGTAAACCTCGTTTTACAAGGAAGAAGGGATGATCCAAAAGAGGGGTTTTTTTTATCTGACATTTGGCCGTGTGTAGACGGTCCAAAGGTCAGAAAAGCCTCTTTCAGAAGAAAAGTGGAAAAAGATCTGAAAATTTCAGTATGCAATTTGCGTATCTTTTTTCGACTTTGCTTTGTAGTGTAGACACAGCCTCAATTACCCGGGTCCCACTCCATCCAATCACAGCACAAAACAATGCAATTGCACCACAATAACCGAGAGGAGAATTTGGCCCAATGTATGTACAAAATACATGTCTCCTTTCCCTTCTTTTCCAAGGCCTGAGCTCAGCTCAGAGTCCAGGATTCCCTTGCAGTAATAAATACATTAAAAAATCCCTAAGCCTGAATAGCGTGAGAACTGTGCTGTGAGCTCCAGGCTCACAAGGGGATGTATTTGTTTTGTGTGTGACAGTACAGCACTCTCATTTAATGCACAGCTGAGTGTATCACTTCTACATTAAGCATTTTAATATTATCTTCAGCTGGTACTACCAAGAAGCAGAAGAGAGGCTCTTCTTTCATGACGGTCTCCAACTTCTATAGGGTAAGTGGCCATTTGCCACTGATGATCCATCCATTGTATTGTACTGGGGTAGGGCCCCACGCCCCCATTGGGCCAGGCACTATATACTAGGGATGTAAGAGTGTAGCCGTTTAAACGGGTGTGGAAGCACGAGCTTATTGGTTATCCAAACTACCCGGCTACACATGGCTCCCAGTAAGTTGCCTACCACCCCATGCTACTGTATTAGGGATGTTAAAAAGCATTTAATTATGAGATCATGGTTACATGGCTACACAAGGGCAGACAGAGGCTCCCACCTACTACCCTTCACTGCTGTCTCTGTAGTTGATTAACCATGTAACCACTGAAAATTACTGTGGTTACACATGGCAGGCCCTGGCTCCTGCCTGCCACCCCACTCTTGGGGAGCTGGCTGCTGTCTCTTAAAAGCCAGCTCCCCATGCATACCCATCTCCCCTTCCCCCAATGCTGCTGCCTCTGATACTGAAGCAGCAGTGCGGGTGGGGGGAGACTGTGTATTACACTGCATGTTAACCAATGAGACTGTGTAAACGGTTACACTTTCATATCCCTACTCTGTATCAGAGGCAGCAGCTGGCTCCCCAGGAGTGGGGCGGTAGGCAGGAGCCAGTAGCTGCCATGTGTAACCACTAAAAGTTTCAGGGGTTACACGGTTAATTAATTACATGCATTTTAACGTCCCTACTATACACACATGATAGACAGAGGCCATGCCCTAAGGAACAGTCTAGGAGATGAGCTAGGAATTATAGCTGCATTCTACGAATTATTTTGAGGGAGAGTTCTTTGTCCTATGTTATACAAAAAGTCAGACAAATTGATCAGTGGTCCCTTCTGGCCTTGGAATCTAAGTTTTAGAAAAGATCCAACAGGTAGACATGACCAATCGAGGCTGGGAGCACAAGAGAACAGTGAGATAGTTTATGAATAAGAACAACATTGGTTGCCTAAGATCACATCAGCTGCCTTGTAGAACTGAATCTCCAGGATTCAGAACCCTCTTGATCACCCCTGGGGGGAGGTGTCGTCAAACATTCATCCATGCAACACTCTTCATCTGGGCTGTGCAGCATCAAGCCTGGACCTGCATCCTTTTGCTATCTTTGCAACTGGGCAGCGTGGATTAACTTACTGTGCATGAAGCACTGGAATGAGTTGCCGAGGGAGGTTGTAGAATCACCATCATTTGAGATTCTAAAGAGCAGGTTAGACAAACACCTGTCAGGGATGGTTTAGATGGTGCTTGGTCCTGCCATGAGTGCAGGGGACTGGACTAGATGACCTCTCAAGGTCCCTGCCAGTCCTGGGAGTCTGATTTAAGACCTCTCTCTTCTGCTTGCCTCACCCACTTTTATTGATCTTCTTCAGGAGCAGCTGAATAAGCTGATGACCACTCTGCATAGCACGGCCCCCCATTTTGTACGCTGCATCATTCCAAACGAGTTCAAGCAGTCTGGTAAGTATCTGCAGAGCCACTGAACACACTCGTGCAAAGGGACACAAAGCCTTCAGCATTAGCTTTGGCTGGCTGAACAGCAAAGGTCTACCCAGTACTGGAAGTACATGGGCCATCGCTTCATAGAACACCTCCATGTCCCCTAAAGGCAATATTAGTATGCAACAAGACAGTGTGGCTAATGAACCCTTCATTCCTCCATGGATATCCAATAAATAGGATCACCAAACTGGATAAATTGATACCATCAACTGTCAGCCTACATTGTCTGTGACTTACTCCTTCATTGCAGGATCAATTAGGGAGACAGTGGCTGAAAGAGAAGACTCTTGTTCTGACTGAAATCTTTGTGATCAAATCGACTGGGAAGGAAAGTGATAAAAAGTGTGCAGGCCAGATTAAGACATGCAGAGATCCTAAACTACATCAGGCTTAAGAGATCCCATTGCATTACCAAAAAATATGTATTCTTCTAACAGAAAGCACAATGAAAATAGAAATACAAAAGTTTTATATTTGCATATCAACTGGTACATAGGCAAGGATGCGACTAACAACCAATAATTTTTTTTTTCATTTAGAGGCTCCTCAACATCAGAGGCCCTAATCTGCCACTTACTTATCTTGTGTGTAAATCTGGCACTGCACATGGGCTTCTGTTCAAGGATGGTTATTTCCCTTTAACTCCTTATCTACTCCAAAATCTGCTTTTGGGCTGATAAGTGTGCTAGACAATTCAGCTCCTGGATTTCCATCCGTGTTAGTGGAATCCCAACAGCACAGTCATTGCAAGGGGACAGTGTGTGAATTCTTCCATTGCCAATCTCTCCCTTTCCATTTTTGTCTAGCTGAAGGCAAACAGCACGAGTAGCTCCCATTGTTTTCCTCCCCTCTGGCTCCGTAAGGAGAAGGGCTGACCTGGACTCTGGTTTTTTTTGTAGGGGTGGCAGATGCTCACTTGATCTTGCACCAACTGGCCTGTAATGGAGTGCTGGAGGGCATCCGTATTTGCAGGAAGGGCTTTCCTAACAGACTGCAGTATCCTGAATTCAAGCAGAGGTGAATGTTTGTATTCTTCTGCCCATTTGTTATAGTTTGGGAGGATGGGCTCCTATGACATACTATATAGTAACCTCCTTGGACAATCAGGAGGTGGAGGAGCAGTGGATACTCCATTCCTAACCCTCCACTTCCTTTCCTCCAGGAACTCTTATTAAGTAAAGATGAGAAGCTAGGAATGGGTGACAGGAGATGGATCGCTTGAGGATCACTTGTTCTGTTCATTCCCTCTGGGACATGTGGCATTGGCCGCTGTCAGAAGACAGGATACTGGGCTAAGTAGACCTTCGATTTGACCCAGTATGGCTGTTCTTACGTAGAAACAGAGATGGTTATAAACTCCTCACAGCTGGGAATGGTGCAGTAAGCCCTTTGGAGACATTTGCTAGAAAAGACTGAGATGGAAGAAGATATTAGCCCTTGCCTTGCTTTTCTACACTGGTCCTAATAATGACCCCTTCGTCATTACACGTCTTTCTCATTACAGATATCAAGTCTTGAACCCCAATGTAATCCCTCAGGGATTTGTGGACAATAAGAAAGCATCAGAACTGCTGCTTGGCTCTATTGAGCTGGCGGAAAATGAATACAAAATTGGGCATACCAAGGTACTGTGTTTTCTTACCAAATTAAGCTAAATTAATCCAAGGCCAATGTAAGTGTGTCCATGCAGGGAACTGCACCAGGTCAGGCTGATTTCAAAACAGATTTCTATTCAAGCATCGGGAATAAGAGTTAAAAGTTCCTGAGCAATCCTTAACTCTGCCCTCTGTGCCTGCATTGCCTATTCTGTGAACGCACAACACAGTGCAATGTATGTGCTGTTTGTCAAAAGCAGCATAGTATATGCAAAGGAGTCACACTTTTATAGATGGGCCGAACCCTGGGGTCGCCTCACTTTTTACTTGCTCCTTAATATACGTCTACACTGGAAATACTGCAGTCCTTTGGTGGCACAGCTCTAGCACTGTATTATAGACACTACAGTGACAGAAAAGGTTCTTCCGTGGTTATGCTTATAAGAAGCACAGGGGATCTTTTTTTGGGGGGGAGGGAAAACACACACAGACACACACACACACACACACACAATGTTATCGTTACCACTCCATGGTCCAGATCCTTTTGCCGGCTATATTGATCACGGATAGGAAAGAGCGGGGTTCTATCAGTCCAGACCAATGCTCCAGAATCTTGACATGACAGAACCTGGATGATAACTATAACATTGATTGGCGGGACGGGGACAAAAGGGGGAGTGTCTCTGTGTGAGCACATACTGGCTGCTTTACTATTGTATTCTTAGTAAACGCGGTGTATTGCCTTTTCCCCTAAAAAGATCCCATGTGCTTCTTGTAAGTATAACACTACCACTGTAGTAAATCCTCTTCCCTGAGAAGCAGTAGCTAGAATTCTTTTGCCAACCTACCTGTGTCTACATTGGGGTTTCTGTTATCTTCATTATATTGTGCAGGGTGTGAAATTTTTTGTGACCTAGCTTCATAAAATAGACCAGGCCTTAGTCAAGCAAAAATTCCACTGGAGGAGAATTTTGTCTGACTTCAGACTGAATGGGAAAAAAAACCTCAAGTAAAGAGGCCTTGGTTTTTGCTCCTTAATGGAGCATGTCAGGAGTTAGTTTTTCTGTATGTACATTTTAGGTGATCACTTGATGAAATAAACTATTGTGATGCGCATGAAGAGGCAGAAAAATGTTCAGCTTTTTGCAGGAATTTATAATGGAATTTTCTAACTTTTATAATACTCCCACACCATTTGCTGCGTCTCTAGCATATTTCATCCTCTGATTTCAAAGTGTTTTACTATATGTCAGTGTAACGGGGTGGCACTCACTTCCCGTGAGCGCCCTGTCTGGTTGACTGCATGTGCCTGCATTGCATCAGTTTATCAGCCTCTTTTGGCTACTCAGTCCTCTGTCCGAGTCATACAGCCTGGTGTGAGTCACTCAAAATTCATTCCAGGGTACACCTCTAACAGGGACCCATTCCAGTACCTTTTGCTAGTATCTCTCTCTGTTTCTCTCTCTGTTTGTTTCTCCACTCAAATAGAGAGTAGTGTCTCCAGGACTTCCCCTCCTGGAGGTAATTTCTTCCTCCTTACCTCAGGGCGTGGATCTCAAGTCCCACAATCCACAATATTTCTCTGCATGGAGCTCTCTGTGAGGCTGCTAGTCTCTCAGCCAGCCAGTCACAGTCTACATGCCTCCAGGACTCCAGAGACACTGAGCTGACTCTGGTCCTGCAGCTTCTTCTTATAGGCCTTCCTGGCCCCTGATTGGCTGGTTTCTCTGCAGCCATTCTAGCTTTCTTGGAGGACTTCTCTATGGCCCTTTTCTGGCCTGTCTGGTCCGCCCAATCACAGTCAGTTAATTAAATCCACCAGTGATTCTGTTGTTATCCTCATTTCACTATTAAAGGAACACAGGCAGAGAGAGCATAAGAGATGTCACTTAGGACACACAGCAAGTCAGTGCTAGAGCCTGAAATAGAACCCCAGAGTCTTGACCCCAGTCCCTTGCTCATAAAAATTTCAACTTTAATATTTTATTATTATATAATTCTGTGTACCTATAGTGATAGTAAATGCAGGTGAAGAGTCAGACAAGTCAATGAAGGCAGAAACCCATATATGGAAACAAAAAGGGGTCTAGCAGCCCTGAATAAGCCCAGATATCCTAGTAAGTCTAGAGACAGGGTCAGAATTTCATAGATTTAAAGTTCTGGTGCATGGCTTGGAATGTTAAATCCTAAGTCTTCTCTTGCTCTTCAAGGTGTTCTTCCGTGCCGGAGTCCTGGCCAAACTGGAAGACATGCGTGATGATCGTCTAGCAAAGATCATGACCATGTTGCAGTGCCGTCTTCGTGGCTTCCTGATGAGGATTGAGTTCAAAAAGATGCTGGAAAGAAGGTATCTCTTTGAAATGGGAGACACCACCTCGTGCATCCGAGAGAGCACTAGGAACAATTGCTAACATGCTTCATTCTCTATGAGGCACCAGGAAATGAGTCTTGGATTCCAACCCATAATCCGTGCACACAACCAAAGTAAAGGAGCCATGCAATGTGGGATCTACATGGGGGAGTCAAAGCATTTAACAGTCCAACCCTTCTGGCTACATAGGTGCAGTAAAGCCATGCTGCAGCCACAGGACTACAATAGCACCACTGCCCCCCGTGCATCTACCCTACAGGGGATACCAGTTGGTGGTTCTGTGTAGTGAAGGAGCTACATAAACTCTGCTAGTATTTAGGAACCTGATTGTACATTGTGGTGCAGTAAGTCCTTTGGCACATGGCTTCTAGGCACACAGCTGGTGGAGCTCAAAAGTGGAGCCTTAATGCTTTGGTCCTATTCTGTGCAGTAGCACAGCATTATTTCGGCAGGCATCAGGGGGTATTTCTGGCTGCAGGATGCGGGAGCAGGGGGAAAGGAGGCAGTATTTCCAGCTGCTGCACCATAGAACACTAGAACTGGAAGGGACCTCGAGAGGTCATCAAGTCCAGTCCCCTGCCCTCATGACAGGATCCAGTATTGTAGAACATCCCTGATAGATGTCTATCTAACCTGTTCTTAAATATCTCCAGAGATGGAGATTTCTCAACCTCCCTAGGCAACTTATTCCAGTGTTTGACCACCCTGACAGTTAGGAAGTTTTTCCTAATATCTAACCTAAACCTCCTTTACTGCAGTTTAAGCCCATTGCGTCTTGTCCTATCCTCAGAGGCCAAGGACAACATTATTTCTCCCTCCTCCTTGTGACACCCTTTTAGATGCCTGAAAACATGTCCTCTCTCAGTCTTCTCCTTTCCAAACTAAATAAGCCCAATTCTTTCAGTCTTCCTTCATAGGTCCTATCCCCTATGGGTCAGGACCCAAATATGGGTTGCCCTTACATTTCAAAAGGGTTGCCAAGTGTCTCCCCCGATGGCTCTGCCCTCCCTCCTCCCCCCGTTTTTGAATTGCTTTGGGTCACCAAGTCTTCCTGAATTGTCAAAATGGGTCCCCATCTGGGAAAGGTTGGGAACTGCTGCTCTAGACCTTTAATCATTCTTGTTGCTCTTAGAATCATAGAATACTAGGACTGGAAGGGGACTCTTCTCTGGACTCTCTCCAATTTCTCCACATCTTTCTTGAAATGCGGTGCCCAGAACTGGACACGATACTCCAATTGAGGCCTAATCAGCACAGAGTAGAGCGGACGAATGACTTCTTGTGTCTTGCTCACAACACTCCTGTTAATGCAGCCCAGAATCGTGTTTGCTTTTTTTGCAACAGTGTCACAGTGTTGACTCATTTAACTTGTGGCCCACTATGATCCTTTTTTCCGCATGAAACACCGTGTTCTATTTCAGGGGCACCAGAAAAGAGGAGACTGAGGGGGCATATGATAGAGGTCTATAAAATCATGAGTGGTGTGGAGAGGGCGGATAAAGAAAAGTTATTTATTAGTTCCCTAAATAGAAGAACTAGAGGACACCAAATGAAATTAATGGGGAGCAGGTTTAAAACTAATAAAAGAAAGTTCTTCTTCACACAGCGTGTAGTCAACCTGTGGAACTCCTTGCCAGAGGAGGCTATGAAGGCTAGGACTATAATAGAGTTTAAAGAGAAGTTAGATAATTTCATGGAGGTTAGGTCCATAAAAGGCTATTAGCCAGGGGATAAAATGGTATCCTTGGCCTCTGTTTGTCAGAGGCTGGAGAGGGATGGCAGGAGACAAATCGCTTGATCATTGTCTTCAGTCCACCCTCTCTGGGGCACCTGGTGTTGGCCACTGTCGGTAGACAGGATACTGGGCTAGATGGACCTTTTGTCTGACCCAGTACGGCCGTTCTTATGTTCATGCTTTCAAACCCAATATAACCCTGTCACCCTTTTGCTACCTCATCCTAATGCTGCTGACTATTCTTGCATCTGGAAGAAGACTGCTCCATCCATTCCGACCCCATGCCACCAGAGTAAACCCACCCATACAATAAACACTGCCTTTGAAAATAATAGCTGAGTTAGGAAACCATCCGGGTAAATGAAGAGAAAACTCCCATTGCCAATGGAGAAGTATGAGTTCAGCATATAAGAATGAACTGAAAACTACATCTGTCAAATAGTCCCCTCGCTTCATACCAAGACATTGTATTGATGTCTCAACCACAGTCACACTGCCAGGAAACCGGTGACTGTTTCTAAGCCACCCAACCTGTTCTGTTTCATTACAGGCTAGGCCTGATCTTGATTCAGAGGAATGTTCGCAAATTCCTGCAGCTGCGCTTCTGGGGCTGGTGGAAATTGTATAACAAGGTGAGAACCCTGCTCCCCACATGAAGCACGCACATACACACCACGCTGTACCTGCATCTGCAGGATGAAATAAAAGCAGCTGCAAGCGCTGGCAAGAGACAGAGTGTTTGGATTTTGAAGATAAGGGTGGAAAAAAGAATTGCCTTGCCCAGTTATTCAGTGACAAGTCAATACACTCTGCATGCCAGTGACTTTCTTGTTAATTGTTAACCAGGAAAGAGGCATGAATGATTTCCTTCCAAGCCAGAGGAGTCTGGAAATGGAGGACACTTTAAAATCTGAACCTGAGCCTGCCACCTCCAGGGAATGGGAGTGAGGTTCTTTAGGAAAATCAAGCCCTGGATCTCCTTCCACCAAAACATAAAATTCAACTGTGCCTTAAGCGGCTAGGTGTTGGCGTACTCAATTCTGGGGATGGATTCTGGCTATTAATTAAATCCAGAAATCCAGAACAAAGTTTCTCGGGACATTTCCCCACCAGCTCAGAAAGATGTGGCCTAAATAGTTCAGATGAGCCAGATTCTGCAGGACTGGCTTCTTTTTTCTTCTCCTAGGCCTATTAAGATGAAGATTTTTGGTGGAAGGGGACAGAAAGGAGCACTGGCCAACATATTCATGCTTAGTGGTTGCTGAAGGACCTATATGCCAATTTAAGGCCAAACTTAAACATGGGGGAAGCTAAACAGCACCTGACCAATTTACCTGTGTATCCTTTGGGAGCAGAGCTCCCTCATCTGCACATGCATAATTGATGTTGCACACCTTCATATTCATTATTCAACCCCCTTTTTGTGTGCGTGCAAATGTGAACTGGGGCTTTTGCATGTGGGCAGGACAAGCCATTAAAAATGTGGACCCAATGTCCACAATGTACCTGACATTCAGCACCTCAGGAGCAGAGACATGGATCCTCAAAGGTATTAAGATGTCTTACTTTCCCATTGAAATAAATACCTTGGAAGATCTGAGCAAAGAGCATTCATAAGACATTAAGTCAGACTTTGATCTCAGGCTATGTCTAGACTGCAGGCTTTTTCCGGAAGAAGCTTTTCCAGAAGAGATCTTCCAAAAAAACTTCTTCCGAAAGAGAGCATCCACACACAAAGCACATCGAAAAAGCGATCTGCTTTTTTGAAAGATAGCGTCCAGACTGAATGGATGCTCTCTCGCATGTAAGTGTGATTGCTATGGATGGAATGGCCACCAGGGCACCTGTGCTTTTTCCTCTTTCCTCTTCTTGCAAAAGAACTCCCTCTTCCCCATCTTTTTTGCAAAAAGTTCTTTTGGAAAAAGGCTTCTTCCTCATAGAAAGAGGTTTACCAGTGTCAGAAAAACCCCTCTGCTCTTTTGATTTTCTTTCAAAAGAACGCGATTGCGGTGTGGACGTAATTGACGGGTTTTGGTTTTTTTTTTTTGAAAAATGGCTGTTTTTCAAAAAAAACCTCTGTAGTGTAGACATACCCTCAGTTACACTGGTGTGTCTCTGCAGCCGCTCTAATAATGTCAGTGGAGGTCAGAATCTGACAAACTGTCTTGGATCTCTTTGCTGAGGCCTAGAATGGAAGCACTCTGCACTGAACCAGTCAGAAAGAAAGAAATCCACCCAGGAGCATTGAGAAGACCCATTTGTGACCCTCTCTGGTTGAACTGCTTGCTTGCAGGTGAAGCCCTTGCTGAACGTGGCCCGACAGGAGGATGAGATGAAGGCAAAGGAAGAGGAGCTGAGGAACGCCATGTCAAAGACTCAGGAGCTGATTGACCGTGTCAAACAGCTGGAGGAGATGACTGCCACCCTGAGCCAAGAGAAGAAGGACCTCACCATCCAGCTGGAGGCTGTGAGTTTTCCAAAAAAGGATGGGTACTGGTTCTGTCTCTTCCTTGGGCCCGTAAGAGGGCACTGGCCATAAGCTCTGCAAATGATTCATAAAAGGGCTTAAGAATATGGACTGAGTCCAGAGTGGTGGGAGATGGAAAGTGAGAGTCCCTGAGAAACACAACAGGTCAAATTAAAACCCAACTCTTCTGCAAAGAGTAAAAGGCAGAACAGCTTTGTGGTGAGAGCCAGGAAATGAGCGTCAGGAGTTCTGGGTTCTCATCCTGCCTTGGCCACTGCGTGGTCTTAAGCAAGCTACCTGAGGAAGCATTTTCAAATGTATGCTCTAATGTGGGTTCTTCCATGTTTGGGTGCACAACTTGAAATGCTAATGGGCCAATTTTCAGGGGTGCTGTGCAACTCCATCTCCAGCTAGAGTCCAGGTGCCTTTCATGTCCTAGCATAGCTGACAGGGCTTTGGGGGAGCAGCCCAGACCCACTGTATATGGATATTTGATGCCACAGGAGACGAGAGACACAATAGCCTCTAAAATGATCAAGGTTGCATCTTCCTGCCTCTGTTAGGAACAAGAGAACTTGACAGATGCTGAGGAGAGGCTGACCCAGCTGGTGAAATCTAAGATGGACATGGAGAGCCAGATCGCTGATATGAAGGAACGCCTGGAAGAAGAGGAGGGAACAGCCTCTTCCCTGAGTGCCCACAAGCGCAAGCTGGAAGGGGAGCTCAATGACCTGAAGCGTGACTTGGAAGGGTTGGAAACCACCTTGGCTAAGACCGAGAAAGAGAAGCAGGTACGAAGCATCGTCTTTTTCGTAAGCTCTCGCTGCCTTGCCCTTTAGGGAAATAGCCACTGTCGAGAGCAGGAAACCAACCAGCAAAGCTCCCCCAGTCTGAATCAGGGCCAGCCCACAACATTTTGGCACCTGAGGCGAGGAGCTCAAATGATGCCCCCATACCTCTTCGCTGCACCAGCAGCAGACACAATTTTCTACACTCTGGGTCCTAGTGGTGTCCCCCCACAGACTGGCACCTGAGACGGCCACCTCAGTTCGCCTCATGGTAAGGCCAGCCCTGGTCTGTTTGCCTTTTGAGACACTGGCTCGGAAGCTCTCAGCTGTTCCCTCTCTAGTATTCAATATTCTCTCTTCCATTAGTCCCTAAAAATCTGCTATTCCTTCTGTCTTGAGCTGGGAAGGACCTGAATCTACAACTCTCCTTATTGTCCCATACTAGGAGAGGTAATTTCCCTGTAACACCCAGGGTTTCCTCTATAACTCTACAGAGGCCTTCAGAGAACCCTTCCACCTCTGTGTTAATTACAGCCCTCCTCACACTGCAGATGTACTGGGTCTTTGCTTATAAAATATGCCCATATGAGTCCCTTTCCCCACAGTTTCCTTTTATCTAAGTGTGAGGGATACTCTGGCTGCTCCCCATCAAACATTTCTTATTTAGAACAGTCACAGAAGGTTTAAATGCATTAAGTTATTGCCTTGTCATGTCAGTGTGATATGGTCCCTGGGGCACAGTCAGCCAACGCTTCCCCTGGAAATAGTGTTATCCCGACAGAAAGCATGACAGGATCCTTGGACTTCAAGACCCAGACATTTAGCATGTGGGGGAGGTAAACAACAGAGGTCCAGGTTCTGACCTTCCCAGAGCTGGAAATCTGCTAAAAGTGTATGTGTCTGGCCGTGACCTCTTCTCTGCAGGCGTTAGACCACAGAGTGCGAACCCTGAGTTCGGATCTCTCTGTCCGGGACGACACAATCGCTAAACTCCAGAAGGAGAAGAGGGCCTTGGAGGAGCTGCACCAGGTAGGAAGTTCTGCTCTGTTTTCTTTATTGCACTCCAGTCACACCTCAGGGGTGTGCTCTGCTAAAGGAGAAATAGCGTCCTTCTCTTCAGGCTATTGAGAGATGACAGTGGCTGCACAAATGGGAAAGGACCCCAGGTGTCAGTCACGCTGGAGATCGGTGTTCTACAAATTATACATTGCAGAAGAATAAAATCTTGCTCCTTTGCACCCATGGCCAAGAGATCTATTGTGAGCAGCTGAATTTTGTGTGCACAAATGCAAAACACCTCCTGCTGGGTGTGCATGTTGTTTATTAGCTCCTCTGGCCAGGAACGGTGTTTGTCTTACATACTGTGCCAAAGCTGCAGTCAAAGTCCATTCTTTGCTGCACTGGGCTCCTCAAGCAGACATGGTTAAGGCACATCTGTTTCCACAGCATAGACATGTAGTCTTAATAATTAACTACAGCGTTACTAATAGTACCAAATTAGTAAATGTTCTGCTGGCTATTTTTCCATACAGAACAACATCCTACAGGTGAGCTTACTAGATTTTCATCTCTTACACCTTTGCTGAGCTAGGAGGAGACTGCCATTTTTTTGGATGCAGATGTTGGTATCTGGATTACCCAAGTGCAAACCTCACAATAGATATGGTCATTGGACCAGATCCCACAGGTCTTGCTGTCTGCTTCCACAAAGCTCCCATTAACATGAATGGGTCTTTGGGCTGAATTTGGCCAGAGTAAAGAGGACTTGGGATTGTTAATATCATCTATTGCATTTAATACCACACCTGGAAATTATATGAATCATTCATAAACCTGTTAAACTGAAGAGTCTTCACTGAGAGTCACTGTGGTTTGGGGTGGGCCAAGAGATGGCATGTTTCTTTCTCATTGTCAGGACTGTGGTACTAGTCTTCCAGCAAACTCAGTGCCCTGATGATGGTCTTCTTCTCTGTGTCTCTCTTCCTAGAAAACACTAGATGACCTGCAAGCTGAGGAGGACAAAGTGAACCATCTGACCAAGAACAACAGCAAACTTACCACTCAGCTACACGAGGTGAGGACTGGTGGGTCTGACACTGACATTTCATTCATCCCTTTGTGATGACTTGTTTCCAAGGAACGTTCGGTGCCTCTGAAGAACATCTAGGCTATGTCTAGACTGCAGGCTTCTTTCGAAAGAGGCTCTTTCGAAAGCATCTTTCGAAAGAGCCTCTTTCAAAAGATCGTGTCTAGACTGCAGGCAGATCTTTCGAAAGAGAAATCCGCTTTTTCGAAAGAGAGCACCCAGTGAGTCTGGATGCTCTCTTTCGAAGACGGCCTCTTTACATTGAAGAACGCCTTCTTTCGAAAGAGGAACTTTCGAAAGAAGGCGTTCTTCCTCGTGAAACGAGGTTTACCGCCATCGAAAGAAAAGCCGCGTTCTTTCGAAATAATTTCGAAAGAACGCGGCTTGAGTCTGGACGCAGGGGAAGTTTTTTCGGGAAAAGGCTACTTTTCCCGAAAAAACCCCTGAGTCTGGACACGGCCTTACTGAACATCTACTGGATCATCTATGTGATCATGACAGAGGGCTTGTCTCTACCCCGCCAGCTTTTTCAAATTCTTGCAGCCAACGTTTCTTCTCTCTTCTCTCTGATTAGCTGGAGGACAACTGGGAGCAGGAAAAGAAGATCCGTGCCGAGGTGGAGAAGGCCCGACGGAAGGCAGAGGGCGACCTGAAGATGACCATTGAAAACCTCAATGAGATGGAGCGAGCCAAACTGGACTTAGAGGAGGTTGTTAAGAAGTAAGTGCCAGTCCATACAGAATCTCATTGTGTGGTGGATTCTCCTGAGTCAAAACAGGACAGCACCATGGATCTGATGGTGTTAATTATACCTGAAGGCCTCTTCATTAGAAATCCATTAGTAAGAGGTCTTCCTTGTAACCTGGGATCCTAGAAATCCATTACTAACCTAATGCCAAGAGAAAGTGATTTCTAATGGTTAGAGAAGAGGACTATGAGACAGGATTAATGTTCCCTCTAATCTTTTCCAACAATGTGCAGAATAATTTTACATGTGCTGAGGCGCGTGTGAATGTGTACCACCAACAGAAACATAAAACCTCGCTGTGAGCACTCTGCTATTCAGCAAGGCGGTATTTTAATCTCTCCTGAGCAGCTGTCTGATCATTAGTAAGTCTCAGACGCGTAGCTGTGTTAGTTTGTAACTTTAAAAAACAAGTAGTCCTGTGCCACCTTAGAGACTAACTAAAATATATAGAGTATCATGAACGTTCGTGGGCAAACCTGACTTCATTTGAAGAAGTGTGTTTTGCCTATGAAAGCTCATGATACTATATATTTTGTTAGTCTCTAAGGTACCACAGAACTACTCATTGATCTTTAATTTAGTAAGTCAATCTCTCTATTTTCCCTCTTACAAAATGAGTATAATCAGACCTACTTCAATAGGGTGTTGAGAATCTTGATGATTCCTATTTATATAAAGCTTTGTGATCCTTCGATAAAAGCTGTTCTAGAAATGCAAAGTATTATTGCTAATCAGATTATTATAGTGTCACCATTGACTACCTTACTGATGGGTCTGCCAGCATTTCTCTGGCATTCCTCTCCTTCAAAATTAACGTTAAGGACACACATTCACAATTATGTATTATCGGAACCACTGCTATTGTTAGTTAAATTGCAGTACCTAAGTCAGGGGTGGGCAAAAGGACCTTCGCGGGCCAGATGTGGCCTGCCAAGCGGGCTGATCCAGCCCGTGGAGGCCCTGCCGCTCCCCTGCCCCCAGGGCAACCAAGGTCTGAGAGTGTGGGAAGTGCATGAAGTTTCCTCTGCCCTGCCCCCGCCCTGCAAGGAACATGTGATAGGTAAAAGAGCCACGTGCTCCTGGCAGGTGGGAGGAGACTTCACACACTCCGCCCCCACAAGCCCTGATTGGCCTGGGGGCAGAAGAAGGAGCATGCAAAGTCTCCTCCCACCACCAGGGGCACAGGTGCCTAAGGGAAACTTCTGGTGGGGGTGCAAAGACTTCACTCACTCCCCTACCACCAGACCAATCAGAGGCTGTGCAGGAAAGCAGGGAAGTATCCTAGCCCCACCTCTTCCAGTGTGGCCCAGGGCCACTTCAAAAATTTCGGAAGTAGCCCCTGGTACAAAATTATTGCCCTCCCCTGAGCTAAGCCCTTAATTAGTAGGTGCAAAGCTTGATCATGTGAGTCCTAGCACACAGCTCAGCAGAAAATGCAAGGCTGTTGTGTCCCCGTGCAAGGGAAGCTGAGTGCAGACACAAGAACGGGTAAACACAAAAATCACTTCTCTGCACAGAGTGAATGTACCTCTCCACTTGCCTGGGTGGCCACGCCTGTACTCTGAAGAGCATACGGTAAAAAAAGGGGCAGGGAATGGGCATGACTGAGGAGAAATGAGCTTTAAGCACTAAGGCTCATCACGCTAAAGAGGCCTGTGAATTTCCTACTTAGCCCTCAGTCCTGCATAGAGCCAAGGGTTCCTGGTGGAGTTCTTTCCCAATCCTCTGCACCCTGCTTAAAAAGGCCCTCCACCATGTGACACCCTCTCCCTGCTGAAGGAATCTCTTGTGCCTTTTCTTGCAGGCGGGACATGGAAATAAACTCAGTCACTTCTAAGGTGGAAGATGAACAGTCTCTGAATTCCACGCTGCAGAGGAAACTGAAAGAACACCAGGTGGGGAATGCTCTGACTATTCTTGCCCTCTCTTTGCATCCTATGTCAAGAGCCTCCAGTTTTCCTTTGCTAATATCAACGGGACCATCCAAACAGAGGCCAGGTCTACACCACCAGAGAAAACCGACCTAAGATACGCAATCCCAACTACGAGAACAGAGTAGCTGTAGTCAATGTACCTTAAGTCACATTTCTGCAGTGTTCCCACTGTGGAAGGTCGATGGAAGAATCTGTCCCGTTGAATTCCCTTACTCCTCGCAACCAGGTGGAGTACTAGGGTCGACGGGGTACTATCTGCACTTGATTTAGCAGGTCTGTATTAGACCTGCTAAATTGAATCCTGCAAAATCAATCTCTGGAGCTTCGATCTCAGGGTAAGTGAAGACAAGCCCTCACAGGAAAAGTCAATTCACTGGCTTTCTAGGGTGCTGGATTGGTCTGTAGGGATCCATGTCATCTGTGACAAAGGACAATGACACCACTCTAAAACTCCTCAAACCTTAGTCTAATAACACCCAGCCTTTGTGGCTAGAACCAGAGTCTCCTCTCTGGTCCATTGGTGTAAACTGGTGCTGTAAACTCTGCTGAAGTCAATGAAGTTACTCCAGGTTCACACCAGTTTAAATGAGAGCACTGCTCACTCCCTGGTGGGGTGGTCGCTATTACCCTTTCCTTACAAATATAAATGTCAATTTCCTCTTCTTCTATGTAAATTTTACTAAGAAACCCAATGCAAAACAGCCATCCAGCTCTTTTAAATCTAGCCTGTTCAAATGGAGACAGAGTCCTGTCATTTGTAGGGCCTCGGGACTCTTCTGCTACAGTACATCATACACTAATTAGTGAGACTCTTCCTTTTCCAGGTTAATATGACTCACAAAGTTCAGCTCAGATGCAGCACCTGTGTGGGTCTTTTTCAGGGAAATGCTGCTTCCTCCCCGCCCCCCCCCCCCCAGCTGCTCTGTCTGACGCCCCAGGATACGGCGTTGCTCGCCCCACAACTCACCATGAGTCAGTGGCACAGTCAGCTCTGAGCTCTGCCCTGTCTTTTGTTCCAGCTCCTTACACTAAACCCTCTTTCCTTTTATGGCTGGAAAAGTGCAGCCTCTGCTTTGAACTTAGAACGCATCACTGACGTCCCGTCCCAGTGATGCAGCATGAAGGAAGGCAGGGGCGGCCCTAGACTAGCTGCCATCAACTGGTGCCCTAGGCGAACCATGCAATCGGCGCCCCCACCTCCAAACCCCTCCATGATATTGCACCACCATTTGGCACCCATTTAACTTGGCGGCCTAGACGACCACCTAGTTCGCCTATATGGACGGGCCGCCCCTGAAGGAAGGCGATCTAGTGCAGGCCTCTCTTGGTCTGTATCTACCGCACTCCGCTGGCTGGTCTTTGTCATCAAACCAAGGACAGCGAGTCCTATGAAATTTCCCTTCCCCTCTGCAAGAGGGGAGAAAGTTGTGCAGCAGGGAAGATGGATCCTAGTCAAAGGTCCCAGCCCACAGAAGAGAGCCGGGGCTTAAGGCAGCCAAACTACGATTCCCAGGAGGGACAATGGGTGCCATTTTGAATCGGAGTATTTCTGGTTTCGGTTTGAATATTTCACTGAAAAGTCAAAATTCTTCATTCAAAAAAGCCAATTTTCTAACCAGCTCGACTACCAAGCTTCTGAGCCTGCACGGGCTCATGTGAACGATTCTGCTTTTGGTTTCCCCATATACACTGGCGGGCCCACCAAACGGGGGAGGGGAGACAAATGGGGCAGTTACCCTGGGGCTTGGCAATTCAAAGGGATCCAGGGCTTTCGGCCACTACTATTTGGGCAGTGGGACGCCTCAGACCCCTTAAATTGCTGGAGAGCTGCACTGTGTGCTCTGTGCAGCTCTGAGAGCTGTGGGGGGTAGCCCAGCACGCGGTCTGGGTGGTGCTGAGGGCTGGCTACATGTCCGCCTCCCTTCCATCCAAGGCCCTGTCCCTTCTGAGGCTTGGAGACAGGCCCCTCACACACCTTGTCTAGGGGCGTGCAGACGCTGTCACCCCTCCTTCCTTCCCCTCCCCCGGTAAGTTGTCCATCTTTGCAAGGACCAGCTACCCACACAACACACTCATCAGGAGCAAGAAGAAAGTCCTGTTGTCAAACAGAGCTTGAATGTTGGTTTTCTCCAGTTTATTTAGGGCCAAATCCTACAGGCCTTGCCCAGGGAAAACTCTCACAGACTTGGCAGGTGTTCTGATGGAGCAGAGACATGAGAATTCACAGAGGTGTCCATGCAAGTTCTCTCTTATTCCCTTTGCCCGTGACACTCAGATATAAACACTGGGCGGTTTACTGCTGCTTGTTCGATCATGGATGCGCTTGTGTGTGTCTTGCAGGCCCGTATTGAGGAGCTGGAGGAAGAGCTGGAAGCTGAGCGGGCTATGAGAGCTAAGGTAAAAATACCCTTCCAAAGGGAAACCTCAGCACGCGGCCAATGCCTCTCAAAGGGAGCTCGTAAAAGACTGTAGGTTGCAAGTCCCTGATAAAAATTAGCAATGAGGTAAAGACCAGCCTTGAACTCTAGTTTGCTTTCGGTCCAGTTATCAGTGGGCAGGTGATCACATTACAAGAACCTACCAGCATGTAGCAGCCCTCTGGTTTGAAATCTGTGTAAAGGGAATAGGCCATGAAGAAAGAACTACCTACCTATGGCAAACAGGAGCAGATGAGTTTGAGTTTGAGGGAAAATCTGGGGCAAAACTGGGTGGATTCCATCCTGGCTTTTATAAATATTCCCTCTTGCACTTTACAGATATGTAACTATATATGTATATCGTATAATAAACTGTATGCGTGCAACTCCCTAAGCAAATTGTAGGGAACTGACTGATAACTGTATTATCGGATCTAGTAATAGCAGAAAAGGCTGTAGATAATTAACCTTCCAAAAGGATATACTGTAAAAAAAAATGCCCTACACACTCTCTGTGGCTAATATGAATGGGCAGCATGAATACGTAACTGTTCCTTTACAAAAGACAACTAATTAATTCTCCACCAAGCTGAGGCAGGCAAGTGTTATTAGTCCCATTGCACAAAGGAGGAAATTGAGACCTGGCAGGATTTGCCCATGGACACAGCGGACAGCAGTGTTAGAGCAGGAATCAGAATTCAGGAATTACAGGATTCTGTGCTCCCACTGGGCCTTGCTGTCACTGGGGTTGTTCCTGAAATAACGTTCTTTGTTTAAAAAAAAAAAAAAAAAAAAGCCACGGCAGAATGTAGGTGAGTCAGCGTGTACGAATTTCTTTCCTTCTCTCCCACCAGGTGGAGAAACAGCGTAACGACTTCTCCCGCGACCTTGAGGATCTCAGCGACAGATTGGAAGAGGCTGGAGGTGCCACTACTGCTCAGGTTAGGAACTGGTTGGCATCTGACCATGTGGGTCCCCCTTCTTGAAGAAAACAAAACTTTAGTGAGGTGTGAACGTCTCCAGGAGTTTTTTCAGAACGTGCACTGAGCAGGCCAGATTCAACACCCCCTTGTATCCCAAACCTTTACCAACCCTCAGCTCCCCAAAACTTTCCCCAAGCAGAATTTTGACCCCCAACAGGGGTCAGAAACTCCATGAGGTCTGCCATGAACTTCACAATTACTATTGACTTTAGAGGGACAGCACTCAGAAACTATGGTGATATGTACTAGTATAAAACTCTTAGACTTTCTGATCAGGAACTCACTTACTAGCATGAGTGCGGGGGAAGGGGCGCTGACAGATGATTTGGGTGGATTTTCCATTGATTCCACAATGAAAACATTTGGACTGAAGTCCAGAGAATGTTTGAACGTCAGCCCAGATGCTTTGCCTTCCAGGGGATCTGTTCTGGTAGCCAGACGTAAACTCATTAATGGCGTTCCATCACCAGGAGGAAGTTGGTGAAATAATTAAAGCAAGAGGAAAGGCATCGAAAAGCTTTTCTGACAAAACTGCCCTTATAGGAACATGCTGAGGATTGGCAGCTGTGCCAATCCTGTTGGATGATTTGTGCTCTGTCCCTCCCTCGCAGATCGATCAGAATCGCAAGCGGGAGGCCGAGCTGCTGAAACTGCGGCGTGAGCTGGAGGAGGCGGCTTTGCAGAGCGAAGCCACAGCCTCCACTCTGCGCAAGAAGCACGCAGACTCCATGGCAGAGATGTCAGAGCACGCGGAGAACCTCCAGAGGGTCAAATCCAAGCTGGAGAAAGACAAGCAGGTCATGAAGGCGGAGATTGAGGACCTCAGTACCACCATAGAGACCATCCAGAAATCTAAGGTAAGGAGCAAACCTTGAGTTTCTGAAACCCCTCCGGAAAGCCAGGGGGGTGCTGGATACCTTCAACATGAGCTAAAGCAGAGGCCATTTGGTCCCTTGGAGCGCCAAGCCCACATCCTGCACGCCCGATCCATACTGGTTGCTCCATTGTGATGCCAGGTGATGGGACAAACTTGGAATGCTGGGAAGCAGAACTTGGCCCTTCAAGCCAGACTTTGCTATGGTATGATTGGCCTCCCCGTTCATTTACAGCTGAATGCTGAGGCCCATGTCCGCAAGCTGGAAGACAACTTGGCTGAGGCCAATTCCAGGCTGGCTGAGATGGAGAAGAACCAGGCTGAAAATAACGCCGTCAGGACAAGACTCCAAGGTAAATGCCCTTCTCTCCTTCACCACGGTTGTACCATCCCATGCCCCACCTTCTCTTCCCCCTCCTCCCATCTAGCTCTGGCAGCTTTGTCACCTCTAGCCATCACTCACTCTGAAGAGTCTTTCTGGCAAGGCTGTGACAGTCCAGCCTCATCATCTCTTTCAGTTCCTCGGAGCAGAATTATTTCCTCTCACACTTCTCTTGCACTTCACTCATAGCTGAAAACAGTGAGCTGAGCCGGGAGCATGAGGAATCTCAGAGCAGGTATAACCAGATTGTCCGCATAAAGTCAACCCTCACCTCTCAGGTGGATGACTTGAAGAGGCAGCTGGATGAAGAATCCAAGGTATGGATGACAGCCCAAGAGGGGGTTACTGGCTAGAGAGTTGCACTATTTGCCACCCCATACATTACTCTCTTCAGAGTAACAACCCCTTTATTATGTTAATGACTCACCTCTAGCCAGGGAAAATTAGCCTGGGCCAATCAGCCTGGAGGTAACAAATAATACTAATCAACAGCACTTTTTGTCCATGGATCTCGGCTGTAGGCACCATTAGTCCCATTTTGCTAATAAGGGAATGAAACAGAGGGTACATCTAAACTGGGATAAAACTCCACCAGCACATCTCAGAACCAGGATCAGCTGGTTCATGGTCCCAGGTCTCAAGCTGTAGGGCTTTAAAATTGCAGTGTAGACATTCCGGCTCAGCTGGAGGCCGGGTTCTAAGATCCTGAGAGGGAGGAGATCCTCAGAGCCTGGGCTCCAGACCAAGCCAGAGCATCTATACTGAAATTTTATAGCCCCACAGCCCCCTGTCAGCTTGAGTCAGCTGCTCCAGGCCAGCTATGACCTGGGTGTTTTATCACAGTGTGGTCAAACTTTCAGCACTCTAATATGAGTCCCTGGGAGAACTCAAACTAGAACACTGTTCTCCTGAATCTCTGCCCAAGACCCCAATCACTGGACCTCACTGCAGCTGACTCCAGTTGAGTTACAATTGGAACCAAAAACTCTAGGACTGTGTCTACATTGGCATGATTTTGTGCAAAAGCGGACACTTTGCACAAAAACTTGCTGCCTGTCTACACGGGCGGGGAGGTCTTGCGCAAGAACACTGACATTCTAATGTGTGAAATCAGTGCTTCTTGCACAAGAACTATGATGCTCCCACTCAGGAATAAGCCCTCTTGCCCAACTGTTCTTGTGCAAGAGGCCAGTGTAGACAGGCAATATGAATTTCTTGCTTAAAAAAGCCCGATGGCTAAAATGGCCCTCGGAGCTTTCTTGTGCAAGAGAGCGTCTACACTGGCACGGACGCTCGTGCGCAAAAACACATCTCTTGCACAAAGGCACATGCCAGTGTAGACGCTGTCTTGTGCAAATACTTTAACGCAAGAACTCTTGCGTTAAAGAGTATTTGCGCAAGATCATGCCAATGTAGACGTAGCCTATCAGTATTGCAAGCATCTTCTCTGCCCTGGTGGCATTCAGCATATTCTGCAAGCAGGCTCGATTTACCTGTTGAATCTCTCTACTGGTGTCAGTCACAGCAGACACCTCTCTCTCTGTGCTTAAAACGCACAGAATGGGCGTTCCATAGTAAATAAAGTGAAACAGCATCCCAAAGCATTGAGTGTGGTGAAAGGCTGCATCCTGCTCTCAGTTATATAAGTGCATGTGTGACTCATTCAGAGCAAAACAGTTACATCCCTGCATGGAGAGCAGAAATTGGCCCTGTGGCCATGAATGGGTTTGTATTTCTGACCTGAAATTTTTCGAGCAGGCTCAGAATTGAGTTGTTTCATCTAAGCACCAAAAAGGCCAGGAAGTTACTCCAGTGCCTTCATTAACATAAGAATGGTTATAGTGTGTCAGAACAATAGTCCATCTAGCCCAGGATCCTGTCTTCTACCAGTGGCCAATGCCAGGTGCATCAGAGGGAATTAACAGGACAGGGAATTATCAAGTGATACATCCTGTGGTCCACTACCAGCTTCTAGCAAACAGAGGCTAGGGACACTCAGAACATGGGATTACAAACCTGTCCAGCTTGGTTAACAGCGATCAATAGACATAAGCTGCAGGGACTTGTCTAGTTCTTTTTTGAACCCTGTTGTAGTTTTGGCTCCGAAAGGGCAAGTAACTTGTGGTGGTTTTGGTATTTCTAGGCCCGTAGCACGGCTGTCGTGAGCTTGGCCAACACAAAGCACGACCTGGACCTGATGAAAGAGCAGCTGGAGGAAGAGCAAGAGGGCAAAGCCGAGCTGCAACGTCTGGTCTCCAAACTCAACACCGAAGTCACGACGTGGAGGACCAAATATGAGACAGATGCTATCCAAAGAACTGAGGAGCTGGAAGAGACCAAGTGAGCATTCGGCTTTCAAGGAGCCGGACATGGGATGGGGGTAGCCCAGGCCCGTGTTCAGGTTGGCTGTTGAAAGAGTCCAAATTTAGGGTTGTGAGCTGGTGGGACTCAACTTGAAAAAGCTAAAGAGGAAGCGAGAGCATCCCAGTCAGGAGAAAACGTGGCCTGCAATAATAAAGAAGGGATGCAGAGAGTTAAATCCCCACTGGTGACCGGTGTGAAACACAGCTGACAAGTTTCTGATCAAGGGCCAGGTTCAGATCTCCTTACTTGCTCCTGAGCCGTACTTTACTCCTCAGTCAGTCCTAGGGGAGTCAGGATCACTACTCATGGGGGGAGGGACTACTCAACCGGCACTCTGCTCCTTGGTAACGGACATGAGATGGCCAAAGCCGAAAAGGTTAAAAGCAGATCCCCTTGGCTGAGGTCCATCTGAAAAGAGCACTGTCACGTGGCGGCAGTGTGAGTGGATCTCTAAGCCCAAAAGCCTCCCTTTTAAATCCCTTGACTCGGACTGAATAGGTCTGATTTACTTTAGATTTGATGTACTGGGCATTAGCTAAGGGGAGAGAGGGCAGAATTACCCTTCCCCTTGTTGCAGTCTTAGTTGCAGTCCTTGAGACCCCTAAGTGCTGGGCCGAGGAGAGCTCAGTGCCAGCAAATCACTCAAGGGCCAAACTACAACCACTCCTTCCAGACCCTCCATGGACGAGATGAGTATGTTGCACACTGTTAAGAGGTACTGCAGGGTCTAGTCTGGCATATGCTTCCCCCCATTTCCCGCCCAGCATCTCGGGAAGTATTCTCAATGCGTAAGCATCCCAGCTCCTCAAATTCTCAGCCCCTCAGGTCCTGCTCTTGAGGAGACGTCTGCATATGCTCAGCCTCGTGCAGGCTGTGGCTCTGCCAGCCTTTTTCCTGCATTGCCGCACATGTGCTTATTTGCAAAGCCCCTCGGCAGGCGCAGTGGAATGTGATGGATTGAAAAGAACTCTGCAAAAACAAGACACAAAGTGCTGCATGTGCCATTCACAAGGCTGGACAGTACCATTCTAAGTCAGCCTTCGCAGGCCTACTGACCTTGGTAGGGCCCTCTGCTGATGAACACAGTGAACGTGCATGAGGAGGGCACAGGTGGGCAACTCTCTCCTGCCTCTTTCTTCCGCTTACCCTTTAAAACCTTCTACCCTCAGGAGAAAGCTGGCTGCTAGGCTCCAGGTGGCTGAGGAGACGGCTGAAGCTGCCCAAGCCCGGGCCGCCAGTATGGAGAAAACCAAGCAGAGACTTCAGATAGAAGTGGAAGACCTCACTCTTGACCTGGAAAAGGTAAGGGACTGGATGCTGCAGAAATGGATTCCTGGCCACAGATGCCCGAACAACACATCCCAGGAAGCCCTAGGACTTTACCCAAAGCTCACTGAAGTCCCTCTGTTGACTTCCATGGACTTTGGACCAGGCCCCTCATTCACATGGGATCTTATGGTCTCTAAGTTCCAAAGTCAAGACAAAATCTTGCATTGCCAGCAGTCGCCAGGCACTAGATGTTTCCCACTGAGTGAAAGCCCAGATGAGAGTCACAAACATTCCATATGGCTGTGCAGCATGTTGCTTTTAGTTAGACTAATTACCCAGCTTCCAGCAACAAAAAAAGCAAGAGTCCATCTGGCCAGAGAGCCCAGCCTAGCGGCAGTACTGGGTCACCCTCTTTGAAGCCAGTGTCTACAATGCCATTTTTCTTCACGTTTTCCAGTGTTGCATCACTAGTGTTTGCAGCAGTGGTGCAAACACGAGTGTGGACTGGCCACTGGTATTTTAATCCCCATGTCATCTTACCCTGCAGTCTAGACAACCAGGCAGTGAAAACACTAGTGATTGGTGCTTCCAGTCTACACTTGTGTGACCATTACTCTAGATCAGCAGTTCTCAAACTTTTTGGGCTCTGGAGCCCTTTACATGTGTAAAAATGTATGCGGATCCCCAGCGGTCCACTGATTGTATGTGTTGTACCTATCGATGTTTCCAGTTTGTCAGCCTCACAGAGCCCTTGATGACGTCAGGGCTCTGTGGAACACAGTTTGAGAAACACTGCTCTAGATGCACTAGTGAAATGAGAATAAAAATGTTAGTTTAAATCAGGGTTACAGGGTGCTCCAAAGCCCAATAAACTAAATGGGAGTTTTCCTCATGACTATAATGCACTTTGGATGAGGCCTAGGAGCTGAAAAATAGTGTTACAGCACTGGGGCAAAGGGGTATTGGGCTGTCATTTTCCTCTGAGGATGATCATCTTTGGATTGTAAGAATGCAGGGCATAGTTATGCTTAAACGCCATAAAGCTCCAGGAAAAAAATAAACTGTTATCCTTTCCCTTTTATGGTGATTCAGTTTCACACAATTTAAAACAGCCTTGGATAGCCTCCTGTTGGCAACAGTACCCAAAATGTTTTCCAAAGAGCCACAGTAGGCGACCACAAGAATTCCTAACAGCACATCTGTACGCGGTATGTCTGAATGGGCAGCCATTCGCTCCCCAGCAGCATTAACACCACAGAATGGAGAGAGAGGCTATCCCTCTGAAAGCAACGTGGTGGTCTGGTGTAATTCCTAACAGCAGGGAAAGAAAGCCAAGCCAGTAGTTTTAATCATCCATTCAGAATGATTCAGAGGAACTCTGCCAGTCACTCGAACTGCTGCCAATTTAACTGTGACTGGCTGGCAGGGCAGGCACAGAAGTGATGTGTAAAGAAAAGAACTTGTCTGTAGTGAATGCTTGGCTTGCTCCTTCCAGGCCAATGCTGCTTGTGCTGCCCTGGACAAGAAGCAAAGGGCCTTTGATAAGATGCTGGCAGAGTGGCAGCAGAAATGCGAAGAGCTGCAAGTGGAGGTGGACAATTCCCAGAAGGAATGCCGCATGTACATGACGGAGAACTTCAAGCTCAAGACAGCCTATGAGGAATCCCTAGAGCACCTGGAATCTGTTAAGAAGGAAAACAAGACCCTCCAGGGTAAGTCCTGATTCCACGTAAAAACAACCTCCACATGTCCCCAAAACCCCTGATTTACACAGAGTGAGGATGGGCTGTTGGTTTTCCCAGTTGATACTCACAGTTCTCATTGCCACTAGTGCTTTTGTTGTTGATGAATTGACTTCTGATGACCAAATTCTGCTCAGGGACTGAAATTCACCGATCTCCTGATACCTCTCCACCCACAAAGTAAACTATGAAAGTAATGTAGGTAAATGCATAGCACCAGGAGGAGCAAGAGGGGCTCAACAGACAGGAAGATTGTGCTGCAGATCAGCTGTCTCTTTGTGGGCAGTGGGATAAAATAGGGGCCTTGACCAGTGTTCCCTGTAAGCTGAGTGCTTGGAAGGCCACCCAGCAGAGATTAGCAGAGTATCCATAGTACTCACGGCCAGCAGCATGTGTTTCTACTGGTGGTGCACATCCACATTTGCCTCAGTGCACATAAAATTGATTCTACACATGGATGGAAAAAAGTAGAGGGAACATTGGCCATGACCCCGTGCAGCCCCTGAGAGCTTACTGTCACGAGAACCAGATAACAGGGGAAATGCTGGACCAGCGGTTAAAGCAATCAACCAAGATACAGAAAACTTGGATTCCATTCCCCTTTCTAACTCAGTTTTCCTGGAACCTTGAGCAAGTCATTTAATCTCTCCTTGCCTTTGTTTACCCATCTGTACAATGGGAGCACTGACATTGGCTTTCTTGACAGGGGTGCTGTGAGGAAAACTCCATGGATATTTGGGAGGAACTATGACCCTCTGGCAGTATGGCCCACAAAAAATAAATAATGATGGGCTCACAGACATAGGCCTGATACTCCTCCCACTTCACCCTTTGTTCCAGCCTACACCGGCTGGCACAGAGCCCAGATAGTGCGGAGTCAGTTTTCTTGTTGAAAGAGCAGCCATCTGAGAGGAAAAAGAAAGAAGTGCAGAAAGATTGTGGGGTATATCTTGTGCTTAAAAGGTTTCTCTTTTCCTCCTCACTGGACTCATTCCAAAGTCCAGAGTAACGTTTAGAAATGAAAGCAAAGGCCAACTGTTTGGAAGGCGAGTCTCTGAAATGTAGGGCTAGAAAGGACCTTGAGAGATTATCAAAATACTCCCACACCAGGGCTGGGGAATTAGTTGGACGCGGTTCACCAGGGGAGGCTACCGGTGCTTTATTTACCTGCGCCTCTGCAGGTATGGCTGCCTGAAGCTCCTATTGGACGTGGATCGCCGTTCTCAGCCAAAGGGAGCTGCAGGAAGTGCTGTCTGCACCACGTCCTGCAGCTCCCATTGGCTGGGAACAGCGGCCGTGGCCAATGAGAGCTTGAAGCGGCCATACCTGTGGAGGCACAGGTAAAAAAAGTGCCGGCGGCCCACAAGGGGGTAACCCTGGTGAACTGCGTCTGGCCTGCGGGACGGTTATTGCCCACTGTTGTCCTGACAGATATTTATCTCACCTGTTCTTAAAAACCTCCAATGGTGACCTAGTCTAGCACTTACTTATCCTTTACTGAGAAAGTATTCCGATTATCTAACCAAAATCTCCCTTGCTGCAGATTACGCTGATAACCTGACTGACACTATCTCAAGCCATTTTCTTTCAAATGATCAGCATGGGCAGCGCTTTTTAACAGTCCCCAGTCCAGGAAAACACCTATCACGAGAAATCTCCATTTTTCTTCCTCAGAGGAGATTAAGGATCTGATTGACCAGTTGGGTGAAGGCGGGAGAAGTGTACATGAGCTACAGAAGATAAAGAAGAAGCTGGAGGTTGAGAAGGATGAACTGCAGATGGCGCTAGAAGAAGCAGAGTCTTCCCTGGAGGTAATAATTTTATCCAGGTCTGACAAATGCACAAAGGCGACACACAAGCCTACCACACAACCTGCTGACCATATTCCAGCAGATAAATTATATAGATTTTATCTCTTCATTCCTTCACACCTCTCTCGTATGTTTGCTGGTAGGTTGAAGAAAGCAAACTGATCCGCATTCAGCTTGAACTAGCTCAGGTCAAAGCTGACATTGACAGGAGAATCCATGAGAAGGAAGAGGAATTTGAAGCTACAAGGTATGAAATATTTAAGTGCTCAAAGATACACACCCAGAGCTTTTTGGCTCAGTATGAAATGAGGAGGTGTAAGGTCCCAATGTGAATATTCTTCCATTTAACCAAAGAAGCCCACATTTGCGTGGGTGACCTGTTGGATTAGATCTGTTGTTATGGGTGTATGACCAGGGGACTTTGTCTTAAAATTAAGAAGCAGGTGAGTCTAAGAGTTTCAAGGTCAAAGCCAGCTCTCCATGTCAGCTGTGTAGTGTCACTGAAGTCTAAGGTGTTGCGCTGCATAATAAAGAACAAAATATGGTTCTTAATGCATTTCTTCTTTGCCATCAAACTAGTTCCACTATAGTTCTTAAGCTAGAGGTGCGCAGTAGGCATCCCACTAGCTGGACATGGTTTGCCAGGGTTACCTTTGGCGAGTCGCCAGACACTTTATTTACCTGCACGCCCACAGGTATGGTGGCTCACAGCTGCCACTTGCCACGGTTTGTTGTTCCCAGCCAACGGGAGCTGCGGGAAGCAGTATGGACTGGGCCACTGCTTCCTACAACTCCCATTGGCTGGAATCGGCAAACAGCAGCCAACTGGAGCGACGAGCAGCTGTACCTGCAGACACGCAAGTATATGGTGGGGAAACTTTTTTGGGCTGGGGGCCACTGAGCCACAGAAAAATCATTGGGGGGGGGCCGCACACAAGTGAGAAGAAAAAAAAAACCAACTGAGAAAAACACTCCCCACATTCCCCTTGCGCAGAAAAGCCTAGGGAGGCTCAGGCTAGTAGATTTTGTGTGCTCCAGCCCCACAGGGAAACAGTGGGGGAGGAGGGACTGGAGTGCCAGTACAAGTTCCCCAATGCTGGGGGGGGGGCCCTGAGCCTCAGGGGCCAGATCCAGACAAATCGGGGGGCACATCTAGCCCCAGGCCCTTAGGTTTCCCACCCCTGAAATAAAGCTTCTGGCAGCCCACCAGAGTCTAAACCAGGGGCGGGTAAAAGGGCCTCCACAGGCCGGATCTTGCCCGCGGAGTCCCTGCTGCTCTCCCGCCCCCAGGCCAATTAGGTCTGGGGGTGGGGTAGCCCCTCCCCTTTCCCGGTTAGGCCCTGCCCCTTCCTGTTTAGACCCCACCCCTTCTGGGTGGCCCGGGGCTACTTCAAAAATTTTTGAAGTGGCTCCCGGGCAAAAATTATTGCCCACCCTAGTCTAAACCTAGTGAACCATGTCTGGCCCGCTGCTTATTGCCCACCCATTGTAAGCCAATCTCTACCAGAGAGTAGGATGAGACTGAATATGGCAGGCAGAGTATTCCAAAACCAGGGTTCTAATACCCTCATCAGTGAGGTACATGCTGCTGGTGAGTGTTGGAGACAGAATATTGGGCTAGGTGGGACTGGATTCTCAGCTGGCCTCGCAATCTCTAGAGTTCTAGTGTTCACAAAAGGTGATGAATATTGTATCTCAGAGAAAAGTGAGAAACCACAATTATCACATGAAACTCGGGTTTCTTTCCAGTGCTTCACAGTTTCAATAGTCCATTTCATACCTATACTTCCTAGCATTACATATTCTAAGGAGGAAAGCGTTTGGGATCAGTGGGGCTGCCGGGATCTAGAATCTCATTTTCACACAGTTTCTGAATTGGTCCCTTTTTATTCTTCTTCACACAGCGTGTAGTCAACCTGTGGAACTCCTTGCCAGAGGAGGCTGTGAAGGCTAGGACTATAATAGAGTTTAAAGAGAAGCTAGATAATTTCATGGAGGTTAGGTCCATAAAAGGCTATTAGCCAGGGGATAAAATGGTGTCCCTGGCCTCTGTTTGTCAGAGGCTGGAGAGGGATGGCAGGAGACAAATTGCTTGATCATTGTCTTCAGTCCACGGGGCACCTGGTACTGACCACTGTTGGCAGACAGGCTACTGGGCTAGATGGACCTTTGGTCTGACCCAGTACGGCCGTTCTTATGTTCTTATTATTTGATGAATAATTGCTTGGTTTTACCCACCGAAAGCCAAAAGGTGGACTAGCCTCGCATGTAAGGGAATGATGCAACTTGTGCTTCATTGGACCCCACAGGAAAAATCATCAGCGTGCAATTGAGTCTTTGCAGGCAAGTCTGGAGATGGAGGCGAAGGGGCGTGCTGAAGCACTCCGCCTCAAGAAGAAGATGGAGACAGATCTGAATGAAATGGAGATCCAGCTGGACCATGCCAACAGAAACAACAGTGAGCTTGTCAAGACACTGAAAAAACTTCAGCAGCAGATCAAGGTAAACTGGAAAGGAGGAAGTAGGATATTGAAGGGAAAACTCTATAATAAAGAGTACATATAAAAAAAAGCTTAAAAAACAAGTGGTTCTGTAGCATCTTAGGGTATGTCTAGACTACATGCCTCTGCCAACAGAGGCATGTAAACTAGGCTACCCGACATAGTCAAAGAAGCCAGGGTTTAAATATCCCCGGCTTCATTAAAATAAACATGGCCGCCACGCTGTGCTGGCTCACTATGAAATGAAATTTACAAGAGCGGTCGACAAAGGCTTCCCCTGTCGACTGATCCGCGTCTTGATGTGCGCGCTGTGCCAACGATCAGCTGAGCCAGCACAGTGCAGTGGCCATGTTTATTTTAATGAAGCCGGGGATATTTTGTCGGCAGAGGCATGTAGTCTAGACATATCCTTAGAGACTAACAAAAAATATAGATAGCATCATGAGCTTTCATGGGTACAACCCACTTCTTCAGGTGACCATATAATAATTCTAGGACGTGAAATATACAGCCTAGTTTAGAGAGTCTCTGTCAGGTCAAATGTGTCCCCAAATTCAGCAAAAACAACAAGAAGTCCTGTGGCACAGATGAGCATAAGCTTTGGAAAGTCTCTAGTTCCACCAGATTCGTTCTTGTTTTTGCAGATACTAGCTAACACAGCTATCCATCTGAAACTTTTCCATCAAATTCTGATTATGTAGGTGAAGGATCTAAATCAGATGTAAATCAGGAATGTCTTCCTCCAAATAAATGGGGTACAATTGTTGTGAAAGAAGAACCAGTTGCACAAGCTTTTACAAAACCTCAGGCCAACAGGAATACTTCCATGCAGTTAAAAAAAAAGGCAGTGAAAACAGTTTTGTTTTTAACCGGCATTGTCTGGCAGAGTTTGCAAACCAAACCCAGCTTCATCACACCACTGCATAAAAACCTGAAAGCGAAATTGATTAGAAACAAACTGGAATGAAAAGTGATACTTACCAGTCTTTTTTCTTTGACCCTGCTCTGGGACATACAAAAAGAATACAAAGAGCATACAAAGGGCAAACCAATCTTAGATTAAAGGTTGTGGAGTTTTTTAAAAATTATTTTTAAAGGCCAGATATGCAGCTGGTGTAAACTAGTGTCACTGTGGTCGAACTTCTTTTGCTCTTTGACACTGGTGCAAATCAGGAGTAACTCCACTAAGTCCAAGAAGTTGCACTGGTGTAAAGAAGGCACAAGAGAAATCAGAATTGGACATCATGATGTCCCTTTAAAAGAAAGGAGAAAACGTCTCAGACACTTCACCAAAGAATCAATGCCCACAAAACAGATATTAGACAGGATCACAAAGAAAAAACAGTTTCTTGCCATTTCAACCAGAAAGGTCATTGTCTCAACGATTTGATTACCTACATCCTGCTTCAAAGACATTTTAACACCAGACTTGAAAGAGAATCCTCTGAACTGTCATTCATGCTTAAATTTGACACTTTACACCTAGGTCTTAACAAGGACTCTAATTACCTTACCCATTACAAAGATAGCTTCCCCAATTATCACCTCTAATATCATTAGCTCACAGACATTTACCTCCCCCACCCCATCCCCCTTCTGTTCTGAAATTTGATTTGTCCTTTTCATATGTGTTCTTTTTTTTTTATTGTATCCTTTGGTATATATTGTCATGCCAATTTTCTTCCACTATTTGATCTGAGGAAGTGGGTCTGGCCCATGAAAGCTCATCATCTAATAAACCATCTTGTTAGTCTTTAAAGTGCTGCATAGTCCTGTTTTTTGTTTCAGCTAATTGGTAGGCCTTCTTGTACCTCACAGCTTCTCTGCATGCTTCTTAATCATGCTGGTCCCTCTTTTGCCTTCAGGACCTTCAGATTCAGATGGATGAAGATGCTCGCCAGCATGAGGAGCTCCGGGAACAGTACAACCTCCAGGAACGCCGCCTCAGCCTGACACAGACAGAATTGGAAGAAATGCGGACTGGCCTCGAGGGCAGCGAGCGCTCTCGCAAACTCCTGGAGCAGGAGCTGATAGAAATCACCGAGAGGCACAACGAAATCAATGTCCAGGTGAAAACAAATTCCATGTTGTTACGACAGGCTCCTTGTACTGTCTGCTCCGCTGGTGGCCTTAAAAGTCCGTTGTGCTTGATGAGAATGTATTGTTCTGCAAAGAAAATGCTATGAAAGAATGCATTAAAATCAGATTGGCTTTATTAGAGCCAAATCTAGCAGCAAAATTCCCTGTGACTATTGCCAGCCTGAGCCAGGATTGCAGGATTCAACCCACAAAGTATTAAATACGACATTATTCCTGAAGGGAAAGTCCTGCGGAATTCACAACAAACTATATCCAGAGAGTTCTATTACACAAGGATGGGCTATTCAAAAACACTCAGCATTGAGCCAAGCCTATGATCTATGACTTCAGCAGGGGCAGAGTTTGCTGAGTGCTTCTGAAAATGCTACGCTAAAAATCTACAGGGTGAAATGCTGGCTCCACTGAAGTCCGTGAGAATTTTGCCATCAGCTTCACTGGTGGTGGATTTTACCCCCAGGACTTAATGAAGAGTGAGATCCATTTGATTGAACTTTTAAATCACCCTAGAGAATGCAAAGAAAATTAAATCCTGTTACAGGATTCTGTGTGCTGGTTTCAAAATGCTCCAGATGGTTTATCATTACTATTATATTCTCTAGGCCTTTTCTATAAAGGATGGACTAAATATACAAAGGGTTTCCAAAGTGGGGGAAGGTCTATAAACTGCAGGAAAGGACAATAATAGAGAGAAGCATTTGCATACTGAGATGATAATGGGATTTTGTTCATCTAAACTGAGATGTAAATGCCACTTCTGATCAGAGACATAAAAAATATAACTAATATGTTTACTTGTAACTGATGCTCAAATGAAGATGATTCAAGCTAAACAGCTGTATTCATTCCCACTAGTATTCCTGATGCTTGCTTGTTATACAAAACTAATACTACACAGCACTTATATTGTACTCTACAGCTGGGATAGTCAATTTTTTTTTTGACAATTTTGGGTCAAATGTTTGGTCAAAAATTTTTGGTCAAGGTATAATCAAAGCTTAGACTTCAGCAATAAATCAATAAATTTTGGAGACCATTCCAAAAAGTCTGGCAATCCAGATTTGGCCTGTGGTCTGCCTATTGACTACTCCTGCTCTGCTGTTGTACTGAAGATCTTGAAAGTTTATACAATGCATTTGTTAGGTTATTTAATAATGTTGCTAGGTATAATTGTCTTAACATTTAGGATCTTTACAAAAATTCTAAAACCGTACACATGAGATAACAGATGTGATTAGATGTAGGATTTTCAGATTTTCCACAAGGCAAAAGATACATATAGGCTGTAAGTTCTTTGCACGGCAACTCTGTGCATGTGGCGTGCCTATAGACTAAAATATCCAAATGCTACTGCAATATAATTTTGAAATAATAATACGTATACACACACCACAACTAAAATAAAGTAGGATTAAAATGAATGAGTTTGGTAGACAAAGGGATATAATGCATGATACAAGACTGGTTACCAAGGAAAATCTGATACACAAGTAAAATAAATATACAGGGCTAAATGCATCCCTCTTTTTGAGTCAGTGACGTGCCAAGTCATCTGCTGAAGGGTCAAATTAGAGCCCACAATGCTGGGGCATGCTGGGTTACGAAATCTTCCCTCCTCCCTCCAGAACCAAAGCCTGCTGGTGATAAAGCGCAAACTGGAGTCTGACCTTATGCGCATTACAAGCGAACATGAGGAGATGATCAGCGAGTTCCGAGCGGCCGACGAGAGAGCCAAGAAAGCCATGACTGATGTAAGTTGCATCCGGCCTTCAGGGATGGTCCCTAGAAGCCTGGGAGTTGCATATCTGCTTTTTCCTGCATTGCTCAACTTTGAAATGCATTGTTAAGGGTCAATCTTAGCACATCCATAACATTCTCCATCCCCACTGGGCTGCACACACAACAGCTCGTCTGCCTACCAATATGGCAAAAATAGATTTGGGGAAACCCATTGCTGTTCTGTCCCCCTGCTAGGGAAGGGATCTTCTACATCACTGATGACACCTGGAGAACGCCTCCATTTCCCCTTCTGTTTTGTCCCCGCATTCCTCCAGGGTTAACATTGAACCTATCATAGAGCTGGAAGAGACCTTAGAAGGCCATCAAGTCCAGCCCCCTGCCCAAGGCAGGACCAATCCCAATTAAATCAACCCAGCCAGGGCTTTGTCAAGCTGAGACTTAAACACCTCTAGGAATGGAGACTCCACTACTTCCATCCAATCATGCTTCCAACCAAAGACTGGACACCCTCCCTTTGCAGCCAGTCAAGGCCATTCATAATAGGCATGGAAAGCAGACAAGAGGCCACTGTGGAGTAAATTTCTCATTTGTCACTTAATGATTGGCACCT
This sequence comes from Pelodiscus sinensis, assembly GCF_049634645.1. Lineage (NCBI taxonomy): Eukaryota > Metazoa > Chordata > Testudines > Trionychidae > Pelodiscus > Pelodiscus sinensis. Next base: position 31,930,476 of record NC_134726.1, read on the forward strand.
GAGAAATACCATCCATAACTGTGGGTTCTTCGAAAAAGAGGCTGAACATTCTGCTCTCTTAATGCTCTCAGCTACTGCCTGTTCATACAGTGTCTTCACCTGGACCCTGGGGGAAGAAGCACAGGTTTCTGGATCCCACTCCCAGCAGCAACCCTCCCTCTCCCCAGCTCTGAAAATTGGCAGTCTTGTCAATATCATGGCCAGGAGCCATGAAATTGACAAGGTTGTCTGGCTTCCATGTGGGGAGAGAAGTTCTAGGTAGCTGTCCCCTGCTCCCAGCAGGAAACATGAAGTGGGTGTGGGTGCGGGAAGACAGCCTGCTGGGAACCTCTGGGGCAGCTGGGCTTCCAGGCCCTCTGTTCCCCACAGGTTGACTTATGCAGGTTGACTTATGTTTCTAGTGTAAATGTAACCTATGGGATGTTCTTAAGGAGAGGATGGAAAGCATAAGCAATAGATTGTTTATAGGCAGAAATTAACGACTTAATATGAGGGATGGACAATATCTTGTACTTTACCAGTTTGCTGTGATAATAAGCAAATGCAAATAGATTGGCTTGAGGCATGATCCAAAACCCATTGAAGTCAATGGGAGCTTTCTATTGACTTCAGTGAATTCGGACCAGGTTCTTAGAGAGGCAAACTGTGATGCACAGAACAGATGTCTAGATCCTGCAAAATTCCCCATATGGCAGCATATGGACATCAAGTCTAAATATCCTAGCTTCCAGTGCTCAGTATAAATAGTCTGCACCAACAAGCTGTTTCTTACCCTCCTCTTAGGCTTCCCGCATGGCAGAAGAGCTGCGACAGGAGCAGGATCACTGCATGCATCTGGAAAAGATCAAAAAGAACTATGAAGTCACAATAAAAGACCTGCAAGTCAAGATGGAAGAGGCTGAGCAGCTGGCCCTGAAAGGAGGAAAACGTACTATCATGAAACTTGAGACCCGGGTAAGAAAACTGTACAGATCTGCCCAGAAAATTTTTTCCAATGCCACCGCCATACCCTTCCCTGACCTGAGCTTTAGTACTCGGGAGAAATATTTGAATAGAAAAGGAATGTTGTTAATAAAAGGGCCAGTGCATCCCAGATAAATTAAACTAAAGAGAAAAAATAATAGCAAATATATTTAAGATAAATTGAAATCCGCCCAGGATACTTTCCGTTCCCTGCAATGCAAAGAAAGGTCAATGCTGCTCCTCTGTCACATGCAATATCTGGTTGGATACTAAATGGCCTTGGCTATGACACTGATTAGGGCGTATTATCATTAACCAAGCCATCTCTCTGTCCACCATCCTTCTGACAGGTCTAACTGGCCTTAGTCCATACAAGGTCCTATTGCATCCAGGGATATATCTCACTGGGATTCTTTTCATATTGATCGCAAATGAAATATGCCTGAGTCGGTAAATAAAAAACCAAATAAACACTCCCCAGATTCTTAGCCCAGGTCTACACCACAGAGGACGGTCGAATTAAGATACACAACTTCAGCTAATCTAATTACATAACTGAAGTTAACATACTTTAATCTGAGTTTCCCCATTGTCCCCATAGCAGGAGGTCTATGAAAGCAAAGACTCCTATCAGTTTCCCTTACTCCTAGCTGGAGCAGGTGTAGCGGTGCTGACAGGAGCGCCCTCTGAGATTGATTTAGCATGTCTTTACTAGACCCACTAAACTGAACTCCGGAAGATCGATCACAGCAGCTTCAATCTTCCATGTAGTGAAGACAAGCCCTTAGGCTACATCTAGACTGCAAGCCTCTTTTGAAAGAGGCTTTTTCAAAAGATACTTTTGAAAAAGCCTCTTTCAAAAAAGAACGTCTAGACTACAACCAGTACTTTTGAAAAAGCAAGCCGCTTTTTCGAAAGAGAGCACCCAGGCAATCTGGATGCTCTCTTTCAAAAAAGCAGTTTGTATTACATAGTGTCTTTTTTTGAAAAAGCACTTTCGAAAAAAGGCATTCTTCCTCTTAAAACGAGGTTTTCCACGGTTGAAAAAACTGCTGCATTCTTTTGATTTACTTTCGAAAGAACGCGGCAGCAGTTTAGATGCAGGGGAAGTTTTTTTGAAAAAAAGGCTACTTTTTTCGAAAAAACCCTGTAGTCTAGACACACCTCTAGTGTGCCTACAGATCTTCATGCTAAACACAGTCATCCCTAACATAGCCTGCTGGGTTTTTGCCTCCTTTTTCAGATCAAGGAACTGGAAACAGAGTTGGATTCTGAACAGAAGCGCCACGTGGAGACGGTGAAAACTCTGCACAAAAATGAACGCCGTCTAAAAGAGCTGATCTTCCAAACGGACGAGGACCACAAAACCAACCAGCGTATGCAGGAGCTTGTGGAGAAGCTGCAGAGCAAGCTGAAGACGTACAAGAGACAAATCGAGGAGGCCGTATGTACCCCAGATTGTAATGCTTTCCTCTCTCACACACACAATAATATCGACCATGTGTGTTGCATCTTCAGAATAAACATAAGCTGAAATGCATGGTCATCAGTAGCATGAGCACCTCCAGTCATTAGGCTCCTATTTTATGCTGCCTTTCCTTGCCATCATTGATAATACATGCCCCTGCATACCTGTAAGGAGAGAGCCACCTGCCTTATCTTTTGCAAAAAATCAGATTAATGCATGTTAGCATCTCTAACCTCTTGCAGTCATCTGGCTGCCCTCAGGATACCTCCAACATCTGTGGGTGGGGAGGTGTAAAATGTATTTATTTCTGATCCAAACAGTTTACTATACACCTCACCTGGCAGGTTACAGTAAAGGAAAACAGGTCAGAGACATTTTGTGCTGGCATTGTTTAATAGAAAGACTTAACCAAACGAAAAAAAAAGCCAAATCTTCTTGTACCCCCAGGAGGAGCAGGCTAACCAGAGCATGGCAAAGTACCGAAAGACCGTACACGAGCTGGATGATGCAGAAGAAAGGGCTGGGATGGCTGAATCGGCTCTCAACAAATTTCGCACCAGGCACCGTGTCTCAGCGAACAAAGGGTTCACCTCTGTGGAGATCATCCAAGTGTCCAAATCTTCTGCTTCCAAGTCCGCCTCCGGGGAATAGACACCAAGGCTCTGAGCCTGCAGCTGGTAGGCCTGCCTGTCTTGCCTTTCCCAGACACGGTATCGGGATGGATTTGGAAACACACGCGCAGTTGCTGACTCGCTGAATGCATTATGATTGGTGCATTCTGCATGGCTCTGCTCACGCGGGGAGAGGAATTTTGAAGTAGAAGAGGACTGCAGTGGTTACAGATACTGTGACAGCCTTAGACCCATTGCAGCTCTCTAGCTGAGAAGGCAGCAATGGGATTTCTGTCCCCTTCACATCACCCAAGTAGAACCGATGCTCAAAACTGATGTACAGGCCTCTCTAGTCCGGCACTCCCGGGACCTGACCGGTGCTGAGCCAGAGAGGTTGCCACACCCCGGGAGGTCAATATTGTCTACTAGCACTACCAACATTTCCACTGCTTAGTGGGCATTTAGAAGACATTTACGGGTAAATTCGAGCTAAATAACAGCACAGAACTTTGAGAGCCAGGACTGGTGGCTGTAAACAAATTTTATGGGATGGCAGGAAACTTGGATGGCGGGAAACTTGGCCACACCCATGATAAGCGGACATTCGTCTGACATCATGCCGAACAAGGGATGTTGCCAGACCAGAGAGTGCTGGACTAGAGAGGTTTAACCTGGACGTGGTCCGGAGAGGTCAGGATTTGGTCCTAATAAAGGAAAGCATTGGCCCAGTCTGAGCAGCGGGAGGTTCAGGTGGGCATTTACATAGACATTGTGGCATTTCTCATCTCTTTTCCTCCTCCTTAGGGAGGATCTAAACAGATTTTTAAAAGCTGCTATTGCAGGCCAACTTCAATGTCTCTTTCCTTCCAGGGTGACACACGTCTTCCCAACAGCTGCCCATTGCAAGATTGCTATCCTTGTGAGGAATTGAAAATAGCAGTCTACAGCATCAAGATGATGTCTGCATAGGAAGAGAAAGGTGGAAACAAAGAATGTGTGTGTATTTCTTAAGGGGAAAGAATTATCCATGTGTTCACATCATGGGAGAGCTTGAAACTGGTACTTCCCCTGCCTGGATTAAACCCCAAAATCATAGAGGACTGGCTGTTGAAATGGGTTTGTTTTAATGTGAATTTTACATTTTCATGTCAAGGACGGAAAGTGTAAAGCATCTGTGTGATGTGGGCTGTCTCTTGCAAATAATTCCTCACACTAATAGTCTTAATGCGTAGTCTGAATAAAGCTAACTGTATGGGAAAGAAACTTGGAGAAGTTGCTGGTCTGTCTGTTTCTGGGATGACAATTTCACTGAGCTTTCCTGTCCAAAAAACTATTTTTAAGCTAAATTTGGCAGCACTGAACCATGTTGGTTATCATGCATGTGTACCAGTTACCTTCTGAGCTCTGTGCCACAGGCCCTCTAATGCTAACAGCTAAAGGCAGGTTCTCTTTTCACTTGTGGCTTTGGAGCAAAAGCGTCTAAGTCAGGGGTGGGCAATAATTTTTGGCAGGGGGGGCCACTCCAAGATTTTGGGAAGTGGTCAAGGGCTGCACTCTTCCAGGATATTAATGGAGATGCGGGATGTGGGATGGAGGCTGGGTGCATAAAGGCGTTTGAGTAAGGGACCACGGTACAGGAGGGAGAATGGAGTCTGGGAGGGAGTTGGGATGAAGCAGGAGGTTGTGACCTAGGGCAGGGGACTGGAATGCAGGGGTTTGGGATGTGACCTGGGTAGGAGGGGATTGTGATCTGGGGCAGGAGACTGGGATGCCAGATCTGGGAGGGGATATGGGTGTAAGAGGGGGACAGAGGGTTTGGGTATGTTGAGTTGGGGGGCAGAGAGTTGGGGCAGGAAAGGGCTGGGGTGCCAGAAGCAGGCTGTGGCCAAGAGACTTACTTGTCAGCTGCCAAACTAGTCTGTCTGCCTGCAGAGCTTAAAATGTTCCAGCCGGCCTGCCTGCTTGCCTGGCCATATGCTTCATGAATAACTGAGGCCAGGAGAGTTCTTCTTAGCTCCCTATTATTCTAATAAGCAGCTCCCATTGGCCAGGGTCTGCCAGAAACCAGCCAATAGGAATGGGCTGTAGGCAGGGTGGTTCCTAAAACTTCCCCCCTCCCCTCCAGTTTTAAAACAGAAATGGAGCCCAGCAGCTGCATTTCTGCACAGGGTGCAGGGCTGCGGGGGAACCTGCCTGGGACTCCCCGCTGCCTCCAAGGGCAGATCCGGTGGCGTGGTGGGCTGGATACAGCCGGCAGGCTGTATTTTGCCCAAGCCTGATCTAGGTTCTATCCCTGTTAGCACTTTAAGGATACATCTACACTTGCACTTGGTCCACAAAACTTTTTTCGTTCATGGGTTCTTAGGGCTTCTTCTTCCCTGCCAACAAAGCCAAAACCCCTTCATATGAGGTGGAAGTATTAACTCAGCAACAGTGGCCACTAACAGCATTTACACAAGCTGACTTTTAGCAACAAGACTGTGTGAACACAATGCTAAAAGCTGCATAGTGGTGTTGTAGTACACATCATATTGTGACATCAAGAAAAAGGCCCAGACAATCAAAATGTGGCTTTGGACAATCAGTGTCACCAACACAGACACTACTATTTACTAGCACACACTCTCCTGAGGTGGAAAAAACACATTGAATTGTGTGTATCAGATTCTCCTTACAATAGTTTCAAATGTGTGATGCTTGGGATCCAAGATTCGTGTAGCTAAGGGAGGCAGGATCAAAAGTGTCTGAGCACATGTAGATACAGCTCCAGTAGCACTACTGGGTGGGACAGTGACAGTTCCAAGAAACATTTGGAGGAAGATTCGTCAAGAACAAATCAATGCCTAACCAACCCAATTGCTTCTTTGATAAGGTTACTGATCTAGTGGATGAGGGGGAAGCTGTGGACATGATATACCTGGAATTTAGAAAGGCTTTTTAACACAGTTCCATATGTCATTCTCATAAGCAAACAGGAAAATGTGATTTAGATGAAATTACAGTAAGATGGATGCACAACTTCTTTTAAAAACCCTATTCAAAGAGCATTTATCAGTGTAGTCGCTGATAATGGAGAGTATATTTAGTAGGGTTCAGTAGGCATCTGTCATGGGTCTAGTACTAAACAACCTTTGGTTAATGATTTGGATAATGAACTGGATGGAGACTATGTTCATAAAATTTGCAGATGACACAAGGCAGGAGGGGTTGCAAGCACTTTGGAGGACAGGATTACAATTCAAACCGAGTTAGACATATTGGAGAATTGGTCTGAAATCCACAAGATGAAATTCAATAAAAATAAGTGCAAAATTCTTCACTAATGAAGGAAAAATCACATGCACAGCTACAAAATGGGAAATTACTGGTGAGGCAATGGAACTGCTGAAAATTATCTGGGACTAATTACAGGATCACAAACTGAATTTGAGCCTAGAGTGTGATAATCTTGGAAAAATAATATTCTTGGGTGTTGTAACTAGGGATGTAAAAACCACCCAGAATAGTTTAACTAGTTAAATGGTTTGTTTAACCAGTCAACCACAAGCTGCGGGTGAAGGGAGCTGCTCTGGGCCATGCTCGCTGCAGCCATGGCTGGCATGGGCTGCTCCTTCCCCACCACAGCTGCAAGTGGCAGGGACTGCCATAGCTCCACCATGGATGACAGGAGCTGCTCCAGGCCCGCAACGTATCATGGCCCTGCTGACTGGGCTGTCATGTGGGGGAAGCTCTGGCTAACTGGTTAGCTGGTAAAGATGCTGGTAAGGCATATGTTGACCGGTTACCTGGTTAACCTTTCATCCCTAGGGCTGTGTCTACACTGGCATGAATTTCCGGAAATGCTTAAAACGGAATACTATTCCGTTTTCAGTTTTTCCGGAAAAGGAGCGTCTACATTGGCAGGCTGCTTTTCCGGAAAAGCCCTTTTTCCGGAAAAGCGTCTGTGGCCAATGTAGACGCGCTTTTCCAGAAAAGAGAGCCGATCGCCATTTTCGCGATCGGGGCTTTTTTCCGGAAAAGACTACTGGTCTGTCTACACTGGCCCTTTTCCGGAACAGTGTTCCGGAAAAAGGACTTATGCTCGATTGGGAGCAGAATAGTTTTTCCGGAATAGTGGCTGATTTTGTACAGTAGAGCATCATTGCTTTTCCGGAAATTCAAGGGCCAGTGTAGACAGCTCGCAGCTTATTCCGGAAAAGCGGCTGATTTTCCGGAATAAGTGGCCCAGTGTAGACACAGCCTAGCTGTAACAGGTGTGAACTTGTATGTAAGACACAAGAAATACCTGGCATTTATGCATCTCCTCATTTAGTTGTCATCATCCTGAAGTTCTTGCCTATTAAAATGCATATATCCCAGAATCTCAGAGCTGGCATTTCACCAATTTGCACAAGGCAGGCAGAGTAAGTGCCCCTGCTTAGAGGCAAGAGATCAATGGTCGCTGGGTTTGGAGTTGGTAAATCTGAGCAAGCTCCCAGGTAAGCTGTCTGACTCAGACAGGCTTGGCACAGGTGCCCCTACATTCAACCCAGATTGCTTCCAACCCAAGGCTCTGCCACTGAGGTCATCTCAGCCCCTCTGAGTCTAGGGGGGCACAGAGCCAGAGCCATTATCTCGGGGGAGGGGGGAGCCTAGATGCAGACTGACCAAAGCCAGCCTAAGTGGGCTTTGCAGGCCCCAGTTCGGGCCTAGTTGGCCCAATGTAACCCCGTCCCCTAGTCATTCCCACCCTGCCTCACAGGCTGGACTATACAAGGACCAGCTGATGTCAAACCATTGCATGTCCCAGGACCCACCTTTTATTGGTTGCTGGTGAGAAGGGGCGGTGCTTGTTGAGGCACCTGAACTACAAATAGCAGCAGCCGCATCCCCTACTCCCCTTTCCTCTGTGGCTTGGTGTGGGAGGTGAGTGTGGTGGAAGATGGGCCCCAAGCTGCTTCAGGTGCTGGGGGTGGGTCCTCCTCATGGGAGCCAAGAGGAGAAGTGAGGATTGAGGTGTCCTGGCGAGGCTGGGGACAAGCCTTTTGCTCTGGTGGTGAGGGGATGGATCAGGTGGGTCTGAGGTGTCCTGCTTGGGGTGGAAGGTGGCAGCCATGGCGGGAGGGGTCTGACCTGCCAGTGCCGGCTGCAGTGATGATTCTCCTTACACATTAGAACTTCTGACGTGGATGAAGTGAAGCTGAGTCTGAGCCCCCAGTGTCAGGTCCCACGGGCCCACTTTGCCCACAGCCTGTTTCTGCCCTGTGGGGCCTGGCCCCATCCCCACACATGCATCAGGCCCACGCACTGGGGCTGCAAACCTCACCAGACTCCTCCTCTTCGCAGGTACCTCAGGAGCCAAGTGGCGTCCTGCTGCAGTCCCTGGAGAGCTCCCGCCTGAAGCGGCCTAGTGCCCACTGACCTGCACTTATAAACAGCAACAAAATGTCTGAGCTGGTTTCCTTGCTGAGCTGCGTGGCGCTGCCTTTGAGTGGGTGCAGTGTCCCATTGACAGCTGCACGGGCTAAGCAGCGGTGCAAGCAGAAAAGCTTGTTTGTAACTGGTGTTTCTTGGCTAAACCCAGGAACATCAGGATGGGACTGGGGCGATGCTGAGAGCTCACTTGAAGATCATCCTTAAACTGACCCAGTCGGCCCTGCTGGGTGCAGGAGTGGGCTGAAGGTAGGGGAGAGGGTGGCCTAATGGATAAGGCATCAGCTGAAGGTCCTATTTGGAAATCATGGGAGGGTGGGCAAAGCCCGCCCACCTTCTAAAAGCCCCTCCCCAGCCTTACGGGAGGGACACTGGACCCATGTCCAATTAATTGCTTGGGACAAATAATGACAAAAGGGTCAGGGAGTGCGGGCTAAAGGTTCAAAATAAGGGAGCCGGATGGGGACACCGAGCAGAAAACCCCGGACAGCGCCCACTGCTCCTCAAAGCTATCGAAGGAGCCAGTGGATGCCGCCCAGAGGAACTCTGCCCGGATTCGTGAAACCAGGGAGGAACGGAAATAGGCCCCACAGTCGCAGAGAACCCCCTCGTCCAACATCCTGCTCCTGGTATTATAGATGGTGGTCTTTGCTAGGGCCAGGAGCATCAGCTGAAGGTACAGTGGTGAGGTGGGTCCCAGTGATCTAATGGATAGGGCATTAGCTCCTGCAATTGTGGGTTCAAGTCCCACCTGTGTCCCCACACACCCAAAGGCTAGAGCACCACCACCATCTTCCTGCTGGTGAGGAAAGAAAAGCCTTCAGGGGAATGGCAACCTATGGATATGCAACCTGGAGGCTTTCCCCACTGCTCCTGTTAGTCGGTGCTTCCCCCCATCCATAGAACCTGGCCAAGACCCCTGCCAGCTCTTGCACCCTCCATCCTGATCAGACACCCCTACATCCAGCAGGGCTGTCTCAGGACAAGGTGGAGGGCAGCTCCACCTCCTCCAGAAAAGGCAGGGCTGAGGGAAGTCAGTCCTTAGGACTGGCTGAGCTTGGTCCAGCCCCAGCCAGGTAAGGTAATTCACCCCAGAGCCCCTCACATACTTTACTACCGTTCCTTGCCTCTTGCACCCTCCCACACACCCTGAACCCCTCATGGATCCCAAACCAGACTCCAATGTTTCATTTATGCTATTATTCATCATGTCAATTATCAATAATATTAAGTTGTATATTTTCAGGCATTCTTATATGGCTCTTGACCACTTATTCTGAATGTTGATGTAGTTTGGCTCTTTGGTTGGAAAAGTTTGCCTATCCCTGCCTCATCCCCTACCCTTACAGGATTCTGAAAGTCGAGACCCTGCATTCGCAAGATTCTTTCTGCTGCAAGCCCTTTCATTTGGAACAACATAGCACAGTCCTACTCTTCTGTATTCCCACAAAATTACAAACCTTGATAATCATATTTCAGCTGTCCTGCATTTAATATAAACATAGCTGGTGTCGGGTTACAAATTAAGTTGATTACGATGAGCAAAATACCACTCCCTATGCTGAATGTCCCAACAAATCTAAGCAAAGCAGAAGCAAACTGTATTGACGTAGACCAGTGGTCCCCAACCTTTTGAGGCTGCCGGGCGCGTCTGGGGGTGGGGCTGTGCATGAACCATGCACCCAGTGGTGGGGCCGCACCTGTGCCATGTGTCTGGGGCTGACGCCGCGCGCCTGGGGCAGAGGCTGAGCATGCACCACATGCTCGGGGTGCAAGAATGGCTTGGGCCGGCCCTGGTCACTCAATGGGTGCACATAAATGCCCCAGCGGGCGCCATGGCGCCGGCAGGGACCACTGACATAGACCCAGGGTCTCTCCCCGCTTCCAGCTAGCTGTCATGGACGCATTCCTTCAGATCTTACTTATATCAAGACAAGAAGTAATGGGCTTAATCTGCAGCAAAGGAGATTTCAGTTGGGTCTGAGGAAAACCTTCTATCTATAAGGATAGTTACACATGGGAATAGGCTTCCAAAGGTGGTTGTGAAATCCCTGTCACTGGAGCTTTATAAGACCCTGGTAGACAAACACCTGTCAGGGACGGTCTGGGATTCTTAAACCTGCCTCAGCTGGAGGAATGGACTAGATGACCTCTTCAGGGTCCTTTCCAGCCGTAATACGTGTCTATGACTCTGCGCTGGTCAGCATTGCCCTTCAGCAGAGGAGTCAGTTGAAACTAGAGATGGCGATGCCGGGGGAACGATGCTGCAGCCCCGAAAATGCTGGTGCCGGAAACACCCTCGTTGTCCCAAAATGAAGGTGGTGGTAATTAGGGTACGGCTGCACAATGTCAGCTGGGATCCCTCAGCAGAGCCTGGGATAAACCCTGCCACTTGCTAGTTTTTTCCTTCCCCGTCCTCTTCCCTACCAGTCTGCCTTCTGCTTCAAAAATCAAGCCAGCCAAGCCTCTGCAAGGTGGGAGGCAATGAGAGTCCCAAGGCATGTGAGGAATCTTGAGCCCTCATCCTTATTCTGCTCCCTCTCTGCATTATCCTCCCTAATTCTGCCTCCCAACCCTGCAGCAATTACCTGCACTCTCCACCTCCCTACCTGCCACATCAACCTGGGAACTCCATAATGGCTAGATGTCAGCAGGCAGGAGCTGAGAAGGAAGACAGAGAGTCCACCCACCTGCCTGGAGCCATCATCCTTAGTGGCTTGGAGGAGCAAATGCAGCTTGCCTACACCTCTGCTGCAGTTCTAGACAACTACTTACTGTATTTTCTTCACACAACACACAGTCAACCAGTGGAACTCATTGCCAGAGGATGTTGTGAAGAGCAGGACTTTAACAAGGTTCAAAAAAGAGGTAGGTAAATTCATGGAGGATAAGGATAGCCTGAATTTGCACAAATGGTGTCCCCAACCTCTGTTTGTCAGAAGATAAGAATGGGGGACAGGGATTCCCTGTTTTGTTCATTCCCTCTAGAGCACCCGGCATTGGCCAGTGCTGGAAGACAGAATATTGGGCTAGATGGACCATAAGTATGGCCAGTCTTATGTTGTTATGTTTAAAAATGTGAACCAAAGAAGTCTGATTACTCAAATATTGGTTATGAAAGTTGATTTTGATAAATTATTATAACTTATGTGAATGTTGTACTGAAATCTTAAGCAAGTGCATCTTGGAAAAAATCCAGATCTTATTTTTTTTCCTCCCCAAACATGTTGCGTTTCCTTCCCTTTGCCTGAAAGTGACACATTTCAAATGCTGAAGCCTACATTCCACTTCTAAAATAGATACTTTCACCCACGAATGCATGTGTTTAATTATCAGTTTTGCGCAATCCATGTTGTGCACGTGCTGAGACCTGTTTGCATATGCTTATGTAATTCTGACAGGCAGAACCAAGCCTGGGACCTCTAAAGCTTAGTGCATGAGCCTCTACTGAGTGAGCTAAAAGCCAGCTGCCTTTCAGGTAAGGTTGTAGAGTAGACTGAGTCTCTTCGTAAGTGGTCTAGCTGCCTCTAGGTGGGACAGTAGACCACACACATACACATTTGCATTTTGAAACTATGGCCAATCATTTTTTCTTAATACTTAAAAGCAAACAATGTATACAAGGGATGTAAAAGCCCTTTTAACCAGTTAAATGGGATCCCACGGGTGGGGGCCCCTGAAGCCCGGCCAGGCTGGAGCAGCCCTCCCCCTGTGGTGTGTTGGGCCTGGCCAGGATGGAGTAGCCCCTCGCATGCATGGTGTAGCACAGCAGACCTGGCTGGGCTGAAGCAGCCTGACCAAGCCCAGCAAGCCTTGGGCTGCTCCAGCCAAGCAAGGCTGAGACCACTGCAGGCAAGGGGCTGCTCCGTCCAGGCCGGGCCCACTGCGCCATACCAGATGGGGGAAGGGGCTTCTCCAGCCTGTCTGAGCCACCAGTTAACCAGTTACATCTCTAATGTATATTCAGGTTTTCCTGAAAACTTCCCACTGTTGCTCTCACATTAGTAACATTCCACTAATATTAGAGAAGTGTAAATTGATCACTGACCTTTTCGCTACTAAGTCCTCTACTCCCAATTCAGAGATGCTCAGATGTATTGGTGAAACTGCTAGCAATTTATTTGCACTGGAACATGTTGTACCTGCATTCAGCTGGAGTACAGGTGGGAGATTTCCTGAAAACCTTCGTTGTAGACAAGGCCCTAATAGTTTTGCATTCATAGTATCCAAGCTCCTGAAAAACACAGTTGCTCTGTAATATATCTGGTTCAGCTGGTTTCATCCCTCTCCCAGTGAAAATCATTTTGTAAATGTAATACTGTATTTAAATGCAATTTCAGTCCTGTTGCATAATGTGTAGTTGACCTAATTACATATCTTTAATCTGTACAACTAAATGAGTTTTCTAAGCAGTTTTCTAAGGGATAGCATATCACTCTAATCTTCCCATCCCACCACTCAGAGTTGTTCTTTTTGCACTGCAATTTGTTGGCTTTCCAAATGCTGCTTTTTATAAATGTGGTGGTAGTGTTGCCTAGAGAATAGAACACTATTACACTGAGACAGCTCTGCCCACTAAGCTGAACTTGGGCATGTCACTTTAACCGTTCTGTGCCTCAGTTTACCCAGCTGTGCAAAAGGGGTAACAATGGCATTCCAGTTTGATTTACACTAATCCCTAGCTTTTACACAGCTTGGTAGGTCAAAGCCCTTGGCAAAGGAGGTCAGAATTCACACAGCTGCTGGATCAGCCTGTGATCCTGGCCCAAACCTCTGCCTCAAGCCATCACACCTCCCAACCACCACCTTGGAACTGGCTCTGCATTGAACAGTAACCAGTCCGCAGTACGCATGTGCAACTTTCATCTCCAGGACTGACCACTGCACATGTGCAGCTCTCCCCTTCAGGCTAGCGACACTGCGCATGCTCCCTCCTATCTTCCTCCCTTCCCTCCTACCCCCCAGCGCCTTTGCGTAAGGAGAATTCTCGCCTCAACACGCTCCAGTTCTACGCGCAGGCGCAGAGTGCGGGGGGACCCTCCTCCCCACTCCCGGCCCGTGCGCAGGCGTAGTGGCAGGATCTTACCCCGCCCCGATTCTGCGCGCAGGCGCAGAGGTAGGAGCTGCCCGTGGCCAGTGCGCAGACTCCAAGGCCATTTCCTGGATCGCTTGTCAGTGCCGGGCCCCGCCGGCCGCTCCCTCTCCCGCCGCCCGGAGCGGAGTCGCGTTGACTGACCAGAGTCCGCGAGTCCCGCTCCGCTGCCTCCTCCCCTCCCCCCTTAGGTAAGTGCCGGCGCCGCGCTCACCCCGAGCCCTTCCAGGCCCCCTCCCCTCAGCGAGTACCTGGGCCCGCCCACTTGCCTCACGCGGGGGGGGCGACGACCGGACCCCGCCCCCTCCTCCCCATTCTCCTTGCGGCGGGGGGGTTCGACTGTTCCCAACGGCTGCGGGGTGGGGCAGGGCACTGCCGAGCGGCGGGGCTGACCCCTCCCCCCCCCCCCCGCTGTCTCTCCTCCCTCCCCCCCCCCACTCACCGGGGCCGAGGTCTCGGCGCACCTGTGCGGGGAGCCGCGGGGTGCCGGGGCCAGCCCTCCCCAGCGTCGAGGGCGAGCCCCGCGCGCCCGTGGCAGGAGCAGCAGGGGCACAGCCTGAGCGAACAGCTTCTCCTGCTGTAACGCCGCCTGTATCCGGGCGGGAGGGTCGTTAGCCCCGGGAGAGGCCGACTTGCAGGGGCAGTGAGCTGCAGACACCGCCCTTCCAGGAGGGATGCTAGAATCTTTGTCGCCGTGTCACCCCTGAAATTGTCAGTCTTTGCGTCGGGTGGCAGTCGGCTGCCCTGGAGCTGGGGTGCAGAGGGGGAGCCAACCAGCATGTTGCATGTACTGGTTCCCGCCTGCCCCCCCCCTGCACTGCTGCCTCTGATACAGCGACAGCAATGCAGGGTGGCAGGCTGCTCCCTGAGAGCCGGCGTTTAAGCCAGCTCCCCCACAGGAGCCTGCTTGTAGGTCTCATTGGTTAACTGTCTACATCAGTGGTCCCCATCCTTTTCAGGTTGCCGGGTGCCAGGGGGCGTGGCCGTTCGCCCGCCGGGCGCCAGGGGGCGGGGACACTTGCCCGCCCGGGGGCGGCCCCCCCCAGCCGCATGCCCGGGGGCGGGGCCCCCCCCATAGCCACGCACCCGGGGAAGGTGCCCCCCGGCAAGCGCCGCGCGCCCGGGGCCGGTGCTCCCCCCGTAAGCGCCGCGGGGCCGGGGCCGTGGCCAGGGCACGCGCGGCGCCCCCGGGGTGGGGCCAAGGCCGGAGCCGGCCAGGGCACGCGCGGCGCCCCCGGGGCCGGGACCGGCCATGCGTCCGGGGCTGGCACCTGCCAGCCCAGATTGCTCCGCGGGCGCATGTAAAGAGCCCGGCGGGCGCCATGGCTCCCGTGGGCACCGGGTTGGGGACCACGGGTCTACATGATTGCACTTTCCACTTTCACATCCCTACCTTCCAGGTGACTTATGTGATCTGAAAGGAGATTGGCGGGGGTTAAAAAATATTTGTTTGGCACTATATCTGGATTCTCAGGCAGTATTCCTACTCCATGGTTGTTGGGAATAGCCCTGTAGTGTATTTGCTGTCTTAATTAGGGAATGACAGCAGCCTAATACTCTTCACCCTGTTATCTCCCCCCTTCTCCCTCCAAAAAGGAATCTGATACTGTATTAAAAACATAAAATTCCCAATTTTAAATTTCCAGTTGATATTGGAAAGCAAAGATTATTACTCTGCAGTTATATTCAGTAGCTATCTGAGGCCAAGTGCCTAGATAACAAGGTTAACTAGGGTGATATATTTCCTGTGGGGGATTCTCAAATTAGTCTGACAGGCAGGTATTGGTATTAAAAGTATTGGTAATAGGGATGTAAGCGATTAGTAGTCGACTATCCAATAAATATAGTTGCTTCCACTCCCCCTTGCTGCCTCTGTCATAGAAAGGCAGCAAGGGGGGGAACAGGAGCCGGTGCTGGGGGGTGCACCGGTTCCCACTGTGGCTGCCTTTATGAGAGGCAGCAAAGGGGGAGAACAGGAGCCAGTTCTGGGGATGCCACCGGTTCCCCTCAGCGCCATCTCCAGGGTGCCACCTACTCCCCCTTGTTGCCTCTATCAGCTCTGGCTGCCACAAACAGGGGTTGGTGCCAGAGCAGCCTCTATTTGTGACAGCCAGCCTTGTCCACCACGAACGGAGGCTACATCAACACTAGGCCCTGTTTGCAGCAGACAGGGCTGCTGGGCTCAGTGTGAGCCGAGACCGAGCAATACTGGCTTTTGCTGATTGTTGTGCCTCTGCATTTTAAATGTAGTAAGAGCCTGACAGCTCTTACTACATTTAAAATGCAGAGCTACAGCACAGGTGGCTCCTGGAGTCAGCACGAGCCAGGACTGCTCAGTCCCGGCTTGAGCCTGCTCCTGAAGCTACCCCTGCTGTGGCTCTGCAGAGCAGTCCTATCGACTAATTGGATATTCGATAGAATTTGTATCGACTATACAAATAGCTGGATAACCTCATTTTAACATCCTTAATTGGTGGTTGAGAACTGCACTAAACACCTATCAGTAATATCAAAGTGCCAACTTCACTAAAATGTGGATTAGTGTCTTTGTCCTTCAGTGAGCTCTTTGGTGATTAGGAAGAGTATGATTAAAACATTTTATTGAATTGAATTTGTATTGAATTGTTCTTGACTCTCCTATAAGTTGAAAGTTAGGAAGAGGATATTATAGTTATCAAATATTGGTGAGAAGTATTCTTTGAGAATATTTTCTCCCAGCATTGCTTTCTCTTGTGATTAGTTGGTCATCCAATACAGAATGCTTGTCACTAATACAGGTGATCCAATGTCTGTCTTATGAATACGATTATTGTGCCAGAGAAATCTAGTTATTTGGAAAGAATGGATGATACCTTTTCTCTTGATTCACTGAATGGGCATTTTAAGTTAATACTGTGTTTGGGGGAGTTTTTCTAAGGTGAACTAGAACTGTTTTTGTATTTGAGCATCTATTTTTTCATACCAACCTGATGTGTAGTCTGAAGCTTAGAAGTAAAATCTGTGGGCTAGATGTTACTTTTTCCACAGAAGAACTACATGCTGGGGAACATTATCAGGATTGTGCTAGAAACAGTGTTTTGAAATAAGTATACTCATTATTTTTGGAAACTTTTCTGCTTTTTATTTCTGAAAGAGTAGAAAGGGCTGAGCAATCCTGTTGGTTTAACCGCTCTTCAGTTTTTCCTGTATATGGAAATTTACTGCTACTGTGTGTTGGCATGCACTAAAACAAGAACATGATCAAAAAATTGCAGACATTTTGTATAGATTAACAAATGGAATCTCATTGTGCCTGTCCAAGGTGGGAGATAACTTGGATCCCTTTTAATTAAGGAGAAGGTGGTGATCTCGCCCTGTGGTAGGACTTCATAAAGCCTCTCCAATAATAGTTGTGTGCTTTATTAGAATATGGATGTTAGAAGAACAAGCTATGGAGATCAAGTGTCAGTTAAAATTATGACTTTGTCTTTGGTTAAAAGTTTAAATATTGTTTTTTTTCTCATAATGCACTTTTTCTTCAAGTATGGTGATAAACAAACATGGGTACAGTACTTAAATTTAGAAAGAAAGTCTCCAAAGTATTTGTGCTGTTGGAATGCTGTATAGTGTTAACTATTGTAATTCCATTTGCTAAACTTAGTAAGGAGTTGCTCATCTTCCATTCACTTCCCAGTTTCTGTTGGGTTCTATTCATTTCCTGTTTGCAAAGCAAGGTAGGAATTCAGATGCAATCTCCACCCTCTGCTAACATATCCATACTTGGATATGTTGTAATTTCAGACTATAATGGGTGTGAGTGTCTTGGAATGATATCACTGCTTTTTTTTCTTTTAGATGCATGTAGGGAAAAAACATTCTCCAGAACTATCAAAAATTAATCTTTGGATATGAAATGTAATATCCAAATGGCAAATATAAATTAGATGTAGTGAGCTGTATGCATTTTGATAACTACAGGTGATTTTCATCTGTTGCAGTGTTATATTCCACCCATTTATGCTACAGCGTCATTATACTTTTGATGGCTGTGCATGTGGAATGTATAAAGTCTAAGATTATATTATACAGCAGTGTGGTAACTCTCTAATACAACTTCAGTTGCAGAAGTCAAGGGCAGAAGTCAAGGGCAAGTTTTAATGCAGTTGCAAATTATGGAACATTACCTTTTTAAATAAATCATGTACTTAAACAGTAGAATATTTTATGCTGTTGATTTTGTCCAGTTTTCATAGAAAAAAATATTTAATTAAAAAATTTACAGTTAATTATAATTTATTTTTGGAATTAATGAAGTGAATAATTTTATCACATAACAAATGTGTCAATAGACAGTTTGCTGTGGAATGTGTGTGAGCATTAATGTTAAAATGACACATTCCAGGTAGGCATGTGAAGGACTAG
Source organism: Pelodiscus sinensis (assembly GCF_049634645.1). Classification (NCBI taxonomy): domain Eukaryota; kingdom Metazoa; phylum Chordata; order Testudines; family Trionychidae; genus Pelodiscus; species Pelodiscus sinensis. Next base: position 31,948,423 of record NC_134726.1, read on the forward strand.
TCACTCCCTCCTTCCCCCCTTTGCTCCCTCTATCAGAAAGAGGCAGCAAGGATGGGGGACAAAAGGCGGTACTTCAAAGCGGCAGTGTCGCATGGAGCCTGGGGCCAGACCCCAGGCTCCATGCCATGCTGCTGCTTTAAAATGCCAGGTGTGGCCTGACTCCCCAGCTGATCCTGGGCTCCATGCGATGCTGACACTCCAGGAGCAACTTGTCACCTGTGTCCCACAGCGCTTCAAAGCAGCAGCCCGCCGCAAGGAACCTGGGATCCCTGGGCTCCATGAGGTGCTGGTGCTGCCGCTGCCGCTTTGAAACACTGGGATGAGCCTGATGCCGGGCTCCTGCAGTGTTTCAAAGCAGCAGTGCCACACGGAGTCTGGGGTCAGCGGGGAGTCCCCAGCTGATCCCAGGCTTCAGTGGCACTTTCGCCTTTCAAGTATAGCAACAGCCATAGGGCTGTTTCTACAAGTCAAAGGCGAAGACACCCTATCGACTAGTCAAATAGTTGATGCAAAATGCATCGACTATTTGATTAGTCAATTACCCACAAAGTAATTGCAGTGAGGGGCTGGCGAGTGGCTTTTGCCGCCGTTTGTCAAGCCCTGAAGATGAGCTAATTTGCAATTAGCTGTATTAAGAATTACAAGTCAAAATCAGTCTGTATGCCATAGGTGCTTTATAAATTCATGAGTAGCCACCTATACTCTTACATAGGAACCTAAGAATGGCCATACTAGGTGAGACCAAAGGTACATCTAGCCCAGTATCATATTTATTTCCTTTGGGGTATCTGGCATTGGCTGCTGTCGGAAGACAGAACAGGTAATCATCAAGTTGCCCTTTTCCAGCTTCTGAGGAACAGAGGTTAGGGACACTATTCCTGCCCATCCTGGCTAATAGCCATTGATGGCCCTATCCTCCATGAATTTATCTTGTTCTTTTTTGAACACTGTAAAGTCCTGGTCTTCACAACATCCTGTGGCAAAGAGGTTGACTGTGCATTGTGTGAAGAAATACTTTGTTATTGTTTTGAACCAGCTATATATTAATTTGATTTGTTGATCTCTAGTTCTTGTCATGGGAACAAGTAAATAATCTTTCCTTATTTACTTTCTCCACACAGTCATAATTGTATAGACCTCTACCATATACCCCCTTAGTCTCCTCTATTCTAAGCTAAAAAGTTCCAGTTTTATTAATCTCTCATATGACAGCCGTTCCATACCCCCTAATTTAGCTCCTTTTTGTTGCCCTTTTCTGAACTTTTTTCAATGCCAAGATATCTTTTTCTGAGATGAGGCAACCACATCTGCATGCAGTATTCAGGATGTGGGCATACCATGGATTTATATAGAGGCAATAAGATATTCTTCGTTTTATTCTCTATCCCTTTCTTAATGATTCCTAACATTCTGTTTGCTCTTTTGACTGGTGCTGCACATTCAGTGGATGATTTCAGAGAACTATCCACAATGACTCCAAGATCTCTGAGTGGCAACAGCTAAATTAGTTCCCATTGTTTTATATGTATGGTTGGATTATGTTTTCCAATATGCATTAATTCATATTTAATCAGCATTAAAATTTATCTCTCATTTTGTTGCCAGTTACCTTCTTTTGTGAGATCCTTTTGAAGTTCTTCACGTTTTGCTTTGGACTTAACTATATTGAGCAGTTTGAAAGTTTCAGAGGAGTAGCTGTGTTAGTCTGTAACTGGAAAAACTTAAACAATAGTCTTGCAGCACCTTAGAGACCATCTACATTTTTGTTAGTCTCTAAAGTGCTACAAGATTATTTGTTGTTTAAGTTTGAGCGGTTTGGTAAGATCTGCAAATTTTGCCACTTCACTGTTTACCCCATCTCTAGGTCACTTATGAATACTCTTGTTCAGCTAGTTATGATGATGTGCAAATAAGTTGTAGTACAGGTTGAGCCTCTCTAAACTGGAATACTCTGGTCTGGCAACATCTGTTCTGCTGGACCATGGATGTTCCAGGACTAGAGTCCCAGTGGAGGGGTGGTGGCTGGGATCCCTGCGGGCTAGCAGGGCAGTGCAGGGATGGAAAGCCCAGCATGCCCCAGCAGGGCTGCCCAGTGGAACCAGGAAGCCTGTTGGGGCCAGCAAGGTTGGCGACAGGCTATGGCTGGCAGCCAGGCCAGGGCTAGGAGGGCCAGAAATGACCTCCTCTGGTCTGGCAAAATCCCTCATCTGGGACCCGTCAGGTCACCAGGGTGCTGGACCAAGAAGGTCCAACCTGATTAGATAAACAGCCCTAGTAGTAATGTCTAAGATTATACCTTTTTGTAATTGTGCATTGATTTTCAACTCTTATTCCTTTCAGCTTTTTCATTGTTTAAAACACTAAGAATATCCTTTATTCAGAATGTCTCTACATCAATTTTTACTAGAACCAATCACCTGCCATGCCTGGAACAGAGATCGTACTCGTAAGTCCCCATATGCATTAACTTTTCCCCTTTGATTGGTATTTTGCACATGCTGTAGAACCACATATTTATAGAAAGGTGACCCAGAACTTTGTAAAAGAGAAAACAATCTAGTACAACACAACATTATCAAGTACCTTAGTGCTATTTATTGAGCTATCCCGTAAAAAGTACAAAACATGCTACAATATTGAGTCTTCCAAATTGCAGGTAAGGAGTTTTGATGTGCAAGAACTGTTTAGTGGAGATGCTTGAAAGCAAAAACTTGATTTATGTGGGCATCATGACTTGCCCATTGTCCTCTCTTGACCTTCTTTTCCATGTCCCAAATCCAGCCTTTTTTGTACTCTAGGATCTCCCCATACATTTTGAATTATAACCTTCAGAATCTATTTTTCATATTTCGAGAATGTGGAATACTAAAAGTTCTTCAGAGCTTCTCCAGATAAGAAATGTCCTAGAATACATTCTGGACTTTGGGAATAAGGCCATGTTTCCACTTTTGGGAAGATTGATGGTGCGGCAGTTGATCTTCTGGTGTTCAATTTAGCGGGTCTAGTAAAGACCCGCTAAATTGAATGCTGAGGATGCCCCCGTCAGCACTGGTACTCCTTGCAATATCAAGGAGTAAGGGACTGTCAATCTACTGCTCTGAGGATGGCGCTGACGCTCGGCTTAAGGTACGTCAGCACAGCTACATCTTTTTATGTAGCTGGAATTGTATACCTTAACCCGACCTTCTCCTGTAGTGTATACTTGGCTTTAATCTTTTTAGTCCAGAGTCTGCATTCCTAATGAGATTGTTTTTATGACACAAGCTTTAGACCAGCATCTTTTTCCAAATCAAGTTTGTATTTTTCAGTTTCAAAATGCGTACACAGGTGGAGACAATGTTGAATATTAATGTATTCCCTTTGCCAGAAATTGCCATTAGCCCTAATAATCATGAAGTTCACATCTATAAGAAGAGCGGAAACCAGTGGGTAAAAGCTCATGAACTAAAGGAACACAATGGACACATTACAGGTAAGTGGATATGCCCAGTCTCATAACCTAGTAATAGAAAGTGATTCAAATTGCTTTTAAGAAATAGTCTGAGAAACAGAGTAAGAAATCTGTAATGAGTAGATGATCCAACCTTTTTATATGGAGTGCCCAAGCACTTGTTAATGGATCTCAGTCACTGTATTATTTCAAAAGCCAGCTCCACAGGGAAGCTACAGAACTTAATTTAATTTACAAGTTTGATTCCTACAACAGAAGTCTAAACAAAGACATTGGCTGGATGGCCCACTACATTCCACATCCTAATGACATTAAGTACCCTTTGTTTGGTTTTTTGAGTGGGTACTAAGCGCTTTTATCAGCTTCATTTAGCATGGACACTCTAATTGATCATTTCTTTCCCCCTTTTTTCCCTTCTCTCTTCCCCTCCCCCCATCCCCTCTCTGTGCTATTTATTTGAAAACTGGACCCCTTGAACTCCATTCATCTGAAGAAGTGGGTTGTGTCCACGAAAGCTCATGATACCATCTACCTTTTTTTTAGTCTCTAGGGTGCTGCACAACTATTCGTTGTGTTAATTTTTTTTCAAACTTTTTATAGGCTGGCAATCTCACTTTATGGAGAGCTTTGTGGCGCATTCCTGGGCCCCATAAAGCAAATTTGGGGAAACAAAGCATTGACTTCCAAGCACTCGTTGAGTAGCTACCATACTAAAATTCAAGGATGTAAGGATGTATCCTGTTCCTGTGACTTTAAAAAAAAATCTTTAACGAACTAGCAATAAATAGCTTTTCAAATAAGCCAATTTTGTCATTTTTCTCTGATCATATTTGCCATTCCATTTTAGCAGCTAGTTTTAGCAAGCAAGCTTCAGAAAATATATAGGACTCTGCTATCCTGGTATCTGGCTTTTCATATCAATAGATACATTGTGGGTTAAGCAAGCACTATGTATTTAAACAAGTTGGCATTGGTTAATCTTTTCCTTTTTCCTCTTCCCTATGCTTGTAATACAAAGTATGTCTCCCATAGCTTGTCTTTGTGTAAAGAGCAGTGGGTTGCCTTCATAAACCCTGGTGATAGAACAGGGTCTTAAGGATTTTGTTTTATAAGGTAAAACATGAAAAGGAAGAAAAAGAACCACTGGTAAAACTGTTTTGTATTGTATTCTGGGAAAAGGTAAAGTTCATTTCTGCATCAAGTTCTTGATTTTTTTCTCCAAAAAAGAAATTCTTCTACAGTTGAGCTTAGTTTTAAAAATTGGGGGCGGTTAATTATAAAATTAATATACGAAAATAGTATTTTAAATATTAACATCAGTTTATTTTGTGCTGTCTTTGCATTTACAGTTTTTATTGTCTCATACTTCTGTATTGACAATGCAGTTTTGTACTGAAGTTGTTAGTGAGGAAAACTAGATGTTACTGCCGCTCCCCAAGTTACGAACAAGTTACGGACCAATACTTGGTCCGTAACTCGAAATGTTTGTAACTCGGATCCCATAGAGTTACATGGTTCGTAAGCACGGATCGCCATTCGTAACTTGTATCCGCATTTACGACCGCTTTGGTCATAAGTGCGGATGGTCGTAAGTGGAGGTGGTCGTAACTCAGGGAGCGGCTGTATAAGTTTTGATGGCTGGATAACAGTAAATTGAGTATTTTGGCATCCTGGGAGATGTATAGGTTTACAGTGCTCACTTTTAACACATTGGATATAAATGATACTGTTCGCATCTGTCTTATTGTTTCAAGCTATGTACAGATCCAAGAAGACATACCACTTGTTTTACTCATTTTACATTTTAACACTTTCTTTGCAGCCATTATAGTTAGAAAACTTTGTCAACTAAAGCTTAGATACTGATGCACAATTCTGGGGTAAATTCCACTTTTGTGGAGTCTTGGAATTCACAGGTCCCTGGTTTCAGTACAAAAGCTCAACTAAGTGGCAGTATCCAGAACTAAATTATAGAAATGGTAAGAATGCCCCAATGAGTCAACCAAGTATTATGTATAAAATGGGATTGTCCCTCATTAGCCTTTTAAACAAAATTACTTGTTCCTTTTTTGAAAAGGATTCTATTCTCTAACTGAGAAACTAGTTAAAATCAACATTTGCCTTATCCAGCAGTATTGCGTGCTGATATCAGCCCACTCTAATGGAGAGAAGCCTCAAGGAACCAGAGATGAATTGTAGAATAAACCTTGGATCTAAAAATATTAGACATTTTTCCACTTGAATTCTATTTTTGTAGCTTTCATGCTGTTTTTTCAATCAGTATGCTCAAGGAATCTTTTTTTTTAAGGCACTGGAGTAGTGCTGTTAAGGAAGGTCTAAATATATTTTTGTGGCAAGGGAGACTGATTGCAGACTGACTCAAAGAAAGATGCTGAGGAAAGAAGATAAGAAATTACTCTGCTCTGAATATTTCCAGTTAAAAACATCCATCATTGCAAAGGAAGGAAGGAAAGCTGTGGCAAGCTTGTCAAAAGGATGTTTTATACTATTTTTTTTCTGATATTAATTTGCTTCTTTACCTTGATCTTGTTTTATTTTTGGCTGGTGTCGCAACTTAAGTAGGCATGACACAGACATAAGCATTGTGTCCCTACATAAAAACCAATAGCTTCATTCTTTCGGACATTTCTAAAAACCACTGTGGTCTAATGTTTTACATATAATGACAGTGTAGCCTGGCAGCAGCAAAGTACATAACTGTACTAGAGGTTTGGGCAAAGTTATGGAAGTATTGCTTCTTAGGTATCAAAATTATAATCAGATGTGGGAACCAGAAGAGGGGGTGGAAGAAGAGAGCAGTAGCCATTCAATGACAAGTGGTCAAGTTTTCAAAGCTGTCTTCCTTCTCTCAGTCTGTGTTCCCTCTCCAAATCCCTCTTACTAATAGATTTTATTGGAAGTCAGGAGCAGTAAATGTTCACAATGGTGACTGAAGAATGAATGGTGGTTGGACATAATTGATATGTCTTCATAGCAAAGAGCAATAGCTGATGTCTCCATTCTGGGTTGCTGTACAGTAAACGGGGATTCACAAGGAAAAAAAAAAGCTGTTAATACAAGGTCTAAATTGCAGGTATTGATTGGGCTCCCAAGAGCGATCGCATTGTAACTTGTGGTGCAGACCGTAATGCCTACGTCTGGAGTCAGAAAGACGGCGTGTGGAAGCCAACTCTAGTGATTCTGAGAATTAATCGTGCGGCCACCTTTGTAAAGTGGTCTCCTTTGGAGAATAAATTTGCTGTAGGAAGTGGAGCTCGACTCATATCAGTGTGCTACTTTGAGTCTGAAAATGACTGGTGAGCAGTTTAATAATTTCCATTAAGGCAATTCCAAGAGGCAATACCTTGTCTTGTTTCTGTATTCCATAGTGTATTTTTAAAATGGAGTTAGTGCACCATAAATGTGCTTTAATTGCTGAGTTTTTATCTTTTTTATTGAAGTTTTCTCAGAATTTCTAAGCTATAAAGGGTACATGTCATGCATGTGATTTAGTCATTCAGTTCTCATTAATATTAACAGTTTAATATCTAAATTATTGGATGGTGCCCTGAAAATGTATTTCCAACACTTAGGGTGTGTCTAGACTGGCAAGATTTTGCGCAAAAGCAGATGCTTTTGCGCAAAACCTTGCCAGCTGTCTACACTGGCCGCTTGAATTTGTGTAAGAGCACTAACTTTGTAATGTACAAAATCAGTGCTTCTTGCGCAAATACTTTCACGCTCCCGCTCGGGAAAAAGCCCTCTTGTGCAAGAATACTTGCTCAAGAGGGCCAGTGTAGACAGGGAAGATTGTTTTGCGCAAAAAAGCCCTGATGGCTAAAATGTTGATCGGGGCTTTCTTGCGCAAAATCGCATCTAGACTGGCCACGGATGCTTTTGCACAAAAGCATCCTTGCCAATCTAGACTCGCTTTTGCGGAAATACTTTTAATGGAAAAACTTTTCCGTTAAAAATTTCCAGAAAATCATGCCAGTCTAGACGCAGCCTTACAGTAGAACCTCAGTTAAAAATACCTCTGGAATGGAGGTTGTTCATAACTCTGAAATATTTGTAACTCTAAACAAAGTGTTACGTGTGTTTTTTCAAAAGTTTACAATTGAAAATCGATTTTAATACCACTTTGAAACTACTACACAGAAGAAAAATGTTCCTTTAAACATAATGAAATGAGCACAGAAAGTTTCCTTACCGTGTCAGATTTTAACTTTTTTTTTTTTTAGTACACATTTACACAGTATTGTACTAGATTTGCTTTTTTTAATGTGTCTCTGCTGCTGTCTGTGTACTTCTGGTTCTAAATTGTGTGTGTGGTTGACTGGTTAGTTTTCAATTCCAATATTTGTAACTCTGAGGTTCTACTATATGTCTGTTTAGACCTTTTATTTGTACTCTCCTCCTCTACCTGATTTCTGGCAGATTTAATGGATTTTCTCAAATATTTGATATTCTTAACTTCTCTTACCTCTTTTGAAAGTGCCTGCATTTTTCATAACTGACCATTACCTGGGAGTTTGCTCATTTACTGAATAGGGTTTTTAATGGAATGGCTTACTTGTCATTGACGCACAAACCATCTCAATACTAAGTCAAGATTCTGAAGTTGTTTAGTAAATGTTGTATAGAGCCGTGGCGTCTAACACGCTAGCACATGCGATTATTTGGCCGGTTGGGTGTGGATAGTGTGCCCCTTCAGAACTGGTTGGACACCACAAGTAGAGAGCTTCAGAACGAAAGCCCCATATCTTTTGCAAATATAAAAAGATCATGGCACTGTTGAGGTTTAGCCTCACCACTCCGTTATATGGTGTAGGGAGAGTGTTGTGGCTAAACTGGAGAGAGTAGCACCCCTGGCATGGATAAAACAAAATAACAAAATTTCTGAAAGAAAAACTATTAAAACATTCAAAACAAATCTGTGCTGTTTGGTTTGTAAAGAAACAAGTGGTCTACCAGGTGCTCAGAAATGGAGAGGATGACCATGCTTGAACTCAATAGCATTTAGCAATATATAACCATTAGTATTTCTGTTACAAGATCTGAGACACCTAATACTTTTCATTAACATTATACTACGTCATAGTCACAGCATTTGAGTGAACAAGAAGTAAGATAGATTTGCAAACATGAACTTGAATGGTCCTTATTTACATAATCTTCCATATTTAGATAATCTTTTTTCTCAGTTATAGGCTAAGAACTTGCACCCATGTCACAATATTTAGATAGAAAAAGCTTTATTTTGCTATTGCTGTTGTAGGTTGTTTAAATGCAGCATTTCACTTGTATTTTGTAACCTAAATAACCTGTGAAAATTTCCATGCAAGTTTATATACCTTTCGTACATTTTACCATAAAATATAAAGAACAGAAAAGTTGATAAGCTGCAGACAATATTTTAAAGCTTTCTGCTAAAAAGCATTCAGAACTCTGTTATGATTCATTAATGTTCTCCTGTTCTTGGGGCATATAAAAGGGATAGATTATAACATCAAAATCAAGTTAATGAGTTCAAGGTCAGAGTAGTGGTCAATGTAGTATATTGAAGTGTTTTCAAAAATTGATTTCAAAAGCACAGGACCCAGATGTGTGTCTGCTCAAAATAATAGTTATTGATGCCTGGCTGACAGAGGTCATAGCAACTTGAGATTCATGAATTATATTGGAGGGGTTGCAATCATCAGTAGTTTCTGAAATGAATTTACAAAACCTCAAGTAGATGGAATAAGGTAGAAGGAAGACACAACGGGGAAATAACTAGTTGAGTTCTTTTCTAAACAGTTTGGCTGGTCAGTGTTTTAAAAACCCATGTGGTACTAATTGAAAAGTAAAGTATATATGCCTATTACAAGAGTTGCATTGTAATGTTCTGTCACTGTAGAATGATAGTGGGCTGGAGTTTCATGATGTCTAGAACAATTTCTGGTGAGAATTTAGGGGCATATTTAACAGTAATGATGATTAATGGTCCATGTGTACTTTACTCTCTTCCTTTACATGTGTCAGTTGTGTTGCGAAGTTAGAATGTTCCCAGGCACTTGCACTGAGGTTTGATGTGTTTGAGTCCTATGCTGCAGGATATTTGGCACTTTAATGGAAAGCAAATGGTTCTCAATAAATAAGTTTTATTTCCTATTGTTTTAGGTGGGTGAGCAAACACATTAAAAAGCCTATTCGCTCCACTGTCCTAAGTCTGGACTGGCACCCTAATAATGTCTTGCTGGCTGCAGGCTCCTGTGACTTCAAATGCAGGTGAGAGTAACTAAAGCATTTGGGAGTTGATTTGGGTTACTGGTTTAAGTGAGTCCGTGTGTAACTCCTGTGAACCTTGTCAAAATAGCAGCCCATCACATCTTAATTAATCAATCTATCTCTCTCTCTCTCTATTTAAAAAAAAAAAAATTTTTTGTGCTGGACGACAGAATGATGCCATCACGCTCTCTGGCCATGGAAGCTGCCAGAGAGAGAGGGGTTGTGAGCATAGTAAGCAGCGGGTGCAGTCCTCTAGTGTATTTAGAAAAATAGAAATATAGCCTTGCAAGACTGTAAACTCTGTGCCACTATACATGTACACGGGACTTGGGATTTTTAGCATGTATCCACTAGAAAGTCATTGTTGCTTTCATAAAGTAGTTGTTACTTACTAATACTGCTTCAGGTGTGCAGGTACCTGTTGGTCAGCTCTTTGCTGCTCTTCATGAAATGAAAAGCTATCCAGCATAGGGATGTAATCAACTGGTTGACTACCCAATAAGCATATGCTTAACAGGTAGTCAAGTAGTGACTGGACTGGTTGTTTCCCCCCACACCTTGCTGCCTCTATCCGAGAGAGGCAGCAAAAGTAGGGGGGAGCAAGAGCTGGTGCTGGGGGGAGCCAACTTAAATGCAGATTCCCCCCCCCCCACTGTCTCGGGGGGGCAAAAGAGACAAAGACATAGTGGGGGGGGAGACTGGCACGAGCTGGGAATCAGCTGTTCCAGCTCACTTCTCGTCCTCCCTTGGTCCTGCCCCGCCCCATGTCTCTGCTTTTTAAATGTATTAAGAGCTGCCTGGTGGCTCTTAATACATTTAAAAGTCAAAGCCACAGTGGGATTAGCTCCTGGGCCAGGAGCTAACCCTGCTGTGGCTCTGCAATTTCCCCCCTTATCGACTAATCAAGTAGTGGATGAAAATTAGATCAACTACTCAAATTGTGGGTAATTAACTAATAAACATCCCTAATCCAGCACCAGCTTTTATCTGAAGCAGACTGGGATTGGAAGAGTTGGTAGTTGCTCAGTGTAGATGGATGCTGTGCAGGATCTAATTAAAGGTACAGTGCACGGGTTCATCCATTTGGATCAGCTTTCAAGTTCTGGACCCAGATAGGTAATTTTGTACATGATTATTTTACTGTTTTTTTAAATTTTGAACACTTTTATTTTGCACAACAGTGAACATTTTCCTTGTACTTAAAATAAGTGTAGAGTTTTGTGATATGCTACAGGTGAATTACTCAAGTTTAAAATAAGGTCTAATAGCCTCTGTCTATTAAAATAAATTCTAGGGTCACACATTACATTCCCTACTCTAAAGTATAAATCTGAAGTCAAAGGCATCTGATTATTTGATCTCATGGCATTTTTCACATGAGGAGAGCAATTCTGACCACATCCCAGTTTGTTTAAATTGGGTAGGGTATACATCTTCATTTCCTGCCCTAAACAATTGCCTTTTTTGTAAAGTATTCTTTCACCTCTCCAGATGAGAGGTCATTTGAGTTGTGTGTAAAAGGTTCCTTCTGTATAGGTTTTTAAAGCACTTTGGAAATTTCCGTGGATTTGTATCTTTTTTTTTTTTTTTTTTGGTCCTGGTATTTTTTTCCAATATCTGTTATATGGAGAGGCTATCACTGGGTTTTTCTTATGACTCTCTCAAGAAATTGGAACGAATTACCTTATAACACCTTGTTCTGTGTAATCATCCCTTATTGAAGAATCTCAAGATATAGATATGAAAGGAATTATCAATCATGGATTGAATCAACTTCCCAGAATTTCATTAGAACAGGAAAATTAACATTATTAACAAAACATGGAAAATTAACATTATTGTTTCAAGCACTTCCTGCTGGAAAACTTACTCTGCCCTTCATTTAATTCCTCTGGAAATTACATGTGGATCCTTTTATCATATTTAGGAGGCATTTTTTTATTTAAAGTTTTCATTGCAAGATGGACCATTTAATAACTATTATAACTCTCCACAGAGAGAGGAAAAGGTGTTTATGTAGGTACAGCAGAGGAAGTGTCCACCTCAGTTCACATTTCCAAGTTTCTTAGGTTACTGGGAGGCAATAAAACTGCTTCTGGATGTTTAAAAGAACAGTCTTTCTCTGCTGAAGGGTGAATTTAGCTTTATGGAATTCTATTTTCAAGCAAATGTTCAGTTATATACCAAAGGTTATAAAGACAATTGGGCTTGTAGCATATCTCCTCTGATACCTTCTTTTCAGAACTAGCTATTTAATGGACAAAATCAGTAGTAGCTAGCAGTGTACATCACTTCAAATAAGCAGGGAGACATGCTGATAAAAATCCAGGGCCAGAGGAGCTGTTGCCTGATGGTTATTAAATAGGATTTAAGATGTCTGGCCTTGATAAGCCATAGGGCCTCTTCCTTTATACTCGAGAGATAAAGTTAGCTACGAACACCGTGTAGGGGAGCTTTTTATACAGTAGCTAGAGCAGTGTCACTAGAAATATAGGCCATATTCTAGTACTCTTTGATTGTAAAGACTTTCAAGCAGAGAAATGGCATTAGTTCTAAAATTGAATGGCTTAAAAAAAATTTAGCAAATGAAAGGCTTTCTTTCATCACCAGTCACCTCCCAGTCCTCTTGCTATTTGGGACTGATTTATTTTTGACTTGTATCAAAGACTCTGCTGCTTCTAACATATGATGTCCTATTTCCATATATTACCTAAGCTGTCCTTCCGGATTCTTGTAAAGGTCTCTTTAAATTTAAACCTACCAACAGCAGCACAGTCCTTTTGCCAGCTTCTGTTTTAGGCTACGTCTAGACTACATGCCTCTGGCCTTTTTTTCCCCTGTTCTGTATTTGTCAGCTTTACTGAAAACTGTGTATTCTTCAGCTGTATGTTGAACAATGTGCTACACACATGCAGGGTTTTAAAAATGTTACCATAAGCTCACTTAAAAAAAATCTTCTTATTTTTTTTACCTTGAGCATGATCATTTAACCACTGCTGCTGTTATATTTCATTATTTGTACTATGGTGTGATTCAAAAGCAAGAACAGTCTAAGTGGCTTGTCCGTCTTTTTCAGTGAATAAACTGTTCGGCTGTGTCTACACTGGCACCCTTTTCCGTAAAAGGGATGCTAATGAGACACTTCGGAATTGCAAATGCCGCGGGAGATTTAAATATCCCCCGCGGCATTTGCATGAACATGGCTGCCGCTTTTTTCCGGCTCGGGGTTTTGCCGGAGAAAAGCGCCAGTCTAGACGGGATCTTGCGGAAAATAAGTCCTTTTCCGGAAGATCCCTTATTCCTACTTTCAAGGAATAAGGGATCTTCCGGAAAAGGGCTTATTTTCCGCAAGATCCCTTATTCCTACTTTCAAGGAATAAGGGATCTTCCGGAAAAGGGCTTATTTTCCGCAAGATCCCGTCTAGACTGGCGCTTTTCTCCGGCAAAACCCCGAGCCGGAAAAAAGCGGCAGCCATGTTCATGCAAATGCCGCGGGGGATATTTAAATCTCCCGCGGCATTTGCAATTCCGAAGTGTCTCATTAGCATCCCTTTTACGGAAAAGGGTGCCAATGTAGACACAGCCTTACTGTTAAGCCTATATCTGTGACATCGTCATAATTTCCATGGTAGCCTTTATGCCATGTTGTGCCACTCCTGAATCACACAAAAGAATCCATGATTATAGGGAGAGACTTTTATTTAACACATTTTGATAAATAGCACTGCCGGAAAAAGAAATGCAGAGAAGTAGTGGCAGTTTAATACGTTTTGATGTATTCTTTCAGCAGTTAGCCAAAATGTGATAATCTCTCTTTAAAGCTCTCAAATTAGAGAATGGGTATCTTTGTAAGGATTGTGTTAGCTGACTGTTACATATCACACTTTTCAGATTCTCTGCTAACTTTCTGGTTGATTGTAAGGGTTGCTAGTGCTGTGAAAGGAACAAAATCCTTAATGCAGTAGAGAATTTAAGTTCAACATTCCTTTTGGCCAGAGGCTGGCTATGGAAATGAAAGAGAGAAGGTTGCATTTGCAAGAAGAACCCATGTACATTTTGTGCATAGTGATGTTGATGTTTTCCAAAGGCTCACAGAAGTCTGCTGTCAAAGGAGACTTAAAAGATGGCACCTTACCATGGCATAATTAACATAGCGTATGTCCTGGTGACTCTGATGTAAGCTTTTTACACAGTTAGTGTCTGACTTTTCTGTCCATTATCATTATGGTATCTCTTTTTTTTATTTGCAGAGTGTTTTCTGCTTACATTAAAGAAGTGGATGAAAAGCCAGCCAGCACACCATGGGGCTCAAAGATGCCCTTTGGGCAGTTGATGTCAGAGTTTGGCGGCACTGGAAGTGGTGGATGGGTGCATAGTGTCAGTTTTTCTGCCAGTGGTAACCGCCTAGCCTGGGTCAGCCATGATAGCACTGTGTCCGTTGCTGATGCTTCAAAAAATATGATGTACGTGTTTTTTTTTTTTTCTTGTATTCGTTGTATTTATTAACTCTAATGCTAGGAGGGGAAGGGCAAGCATGGCACATGGAATGTTGTGCTTGGGTACAAGCAATCCATTTAAAGTTTAGAAGACTTGTGTCTGAGACCCTTGGCTCTTGGGAGTGTTGGGTAAATAAGACAAATATGGAGTAAAGTAATGGTTTTTGAAAACTGTTTTTGTAAATTTCCTTCTGCTAGTAGAAAGCTACGTTCTTCGGTTGAATAGCTGGGGGAGACTTCTCTGAGAGTATGCCCGGTTCTTTTGCCCATCTAGCCCCTGATTTAATAGTGTTAACTAGGGACTGGAGAATAAGCTCTTTAGTCCATGAATTTTCAATACCACACCTGTCCTCTTTACCATCTTTCTTGTTGCAAGGTTTTTAATTCTATCCTCCAACCATGATAGACATATTTCACTACCTTCTCCTGTGTTCCCACCACCACCTCTTCTCCTGACTTAAACATAGTACAGAAGTACAACCTCTCTTCTGTTAGGAATGGGGAAAGGTGACACTGTTCTAGGAATGTGGGGAAAGGAGGGAGCCATTTGAGCAGAGCTGTGTTTGAGAGAGACTGATCTCGTGACAAGTGCAGAATGTATACCTGGCTAGATCATCTATTATTTAATGATCTCTCTAGGGAAGTGGTTCCCAAACTTTTTGGCATCCCGCCCCCTTTTTGATTTTTTGAAAAACTCTCCCCCCCTCCCTCCCAAAAAAAGCAAAAAAAAGGAACTGACCAGAGTGGACAAACAAAAATAGCAGCAAAACTTAGGGATTTAGAGGCGGGGGAAGGTGGAAGGGTGTCACCTCGCACCCCCCCCTGGAATTTCTTCATGCCCCCCCAGGGGGACACGCCCCCCCCCCCCAGTTTGGGAACCCATGCTCTAGGGCCATCTTTGAAATCCTAGCCTGTCTCTTAATTTCCTTGGTATTGTTATAATAACTTGAATGATGAGATCACTTAACATTAATATAAATATCCAATTATTCTCTCTTAAAAGAAGGCTTCCACGTGCCTCAAGAACTGGAGTGTTTGACATTATCTTTGTAACTTTAGAGAACCTAACTTTTTGTTTTCTCCAGCAGAAAAGGCCCAAATTGGTAAATATCAGTATTGCTGGAATGAATTTATTTCAATGTGTGTCACTGCTCCTGTAACAAATACTCTGAAAGGCAAGAGTAAAGCCAGGATAGTTTTCTAGTTAATATTGACTCCATCTGCTGCCTACTCAGTAGCACAGTATAAAATACTGTAGGATTTGTATAAATGTTAGGGATGTAAAAATACGTTTTAAAATGTAACTGTGTAACCGCTAATAATTATAGTGGTTACTCGCACTGCAGGCTCTGCAGTATAAAGCTTAAATAAACTTTACATTGCAGAGCTCACGGCGAAGCCTCCCCAGGAGCAAGGCCAGGGCTGCTTCTGAAGCCACTCCTAGGGAGGAGGGTTCGCTGTGGCAGTGAAGCTATCTCCCCTGAGGGGAGCCACTGCGGGCTCCGCAGCTGGCTCCTGGGGATACAGCCTGTAACCTGCAGTGGGGAGGACAGTTAGGCCCACCATAGACGGGCTGCTCTGGTGGGCCCTATGCAGGGCAGGAAGGGAGCTGCTCCAGCTCCTATCCATTAACTGGAAAATAGTAGCTATTGTTTCTTCCTTAATTTCTTGGAGGCATGGCACAGGATTTAAAGTAAAAATAGATCCCACCGGGCATTTGCACTAAGCTATAATTACTTTCTTAAGTCCCAATCTACTTGGGTCACTTGAAAGCAGCATATTATAGTGATTGGACTACACTAGCTTTTGTATTAGTAGCTCTATGTGAGAATGGGCCCTTTTGTTGTATTCTATTGGAACAAAAGCTAAGAGGTTTCAGTGAGGCTCCTCTTTAACAATTGTTCTTGTGTTTAGGGTTTCACAGCTGAAAACAGAGTTCCTCCCATTCCTGAGTGTGTCATTTGTCTCTGAGAACAGCGTGGTGGCAGCCGTAAGTGTCACTTCTTCCCTCTTGTAGATTGTTGTGCTTCAGTGAGAGGATAACACATGCATTATGAAGCTAGCAATAATAAAATACCTCTTCACAAGCACCAGCATGAGCTGTTCTGCAGCAGCATGAGGTATAAAAAGCAAAGGTGCTGCACTTAATTAGCTACTTGTGTGTTTGCCTTACTGATGTACTGTTGCAGGGCCATGATTGCTGTCCAATGCTCTTTAACTGTGATGATCGTGGCTCGCTGACCTTCGTTTCCAAACTAGACATTCCAAAGCAGAGCATCCAGCGCAATATTTCTGCCATGGAGCGCTTCCGCAACATGGACAAGAGAGCCACTACAGAGGATCGTAACACTACTTTGGAGACACTGCATCAAAACAGCATCACGTGAGTGCCCGAGCACTGAGGGCGTGTACAAGGGAACTGTCCTTGTCACCTAATGTTGTGCAGGATATATCTGAAACCCTTCAACCTTGGATTTGCCTTTTCAGAAAACTTAACCTCTCACTGACAGTTGCTTATTCGTGTTTCATAGAGAGGCAGGAATGCCTTGCTCCAGGCCAGGGCCATCCCTAGGGGGATGTAGGCGCTGGAGAAACCCTTCCTTCTGTCCCAGGCCCTGCCCCCTTCCCTGAGAGATGTGATCCAGGGAGTTAACAGGGGAGCGTGGCACAGGGCGGCAGCAGGGGTTGCCTTCCCTCCTCCCCTCACCAAATGGAGTTTTCCACTCTGCTGCCGTTTCCCAGCTGGGTCGTTCCACTTTCCTGTAACAGTGGGGAGCTGAGCGCCTCGGCCCCAGTCCATTCCATTCTGCTCCTGTGGTGCGCTGGGAGTGGGGCAGGGGCCGGGACCTTCAGCTTCCTGTTCCCACAGTGAAGTGGAGTGACTCAGCTGGGAGACGGCAGGGGAGCAGAGCAGGCTGCTGGATTGCTCTGCTGCCTGCAGTTCCTGCCGTTGTGCTGAGTGGGGGGGGGGGGCCCAAACCCTGCTGCTGCTTACGCCAGGCCTTCCAGGTAATCCCCATAGACGGCAGCCCTACACCCCACAGGCTAGCATCAATACAGGGGAGAGTCCCTCTTGGGGCAGCTGCCATAGGGCCCTGAACCATCCTATGGACAGGATGGCTCTACCCCAGGCACCTGACCAATTTAGCAGTTCTGTGCATTGATGTTGGCTTTTGGAAAGGGAGATATGGAATTTCTTCCAGACCTCTTGGGCAGTTCTCTGATGCCCTGAATAAAGAGATTTAATTGGCCTAGGTTCAGTTGGTCTAGGTTTATCTGAAACCTAACAACATAACTATCAATGTTAATTATTCTCATCTCCCTTTACTTCTGAGTAAAGTCACATTAATGTGTTCCATAATTCAGACCTGAGCAGACGTGTAACTAGGACTTGATACCGTAAATTGGACCAGGAACACTTCTCAGAATCACTAAATCCAGTGAGCAGAATTCACCTGAAAAACTAATTCTCCTTCAACCCTCACATTTAAAAATTCATGTCAGTATTTAGTACTCTTCTGGAATGAGTGAATACAAGTTAATCATATGAGATATTCCTACTGTGTGTTTGTCCCAGTACTCCATGTGCACAAAATACACTAACGCTTCTAAAGTAGAGTTTTTGTCACTTTAAATTGTAAGCTTTTTATGATGGTGCTGTATGACCTTCCCGATCTGCCTTGGAGAATCTCTCCAAACTTCTTACATTGACAGAACCACTTTGCCATTCTTACTCCTTGAAGGTGCATGAGCTGGGGTTGTGTTTTGAAGTCTTCACTTGCTAACTCAGCTAATGAAAGATGGAGGGGTTTCAGGCAGGTTCTCCAGCACCCTCCAAATGTGATATTTGTGGTGTTGTTTCTCAAGTGGCATGCTGAAAATTGGGCAGAAGACCCGCATTACAATCATGTCACTCTTTGGGAGAATAGGGATTGAACATTCTGCAGTTCTTACAAAGCCTGTAATAGCCAGTGCTTCAAAGTATATTTAATCATGTCTCCTACTTGTGCTTCTCTGGTATTCTTCTCACTTATGCTGGCACTCTCTGTTTTCAGCCAAGTGTCTATTTATGAGATAGACAAGCGAGATTGTCGCAAGTTCTGCACCACTGGCATTGATGGAGCAATGACCATCTGGGATTTCAAGGTATGAATTTACTACTTTGCTTATGCGTAAGGCTACGATTATGTCACGGAGGTCATTGAAGACATGGAATCTGACTTCCAAAAACCTCCGTGATACTTCATGCTTCAGCCCCTGGGCTGCAGGGCTGAAGCTGTCAGCCAGGTAGCACCAGAAAACTCGGCCGTGCCTTTCCTCCTCCCCCACAGCTTCCAACCACAAGGAGCTCCCAGACATGGAGGATGGCCCCTGGAGCTCCAAGCCATCACAGGTAGTGAGAGACCTAGAGTTCTAAGAAGTGGTTGAGGGTCCCACAATTCCTAGCCCCCTGAGCGGTCCCCACAAGTCTCAGCCGCCAGTTCTGGAGCACTGGCCTCTGCACGCAGTGAGACCCCTGCAGCATCCAGCTGTCCTGAGCCGCAAGAGTGGGTGTTGGATATCCAATTCCCTATTTTTGTCTCAGCTTTTCTAGTAAAAGTCAGGAAGAGGTTCCAGGCATCCGTGAATTTTTGTTTGTTGCCCATGATTGGCTTTTTTCTAAAAATAGCCATGAAAAATCTTATCCTTGTGAGCTGTATGTGATGTGTTCATATCTGGACATCAGAACCTGATATACAGCCCTAATGTAAATTGGGTTAGCATTTGAGAATCTAGATGCGGGGGGAGGAGGGCAAAATATGGCCCAAGAGCTATATCCGGCCTGTCAAGCAGCCAGATCTGGTCCACGGCCCAGTGGGAGCCTCAGCTAGTTTCCCTGCCTGCTCCACCCCCTGCACCTGCTCAAAAAAGCTGACACTGGGGTCATGTGCATCTCTGGATGCCGCAAGCCCAGGAGGGTGCGGGTGAGGGTAGGCTTCGGGTGCTACCCCTGCCTCTAGCACAATCTTGCAGCTCCCATTGGCCACCCTCCCCCCTTCCCTCAGGCTCACAGCCTTCAGATAAGTACATGTGGGGCCCCTGCTGCAAGCTGCTCTGAGCAGCTTGCGAGAGCCTGGTAGGCAGAGAGCCTGGCTAAGGAATCTGCTGGGCTGCTGGCCAGGAGCCATCCAGTAAGTGCCTGCTGGCCAGAGCCTGCCTCTGGCACGCCAGCCCCCCTCCCTCCAACCCTCTGGCCTCTGTAACCTCCTACCCCATGTAGTCCAAATCCTCTGTACTCCCACTCCTGTAACCATACCCCCTCCAAGACCCTGTACCCTAATCCCCTGCCCCAGGTCACAACCCTCTCCTTTATCCAAACTCCTTCTTAGACTCCACAACCCTTCCTGTATCCCAGTCCTTTACCCCTAGCTCCCTTCTGCACCCAACCTCTATCCAAATCCTGCATCTCCCCCAAAAATTATTGCCCATCTCTTGTCTAGATGCTAGATATATAGGACTGTTAGTGAACTCTCTAAAGAGGACAGATCTGACTCGACAGATCTGACTCAACATAATCAGATATATTTGATTACCAGATGGTACTAATCCAGACTAATTTTTTAATGGGATCACTCAGGTCCCTGTAGGAATCCTGTTAATCCTCTTCTTCCTCCTTTTTTTAAGCCACAACCATGCTGACTAACGAGACCAGAATCCTCACTGGAGCAATGAAAGGAACTCTGGCTCAGGTCTACAAAGGTACTTAGGCTTCTAACTTCCATTGAAATCAAGCCTAAATACTAAAAGGAGCCTAAATACTTTTGTGCGTCTGGGCCACTGTTGTATTCTTTCTCCAGGCCCTATGCACTGAGCTTACTGTCTGGGCAGCACCCATACTCTGCAGAGACTATTATTTTTTAAATAGCAAAAAAAGCATCTAACCTGAGGTCCAAAATACATGGAGGCTCAAATGAAAAGCCTAAATGGGTTTAAATGATTCCAGGCTGACCTTTAAATGTCAGCAAACAAATGAGGTCAGTCACCCTAGAAACTGGAATTTATTGTTTAAAATTCTAGCGCAAGACTTCATACGCTACAGCTTGGCACTCCTATGGCACAGTGGCCTACATGGTGCTAAAAACCCAACCATCATTGGGCTGTGTCAAGGATCTAGGGACCCATCTTTGTGAGAGCCATTTTTTCCATATGCATGCCTATGGGCACCCTATATTCTCTGTGCAAAGTATCTCCCACACTTTCCTCGAGGCCATGCATGTGTTGCTGTAGATTGGCCAGCAGGTGTCTCTCTAGCTCCACTGGCTCTCCTGTGGAGCTCTGGGATACAGTAGAATCTGAGTTATGAGCACATCTGGAATGGAGGCTGTTCAGTTGCGAACAAAGCATGGTGGTTCTTTCAAAAATTTACAGCTGAACATTGACTTAATACAGTTTTGAAGCTGTAAGATGCATAATGTTCCTTTTATTTTTTAGTAATTTATGTTTAACGCAAGACTGTAATTTTTCCTTTTTTGGGGGGGGGTCTCTTTAGCTGCCTGATTCCTCATTTGGAACCAGATGCTGTGTTGTTGACCAGTCAGTGTGTAACTCAGGTGTTCATAACTCTGAGGCTTCACTTTACATGCTTTTTGCAAGAGAACTGTTGGTTAATTTATAATCTGGTAGCATGTGCCAGCCCCAACCCATGTAGGGACCAAGTTAGGGAACGAGATCCAGCTCATGTTTCATCTGTTTTGTTCTGTCACTTAGTTTTGCTGTAGGAGTTAACTGTGTTCAATACAAAATAGTGTAGTAGTTACTGATAAACATTTTTCTCTCTCAAGACCTTAGAGTCCTCTATTCAAGGTCTACGAATCATGTAAAGATGGATCTCCGTTATCTAGCATGACAGACTGCTTGACAGCATGCCGCTCCAGCAACCGCACAGACCTGAAAAGGGATGAGCAAGCTGGAACATTTGGAAGCACTGAGAAGATATGGCTTGGCAGATTTTCTTTAAAATACGTATTTGGTGAAATGTGTTGGTTTCAAAATCAGCTGTGATTGTCTTTTTCATTTTGATTGGTTGTTTCATTCCATTCTTTACCAAAGCTGCTCCATTAGTAGTATATTGCAGGACGTTATGGATCACTAACTTAAAAGGGGAATTTTATGTAAATTGTCTGCTAGAAATAAAAGATACAGAATGTGTTTGTAGTTTGGCTTCTTGTTAATGATCTAATCAGTAGTGAGTCCATAGGAAAGGAAAACACCTTTAATATGCCCTATATCAAGAGGATGAAGTTAATCTTCTCATCTAAAAGCTCTTTCCATCCAGACTTCTGAAAGAAAAGCCTGGTCATGGAAAGTAGTAATTTTAGATGAGGGAGACTTGTCTCAGTGATTATTTCCAGAGTGATTAGTCCTGTCTGTCTTAGCAGTTAACAAAGATTAATAGTAGCAAATTAAAACTGAAAGTCTTCTCATTATCAGCTCAGACTTGGTTTGCTAAAGGCAAATTAAATGACTTGGATTATCTGTAATGCTTTGAGGCTTGCACTGAGCACCACCTCAAATAGCATTAGCTCAAAGTATCTATGATATGGGATGGAGACCACATAATGGAGTTGAAACATAATTAATGTTGAGCTAGAGTCTAAGAGGACAAGTGAGACAATGACCTTAGCATGGTGTATACAATTCTAGTTTATTATGATGACTGGAGGATGCAGATTGTTTAGCAGCACAGAGAGCATGGACCAGCTTCTCCAAAGACTTTAAAAAGTAATGTGGGACTGGTCATACTTGCTGGAGTTCTTTTGAGTCCCTGATAACTCAGAAGCAGTTATGAATAACTGTCCATATGGCCATGTAAGGTGATTGTCGAATCTTAATGCATGCCTTGAGGTTGGCAGTGCATTAGAGAGGATTATCTGGCTAAGAGCAGTTTGCATTGCCTCATGTCAGAACGTTGCATTTTAAACACAAAAAATGAAGGGGAAAAAAAACTTACCCAATGCCTATATTTACCACTTCCTCTAAACCAGTATATAACTTGATACACTGCTTCCCTTTGACTCTTTGAAAAAGGGGGTGAGGGGGAGCCCACAAGGCATTGTCTCTTTTGCATGTCTAAAAACAACCTACCTACAACTCCCAGGCAGATCTTTTTTCAGGTAAGGGGTCTATGAAACAGAAAAATGATGATTTTCCAATTCCTCTTCTGCTTCTGGTTTCCAGAAGTGGGGGAGGGAAGTCACTGTTTTGCAGTTTTTCCTTCATCTGAAGGGCATGGATTTATTGGGACTGAAAGGAAACTCTCGTTCAACATTTAGTGCCGTGATCTGCAAAGTATCATGGTTGATTTCATCCATAATGCATGTCGCTTCCTTGTATATTCTACCTAAGTCTCTGTGCTTGAAACGGTAGTGAATTAAACCTCTTCCTCTGCTATTGCATAGGTATTATCTCCCTCTTGCAGACAAGCCTTTCAGAGCTAGGAAAACATCCCTCTAGCTAAAACCTGTCACAAGAAGCTACTGGAGACGACAAAAGAGTGATGGAGTCAGGGAATGTATTGCCATGAATACACAACTTTTTTCAAACAATTTAGGAAAAATTAAATGATCCATTCCAAACCAAGCAAAACTGTAACAGTGGAATGTTCCAAGCTATCTATAGTTGGACAAGTGTTACATACGTAAATCCTCTGGAAAAGGAGGTGGGGAAGTCAGTTAACAACTCTTTTGGCTTCTCACTTCTGGAGAAGACAAACTCCAGAGGAGCCTGACTCAGCCCTGGTGCAGGGGGACAGCAGCATGAGGAGGCAGGGAATGCGTGTAGTTGACCAGATTAACCAATAAGCCTGGGCTTATTGGTTAATCGTGTAGTTGTTTACACAGTGACATCCCTAGTGCTCACTAATCCTCCTGTTTAAGATGATCCTCTTCTGCTGCCTCTTCTATGTGGAGAGTCTTAACAGGGGGAAGCAAACCTGCAAAGTTGCTTTTAACAAATACAGGTTGGTCAACACCGGCCCCAATCCTGCTGACCTCGAGGCTCTCCTCCTCCCACTGAGCTTCCCTGCTGGCTGCCAGCCACCTCTGCTACTGGGCTTCCAGTCCCGTTACGGCTACTGGCCCTCCTGCCACCAGCCCAGAAGGGCTCCCAACCCCAGTAGAGCTGCTGGCCTTGCAGGGCTTCCAGCCACTGTCCCCCATGCTGTCAGACTCCCAGGTGCTGGGGCCCTCTGATACAGAAATGTCTGATCCATTCAACCTATCCCCTGCCCCGAACCCATTTGTTTGAAGCAAAGAGTCTTGTTGTGGGAAGTGTTTTGGCTTAATTTAATTTCTGCCAGCAAAAGTAACCATACGAGGAAGCTGCACCCGGCCTGCTGCATTCCGTGTGTCAGCTGGTGTGGTTTGAGCGGAAACACATTTTAAAATACATATCTTTGGAGCAGGCCAAATTAGAACGCTCAGTTTAAAAGATCTGTATTAGGACCTGGCTCATCAGTTTTGTTTAAGAAGAGCCAAGCCCAGCCCCATATACACTCACTTGTGGTCCTGAAGGTATCCAGTGCCTTAATTGCCCCTGGAGGCATCAGTGAGTAGCGGGGCTTTGTGACAAAGCTGGAAATAGATCCTAGGAGTCCTGAGACCAGTCCTAGACAGCAGAGCCTGCTTACTCTCTTGCAGGGGCTACATTTTCATCCGACTTTGGAGAAACACAAGATCACTGCAAGAGCTGCACATGTTCAGCAGCCATGGCTCTGTCCTGGTTAATTACACCGCAGCTCGATAGCAGCCACGCCTCTGCCTGCAGCAAAGAGGAAGTCCTATCACTGATACAGGACACTGCTGGGTTTGCCTTCTGAGCTTTCTGTGTTCAGTCAGATAAGTGTCCTTACCACAGACATGACGCTGACCTATAATTAATTCACAGCCTGGACACGCAGGAGCGGTGAGATCTAGGGGAGGCCTTCCGCCAGCTGAACGTCTGAACTGCAGCTTGGAGAGGAGACTCTTTGTTCTGCAGTGAAGTAAACCCATGCTCTCTGCCAGGGCTCTCTGATCAGTGGTCGTATTCTTGTGCGGTCCAGCCCACTGCTTACAATGAAAGAGTCAATACACTGATGGACCCAGGAAGGGATCCCTGGCAGAGCAGCTTGAGAGGGGCACTGCTGAGATGACAGCTTCTAGCCCAGGAGTAGCTTGAAGGGAGGATGGGCTTGGCTGGAGGAAATGATATCCACAGGGTAGGAAATCAAGCCACTGTTAATTAACTACTTTTGGCTCTGCAAAGACTGTAGCAGGTGCATTGTTAGCCAAGTCCCCCACTGAGGGACAAGGCGTGGTTACACCCACCAGCTTGCCTTGGAGGCTTTTGCATCTCTCCCCTCAAAACTATCCTCTTGCCTGATTTTAAGAGTTTCTTGCCAGACCATCCTCTGTTACCTTCAGCCCTAAAGCCTCCTGCTTAGACTAGGGCCGCTCTGGGAACACCACTCCTTACATGCTGCAGGAATCCGGACTATCCAGTTAAGCAAGAAATCTAGGATAGGCCAGGAAAGGTAAATCTTGAAGCATTTTTGGGTCGGGCCTTTGTGCAGCTATTTCAGCTACTTATCCTCCCCTCAGCAATGCCCGGGATATTAACTCTGCACACTTCTCCAGAGATTTACAAAGGTTAGTCACCCTGTCTGCTATGGTGCCGGTTGCCTTAGAAATATGTATTGGTAAATAGTCAACCCATTCCTTGTGTGAGGAAACTAAGTAAACTGTTGGGTGCCTGCTTAAGAGTAACTATGACAATCCTGGTTTTAGGCAGTGTAGGTGGAACTTGGTAATAACTTGTTCCGGTAATATTGTTTACTGGACCAGCGTCTGTGAATGAGTTTTTGCCCAGAAGCCATAAGCTGGCCCTACCATGGAAGTAGTAGGAAAAAAACCTCTTAGTTTACTGTGAGCATTTGACCATGGTTGTGTATAGTCACTGTCACTGTTTCTTCCTTGCTAAAGTGACACTGGAAAAGAAAAGGGGAGGGGTTGAATTTGAACACAGAAACCCACTTCCTCAATTATTAGTAGCATTTTAAAACCCCTTCAGGCCACGGTTTGCAACAGGGCAGGAACGGGGCTGGCTGAGCCCAGACCAAAAGTATCTTTAAAGCAGGGGTGGGAAACCTATAGCCTCAGTGGGGGAGGATCCGGCCCCCAGCTTGCCTGAATTTGGCCCCTGAGGCCCAGGACTCTACCCACTCAACATCAGGGAGCTGGCACTGGCGCTCCAAGCCTGTAGCCCCCTGCGCTTCTCTCTGTAGGGCTGAAGTGCCTGCCTCCTGCCCAACCCCCTTTCCCCCCACCTCCAGCCTGATCCTGCACCCTCCCAGCCCCGCTGACCTCTATCACATTCCTATGCCCTCCCTCCTACCCACACCCCAAGCCCACTTCCTGGCAGCCCCCTCCCAGACACAACCCCACATTTTTGGCCCCCCACAATCTCCTAGCCTGGGCCTCCCTAGACAGTGATGTGTGAGGGGAATGTGGAGAGTCTTTTTCTGCTTCTGACTCTTAAGTGGCTACACAAATGCTCAACTTACAGGGAACACTGCTCAGCTGTGGCCGTTGCCGTGGCAAAGTGGAAGTCTGTGGTTCTTCATTATTTTGCTTTTAAGGTGTAATTTATAGAGAAAGGGGAGACTTCCCTCCTACACCGTAGCCACGTTTTGCCAGCAACACTGGTCCCCAGGAGCCACTAAGAGTGCAAGGAGCTAGCCCCTCCTTGTCCAGCAGGGGGCTGTTCCACTGCAGGCCACGAGCAGGCTGTCTCTGCGCCCTGCTCCTTCCCCCAGTGCCACCAGGTCTGTGCCACCAGGTCTGTACGCTTGTGGCAGCTGGACTGGAAGTCGGGGTGAAGCTCAGTGCTGCTCTAATCTGGTGGTGGGTAGGGTTGCCAGATGGTTGAAACAAAAATACTGAACACCCCTACCCCCAAAAAAAAACACTGGGAAAAAATTCTGTTGAAGGGGGGAAAAAAAGAGGGGGGGAGACCAAAGTTGTTGAGCCCCCCCCAAAAAAGGACTCCAAGGACTTGAGCCAAAAAAAAAAAATTCTAATAAAACAGTGTGTCCCCTTTAAGAGTGAGTGCAGGGGTAGGAATAGGGGAGCGGGTGAGCACTAACATCCAGAGGAAAGTATTGCTTCCCCTAGGTCTTTTGGCTGGCAGCCATTTTGTGCTGGCAGCCTTGGGGAATCAGGTAAGCATGGGGGTCGGAGGAGCTGGGAGTGTTGGGGGCCAGAGGGAGGTTCGGGGCAGGGAGGAGGCTGGGTGCTGAGTGTTTGTAGGGTTGCCAGGTGCCCGGCATTTTCGCTTCCTGGCTGGGGAAAAATTCAGAAAATACCGGACATCTCAGGTGCCTGGTATTCTCTGAATTTTTTTTACCGGACAGGAGGTGAAAATACCGGACTGTCCGGGTGAATACCAGACACCTGGGAACCCTAGTGGTGGGGCGCTCGCTGAACTAGGCCTCAGCAGCCCAAGCTTTGTTGAGATGCAAACGACCTCCCCCGTGTCCCTATGCCACACTCTGAGCTGGCCTAGGGAGCAATCTGACCCACAACCCTGAATCATAACATTGGGTTAGCAAAGCGCCACGGCTTCTCTTTAACTCTGTGGCGCAGCGGCATTGCCTGCCAGGAGCCGGATTCCCATCTCATGCACCAGTTTTGTGGCGTCACTCCCTGGGGCTCCTCCTGTGCGTAAGGGCGAGTCGGGCCCTGCGAGCACGGTTGAGCCCACCAGGAAAGCAGTGTCATGGTGCCATACTGAGAAGCCAAGCGTGAGGGACATTTTTGACCCTCCTTCCTCTCTGCAACCTGCCAGTACGGGAAAGACGTAAATAGGCCTCAGACTCAGTTGGGATACACTGGGCTGGCGTGCCAGAGCGGGGCGAGCAGTCAGTATTTTGCTCAGAAGAAAGAGTGGATATTTGTCATTGTGAGGACGCTTTGGGTCTGATCCTGCACACGCTTCAGCAGGGCCGCTCACAAGAGCGGTTACTCGCCAATCTCATGTCAAGACTCTTACTCCCAGGCGTCAGGAAACACGGGGTTGGGTCTTCACAGCCACCAGCCTATCCCTTCTAGCTATGAAACTGTCCAACTGAGGGGGAGGCAAAGCAGAATCTTTCCCTGCCTCTGCCTCTTCCCTTCGGCCTTTCGCAGCCAAGTCTCCTCATGAAGCCAGGCACCTCGACTCTGCCAGGTTTGTGGGCCAGATGCGAACGCAACCGGTTGCTGAGCGTAGCAGCGATCCCCTGAGCTCCAAAGGCATCTGCCAAGCTGTAGCGAGGAAGTTCCGGCACTTCCACGTGTCGGCCTCAGAGCCTTGCAGACAGGCCTGGAGACCGGAGGAAGACAGCCCAAGCCTGCTGCGGCGGCTGCTTCTGCTGGAGGCAGCCTGTGCAGCGTTCTGCAGTCCCCAACGCCCACGCAAGGAAGTGGTTACATTTCTCAGAGAGGAAAAGGGAAGTCAGGCTGCTTCAGAGCGAAAACTCCACTTCTGCCTTTCACTCCGGGCTGGTTCGGCTGCCGTTCGTGTCGACTGCCCAGAGTCCATGAACTAGCAGACCCGCCTCGGAGGGAGGGATTTTTCACCTTGCTTTCCTCCTTTTCTCGCTGAGGTAAGTTGTCGGGAATTCCTTCTCCTTTCCCACAGGAAACTGGGCGGCTTGTCCTCTTCTCCTAGCGGAGTGACTGGCCGTACGTTTAACCCCGGGAGTGCTGCCACCAAAAGAAAAATCTTTTTGCTCCTTATGCTGGAGCAGAACAGAGCCGGAGCTACGAGAACGGTGCTGGGATTGGAGTGAGCCTCCTGAGTGAAACAGGCTTTCCCCCCTCTTCCTTTGAAGCAATAATTCCTCCCAGCTGTTGGCTGCTCTTTCTTTTTTCAAATGCTTCTTTTCCAGTGTAGTACCCCACCCCCACCCCCCCAGAGGCCTGGAAGCTCTACTAATCTCTGAGCAGGGATCCCACAGCCATTAATGGACATGGTGCGCTGTACCACAGAGCTGTTAGCCTTGTGCCTCTTCCCAAATCTCTCCCCCCTGGGATTCCCTCCATGGGCAGGCTGGGCTTAACTCTCTCCTTGTTTACACTGCTCAGTTGGGTGGTGGTGTTTCTCATTTAGAGTTTCGCATTGCAGAGTGCGCTGGCTTGTGTTTCTTCTGGTGGTGCACATTTGTACATGCATTGGTGCACATAACAAAATGCATTCCACACATGAATGGAAAAATTGTGCACTTGGATGGAAAAGATTAGAGGGAACATTGGTTACGGGGCTGCTCTCTGTCACTGTGAAAGTGTAACCCACACACCCAGTGTGGTTCACTGTCCCCTGTAGTGGCACTTAGACCACTGACAGTGAGAGATAAGAACAAGGGAGCTCTACTGCCTAAGCTGAGAACCAGCTGGCTTTATTGCTCATGCCGTAGAGGTGCCTACACTAAGCTCCTGAGGTCCTGAGGAAGGGAGTGAGAGGCGAATCGGGACCTCCGATTCCACGTTTGCTCTTTCCCGCCTTGATTTTTCCCCCCTCCGCTAACCCTGTCCCTGTCTCTTGATGCAAAGACAAAATGCAAAGGAGTCTGGCGGTGCTCTCGTTCCATCCAAAGGGACAGATTCGGCGTGGGTTTCTGCACTACTCCCATTGACACCAATGCAGTGAGAGAAAGTTTCGAGGCCAGTGCACCCTGGGATGTAGGACTTTATTTTCCCTCCGCAGTGGATGAGCGGGTGGGTTCATAGGCAGGCTGGGGATGATGGCTCTGCTCTTTGAGCCACTGTTTATTACTGAAAACATCAGAGCTCCTCCTGGCCTATCATCTGCTGAGTCTGCCACAGAGGAACTTTGTTGGTTCTGGTTGTGTCTGATAGCCGGGGACTGGGTGAGGGCACCTGCAGTTAAATTCCTTCAGTTGGAATAGGGAAGAGGAAACCCTGGCTGGCAGAGCTGTTGTCACGCTCAGTAGTAAGATTGTTGGCTTCCCTGCCCCGTGGAGGGTTATGGGTAGTGTTCCCTGTAAGCTGTGCACTTATGCGGCTATTCAGGAGAGATTCCCATGTCCCCCAACTACTTTGCAGAGTGTGCTGGCTTGTGCTTCTTATGGTGGTGCACATTTGTACATACATTGGTGCACTGGTGAGGCCTTGAGCCCGGGCAGAAAAGAAGTGAAACCAGAGGAAGCGAGGGATCCCAGCCAAACTAGCCCTGGGTATCCACTCATCTGTTGCAGGCAGGTGAAGATCCTCAAACTTCCCTTTGTTTTACCTGAGTAGCTGATTGTTCAGGGGCAGGAGAGGATGTGACGGAGCCAACAGATTCAGCTGTTGGAGGGAAAGTTAGTAGAGAACGAAAAGGGATGAGCAAAGGTTTTTTGAGTCTTTATTGTGTGTAAAGGTGACAGGAAAGCCCGTTTTATTAACATGTCCTGCTTCATCCTCGCATTATGAGTAGAACTTCAGCTCTCGCCTAGTCGAACATAGAGTGGGTCTGTGAAATCAAGAGGCCAGGCAAGTGAAACCTAACCTAAGAGAGGAAGTGATTGTTATTCACATTGCTTAAAAGCTTTGTCGCAAGTAGTTGGCAGCAAAGCTCTCCGTTTTTAACTGTTCGCCACCCAGGAGGGTGAGGAAAGCCTTCAAAGGCAGCTAAAGAGTCCACCTGCAGCAATAGAGACAAGGCAAAACCTGATATTCCCAAGGAAAAATTAAGCCAAACTTTCCCCTTCTTGATACGGTTTAAAATCTTCCAGGCTGCCTTGATGCATCAAAAAGAAGGGAACGGGACGGGGGAGAAGGGGAGGAGACACTCCCTTTTCCCCATAGTGGTTCACTGTTAAAAATGAGAGATGCAGTAAATGCACCCCTCCCCCAAACGCATCCTTCTCCTGGAGCAACGTCAGCCGCTTAGTTCTGGCAAGTGACTTCCCATGTTTTTCTACTCCAGGCTTTGCCTAACAGCAGGACCAGCTCCTCGAGGATTCCCAGCTTTCAAGGGGAGTTAGGTACCTAAATAACTTTGAGAAGTTGAACCCAAGCTGCTGTTTGCTGCCAGTTTTATCAGCAGACCTCCTTGGGCACCACGGCCTCGTCTACACTAGACTGGGCAGGTCGGCTTAAGGTACACTATCCAGCTACACAAAATGCGTAGCTGGATTCATCTTGCCGTAAGCCGAGCCGCTGCAGCATCTGCATTGAGGGAGGCCGGCGGGAACACATGCTCCGCCGGCTTCCCTTGCTCCTCGCAGAAGGAGTACCGGACGCGGGGGGCTGCCTTCAGCATTGGATTTAAAAGTCCACATTAGACCTGCTAAGTCAAACACTGGAAAATCGACCTCTGCAGAGTCCATCTTCTCTGTAGTGTCGACATGCCCCCCGTGAGGCAGTTTGATGGTTCCCAAGCATCTCTCAGCAGCTGTATAAACGGAATGTGCCGTTGCAGGACATCAGCACCACTGCATGGTGATCACTGAAATATCTGGTCTGGGTCATTGGGCCACACAGCTCCCTGGTGTAACGTGGGTGGATCTATAGCAGGATGGGTAGCTTAAACCCTCTAGTCAGAAACCTCTAAACTTTTAACAAAAGAGATTAGTGTCATGAAGGGGAGGCCTGGCAAAGATGAGAGTACAATGGAGACTCAGTTCCCATTGCAGAATCGTCCTCCTATAACACCAGCTTTCATTTAACACACAAACTTTCAACTGAGTTGGGAAAGGAATAAATACACTCTGGTTCTGATACCTTAATCGGGTCCAAAAGGGAATTATTAGAGACATGTATAAATCAGAACATCACCTGCATTTACTGGCTAATATAAATTACAAGGGGGATTAGTCTTCATGCAAGAACCTGACCAGTAGCTGAGGTCAGGAAGCCGTTTTCCTTCTGAGGACAGTGTCACAGCTCAGGGCAACTGCACCCGTGTTCCCAACTGCAATGTGAGTTCCTCAGCATGTCAGACTGCCCCAGCAGGCTACAGATACCGTAATGACCCACAGTCACCACTCAGCGCTCTCTGAGCAAGCACATGTAATCCTCAGGTGACAGCATTACAGAGAGGACATGAAACACAAAGAGCCTGCATGTGTGCCAATAAGCATCCTGGAGTTGACCTTAACTCCAGCCAGGGGGCTGGCAGGGGAGGAGTCTTTCAAAACCCTCATCCTGGGATTTTTCTGTGGTCACAAATTCATAACCATTTTTGCACGGAGAGAATTGTGATCTTGGTTGATTTTGGCCCCCTTGAGGCACACCTGTGCACAGCCCTTTGGCCTTCTAAGCCACAGCCTTTGCTTTGTTTGGGGTGTTCAGTGGAACACATTTCCCCCACATGTGAATCTGTGAGCTTTGTACAGTTTGGATTTTTGAGCCTCGCACTTTTGGAATAGGTAACCAGCAGATAAAGGGCCCCTCTGCAAGGCAAAGATGCAAAAGGCTGAGTACCTGCAAAAGCAGAGGGGGGTATCTTTACACCCATCCCTCACCCTCTCAAGAGATTTCTGGGAAACCCACCTCTTTGTCCCGTAAGTTCATTTTTGTTTGGCACATTGTTTCACGCAGTCCTTAGATGCTCAGAACACGTCCCAGGGTTGACTCTGGTCATGTTCCCCTCTTGCAGCTGTTACATACGCTCCCACAAACATACAGGACCTTTGCATGTTTAATACAATGGCCTCCAAAGAAAGTTAAGCTTAATTTACTAAGGAGCATGCAGGAAATTGCCGGATCTGTCTCAGACAGCCTTGCGCAGTGACGTTTATTACGGGTTTTACAGCTGTGTGTGAATGATCCAGCTTTCCGCATTGCTTGAGACAGGGCTAGCAGGATCCTTGGTTGGATCTGCCAGGGTAAATCCTACATCCTCCACCATCTCCAAGTATCCTCGTGCGTAATTCCTTGGGGGGAGGGCAGCGATGGTTGTTGCGGTTGTTTGAGAAATGGGTAGGCTGCACATTATATGCTGAGACTCAAACCACTAAGTATTGGCTTTTGCTGATTCCTATGTGTGAAAGACCCTGCTTCTCTTGCTCATCACAGGCCTGGCAGGCTGGGATCTGTTATTCGAGACTTTCCCCTCTCCTGAGCGCTCGCAGCTGCCAAAAAGCGGGCCGTGTTTTTTGGCCTCCAATAATAACAGGCTGCAAACGGCTGCAATTAACATCCTGTCTGTCCTGCCCAGGGGCGTCATAATGAACCTCGGCAATTTTCTGAACGCGCCTCAAAAAATTGGCTCCTCGATTCAAATTTCTTCTGAGTGCAGCCGCGCTCAGCAAACTGCAATCTGCTGCCTGTCTGATAGTTCCGGTTCCTTCTGCAGAGTGGGCCCCATCCTGCTTAAAAGTCAGGGTTGGGTTAATTAAAAAAAAAAAGCTGTAAAAATAACCCCTCCCACTCCAACGCTCAGTATTTCAAACAGCACCACAACGGTTCTTTCATTATGAATTCTGTACCCTGGCAAAAGCCAGCAGTGAGCTAAGCTAGTGGGAGATATTAGTCATGATCTACAGCCAGCTTGTTTGTAATAGAAATGTAGATTGCTTGCTGTCGGGAGGGGAAGAGAAAGGCCTGTTGTAACCGTAAGAGCTGAGATGTTTCTAAAGAGGAAGGAACTCACAGAAGAACCATCTTAGGAAACAAAGATGAAGCAATCCAGCAGGCCAAGAGATTGCATACTTTTCTATACCGTCTGAACAATAGATTCTAGGGGAAAAGGGCACCTTCACATTTAAAAGGTTCCCCGATGTGGCAGCAACTTGCTAAGATGATCTGGGTTGACTTGGCCGAGAGAATTTTGATCTTGGTTGATTTTGGCCACTTTGAGGCACACGTGTGCCCAGCTCCTTGGCCTTTTAAGCTGAAGCCTTTGCTCTTCTTGGGGTGTTGCACAGAACAGCTGAGCATGAACCAGAATGAAACCAGTGGTGTTTGCATTGGCTAAATCAGAAGCTGGAATAAAACAGACAGCCTAGAGAATGCAGCCAGGACCATGCAGTGTGTGCTGGGCACTGGAGGGATGCTGAAAATGGACCAGGATAACGCCAACAATTAGACACAGCTCACACGAGCACACCAACAAGAGTGACCAGGCTGAGTGCATTTCCGAGAGGCACCCCCCCCTGTAACCAGACAATGTTTCCTTCTTTTGCAACATCCTGCAGTAGACACAGCTGGAGACGAGAAGCCAGGCTTGAGGGATCACTGGTCTGATTCAGCATGACAAACTATTGGTCTATTTTTTTCTCTTTTTTCTCTCCCTCCCCCTTTTCCTCCTGCCTTCCCTTATTTATTCTTGGACCTGGACTTTTAATACTCCACTTATCTGAAGCAGTGGTCTGTGCCCACTAAAGCTCATGGTTCCACCTACATGTTTTGTTAGTCTTTAAAGTGCTGCCAGACTATTTGTTGTTTTTTAAGCTTTGGGGGATTTTTTTGATCTGAGGTCAGCCTCTTTTAATCCCAGGATGCCTAGCCCTGAAATGCATCCTTCCAGGGCAGCTGGGGGGAGCTTATACAGCCCCATGCTGGCGGGATCACGTTCTCGTTCCCCGTGGGAATAGTGAACCGTTAGGGTGGCTTGCGAAGGCATCCAGCGGGGGACTGAATGGCTCTGGGGCATGAAGCATTTCACCACTTAGGGGCCAGCTCGAATCCAGCCCTGATTTGTTAATGACAAACCATGCTGCTCCGCGGTTCATCAGGTGTGAGCGGCTCGGGGCGCTCTGTCTTGGGCACCCTTCCTACAGGCGTCTGAACTGGCCTGGGCTTGGGCAACGTTACGTACGTAGGGCAGGTTTGCAGCTTCCCCCCTTCTGTAAACAGAGAATTAGCCTCTCTAGGGTGATCAACCCAGCACTGCCCCTCGCCCATCTTATGAGAGCTTAGCGGGGAACTGGCTCCCAGTAGGTGACGACGTCTAAGGTCAGGAAGAGGCCTGAGCCATAGGAAAGATGATTCCCAGCCGCAGGCCGTTTCCTCAGCAAGGAGGTGACTCAGCGAGCAGAGACTCTGACGACACCCAGATGGAGCAGGCTGTTCCCAGTGCACTTAATTCCCAGACCCATCACTGTTCTTCCAGGCTTTGCCAAAGCGCCATGTTCTGCTCCCGCCGGGGCAGCTGAGGAATGGGAGGCATGTGAGGGAGGAGGTGGAAGGCACAAGGACAAGGGAGGGGTTGGCACCACCAGCTGCTCTGTACTCCAGCTGATGGAATGGCTCTCTGGGATCACACTGACTGTCCCGGCCAGGAAGAATGGGGGGCGGGGATAAGCAGCAGTTCTTCTGGCACATCATGCATCTGCCCCCAATTCTGGGGCAGGTTCTCGTGACAGCACCAGATTGGTCACCACCCCTCCCGCCCATACACCGTGTGTAGCAACCAGCCAAGAACATATGTGCCCATTAGGATGGGGCAGCACCCCGTGTGTTTAGTCCTGGCCCAGCTGCAGCATTTTAGCTCCTCTGCCCCCAATAATGAGAGCTCCCCTGGTGTTTGCAGACATTGCAGAAGCCACCTCCCCTGCATGGCGCGTCCGTTTCACTGTCCCTGCATCCTCCTCGCTTTTTATCTCCTTCCTTGTGTTGCCTCTGGATTTGATCCACCCTAGACTGCGTGCTATGGGGCAGAGACTGGCTTAAGTACGTGTCTGCACAGCACCAAGCCATGCGCCGCGCTGATCGAGGCTGCTAGGGGGCCACAGCCTGCCCAGAAGTGACCGCAGTAAAGCTGATTTCTAGGCGAGCCTCAGACTAGCTCCCCAAAACGGCCCGAGATCATGCACAACTTTGTGCTTAGCCTGCTCCAATCCTCTCCTGTCCAGCCTGAGCATGTGCCGGGTCTGTTCGCTTCAGGAGCGGGACCCAGCACCAGGAAGGTTCATGAGTGATGAGAAAAAGTCCCTTTTCTAGTCTGAGCCAGCTTCCTGTTTTTTAAGGTCATCAGGCCCTTCTTGTTTCCTTTAAATGCCCTGCCTGTGACAAGGTGGCTGCCAAAGGGCCATTCCAGGGAGATTTGCAAAGGGAACTGGATGGAGGCCTGTGATGTAGTGGGCAGGCCATACTCTCTGGGCAACTACTGGTGGCTGTGTGTGGGCTGTGGTTGACCCCTACTGGCCGGTACCTGTAGCACTGCCCAGCAGGACGGCTGCCTTAAGTCAAAGACCCAACCTGTCCGACCGGTTGAGGGCAGGCAGGGAAGAAAGGAAGGGAGGTTTCGGGGGAAGGGGCAGTTGCAGACTGGGGAACAGACGGGAGTCAGCCTAAACAGAGGGCTGGAGGTCTAGGGGGGGTGATGGACCTCCCTAACCCAAGGGCTGTGTCTAGACTGGCAACTGCTTTTGCGGAAAAACTTGCCAGCTGTCTACACTGGCCGCTTGAATTTCCGCAAGAACACTGACGATCTCATGTAAGAAATCAGTGTTTCTTGCGGAAATACTATGCTGCTCCCGTTCGGGCAAAAGTCCTTTTGCACAAAAGCTTTTGCGCAAAAGGGCCAGTGTAGACAGCTCAGATTTGTTTTGCACAAAAAAGCCCCGATCGCAAAAATGGCGATTGGGGCTTTTTTGCGCAAAAGCGTGTCTAGATTGGCCACGAACCGCAAAAAATGCTTTTGCTGAAAAGCATCCGTGCCAATCTAGATGCTCTTTTTCACAAATGCTTTTAATGGAAAACTTTTCCGTTAAAAGCATTTGCGGAAAATCATGCCAGTCTAGACGTAGCCAAGGGGTCTGAGGCATCCTGGCCCAGACTCCTGTAGCCACATCACGTCTATGCTGTGCTGTTTCCTGGAGGAGCAATAAACCCTCTTTATTCTCTGGCTGGCGGAGTCTGTTCTTGCTGCTACAGGGCTGCAGGATTTGGGGGAACCCCGACTCAGCATCACAAGGCCTCCCTGTGTGCTTCAAGCAATAAGGCTGGCTGGCTGGTAATATCATTTGCCAGAGCATGGGCCAAGGTTCCCTCTAATCTTTTCCATCCATGTGGGGAATAAATTGTATGTGAACAAGGTGTGTGTGAATGTGCACCACCTGGAGAAACAAAACGCCTGGCTGTGGGTGCTGTGCCAATCAGCTGGGCGGCATTGGAATCTCTCCTGAATGGGTGCACAAGCGCCCAGCTTACAGAGAACACTGGAATGGACCCAGAGGCTTAGCTTAAGTCTCTTCTAATTTTGCACCAGAAACCTCCCTCCATCAAAGCCAGATGCATAAGGGGGGTAACCTACCAGACTAGTACGAACCCAATGCTGACTTGTGAGAATCAGCCAGTCTTAAGAAATTCTTGGGGCAGGGTTGGTCAAAGAGAGAGAGGGCTGTGTGTGATTTACTGGCTTTTCACTGGCTGGAGATCAAGGTTCAAATCCAGCCTTACTTTAACAATGAATGAATGAGTCCTCATCCCAGTTACTGGTGACCCAAACAACTACAGAGATCACAGTTCATGGGACTGGTCTGAAATCAGATCCGAAATTCAACAGAGAGAGGAGCAAAGGACTGTAGTTAGGAAGGAAAAATAAAATGGGGACCAACAGGCTAGGCAGGCGTACTGCTGATACGTGTGATAGGGGTCCACCACGTGGAGTACGAGTCAGCGATGTGATATAGTGGCAAAAAAGGCTAATGTCCTCATAGGGTGTAGGTGTAGTAACAGGCATGTTTAGAGGTGACTGGTCAGGGAGAAACCCAGGGGCACTGGTTATGTGATTCTCCCCCCAACCTGGGGAATGGCTGGAACAGCCCCACTCTGTCCAGGTCCTGCCTCTCCCCACACTTACTCTGTCCCCATCTTGCCTTTTCCCCAACTAAGGCAGCCCAGGGGGGCCTACTGCCCATCTATCTTAAAGAACTGGAAGGGACCTTGAGAGGTCATCAAGTCCAGTCCAGTCCCCCACGCTCATAGCAGGGCCAAGTACCATCCCTGACAGATTTGCCCTAGGCCCCTAAATGGCCCCCTTAAGGATTGAATGCACAGCCCTGGGTTTAGGAGGCTAATGCTCAAACCACTGAGCTATCCCGCCCCTCTGTGCTCAGCCCACCTTTGCTTCCCCTGTCACCACGTTGCTCCACTTCATGCCAGGAGCATCCTGCACTCTCCCCCAGAGCAGTGCGGCCAGGAGCGCAAAGCAGCGGGGCTGCCTTGCTCCATTTCCCCTGCTGCTGCTGGTGAGTGCAGGGGAGCGGGACCTCTCCTGTGGGTGCCAGGCCTTCACCCCCCCCGCCCCGTTAACCCCTCATTGGCTGCTGGCCAGTGCCTCCCACCCATGGCATATGGTACAGGGGGCATGCAGCCCATTCCCCCACTCCTTACCCCTGGGTGTACTCCATTTGTAGCTATAGGGAGGTAATTGTCCCTCTCTACTCAGCCCTGGTGAGGCCAGTTCTGGGCACAGAGCCGTGGACAACCTGGAGAGAGCAACACAAATACTAAAAGGGTTCAGAAAGCTGATTTGTGAAGACAGATTTGAAAAATGGGTATTTTTAAAATCTCGTCCCAGCCTTCGATTATATTAGGAGCTGTTATAAAGGGGACAGTCCCTGATTTTTTTCTCTCCCCTGCTATGCCACTTCTTGGCTGTGACTTCTGCCTATTAATCTCAAAAGATTTCAGCCTCCCCACGCGCTCCCCCACCCGATTTCAACTGTCAGCAAACAGGGCAGACAAAACACAACTCCAACACCATTAGCATGAGAAGAGAGGCACCTAATGATGCCTATTTAGCTTTGTTCTTTGAACAATTGGGGGGAAGGGAAACCATATAGCCTCCAGACCAGAATCACATTCCCCTACCGCTATAGAGCTCTGAAAAGCTGAACCCCTGCATTTGCAAGACTCTTTCTGCTAAGCGTAAGCCCTCTCATTTGGAACAATGTAGCACAGTCCTACTTCCCTGTATTCCTACACAATTACAAACCTTGGTAACCATAGACATACCCAGGGTTTCTCTCCCATTCCTGCTAGCTGGAAGGGACGAATTCCTTCAGATCCTGCTTACATTGCTGTCCACTGAAGCTAGGAGAGGAAGGACTCTGCTTAATCTGCTGCAAGGGAGATTCAGGTTCGATATTAGGGAGATGCTTGTGTTGGGATAGTTAAGCTTTGGAACTGAGCTCTAAGGGGGACTGTGGACTTTCCCCTCATTGGAGGTTGTTACAAACAGGTCAGGCTAACGCTGGTCTAGGTGTACTAGGCCAACCACTGGAGAGAGGCTGGACTAGAGGACCTCTGCAGGGCCCTGTCAGCCAGAGGTGCAGCGAGGGTGTTATGCGCCCGGGGCAAAGGCAAAATTTGCGCCCACCCCCACTGCCGCTGCGTGGCAGGGCCCCAAACATGGTGCAAGGCTGAGCCTGACCCTGACCCTGGGAGGAGGGGGGAACTCGTACCATGTCTTCCCCCACCCCCTCCAGTTTGGGGCCAGGCTTCTGCACGCACTAACCCATTAGCAGACATGGAGGAGGGTCAGGCTGGGGGTCGAGAGGTGGGGAGGAGGAGCAGGCGAGCCGAAGGATGACAGGGGAAGTGGAGAGGGACTAAATTGGCACCCCCCCGGCACCTGGGGGCAAATCCCCCCCCTCCGCTCTCCCCTCGCTACGCCAGTGCTGCCAGCCTTACAGTTCTATGGTTCTACGCAGGTTCATGCCAACTGGCCTTCGGTTTCAGTTGTCATTGCACACCAGTGTGAGACTCAGCATGAATCTGCTGAGTCAGGCCAGGGTGACCAACGAGCAGATCCTGCTGCCCACCCTGACAGTAGCTGGCTCCCTTGGGTGGGCAGGTCCTTTAAATACAGCTGACGAGGGTCGTCTTTCTACCGGGTGATAACATCGGTGTTTTTTCTCTTTCGTTCCAGCTGAAAAGCCATGGCCTATCACAGCTTCCTGCTTGAACCAATCAGCTGCCATGCCTGGAACAAGGACCGAACCCGTAAGTATGCAGAGCCCTTCTCCTGCATGCACACCAGCGCCATGGGGGAAACCAGGCTACGCGGGTGTGACTGACTTAGCAGCACTGGCGCATGGACCATGCTGCCCTGATAAAGGTCCCAGGACTCAGCCCCATCCTCAGAGCACAGAGTATGCAGAGCTGGCCCCACTGGCGTCCCTTCATGGCTGGCTCTCAAGACTGGGAGACCCCTATGGGGGGCTTATACCTACTCATTCATCATTGCTCTAAAGGTGACCTGGGCCCGAGACACAATGGTCTCTCCAGGTTCTGAGGGCCTCAGATTCTGCAGGGAGGATTTCAAATCTGGGGCCCTTTGCAAGGTCCAGATCCCAGTTCCAAACATCCAGTAAGTCTGGGGGCAATGGGATTCTGGCATTTGCTCATGTCCCGGCTCTGAAGCAGTTCATATGGCAGGATAAGCCCCAGGCGCACTGGGGTACCACAGCCGGGGCAGCTCCCATGCCTCACTTTCCCCATGTCTCCTTGCTAGGAGTCCAGTGCAGCAGGCTCAGAGGGGCGATCCTGGGACCAGGAGCACCCCATGCGCTGTGGTCTGGGGGACCCCACGCCCAGGGGGCAGCAAAGGGCAGAATCGAGGTTGAAGGGAACAGACGGGTATGGGGAGTAACAGCTCAGTTCAAGACATTTCAAGATAAACTGAGCTGCCTTTGTGGCCTGCCCGCAGAGCCCCCGGGCGGTTGATGGTGAGTGACGCCATCTCCTCCCCAGCTGTGGAGCCCCCGGGCGGGCAGTTTCAAAGGGCTGCAGTGAGCAGGTCAGAACAAACAGCGCTTTCTGTAGGGGCCAGGGGAAAGGAGCCATGCGGCTGGCTGTAGGCAGGA